>NC_140418.1:76277500-76931250 GCF_965140295.1 Lepidochelys olivacea | reverse complement strand
TGAGTTGTACAGTTAAAATGCTGCATTGCACTTTGAAATTTTAGTGTTTAGAGTATCCTATCAAATTAGAAAAAGATTCAGGTATTCTGAAAGCTTTGGTGGGGAGTGGGGGATGATGAGGGCGGTCTTGTCAATTGTATTGTTCTTTGTGTTGAAATTTGTAATATAACATTCAGTTTTAAATTTTGCTATTAAAATATTTTCTGTTTGCAGCCTTATGTGTGAAAAGCGAATTTTTGAAACTGTGAATAGTGTACGGCATCCCTTTTTGGTGAACCTTTTTGCTTGTTTCCAAACCAAAGATCACGTTTGCTTTGTAATGGAATATGCTGCTGGTGGAGACCTGATGATGCACATTCATACTGATGTCTTTTCTGAACCAAGAGCAGTGTAAGTGTTCACACTGTTAGTACCATTAAATATTTAAAAGCTTTGATATACATTGTTCTGTTTCAGTGGGCTGAAAAAAATACTATGTTCAACTTTTCTTGCCTTCGCATGCTTGTGTATTGGATCACTTCATTTAGTACTGTAATCATCTTAAATGGACTAAAGATTAAAGCCTTGTTAAAATACATTCAACCCAGTTTGGTTAGAAGAAAAAATATATATTCTGTTTTGGTTATGATAGTCAAAGCATTTTTTAGGCTGTCAGAATGTAAGCTTATATGCTAATAGCTTAAATCTAAATTGCCTTTAAATGTAAATACGTAATATTTGTAATGCTATTTTGAAGAATTAGTAGTCTGTTTAAAATGTTAGCTGAAATTAAAAGATTATATAAATGTACCGGCTTCAGCGGGAAGTGTTGGATACTATGGCAATGGGTGCCATAGAAAACTACAGTATAGGCAGACAAAACATGTTACAGGTTGGGCCACATTTGTCTAAACTTTTACCTGGTAAATTTTAAAGCTTTGACTTAGAATTGTATAGAATTCCACATGTATCACATATTAAAAAATCCTCTGAAGAGAAGTTTCTATATGCAGACTATCTGCACTCTTCCGAAAGTAATTAATAAAAAACACTGATTAATTTAGCAAGACTGAAATGCACTGAAATTCTAGCTTTTATTTAATTATTCGAACAGGTTTTATGCTGCGTGTGTGGTTCTTGGACTCCAGTATTTACATGAGCACAAAATAGTTTATAGGTAAGTAATCAATACTTTCTCACTACTGGAATTTTAATAATTTCTCCTTTTCTTAACACTGTTTTTCTTCATCTCTACCCTGATTTGCTTACTGGACGCATTATGTTTTTATTTGTTATATTCCTTTCAATGCTAGCAGAAAAAGTTTGTTCTGACATACTTATGAGTGTAAACCATAAGTTATTGATGGAAGTCTTAAATCAGGAAAGGGGTAACTAAATTTAAGAGGGACATTGTACTGCTCTTTTATTTTTGAATAACTTTTTTATCTTAGAGTGCCTTATTATTATTGAGTATCACTATAGGCATATCAGTAATTCCATTTTACTTTCAAATATTGTTTTTTAGAGATTTGAAGTTGGATAACTTATTGCTGGATACAGAAGGATTTGTGAAAATAGCCGACTTTGGTCTTTGCAAAGAAGGTAACTGCTTTTCTTTTAAATGATTTTTCAGTTGGATTACACTTGACTGTTAGCAGTTAAGCAGTCTTAGAGGTAGGAGCACCTAGCATATTTACTCTGTCTATATATCATTGTAGAAAAAAATCTCTGGGATCTTCAGCTGGAGAACAGTGGAAGCAAAAGACCCTCAGTGGGGAGATCACCCGAGTGTCTGCTATCAGGGTTCTCCTCTTCTGTTGGAATGACTGTACGCAAGAGGGTTGTTACTTTGTCATATCTGCGTGTTAATAATAAGTCATATCACATTTTGCTCAACAGTACTTTGTCCTGTTAGAAGCATCATCCAATAATATTTAGAAGCATTCATTTTCTTTCCATCTACACTGTTCCCTTCTAATTCATTGTCCACTTTCAACAATTTTAAAATAATTCACACAACAAAGTGCAGTGGAAATAGCTCCCTAAATAGAGCACAGCTCAAAATAGTGAAATATCTTCAAAAGGACCCACATTTTAATAGTCAGTTTCTGGCGTCTAGCTGCTTTCTTAAAAATGAGACATAAAACAGATCTAGTATCAGTAATTCAGATTCTCTGCCTGCATTGGGACATGTGTCCCCTTTTCTAACAACTCAGTGGGGGGAGAGGGATGGCCATCAACAGGACGAATCTAACCGGATTTGTTTCTTCCTTTTCCAGCTTGCTTTACTTGTCCTACAACTTTCCAGGTGCCAGCACTATAGGAAATGGAATTTAGTAAATTGAGGGCAGTAGGTCAAAGATTACAGTTGAATTGTTTGCATATCTTTGATACTAGTTATGTGACTATTCGACTATAAACAAAAACTTCCTAGAAAATGACAAAGGGTCATGTTATAAATGTAAAAGATCAATGAGAGAGACAGATTTCCTCGTTTTTCAATAAAGTCAAGCTCTATAGGATACTTTTTAACATGGAAAATTACTCTTTTTCTTTGCAGTTTACCTTTAAAGTTTGGCACAGAGTTTGTACCCACAACCTCCTAATACCACAACAGTCCTTGGTGCCATTGCCATAGTGTTAATTCTACACTTTCTGCAGATGTTATATTTGGGGGTGGCGGTATGGGGTAAAAAAGCATGAAGACTGCACTAGTACTGTATAATTGTTCAGAAGCATGTTTTGGGGGACGGAATGTTGTATGTCACTCTGAAGGTGTGGACAATCCATGCATGCGTCCTCGTGGTCTGATACAGCCTTGCAGGTGAGCTGCACCTCAATTTTCCCAAGCAGAGCAGCAGTAGATTCACTTTAACAGCCAAGGCACGGAGAAGCCAACATAAGTTAACCAAATGCCATGTCACTTTTTAATCATATTTCATTGCAACGAACAGTTCACCAGGGCCGTTATTCAGGGCTCCCAAATTTAGTCTACACCGAAGTCTCTGAGTCAGCTTAGGCTTATCTGTAGGTGCCTGAGAGAGAGAGCACCACCCACAACAGCCAGTCTGGGTTCTATTCCCCTCAGCTTCTGTGTGTTTAAATAGCCCAGCCCCAGAAAGTGGCAGGGCCTACTTGATTATCCCTAGGCTGTCAGCTCCAGCCTATCCCTTAAAGAGGTAGTACACCTTTCCCTATACATTTTCACAGTCCCAACCACCCTGATGCCCTTGAGCATTAGTATCATGACATAGTGATGTCTACAGTAATACCCTTAGTCACTACTGGTGCAACATACAGCACCTATCACGGGGGGACCTGGTCTATAACTAGGGCCCCTAGGCACTGTGGTAATACAAAATAATAATAATCATCATTCCAACTTTAATAGAGATTTGTTATATCGTCGTATTTGTATACTGTGGATATCTTCAACTAAATCCTGTGCAAGACTTTCTCTGACTTTGATGTCATATGCTAGAATCTGGTAGAAGAAACCCTACTAATTTATAGTTCTGCTGTGAAAAATGATTATGTAAAATGAAACCTTATTCAACAGATTCACTCCATGTACATCGTAATCTTTTTTGCTTATCTGAGTGTCAAAAATAAGTGTATGCTATTTTTTTACTTCTGTTACCTGCTCTGGTTGCAGTGCTGCAAATGACAAATGTGTTCTATTTCTTCTCATGTGCCAACAGAATTGTTTACTAAGTTCCACTTTGTTGCATCTCTCCAAGCGCATTGTCTTCAATGTGATGACCAAGGTGTAACGGAGGGGCTAATTTGGCTTGCAGAATCATCAGTACGGGTAGTCATGTACAGACAGAGAATCCAGCTCGAAGCACAGGGCCAAGACGGTGTTTGCACGGCTGACAAAGGGGGGAAAGATTTGTAAACTGAACTCATTTGTTGAAGTCCAATAATTAATTTTTTTCCTTTACATAGTTGAAGAATAAATCTTACTGACTGAAGCAGTTGTTTACTTGGAAGGGGAGTAGTAAGAATACATCTTGTTTCTTATGAATATTGTAATTTTTGCAGGAATGGGATTTGGAGATAGAACAAGCACCTTCTGTGGCACTCCAGAATTTCTTGCACCGGAAGTGTTGACAGAAACATCCTACACAAGAGCTGTGGACTGGTGGGGTCTTGGTGTACTCATCTATGAGATGCTAGTTGGGGAGGTAAGCATGGTTGTAGCAAAAAAAATATTTGATAGTCCATCAGATTTGGATGTGTGTAAGCAACCTTATAAAACCTAGCATGATTACAAAAATAAACTGGATATCTCAAGCTCTCGAATTCTAGAATGTCCTACCTTTTTAAGCTTACAGCTATTGTATCATATAGGCCTGGTTCCATATCCTGTATGGATTTTTATGGGATATCTTAATGAGAAAACTTGAAGGTGTAGCTTTTTTTGCTGTTAAAAATAGAGGAATAGAAAACACTATAGGCCAGATCTTCAGCAGGTGTAAATCATTGTAGCTCATTGATTTCAGTGGCACTATACAGTTTGAATACCAAACTTAATCATTTGTAACTTTCAAACCACTTCACCAGTTACCTTCAGATTAGACTGAGTATTAGGGAGATTTACAAAAACAAGGCTGAAGTTCTAGCAACAGCTATTTTTAACACTGGAGCGTGCAATTTCAGATCAGAACATATGGAAAAAGTATTGGATTCTTTTTTTAAAGATCTAAGATTGTAAACCAAATGGTTTGTTTGTTAAGCAAAATTAGATGAACAAACAAAAACCAATATACCACAACTTTGGCCTCAGTGCAAGCATGGAAAATTTCAACTTAACAGTTTTGGGGAGAAAATCAAGATATTCTGAAGAAGGGGGAAAGTTACAATGGAAGTTGAAATTCAACCTTAAACTGTAGTGTGCTCTCACAGCAACCTGTAGGTCACGATGCAAGACACACTTATTTAGCATTTGACATACTGTTTTTCTCTTGAGAGACAAGGTAGTTGTGGTAAGCTCTCTTATTGGGACCAATTTCTGTTGGTGGCTTTTTCCTTCCCCCAACAGAAGTTGGTGTAATAAGATTCACCTACCTTCACTCTTTATATCCTCATATCTCATAACATGGTTACAACACCCTTTTGCTCTTCACACTTTCTGTGAATGTCCTATCTAATTTGTTTTCTTTGTAGTAGCCAAGAAATTCTGCACCATAGATGTTAGTATATATAAATGAATATTACCTCCCCTCCTGCCCTAATTGCAAAAACTCCTTAAAGGTGATACAACTGCTTAAGTTGAAAAATAGTATTAGAGAAGTATTTATTAATAATAGCTGTCTAATGCCATGTGCATTCTGTCCTTTGAGAAAAAAGTTAATCACACAACCTACTTTTGTCCGTTTTCCATCTTTACCCCTAACGTCTGTTTCTTCAAATGGAAATGAAGCGCACCAACACCCTATGACCTACAAATAGTCCATAAACCACAGTTTAAAAACTGCTGGATGGTATGATGTGGTAAATGTTTTCTCAAAATGAATTTGGGATGACCACATTACCTTGGAGTGGCAGCCACCTGAAACAAGTACTAATAAATGCTCTACCATGTTAGATAGTTTATTATTTATGCCTCAGTGCACAGGAAAACTATTTATAAATGTGTTTTTAAAAACCAAACGTTTTTAAAAAAAATGATTAAGGGACAAGATGTTGTGGCCTGCCTTGTCTGTCTATAAGTAGTATTACTATCGCATTTTCCCCTATAGAGAGCTGCGTTATCTATTACAGGGAGGGAAAATAATTTGACACATTGAGACATTTAACTCTGAATGGGCAGCTGAATGTGCAATAAGGCAATTGTTCTCCTGTTTGCCTTACCTTAAATATGGCAGCAGCAGCAACTTGCTTTAGTTTATTTAGAAATAATAGGTTGATTTTAAAAGTTAGCTTCCAAAAATGATTTGTCTTTTTTTTTCCCCTCCTTAAACTACTTTATTATAGTCACCCTTCCCTGGAGATGATGAAGAAGAGGTTTTTGACAGTATTGTAAATGATGAAGTAAGATATCCACGGTTCCTTTCTACAGAAGCCATCTCTATAATGAGAAGGGTAAGACTATAGTAAAAGAGTGAAATATTTTCATGTTTTTGTTGTCTAATTATTGTTTTCCATGAAGAGGGGAATTTAAGTGCCTGCATTACATTTGACATTGTTTTCTCATCAGATTGGTTTCAGAACTGCTTCACTGTTACTTTTTAAAATCAGCATCACCATTTTGATTTGTAAATAATAGTCAAACACTTAAGTTTCATGTTATTCTCTAGTTAGTAAAAAAAAAAATTCCTACAAAATCATTTTCATTCATTAAAACTTCTTACATTACATTTTATAAATTAAACTTTTGTTAATCTCTTAACACTGACCCAGATTTTTCTAGATACATTCTTTCCCAGCCACATTTAAATAGGAAATTCTGTAACAGAACACCTTCCCAGAGACTCGCATGGTAGCTCAGTACTACCACATGAGTATTCTATGCTAAGAAGAGACTTTGGGATTTTCACATTTCATTCTGTCAGGGGTTGGAAATACCACACACACTACATCTAAAAGTCTCTTCTCGTAAGAATGGGAGAGGAGGCACAATTGTATAGACACAGCATAAGTGAAATACCTTAGGCTAAAGGGTGCAGCCATATGCTCAACTAATATACAGTGTGCTTTCCAATAGTATAAGAATTTTGGCCAGACGCACCAGGGCAAACCCTTAAGAAAAAAATCCATAGCATTGGCAATGTCCCCATAGAATAGACAGGACCATTACTTTTCTTCCAGAAAATGTGCTAAATGAATTTTATTGTGCTCAGATTAACCTCAGAAAACAGATTCCAGTACCTGAGTAGACACAGCATGCAGTTTTGTGTTTCAAACAGAATGCTTAGTTCATGAGATCACCCCGTCTGGTGAATTGCGTGATTTCATTTATCTTCCTTCTGAGATGCTAAATTATTTCACTGTTTAGGAGGGACAGAAGATAGTTTTGCTAACAAATATTTAACCTTAAAACTGAAGGAAAGAAATTCTATAAGCAGATTAAAAAGCCCCATCTGTTGAAATGTGATTAGAGCTTTGTTCCTTTAAATCTTAGACTTAAAATGTTTCAATTGCTGGATAAAGCATACCGTACCAAGTCATACGACTAAACCTAAAACTATTGACATCTATATCTAAATCTTTTCCAAATGCACTAGATTTAAACTGACCCCATTTAGATAATCTCATATTAAGAGGAAGAGAACTCCACTCTAATATAGCAGTAAAGGAAGACTGCACTATTTAAGATTGCATTACAGGATCTTTCATTCTGAAGCTGGGCAGAAGGAGGCTTGGCTATTCTCCTACAATATTAGGGCAATAAAATACATTCAAGCAGTTCCCAGTCCTTCATAGTAAGGCTATTGATTAATCACAGTTAATTCATGCGATTAACTGAAAAAAAAATTGTGATTAAAAAGATTAATTGCAGTTTTAATCGCACTATTAATAGAATACGAATTGAAATTTATTAAATATTTTGGATGTTTCTTCATTTTCATATATATTGTATGCTGTGTTGTAATTGAAATCAGTATATATTTATACACATTTGCACTGTAAAAATAAATATTATGTCAGTTCCCCTCATACAAGTAGTGTAGTGCAATCTTTGCTGTGAAAGTGCAACTTACAAACTGTAGATTTTCGTTGTTGTTGTTACATAACTGCACTCAAAAACAAAACAATGTAAAACTTCAGAGCCTACAAGTCCACCCAGTCCTACTTCTTGTTCGGCCAATCGCTAAGGCAAACAAGTTTTTTTACATTTATAGGAGATAATGCTGCACGCTTCTTATTAACGTCACCTGAAAGTGAGAACAGGCATTGCAAGGTCTTTACGGGCCAAATATGCTAAACATTCATATGCCCCTTCATGCTTCGGCCACCATCGCAGAGGACATTCTTCCATGCTGACAAGGCTCGTTAAAAAAATGCATTGTTTAAATTTGTAACTGAACTCCTTGGGGGAGAATTGTATGACCCCTGCTCTGTTTTACCCGCATTCTGCCATATATTTCATGTTATACCAGTTTCGGATGATGACCCAGCACTTTATTCATTTTAAGAACACTTTCACTGCAGATTTGACAAAACCAATGTGAGATTTCTAAAGATAGCTACAGCATTTGACCCAAGGCTTAAAAATCTGAAGTATCTTCCAAAATCTGAGAGGGATGAGGTGTGGAGCGTGCTTTCAGAAGTCTTGAGAGCAACACTCTGATGCGGAAACTACAAAACACAAACCCTGAAAAAAAAAAAAAAAAATCAACCTTTTGCTGGTGGCATCTGACTCAGATAATGAAAATCAACATGCATCAGTCCACACTGGTTTGGATTGTTATCTAGCAGAACCCATCCTCAGCATGGACGCATAGCCCTTGGAATGGTGGTTGAAGCATGAAGGGACATATGACTCATCAGCGCATGTAAATATCTTGCAATGCCCGCTACAACGGTGCTATGAGAACACCTGTTCACTTTCAGGTGACATTGTAAACAAGAAGAGTGCAGCGTTATCTCCTGAAAATGTAAATAAACTTGTTTAAGCGATTGGCTGAACAAGAAGTAGGACTGAGTGGACTTGCAGGCTCTAAAATTTTACATTATGTACAAAAAATGCATTCAAAAACAGTTCTACATTTGTAAGTTCAACTTTCATGCTAAAGAGATTGCACTACAGTACTTGTATTAGGTGAATTGAAAAATACTGTTTTTACAGTGCAAATACTTGTAATCAAATTATAAAGTGAACACTGTACACTTTATATTGTGTTATTGTAATGAATGTATTTCAAAAATGTACAAAACATCCAAAAATATTTAAATAAATGGTATTCTATTGCTTAACAGTGCAATTAATTGCAATTTTTTTAAACATGCGACAGCCCGATTTCATGGATTTTTAAAGCCAGGAAGGACCACAGTGGTGATATAGTCTGACCTCCTGCATAACACATAAGCATGGAATTCCTCCTAAGAATTCCTGTGACAAGCCCAATAACTTCTGGTTGAACTATCGCATATCTTCTGGTCTTTCGAGAAGTGATGGAGAATCTAACACTTTTTCCTTGGTAAATTGTTCAAATGGCCAGTTACCTTCGCTGCTTAAAAAAAGTTGTTCCTTATTTCAAGTTTGCATAGCTTCAGTTCCACAAGATAGCAGACAAAGGCATAGTGATCTGTCTATCAAATATCCCCCAGATACTTACCAACAGTGATCAAGTCATGTCTTAACCATCTCTCTGATAAGATAAAAAGATGGTGGCTCTTTAGATTCTCACTGTAAGGTTGGTTTACCAGACTGATCATTCAGTGCTCTTACTGAACCTTTTCCAAATTGTCAATATCCTTCCTGAAGTTTGAACACTAGATCTTGTCACAGTATTCCAGCAATAGTCTCATTAATGCTGTATACAAATGTAATAGCACCACCTTACTGTTGTTTTATATTCCAGTTTATACATCCAAGAGTTGCATTACCTTTCTTAGTTGCAGTATCCCGTTTGAGAGCTCATGTTCAGTTGGTTATCCACCATAACCCCCCAAGTCCTTTTCAAAGTCACTTCTTTCTAGGATCCAGTCCCCTCACAGCTTGTAAATATGATCTTACTTGGTCCATGTCCAGGAAATGGGACTTCCTTTTTGTTCAATACACAGGTTGTAAGGAAGGGAACAGAAGCCTTGCAAATCCCGTCCAAGGTGGATGAAATTGCTTATTATGGAAAGTTGCAAAGGAAGTAATAAAGGTGCCCATTAGCATTCATTTCATTCATGCTATGGTGACTTCATGGGCAAAAAGATACTGGTTATCCTATGAAATTATATGGAAATGGTAGTACCTCTGCACTCCTTCACCTCAGTGGCTAATACTGCTTTTCAGTGGTGGGTTATCCAAACCATTGCTGTCCGTTCTTATTTCTATGCTGCTGATCTGTTAGCCCAGTGAAAGAGAGCGGCCTTACAGAATAGTCACTCCAAACTGGACACTTACACTTACTGGCAAGAACAGAGTTTTCCCATGTGATCACCCAGGACCTGGTGTTAGGACTTGCATGTTAACGATATGGTAGATACTAATTATCCTCTTAGTTTTAACTTATTTTGTTGTGTTCAGGTCATGGATGAGTGTGGTATGTGACAGTATTTAGTAAAAGGATGAGTTAAATGTCTGTTTGGTTAGAAACTTAACACAAGCATAGAATTGAGGTGTTGGCTTATGGGCCCATTTATAGAATAACATGCTTCTATATGGAGATCAGAATTTAGGGTCTTCAGTGACTGGAAATCTCACATTTCCCTCTGTGGCAAAGCATGAAGCAGTTTTCAGCCTTTTCTAACAAAACTGAGCCCTGTGAAACAGGGTATGGAGGGGTGGAGAAATATGGATGCTGTAAGGACGCACTTTCTCCCAGGTTAAATGAGGGAAAAGATGACAAGCTTAAGTAAATTTTACAATTTGTAAAGAAACTTAGAGCTTTTGCCTTTGCCTCTTCTACTCCATGGGCAACACATTTCCTCTAGGACAGAGTATGTGCTTTTCCAGTAAATCTAATCTCCTTGCTCCTTTGGACTGTAGCATCAGCTACCTATTCTGTATTTTCCCCCCCAATTTTGAGTGCTAAGATCTTCAAAATGTTTTGTTAGCTGCTACGAAGAAATCCAGAGCGGCGTCTTGGAGCTGGTGAGAAAGATGCCGAGGATGTGAAAAAGCATCACTTCTTCCGGGTAAGTAAAAGCTAGTGTAGTTTGTAAAATATTAATTCTCAGAGGCAGGAAACTAACCCACAATTAATTGTTTTACAGCTAATAGATTGGAATGCTTTGCTGGCTAAGAAAGTGAAGCCCCCTTTTGTACCCACCATTAGAGGAAGAGAAGATGTTAGTAATTTTGATGATGAATTTACCTCAGAAGCACCTATTCTCACTCCACCCCGGGAACCCAGGATACTTTCAGAAGAAGAGCAGGAAACATTCAGAGATTTTGATTACATTGCTGATTGGTGTTAAATTTCTAGATACTGTGAAATCCTAGCTAACCGGCTCAGAAGAATACCAACCCTTCAATTGCTCTGTGCCACCTGTAGCTTCTGATTTTTATTCACATGAAGATTTAGTGTACTGTTTAATACTCTTGTGAAGAGTGGCCTCCATGTCATACTTATCTGAGCACTGGAAAGCAGTTCTATAGCATTTAAGCTGAGTTGGTGACTACAGGCCACATTAAGCTCCCTCACATGGACACACTTAAATCTGTACTGTAATTTTTACTTTTCTACAGCAGATAACATTGTAAAATACATGCCTTAAGTGGGGGGGGAGGGAGATTTTGAGCTAGATTGATAACCATTTAATTTTATTCAGCCATCTTAAAATAGAAGTTTGGGGTGCTGTTGACATTCATGAGAATATGGTTTTTATCTGGAGAAGGCAAATGGTCAGTTTTTTAAAAAATTACTGTAATGTCCAAAAATGTTTAATTTTAGACTTATGCACACTTTCAGCTTGTTTTAAAATGGAAACTAAGAACTGATGCCTTGTTTTGTAAATTTTCTATGGTATTTATTAGAAAAAAAGTGTTAAATGCCTTTGCGAGAGAACAGTAAAAGTGCTTCCATAAAAACAAAACACAGACAGGTCCTGAAAGTTTACCAAAGCCACTTGCCAAAACAGTTTTTGCTTTTAAGCATGGCTTAAAAAAAGAAAAGGGGGGGGGAAGGGGAGGGAGAAGGGACTCAGCAGATAAGAATGTCTGTTCAGTCTTATCAATAGCGTGTGTTCCTAAGTCCATCCACTTCTGTACTCTTGAAATCCAAGCCTTTTTCCACTAATTGGACAAATCTTAAGTTAATCATACCATATTTAGCTATCTAGTTCATCTTGTCTACTATATATCATATCTTAGAAAACAAAAGGTTTTGAATGTATACATGCTGTGAACATGTATATTTGGAAGTTGTTGTAATGCATTCTTAGTTACAGGCATGTAATTTAATTGTACCACTTCATGAATTTTGCACAGTGGCCATGTGAACACATCACAGAACTCTGATTTAATAGACTAACATTTGTATACATTTTGGGCCACTGAATTCCAGAACTTAGATTGGTAATTACGGAGGGTAAAAGCAATATGTTGTAACAGAATGTATAAATATTTTTGATAAGTGTATATTTTATAAACTTCAACACTAAAACCTGTACCTCAAAAGTCAAAAAATAGTTTAGACCAGATACTGTGTGTACTTTTAAACTCCTCCATAGAACTATTTTTGGCTGTCAGTGTTCTGTAAGTAAACAGCCACTCTTGGAAACAAGTTCAGTGTTTTCCTTAACTCAATAACATTTATATTTGATCCTGTGCTTACCTCTTGTAGGTTCATCTGGGTACCTGGAGAGAAAATGGTTAGCAAAGACTGTAAAAATCCAAAGTCAAATGAGTGCAGATTGTGGAATTACATATTCCAAATGAAATACGAAAGAAACACAAACCATGCTGATCTTTAAAGAATGGAGTAGTGAAACACCAAGGTGTTACTTTTGAAAAGTGAACCTTTTGTAAGTAAATGACTGTTGGTTAGAACACTAAATATCAGAAGTCCTGAACCATGAGGCCTCTGGGAGAAAATGGGTTGATAGACCTGAATAATGTATAGGACAGTTTCCTTTTAGGCAAAAAGGAAGAATGGCAACAGGACAGAATATAGAAATCATGTTTTTGGTTTATTAAATGAAGGTCTTAAAGTGGGAACAATATAATTTAACTTGTTTCAAGATGCTGATTATCTTTGAAGTGCGAACGAAACAACTTAAAAATTTAAGCACTCAATACTTTTGAGGTACAGTCTGTTTACCCTTTTGGGCTCCCAAACATATATAGAGAAAAAAGTGTCTAAAAGAGGATGCTTAGCATTTAAAAAGCACCCTGGGAAATACCTTTTTGTAACTACATCTTGTACAGAATTTTTCTTCATCTAAGTAAATCACTAAAAAAAAATAGTAGGGCAGGGTATGTTCACACAGTTAAGCTGAAAGAAAGCACTAATTTTATCTCTGTAGTTTTTTAAAATTATTTTTAGGCAGATTAAGATTTTAACTAGATTGTAAATATATTTTGCTATACTTTATCTGTATGTGGCTGCTCAAGCACTTTGTAAGGAAATTAGGATATTTTAGAATGGTACACTATGCATTAAAATGAAATGTGCCTTTAACAATGTCATTCGAAGTGTTTTGCAGTCATTAATATCACAAATTAAAGTATAAATAGTTTGTAACTTGTGTCCTAAATATGATTTTACTGATTGACTGTGTAGTGACTTACATATTTCACTCCCCCACAGATTTTTCTGAATTTGATATTTAACCACCATAAGAGAGGACACTTAGAACAAAACTCCAAACTTTTTGGTAGAACCTTAGTTACTAATTGCTGCTTACTTTACACTGGCACACAGTCCAAGGGAGCCTAATATGACCATCTGTGTAAGAGCACCCTTTAATAGCTTAATGTTTACAGGGATGATGGTATATAAAGATTAGTTCCTGTTAATTTAAAAAAAAAAGTGTTATACATGGTTGATTCCTGACTAAGCAAAGCCGAATTTTACCACTGTTCATTTTAATAAGTTGTAGCAACTTTTCACTTACATTTTAATTAGCAGCATATGAGCAATGCCTACTGCCTTCATACTACAGGTGTCTATAAGCTACTTTAAATCTAAATGTCCAGGTCATTGGTGATGCAGCTGAGGAATCCTGCCCCTTCACTAATCAGGCTGATTGATAATACAGCACATGATGTATATGCTCATTCTTTCCTAAACAGATGCCTCCCTTGGGTACTACTCTACAAGCTGGACCATGAGTCTTCTGAGCATGGGTTACCTGCTGAACCTAAAAAGCCCCTCTCCAAAGAGCACCCCAAGGGGACCAGAGTAGGAGATTATCCTGAGAGCTAGAGATCATGTTCCCTTATGTGAGAAAAGGTAGTGTTTATTTAAAAACCACCACCCATAAAACATCTGGGCCCATTCTTTAGCACCACTCAGTCCAGAAAGTGAAATAAATGGGGACAGTTACTTTAATAGGAGTACTTGCTTTCATGAGCTACAGCTTATGCTTAAATAAATGTTAGTCTCTAAGGTGCCACAAGCCCTCCTTTTCTTTTTGTGAATACAGACTAACAGCTGCTACTCTGAAACCTATGGTTAAGAAAAGACTTTCAAGAGTACCTATGTGAGTTAGGATCTGAAATTAAAACTGAGTTGTCTACAAGTTGGAGCCTGTTTTTAAAGATAAGCTTATGAATGGGATGAAAATAGTCTACAGCTAACCCTTATTTACTCCTGTAGTAGGACTGACGTATCAAAGGCTGCAAGGCCTAGAAAAAGTCCCTCAAGTTCAGAAAAATCTATTCTGTAGCACCTATGATCTGACAGTAAAGTATTATTCCTCCTCTCTACAAGGGATTGGGCCTGTAGGTAGATTAGAGGAGTTGCCTCAGTGCCACTACAGCAATCCTCAAAGCAGGCTCCTACTTTTCTTCTCTGGTCGTCAGCATTCTACCACACCCTCGCTCTGTGCTGGAGGATATCTTCCCTCATGCCCAAATTTTATGAAACATGCTTCTTTAGGTCAAACTAACTTTGCTGGGGATTACCTTTGAAGGGGACATCCCATACAGTACTTTCAGCTTCAATCCTTGGGTTTTTTAAAAATCAAGTCTTAAAATAAGCTGCCGTAGGTTTACTAAGCACAATACCTGGTAAGGTTACCTTAGCACACTGTGCACAACACAGGTCAACCAGTTAAGAACCTTAACTATTCAGTACTTTGAAAGGCCCTGGTTTAGCTCACAGGCACTGGAACTGTAAGAGCACACAACAGTAGTCTAGGGCAAGAATATCAACCTACTGACAATCAAGGGAAAGTTTATGAAGCTTGAATGCAACTTATCTCCACCCAGTTAGTCTGGATATGCAGGATACCACCTTTTACTCCTCTAGAATGGGAACTAATGATCACATGTAGTCAGGACTTCAAATGGCATGAAAAACAAAACAAAAAGAAACTTAAAGCTGCCACATTTCAAGTCTTCAGTGAGAGAAAGGAATTAAAACTGAAGCAGCAAGAAAACAGTGAGCACTATTGACAATTAGTAATATTAGCACTGGGCACAGAGCCCTGCCTTGGATGGATTAGGACCAGATGTGTAGCAGCCTGACCCCCTCAGCTGTTCATTTTGATAATTAAAGTAAATCTTGCACCTGTGATGCAAAATTAGTTCAGAAACCAGAAGTACATTTGTTGCTTTGAACACAAAGGGACACTGTCAAGAGGCATCCAGTTTTGGAAGCAATTAGTTTGGGGGAGGGGGAGACAACTCCTGACTTAACTCCTCAGCACCTGGACTATCATTTCAAATGCTAAGTGCTAATTTAGAGTGCATCAGTGCTAAAAGCTTAACTATCAGCTAGCCAAATTTGATATAGATGAAAATGACAGGGCAGTATCAGTATTTGACGTAGTTTATCATCTTTTGTAGAATGAGATGTCAGTGTCCAAGAATTCAAATAATTCAGTCTGTTTCTTTTAGTTGCTTCAGAGTTAAGTGAAATTCACAGAAACAGGGTGAGACCTCAATGAGAATCAAGGAGGCTGTGCCAACAATGACTAATCTTTTCATAACAAGTTCAGAAGCCTTCAGCAGCAGTTGTGCAAATATTCAAACTGCTTTTGGGCAACTGTTTGCACAGTGGGTTAAGTCTACCATACTGTAAATTGCAGCTAACTACAAATATTAAAACTACACTAGAGATTAAAAATTGCCAAGAGAATGAGTGTGAAAGTATTTTTGATAGGACCCATACTGGTATGAAGATCTGCCAGATTATGTTCAATCTTAAACTGCTCCGACTATGTCACATTCTAGCAAAATATGCAAGGCAGTAAATGTTTTTGGAAAAGTTTATTGGGAATTACATAATTTCAATTGTTTTCCAAAATACATTTTACTAGATTCCCTACAAAAGAAATCTAAACTATAATATGAAATTGAACTTGTTCCAACAGTCATTAAATATTTACTTCCACTAATATATACATACAAAATGCCACACAATTATTTTGTTTACCCTTGGAATGTGTGCTGTGTTCCAGCAGTTTGATTTTCATATCCTCCTCCAGTTCCACAATATGAAGGCTCAGTAGCAACACTTTATACATCCTTTATTATAGGCAGAAATCAAGTGTTCTTTAGAAATTAAATGTAACCTTAGCAATTTTACAGCTGGGGTAGTTTGTCCACAGGGGTGTCAAATTTGAAGTCTGCTGGGAAGAGATCTGGAGCTCGTGGATAGATAAGTCTATAAGATTGGCGGATTGTAACATCAGCAACACCAGCAATATCTCCTATTTCTAGAGGAATGAACAGAAGCAAATTAAGCATGGATTAACCATTTTCTCTTGCTTTGTTTTATTTCAAATACCATTTTGTAATCAAGTTCCTAAGTTTTGCATTTAAAATCAGAACCATAACTAGAGGTAAAGGCAAGGAAGAAAATACTGTTTTGGCTAAGATCTGCAGTGAATCTAAATGAAGAGACAGAAGGAGAAATCACTCAGAGGATATTATAGAAGCAGCTAGTGTTAAGACAAGCAGAGGAAGTAAGGGAAGGAAACAGTTTGAGGTATGCAGGAACTAGTTCATGTATGAATTAAAAAATAAGGATGGTAATTTTGAATTTGATAGTGAAGTGAATGAAGGTCTGTAGAATTGTTTGAAGATCATGGGGGAAGTGCAGAGGAATGTCATTTCTACTTGTGTATGTGAAAGACAGGCAAGCTGCATTTTAGAGTCTGAGAAGACCACACAAGTTGTGTAAGTCTAGGTGAGAGACAAAGGCACACCACAGAGCTGAAGTATAGGAGATTTCTTTACCCAAGAGACATTCTTGTCCACTACAAACTAGCCTCAAATCATCCTCCCTTGCAGTTGTGAACACAGGATGATTTGGGGGGTGGGATGACATACCCAAGATGCAATCTCCAGCCCATCCCAGCTGCCAGAGTGGTTTATAATTACAATAGGGATACTAACAACCACCACGTTTACATTCTGAATATTTCAGCAAAGCAGGATGTAAGTGTACAAATGCTTAGTTGGGCAAAAACGGTGGCTGTAGACTCAAAACTAGCATAATTTAAACAGCCCAATTACTAAACCACACAAACTGAAAGTCAATTTGTGGAGCACAGCTAAACGGTGCTTAACTTTTACATTTCAAGCTTCATGAGAAAAATGTCAGTTATTGTGGGTCTCTCATTGTCCACCCATGAACTGGTGGCTTATGAAGCTCTTTTAGACTTCAGTGAAACAGATTTTCTTTGCCTTAAATTAAGTTTTTCCTACATATTGCCTGTTGAAATAATGGATAAAGCTGGATTGTGAAGATTTTACCTTTCTGGGTCCTTTTCTCTGCTGAGGCTTGTGATGCCATATAAATAGCTGCAGCTGCTACAGAGATTGGACTCCTCCCAGGAACCAAGTCCAATTCCACAGCTTTACGTGCTATGTGTGTCGCTGCCATCTGTACTTGTTTAGGAAGACCCAGATTTGAACAAAACCTTGACATGAAGTCTCCAGTTGTGATCAAATCCACACTGGTTTCCAGAGCCTTCAAAATAAGCTTAAAACACCGACCTATTTCTTTCTTTGAAATCCTGGACACTGCACATATTTCTAAATAAAGAAAGAATTAAAATGTAGGTTTAGTGATGTTTGTTTTCCAATTTAAGCATGTAAATTTCTCCATAGTTGTATTTTTCAGCCCCCCTCTATAAAAGAATGGTCACAAAGCAGGCCACCACTGTAAACAGTTAATACTTATACCACATTTGAAAATTTCTTGTTAAATTAGACAATTTTCAAATCATGCAAATCCACTGTTAACTGCTCTGCAAATGACCATGGAGTCTGACTATCTTTAAGAGGCAAATGTGATGCACAAAAAAAACAAAAACAAAAAAAAACCACACCCTACAAAAACAAAACAAACAAGTTCCATTCAAACATGGAGCTGTTGATTCAAATGTAGATGGATGAATCCTTGCAATGCTCAGATCATCAGGCAACACCATTTAGATACTACCAGTGGTATTCAAATGTCATATTCTGAATTTTAAATAGTAACTCAGGAATATCCTTAATACAATTAAACGTCCAAGATAGCTAAACCCAATAATCCATTTGAAGTAATGGGCTGCATATAGGAAAATCCTAATTAGTAGTACTATTCAAGTAATTAAAATAGTCAAATGTAGCCTGTTGCTGAAATTAACATTCACTGTAGCCCCATTTCTGGATCCTACCAACATACTGCTAGAATACTAGCTAAATTTATCAAATAAAAATAAATATCTTTAATCTGTACAACTGAAAACTTACCTTTAAATGTTCTAGGAACGCCCTCTTGTCTACAGGCTATATAGAGACAAGCAGAAGCAATGGCATCATTACTTCTTCCCTTCAGGCTCTTCTGCTCATACACTTGTTTGAATAAATTATTTGTTCGATCCTTTAAAGCAAGAAGACTAAATTTAATTATCTCTAGGCCATTTAATTAGCAGCAATATCAAAAATTCATGTGCTCATTATATTATGCTAACTAAGTCAATGCCAGAACAATTTAAGGAAAGTAGACACGAACTTACAACTATATTTCTGGGAAGGTTGATTCTGTCTGCCATGTTAGTAATTTCTCTAAAGGCATTCATCATTGCTCGATCAGAGCTGCTCATAGTCCTGCGATTCTGGTACTTTGAATTTCCAAATTCATCAAAACTTGCTGCACCTGTGCCCTGAAAAATGATTTTATTATGAACCTGATTCCATACTTGAAATATTTCAAGTACAAATTTTCCAGGTTTATAAAATTCTAATTCAAGACTTAGTTGGAACAAATACATAAAGTGAAAAATCTCAAAATCAAGCAGCGTTCCAAACTGCACGTGTAATATCTATACCACCATAACTCCACTGTGAATCTCCATTCCTAGGAAAATCAGAGGATTTGGGAGAAGGGTTATCAGGAGACCTTGCAAGCATTCTCAATCTAAAAGAAAACATGGATACATAACAGGTAATGTGTCCCTTTAAAACAACCTTACTGTTGAAGTTAGACATCCCCACTGGTTCATTGTGGACTAGCACAAATTCGCTAGCTAATTCGGCTAATAAAGCATAATTAAACCTCTGCCTTTGTGAGCATGCCTAGATATCTTACACAAAACCTTCATTATACTACTATTATATACCATGAACACAAGCCATATTGCTGAATTGGAACACTGGATGTGCCCATTACAATTGCTAAAGCCCAAGCGCACTAAGCCAAGCCTCACACGACTAATACCCGAGTGCCATTCGGTCTGTGCTGCAGCTCATTTTGGCTGAATGGTAGATTGGAAAGATGAAGTTTTATGATTAGGACAGTGACAATTTGTTCCAATGATGGCTCACACAAAAAAAGTGGAAGTCAAAGGCTGAATCAATTCATAATGATTGATCCAAAACCAATTTGTGGGATGCTGCTTGCTTAGAATAGGAAGCATTTTAAGTTGTTGCCATATTCAGAAACCAAACGTTATGCCTGAAAAAACCCTAAGGATTCCCACACTCACTCCAAGAAAAATTGAGAAAAATGTTAAAAAAATTAAGACTTGATTACTCAAACTGGCAATGTCAATGCATAATCCCTACATGCATTTCCCCCTCCCATGTCTCTACAATTTACGTAAGTGTAAGATGCTTGTCGTGAAAAATTTTATCATTCCTGCCCAATACAAATTGTTTCAAAAGTTAAAGGACTTGAAGGAAACACCATATTGAAAACAGCACCTTTGTCAAACAATGCATGTCTGATTAACATGGCTGAAAATCTCCAAGCACTGCTGCCTTTTAAAGGCAGGAAAAATGATTACTTTGTAATTAGTCTTGAGTTAAGATATCCTCTCTGGTGCCACATAGCTAATGTCAGATAGCTCTCTTGGAAGCACCTTGCTCTTTATTAGAGTTGTGCCTCGATGCGTAACAGAAGAATACTTATTTGGAACATTTCAAGAAGCAGTCAAAGTTTTCCACCTTCAATGAGAGTGATATATTGCAATGTGCACAGATACTAGCGAATGTCAGGGAAGAACAGTGATTTAGTTACACAAATCCAAAATGTTACACCTATTGCCTCTTCTTGCCTTCACTGAGTCAAACTACCAAGCTCTCATTACTAAGAAAATGCCTGAAAACCAGCTGTTGCAGTAAACTTCATTGTAGGCCATTCAATTAATTCTTGACTCTGTATGTCTGCATGGTGAGTCCCTGTCACCATTAACTCCTTTCACACGGAAATGAGATGGCTCCCAAAGTAAAGAACTAACAGTTCTTTAAATCATGGACAGAAATTCAGATTTTTCTGAATGATCAACAATCTTCCCTTGCTAACACCTTCAAATAAAATTCATTGTGAGTGGTACACAACTTAACTTGCTCAGACATCTTTGGGTGTTTAGGCAGAACTCATCACTCCAGAAAGAATACAAGTGTTCTCTATCCACAACAAGGGAGAAATCATCATAAAAAAATAGAAATTTATTTTCATGTGCAAGAAGAAACTTTATTACCGCCTGTTTCAGGCTTTTAGGAAACTTGAGAAACTGCTGCAACTCAAACATCTGAGGAAACTTCAGACTCAGTGCAGGATTATTTTCTATTATGAGCCACACAGGAGAAAGGTGGACCAACCACCCCTCATCCCAGGTGCTCTTGATTCTATAGCATTGAGCTGACCATTGTAAGGCACCTCTCATGTGAGAAGAGCCCGTAATTAACTTTCTTTACTGGACTCAGATTTTGTAGTCTCTAAAAAAGGAATACCAAGCTTTAGTTACAGATGTTCCTAGTTTTCACTGTATCACTGCAAGTTAGGTTTCCTTTGCTAGTGATGATAATCACAATTGCCTGTCAATCAAAAGTGGAAGACTATTTCCCCAGTTAAACCTGGTATGGAACACCTTTCCTAATAAGACAGGCTCACCCATCAGATTGTTAAGTTTTATTTTTCAAAAAGCAATCTTGAACTGCAACTTTTTAATTGTTCTAGTTAGGAGCTCATGAAATGTATTTAAGTGTACTGGAGGAAGATGGATCACAGATTTTCGTTTAGAAGGTCAACCAACACTAACAATGTGGGAAACCTTTTGCTGTATAAAATGGGATTTCACAGTGCAAAATGCACTTCAGGGCATGAAGTAGGGAAGATTTTTGTTTACAATATCAAAACAAATAGCAAACTTCTAAGTGGGTCATACTACTGTGTCAAACTGGTACTAAACTTCCATATGACTAGTTTTATAATCCTACACATGTACAATGCAGCAGGATAACAGTACATTAAGCCAGTCAAAAATAATGTACACTACAAACCGTTGGAACATTCAGTAACTAGGAAAATTCCAAATTTGTATTTTTAATGTTGTTATGCCAAACGAACAGTTAGATAGCATTGGTGATAGACATGCATACAGTTATCTTTCTCCTCATCTTAAATACTAAATTGATACAATATTTCTCATGAAACACAGCCTAGTTTGAATACAGAATTTTAACTGATGCCTCAAAGGATTTTCAGGTATATTCCAAATGTGAAAAATTCTGCAGTTCTAAATCTATGTATGATTCCTTAGGGATACACAGTCATTTTTCTAACTGCATTTTCCTTAGCAGCAGCCATGGAAAAGCAAAGTAGGTAGCCCCACAACACTATCAATGAGTTTTACTTCTTACCGAGAAGGTTCGATTAGTCCAGTATTCCTTCTTACTACCCCCTACTCCACACAGGAGGGGAAACTGCCAAATCTGGACCATAACAAGTAGTTATTGTGAAGAATTCAGTTTATACCAAACGTTTTATTTTTATGGCATTCAATTCTCTGCATAGGTTTCCTGTTACCATATAAATATGTACTTGACATAAAATTTTATTAAAAATGTTAAACATTTGTATTTTAAAATGTTACCTTGCCAATCATTGTAGTCAAATCCCCATCACTCAAGAGCGGATTCTGGGTGTCTCCAACTCGAGATGGGTCTTTTGTTGCTTTATCATTGCTGAAAGTTCTCCACTCTGACCCTACGTCTATGACCCGGTCACCTGAATTCATAAAAAGTAATAATCTGCATTATTGTAACACATTACCTCAAAGTATGTTGCATTCATTAAGCCTCACTATGCAGACTGCACCCCTCTGAGCTATCAGCTATAGCTAGGGATCATGTCATCCACCAACAGTCACTTCTGGGATAACGTGCAGGAGCTATTTAACTCTACAAAACACTAGAGGAGCAGGAAGTAAAAAAAGGTGTAACTCAAACTGCAAAGAGGATTTAAGTAAGGAGAATGTAATTACCTGTGTAGGTATTTAACCAGAATACACAGTGTTAAACTTTCCTACTCTTACAGAGTGCCCTGGGATCTTTAATAACCAAAAGGAATTAAGACTTTAGTTTCAAGAGGCTGTTCCAGGAGCCTATTGCTCCCTGTGGGCTTTCTAAGGCATTGATTAAACACTAACTTGAAAGGAAGTGTGTCACCTAACTAGATCACCACCACCACTTCTTGCAGCATCAATTATGTTCCTTCACCCTGGTCTACACTGGCGGGGGGGGGGGGGGGGGGAGAGGAGGATCTACGTTACGCAACTTTAGCTACGTGAACAACGTAGCTGAAGTAGATGTACTTAGGTTGACTTACCATGGTGTCTTCACCACGGTGCGTCAACTGCTGCTGCTCTCCCATCAACTCTGCTTGCGCCTCTCACGGCGCTGGAGTACAGGAGTCAACAGGAGTGCGCTAAGAGGTCAATTTATCGCAACTAGACTAGACACAATAAATCGATCCCCGCTGGATCGATCGCTGCCCGCAGATCCTTCAGATTCTACCCTTCATATTCTCTAAGTCCTGACCCAGTCTAACCCTGCTTAACCTAACATCTGGCAGCGTCACCGAATGTGTGTATTGAATATTTACGCATGATTTTTTTTTTTTTTTAAAAGTACTGTGCTTTAGGTTATCACTTTGTTAATTCAGACTAAGAAAAAGAGCCAAACCCGTGTTCTGTGACTGAACTGTCTGCCTCAGATACACTTTGGGTTTCTATACCTGCATCATGTTACGGGAGCAAATGGTAATGGTCTGAGGAGCACTGCAGTTGTCTCTTCCTGACAGCTTTTCCCACCCCTATTGCTCCACTCTTGTCTGTCCCAATCTCCTCCTGGAGTAGTTATCACCAAGCCAGATTTGAAAACACCAGCATATAAGAAAAGGAGAAATTCATTAGCTATAACTCGGTAAGACCTGAGAAGTAGCCCCGCTCTCAGTTTTTATTTTTTTAATATTAGAAAAGAATCTACAATGCAGTAACACTGATACAAATAATCTGAGAAAAGTCTAAAACATGGTCCTTCCGAAGAATTTTAATGTTCAAGTCTAGGGAATGTCTGCAAAAATATGACTAGAATCAACTGTAGGAATGGAAGGGAACTCTACAGGTCATCTAGTCCAGTCCCCTGCACTGAGGCAATGCTAAGTATTATCTAGAATATAATTATAGTGACTGCATAATACATTTCCACTACAGAAATCTGATTAGTATAAACTGGAGTCTGATTTTTTACTCCTGATGAACAGTGCTCAGACCCTCAAAAGGAGGCTTGTTAGCAAGACTAGTATAAGGAAATGTAATTATTTTGTCATTAGGTAAGGATCCAAAAAGAGTGGTGATAACCATAAGCAACTAATAGTGAGAAAGACACTGGTGTTCTGAGATAGTAACAGTTCACCAAGTTATAAAGAATAAACTTCCCCTCAGAAAGACCCTTTAGAAGAAACATGTGAAGAACAATGGATATAGGCCCAACTGCAAAATTCATGGGAAAAAAATTTGTAAAAGGAACATTTTCTTCATAAAGACCATGAGAAGCATGTCTGACGTTCATTAAGCTAATCAACTTGAGACAAAAACATCTTTAGATAACACTGAGCAATTATTTGTGAAATTTCTCCCTTACCAACATAGGATAAGCCTATTTAGCTGTTCAACCCAATAGGTACCTAGTGGTCTGTCTTAACTATATTCATACCTATGCATCACCTTGATGCTTACAGGGTGGATAAAAGTCAATGATTTTTTTAAAACAAAAAAAAATGGATTTATTTAAATCAGATTTTTTTGATAAAATGCTTTTTGAGGGAAAAAACCTATCTAAAGATACATTATAGCTCCAAGATATCATTATGGAACAGGGATTATAAATTCTAATTCTATAGTATGAGACAAATATATTCATGTAATGTTTAAGAAAACTTTTGTAAAGGAGTTCCAATAGTTTATGGATTAGGGACCCAATCTTATGGGGTTCCAGGGGCTTCTGTATAGATTATTTAGGTTAATCTTTTTATCTACCCAATGGGACTCGGTGTTAAGTCTAGAAGATACTATCAGAGATGCGTAATTTTGCAGTTCTCAAACTGTGGCTTTGTGTCTCCAGAGATTACATGCTTGTTAACAGAAAAAATGTTTTTAAATAAATAACACAAATATATAGAGGTAAGAAATAACTGACCACAACCCTATTGTCCCTCTGCAAATTTGTGTACACAGAGTCAATCCCTTACCTCTCTCTGAAAAATGTGAAAAGGGAGGGACAGGCAGTAGAAACAAAAGTGAAACTGTTTGAACAGCATATTCCGGAAGTCTTGAGGTCTTTCTGAGTGTAGCCTTCATTGATTTGAGATCTACCATATTCTCTCATTAGAAGGGAAAGCCTATAATGGCAGCAGACTGTAAGAGAGACCCAGTTTGGGAATAAACCATTCAAGAAATACATGTTTCCTGATGATGTTTTAAAGAAATTCACACCAGTGAACTGGTGGAAGTCACTTAAGCACTTGGATTCAGAGACTGTTGAAGTGACAACCTCACTTAACAGTAGTAGCTTCTTCTGCCGGTGTAGAAAGAATATTTTCTTCCTTTGGACTAATTCATTCCAAACTGAGAAATCGTTTGGGACCTGAAAAAGCAGGAAAGCTTGTTTTTCTTTTCCAGATTATGAAAAAAAAAAAAAAAAAAAAACAGGAAAATGAAGGTAAAGATGACTGAGTTAGCTGCAGGAGCCAACATTTTAAGTTTCTCATGTTGACCTGGCTGACAGTCAATTTAAGTTGTTTTTCTTTTAAAAAAAATTTAACTATTTTAATTAACAAAAAACCTGATTTGAAAAAACTCAAATGTTTAAATTCAAAAATTCATATGCTTGTTTTGTTAAAATATTTTTGTTTGCTATTGAAGAAAAAAATCCAGAACAGATCACATTGTTTTAGTTAAATAAAAAATTTAAATGTCTCTCTCATGCTGTTCTCCTAATACAGCCTGGCAAGAAAATCCTCCAAATATTAATGATTAACCTGTTGAACTGGAGATATTTATGAAGTCATTGGGAGGTGAAGTATCTGCTTCATTTACCTTTGGTAAACGAAATAACCAATCATCCATTTTCTGATATAGCTGCAAAATTAATCTGAAAAGTTTTCAAAATAAATCACTAAAAAAATGTAGTGTACACCTTCTAAAAATGAAACCTACATCCGAGTTGCGAAGAATATGTATTAAGGTTATAACCACCAACAAGAACGCACTTTTATGTAGAAATCCATGATTAAATCGAGTCTTCCAGACTAGTGATTTAAATCAAATCCACCCTGGATGCTTAATTGCTTTGACACAAACCAAAGAATATAAAAACGTCAGCATGAACCAGAACTGCATTCAAGAGTATAGTGGTAGAAAATTAAGAAAATCTAGCGTGTATTGTGCAAAGAAAGCAGATATCCATCCTTTCCAGGACTCACATCCCCCTCCACCCCAACTCAAGTTAGCAGACAGCATGATCCTCTGGCTCCTGAACTCTGTAAATATTTAAGTAGTGCTCCTTCTATGGCCTAGTAATAACTTCACTTCAAGACAACCTTCCCAAATACTGTTTACTGCCTCTAAAAAAAGCAAAATGTACTTCAAGTATTGGCATGGTATAAATAGAACACTGAGTACAGGGAAATGATGTAATAATTTCCCACACAAATGGGAATGACCTAAATGACTCACTCAAAGATCTGCCTCTTGTGAGTTATGAGCCATTCCTGTGCGAATGAAAAAAAGCATATCACTGCCTACTTTTACAAAACATTACAAACAGAAGACTAACATTACTACGCCAATATAGTAAAAAAGGATCAACTAGAACAACCACTGAATATAAGGTATTATATATCTTTAGATGCAGTATGCAAATATTTTACATTAGCAAGAAAAATATGAACTCTTACAAGTAGCTAATTACAAGTAGCTAATTTAACCACAACAAGTCGCTAAAAAAAATTTTTTTTTAAATGAACAAAGCCACTGTTTTAAAAACCTGATAAGAGATTTAGGCACACAAAATTAAGTGTGGCCCTTGAATAAATGATAAAATAGACAACTTCAAAGTTTTAATACAAATTGTATAAAAAATAGTGTAAAGCAACAGAACTTAGAACAACTGAATTTTCCTGGCTGAGACATGCATCCAAATATTGAGCTGAAATTCCTAGGTCTAATCCTACCAAAAGGACTTCCTTGTTTGGAAGCATCTGTAAAATGGCACTTCATTACAAGCGCTAATACCAGTCACTGTTTTGGAAATACTGAGTCAGCACTTTTGAAATTTATTTATGTTTCTGCGTAGTGATGACTTAAATAGGTTATAATTATTTACTGCAATTGTTATCAGTAATGATGGAGAATGTACAATACATGGGAGTATTTCCTTCTCTATTTTCAAGTCTCCCATTTCATGCAGAATCCCAAAACTGGTTAATACATACTTCTGTAACGCCAGCTGGAGGCAGTTAAACTCTATTTAACTTTTGTCAGGAAGACAAGTAAAGCTAAGTACTTTCTCCCCTTTTATGAAAGCCTTCAGGAAGAAATCCTCAGAAGATAGGGTCCATTCTCAAGGAAAGCCATTATTAGACTAATTTAATGAAGTATTTTACAGGACAAATGATACACTGTTTGCCCGAACATTTCTTTTTCTCCATTCTGGTATGCAGCTACTTTTTAAAAATATTGTCCAAAACCAAATACAGACAGTAGAGTCCACTTTGATTTTAGGTTCCCAAACATCTGAAAAGCTTATTTAGTAGAATTCAAAACAGAAAACTTCTGACTAACATTTGCCTTTTTCCCTACAGTTGACAAATGCAGTGGAGGAAATACTACAGGAATCCAGCATTCTACTCAAGTCAGCATCTAAAATTAAAATGCCACTTCACATCTTTCTTTTTAGGATTTGTTTAAGAAATGTCTAACCATCACAAACTAGATGTACTGTAGTCTTACAAAAAATTATAGTAAACATGACTTCTCAATGAAGGAAATATTTGTGTCAACGAAACTTAGTGTTGAGAACATTTTATCTGCAATTATACATCTTAAAGGAACACTGTCAACTACTTTACAGTAATGTACACTCAATTTGTAATACCTTTTGTGAAATGGTATGCATGTTGATTTTGTTTTCCATTTGGCAAACTGGTTTTTATCTTATTTGTAATGCAAAGAAAGCATAGCTTAAACTGTAGATGCTTAAGCAAAATAAAGATAAACAAGATTAAAATTAGAACCCAAAGTAACAGATTCACAGTTTACTAGTCATATTGCATCTTGAAATAGTGTCTAAAGTTTCCCCTTGCAGACATACTGCAATTTGTTTTTAGGTGCATTTTCACTCTTGATGTGCTTTAAAGGTAGCTATAAATTTGCATCAAAAAAGTACACTTTATAGCCTTCAGCGCTTTGGTCTTAAATATATTCCATTATCAGTAAAATTAATTTGCATTATTGTACAAGAGCACTGTAAATACAGTACAGAACTATTTTAAAATTCAATAAAAGTTAATTTTATTCCTGTAGTTAATTAAGGAAAGTGCTGCCATCTAGGGATCATTGAAATTATTGCTATTTTTAAATTAGAAAAAATAGTGAGAGCCATGATCTTGCAGCATCAAGCAAAAACATGTAGAATGAAAACCAACCAGTGACTTCTGAACACATCAATATATTCTGGCATCCTTTTGAGAAAATATGTTAAATGGCAGTCCCTATTAACAGAGGCTCTACCAACAGTAATTAACAATCCTGAATGAAAGATCTATTAGAAATTTCAGCAATTTCAAGCATGCAAAATGATTATCTCTAAAAAAATACAACTTTACACATTCAAACCTAAAATACTTTTAGACAAAGTATAAGCATGTCATACGCATATGTAATAGATCTACCTCTGTTTATGCTAGATTAGACAAGAATCCCACTTTGAAGAAGAGTAAATATCATTACAACCAATCAAAAAGCTCAGATTCAGGTAGAACTGGAAAGCTCAATACACCTTTTTTGGGGTCCTTTCTTCTGGTGGTTTAAGTCTAGTAAGACTGAAATAGTTCACTTGGTATCTTAAATGGAAGAACACTCACTTAATATTAAGTATCACCAGTTAAATTGACCATTCCTAAATTACCTGGTTGAAACACGTCAGTAAGGTGTATTGACTCACTATGAAACACTAACCTGATACTTGCCTCCAAACAAGTGGTTTCAGAATGGAATGATTTAAATAAAAGCATTTTAAATCAGATTTTAATTTAAATCAAGCAGGAAATCTTGATATAGATAAAAAGAAAAAGGAGTACCTGTGGCACCTTAGAGACTAACCAATGTATTTGAGCATAAGCTTTCATGAGCTACAGCTCACTTCATCGGATGCATACTGTGGAAAATACAGAAGATGTTTTTATACACACAAACCATGAAAAAATGGGTGTTTATCACTACAAAAGATTTTCTCCCTCCACCCCCCCCTCCCCCTGCTGGTAATAGCTTATCTAAAGTGATCACTCTCCTTAAAATGTGTATGATAATCAAGGTGGGCCATTTCCAATGGGTGTTTCGTTACAGAAGTAAAACTATTTCCCCATGTTTATCCCCCCCCCCCCCCCGAAATGTTCTTGTCAACTGCTGGAAATGGCCCACCTTGATTATCACTACAAAAGGTTGCGCACCCCGCCCCCCTGCTGGTAATAGCTCACCTTAAGTGATCACTCTCCTTATAGTGTGTATGGTAACACCCATTATTTCGTGTTCTCTATGTATATAAATCTCCCCACTGTATTTTCCACTGAATGCATCCAATGAAGTGAGCTGTAGCTCTTTTTAATTTAGATAGTTTATTTTAATCACATTTTGAATTTGTA
Organism: Lepidochelys olivacea; assembly: GCF_965140295.1. NCBI lineage: Eukaryota > Metazoa > Chordata > Testudines > Cheloniidae > Lepidochelys > Lepidochelys olivacea. The sequence continues at coordinate 76,901,797 of NC_140418.1, read as the reverse complement.
CTTTATTTTTCTAAAGAAAGGCTGATTTAATGGTTACCAATCAATAAGAATGTTGGTCTGCAACTAAATACAGCTTTTACACCAAACTGTATCCCTTTTGCTAACAGGATAATATGCTGTATCTATATAGACACATTTAAGCAATTTACGTAGCTTAACTTTCTTTTTTTTTTAAAAAAAAAAAACCACACAATTATGATGTTGGAAAACAGTGAATGATGCATTTCTTATTTACTAGAGGATTCATTTTTATTTGGGATTTGTGTCAAGCTCTATTTGGACGTAAATTTGGAATTCAATTAAAGTGTGCAAAAACAGCATTTAGGTTTTTTTTTTTATTAGTTAAGTAAAACTCTCAAGTGTGCTGGAAGTATTATCTTTAGTTAGTGAACTCAACTGATTGTGTCTGGTCACCATGTTTTTCATGATTTTAGAACCAGCAGATCTCATTCTCTCACACCTTGCTTTTAGACGTATTAGAAAAAGAAAAGCAAGCTTTCCTGACTTTTCAACTCCCAATCAGTCTAGTCATTAAACTGACAGAAAAGAAGAAATATTCTCTGTATCTGCAGAAGAGGCTATTGTTGTCAATATCTTGTTTAGCACTTTAAACTGGTCCCAGGTGCCTTCAGTGACTTCCACTAGTTCAGTGGTTTGACTCTTTAAAAAACTTTGGCAGCAAATATGTATTAATTTTTTTATTTAAATTAAATTTTAAGTAACGGATTATAGTAAATTTAGGCCATAACTTAATTTGTCCTAATTTCAAATTTAATTTAAATAGGTTTATTTTAAACACAAAATGTACTTAAAAGTTTTGATTTAAATAAAAACCCCATATTTGAAAACTTGATTTTTATCTACCCTGAGATGTTTGAGTCATAAAAGCATGTCAAGCTCTCAGATTCTTAATTTTCTTCAGGAGGGAGTACATTGAAAATGTGTCCTCATGCTTCACTCTCAGGCAAAAGTCTTCAAAGTATTAAACTGTAGAGGGAAAGTTTAATTGGAAGAACAAGGTTATGGAGAGCCCTTTTCCCACTGCCAGTGGTCTGTCTAAGGTTCAACTATATACCTTATTTCCCACATCTCACACAATGTCATTTTGAATAAAAGAATTGTTTGGCACTCATGTTCTGTACTGTTCAGACTTTTTTTAGTTGGAGAAAACCATTTTTTTTTTTTACTTAAACTTAAAACATTTTTGAAATGCTAACCAAAGTGCCTAACAAAAGGGCTTGTTATTCACACATACTACTCAAGTTAATGACCATATGTTCTCATGCAAAGGTTAACTTTGTTCAGAATGTTTAGAAGTATCAGCATTCTTCATTATTGATGTACAGTTCTGTAACAGATGCAGATATTAAGTTTTCAATTACACTTCTGACAAGGAACACTTTCTTTATTAATGTCTTGGGCTAGGAAACTTTGAACAAAAGCAGGGTTAAAATTCTAAGAGTCAATAGTTGCTTATCACTAATGCTCAGTTCTCCATCCTCAGTAAGTAAAATTTTAGATACCACAAGTTGGCATTTCAAATTTTAGATGTTTGCAGTTTTGACAAGGAAACCTTTAAAGGGGAACAGATTTTTCATATGGTATTAACACACAAAATGAATTAACATTACAAGTGAAGTGCCTGTAACCACCCACTACTGAATGAAAATCAGAGCTACTCAAATGTTTCTCATACACAGACTATACTGACAACAGCTCAACGAATTTTCCCTCACTCTATAGGAACCTGAATTCTTGAAATGAGGACTTGAGTTCTATCCGATTGTTCTGAATTTCAATGACAGTCTTGATGTGCAATGCAGTGGTAACCATGAAGTCCTATGGTGCCACAGATTTATATTTCATGCAAAAGATGTGCTAAAGTTAATCAAATCCAAGTTTTTAGAAGTATAGATATTATAATCTAAATGAAGACAGTAGGCCACTTATAGCTCATACTGTAGCAGAAAACCTAGACAAATGAAAATTACATGAAACAGCCTAAATTGAAAAACAAGATAGCTATTAATAAACATCAATTTATATGGGCAGTTACTGACTTTGAAGCTTTGGATCCAGGTCAAGTGCCTCAGGATTTTTTGTTACTACCTAAAGAATAAGACTTTTCTCCTTTCTCCAAAGAGAACCAAGGAAATTATTTTGGTCTTCTGCCTTTTGGCCCTATATATCCATTGGAGCAGCTAAAAAGAAAAAAAAAAAAAAGGATAAGCTAGTGTGTCAAGTTCAAGGAAAACATGAACTGAACATCAAGATGATAGCTGAAGGGGCTAGAATACCAGGACTGCATCTAATGAGCCACTGGGCAAGGTTGAAATGGGTCACCTGCCTCCATTGCTGATCTAGTGAAGGTGGAAAGCAAAGAGGACTAATTTGAACTAGACACTGGTTCTCTCCTGTGTCCTGAAGAGACCCAGAAGACTGACTGTATCACATGCAGCTTGCTTACACTGTCGTGTTTTCCTTGAGTCTGAGCAGTAAGCTTCTTTACAGAGAGCAGGCATGAGGAGCTTGTCAATTAAGGACCTCACTACAACCTACACACTTTCAGCACTGATCTTGCATCACCTCCAATTTAATTCTATTCTAAGACTAGGAGGAAAGTAATTCCCTTATTACATTTTTCCTCATCTTTATGGCAAATTGAATAACTGCGATGGGAACAGGCACTGAAGTATGAGAATCACAAATTTATCAAGAACTAGAAAAATAACCACGAGTTTTAACTGACAATATCAGACAGTTAACAGGAATACCAGTTTCCCTAACATAGGGCTTAAGACTCTAAAAGTTGCTATACTGCCACCTCCACCTAGTTAGAAAAATTAAACTGGCAACTGTCTTCGAGCCATCTGACTGCAGATCGAAAGAGAAGATCCAGGATATGTCTACACTGCAATTAAAAACCCGCAGCTGGCAGATGCCAGCTGACTCAGGCTAAGGCGCTGTTTAATTGTTTTGAAGATGTTTTAGCTCAAGGTAGGGGATCATCCCATACTGCAGGGTCCTAGAGCCCAGGCGCTAGCCAAGCCTGAACATCTACACCACAATTAAACAGTCCCTTAGCCCAAGCCCCATGAGCCTGAGGCAGTTGGCACAGGCCAGCCACAAGTGTCTCATTGCAGCGTAGACATACTCTCCCCAGTCGCCACACTTCTGATCAGAACATTAACAACACATATATTAAAACTGGGCTTCAGGTATGCGCTGCAGGTCCATGGTCCCTTTCTCCCAATGCATTAGGTATGTGACTGATTTCACATAGGCCTCTCCCATCTAACTAGCTGCTAGGCTCCACCTTGTCCTTTATCCCCACGGCAGCTCTGTACTCTTCACTTCACTCCCACTCAGCAATTGTAGCCACTCTCCGCACTTACTAGCAGGTCAATGCTGCCGAGCATGAGGTTTTTCAGCACTATCCCAGCCTCCCTTATTGCCCTTGTCCAGCAGGCTGGACGAGTTGCTCTGAAGTGATAAAAGGATGTGGTCAGGGTTTTAACCAACTTGAAATCATCAACTCAACTCAGAACTGCATTCAGGATCTTCTCCTGAACCAGCACACAAAACACCACATTACTGTACCGTACATGCTACAAAAAAGTGGCTTAGTTTAATTTTTGGCAATAGTAGGGCAAATGAACTTGGTGAAATGCAGGAATTCCTCCAGTAAAATTCTAGCAGATCTGGGGCCTAACCTGATCATAACACCATAGCATTTCAGGTTTTGGTCAATCCAGATTGAGACTCTAGCATTAACACATAAATCTCACTGATATTATGGGCCAAAATTGCAGATCTTAATTGAGAGCTAGAAGGGCTGAACATTGGCAGCTAGGAGACAGGAAAAAAGGTCAGCTGAATAACAGTTCCTGAGCAGCAAGGAAAGGAAAGAGCAGTAGAGGTCCAAAGTAAAAGGAAGGGTAGTGAAGAGCTGAAGGGGAGTCCTTGCGTGAATAAATTAACGTAACACCACTTTCAAGCTGTAAGATCTTCATTCACTACAAATTACCACTATAAAGTGTGTGCAACCTGTTTTAACAATGCATACCAAAACTACACAACTTTTAGGACACAAAGTGACAACTATTGTGCAATGAAAATGGGACTGTAAGACTGAATTTAATCAAACTGAATTTTACCAGGACACAAAGGCAAAACCTCAGCTTTTACAAGTGGTTCAAAAGAATCCTTAGCATCCAAAATTAGTCAAGATCTGTTTAAAATCCCATTGAAAAGGCAGCATCTCCAATAGCAGTTTCCCACAGACTGAAACAGTGTTTCAAGTAGTGACACAGAACACTGTCAAATCACTACCAACATTTCTTAATTACCTTCTAGGAAAAAAGGGATATATGCATTTCCTGCAGTACTCAAAGGCAAAAATAATGGTGTGAAGAATAAGCGACATGCATTTCTCCAGCTTTCCCAACTCCCCCTATTCCTCCCTCCACATTTCCTTTTCCTCTCTCCTTCCTGCTCAGCCAGAGGCTATGAGGATATACACTGTCTCACCTGAATTACAGTACTGATTCTGTCCAAGCTACACAAGAAAGAATCTGACCAACCCAAAAAAAAAAACCAAACAAACAAACAAATCAAAAAAATCAAGGAAGTCAGACTTTTCAGGTTTTGGGAACCAATGTGTTACAGGTATTTTATTCCAGGCCAACTGCTGTTCTGTAATTAAACAAAAATACACCTTTTGACCAATACTTGACACTCCTAACAGCCAAAGTAGAGAGTTAAGAAAAATGGCAATTTGACATTCACTCAAAAAGGATTTCATTACCAATTCGTTTTTTATTGCATTGCCTGGTCTGTCATTTTTCCAAAAAGCAAATTATACATCAATGCATTTTATTATATACCTATGCACAGAACCAGATTTTTGCCTTTGTGCCAAACTACATTTGTGAAGTATAGAAATGGTGGTGTTTTAAACTGAATTCATCACTTTTTCTTGCAGGTGGCTTACAAAGACCAGCTTATTTACTTTACTGATCTACTACTCTAAGAAATTCTTACCAGTCCTCAGACTGCACTTGTACATGCACATGCATGTACAATTGGCAACTGAAATTACCATTTCTGCTGTACATGGGATAAGAAACCAAAAAAGATTGCTCACCATTCAGCAGTGCTCCATATTGGTCTTAATCTACATTGGTTTGGTGAGGCTGAACTGTAAATCATGACTTTGTGGCTCTAATAGCAGGCCCAACAACTACTTCTCATATAGAGTGACTGCATGTCTTGTGGGGGTTATTTCATCCTTAAGTCTACAGCAGCAGACACAGAGCACCTCTGTGGCCTGAATGGAAGATTTTGGCTCCACGCTTTTAAAGCTTCCAGGCTCTGCATACTTGATAAGTACAGGAACCAAGATTTGAGTTTATTTATCAGTTTGCTACCCTTGTACTTCACTTAAATTCCTTTAGAGACTAGTAAAAGGGAAGTTATGATAAATGTTCACACTATTTCTCCTGTTTGGTGATCTCTCCAGTTTGTTTAGGTTTCAGCGTAGCAGCCGTGTTAGTCTGTATTCGCAAAAAGAAAAGGAGTACTTGTGGCACCTTAGAGACTAACCAATTTATTTGAGCATAAGCCTTCGTGAGCTACAGCTCACTTCATCGGATGCATTCACTGGTCGTTTAGTTATCTCTTACTTCCATTTAATTAACACACACTTAATTTTCCAAGCAAACTGATATAAACCCAAAGTAAAGACTTCAACACAGGCAGGAAAACTGAACTGCTAAAAAGGGAAGTCCAAAGAAGAAAAATTAAGTGCACTAATTCGCACAATAAATGTAAATGCTAGTTCCTTTTAACACTGAATCCATACAAAAAAACCCCACACCTCAATACTGTTGAAAGCTTAGAACTCTACCTGTGAAGAAAAAGGCAATGTTTTCCCAATAACAGGAGCCCAGAGGATTTAAGTTCATTTTGTGATTGCCAGAAGCCCTCTGAACCACTCCACAATATGACTCAGCCAGAAGTCAAGCTTGTGTTAACAGTGTTTCTCAACCAGGGTCTGGGGCCCCCTGCGGAACCACGAGCAGGTTTCAGAGGTCCGCCACGCAGGACCAGTGTTAGACTTGCTGGGGCCCAGGGCAGAAAGCTGGAGTCCCATTGCACGGGGCTAAAGCCTGGGGCCCTGAACCCCATCACCTGGGGCTGAAGCAAAAGCCTGAGCTTAAGTTCACTGTGCTCCCTGTAGCATGGGGCCCTGGACAATTGCCCTGCTTAATACCCCTTAACCCAGGCTTTTATATGCAGAAAACCACTTACTGGACACAGGTAGACCATGGAGTTTTTATAGCAGGTTGGGGGAAGAGGGGGGTCCTCAGAAAGAAAAAGGCTGAGAACCCCTGTGCTAACACAGTATTTTATTAAATCCCTGCCCATGAAAAATTCTTGTTGCTTTAGAACAGCAGTTTTCAAACCTGTGGGTCAGGACCCCAAAATGGGTCACAACCTCCTCTGAATGGGGTCACCGGAACTGGCTTAGACTTGCTGGGGTCCAGGGCTGAAGCCTGAGCCCCACTACCCAGGGCTGAAGCCAAAGCCCAAGGGTTTCAGCCCTGGGTAGCAGGACTCAGGTTGCAGGCCCCATGCCTGGGGCTGAAGCCCTTGAGCTTCAGATTTGGCCCCCAGAGCAGTGGGGCTCAGACTTCGGTCCCCCCTCCTGGGATTATGAAGTAATTTTTGTTGTCAGAAGGGGGTCATGGTGCAAAGCAGTTTGAGAACCCTCAACTTTAGAATGACAAAGAAAACATCAAAGCTGTTAATTTAAAATGAAAGCAGGCCAAACTGAATCCCAAAAGCAAACATCTCACTAATGGGAAACAAGAGGGCAAATCCAAAAAATGGGCTTCCAATATTTACTTCTGACAAATTTGAAGCTTACAGTTGGCGCACTTTTATTTGTGAAACTGTACATCAGCTGCACTCATCCTTTTTCTACAGGCAGACATAAGATGGCTGCCACCAACCTATAAATAAGGTTACACTACTAAGATAGTATTTTGTGACTTTGCCTAGAATAATCCAAGAAACAGCAGCTTCAGCCTGGTTCATACATTATTCAACCTCGTATATAAATTCACAAATGGCATATTTCAAAAAAGGAATATTAGGTGTTCAACATCAAGTTAGCTAAGAATTACATCCAAACTTTCAGAATTAACGACACTTAAACTAGACCCATTTAATTAAAATGACACTGTTTATTTGGGCATGGAGGCATTAAATAGGCTTTAAAAGGGTGTGTAGATCAGTTAATATATAGTGGACTTAGAGAATTTCCACAGTAATTTAATAAAGAATTAAAACCAGTTTGCTTTTCATTAGAAGAGCGTATAATAGGTCCTGTTTACAACACTTCCCTTAAAGCATTATTTCTGATTTAGTTGTAATTCTGGATAGAGACTTTGGCATTATTAATGAAGATGTTTAACTCAGTGTGTGACAGCAGTCAAAAAAATAATGTTATAATGCTAAAAGAATGGGATCAGAATATAGAGAATTGAATGCCACTGTATGTCAGTTGTACACCCTCTCTTGAAATAGGTTTCAGAGTAACAGCCGTGTTAGTCTGTAACAGCCGTGTTAGTCTTGGAATAGTGTTCTTCTGGTCACTCTTTCTCAAGAAGGATGTAACTGAAATACAGGGGGTTCAGAAACAGGCTAAGAGAATGATTAAAGGCATGGAAAAAACTCATATGAAGAGAGATGGAAAAGAATGGTACCTTACGGAAGAGAGGTATAAGAAGGGACATCTAAAAATGTATAGGGTAATGAATGAAAAACAAGATATATCCAGAACATTTCTATTCACACACAAAATAATTCAATGAAAGTGACTGATGACACATTTAAAACTGATAAAAAACACGCTTTTTTATACATCGTAAAATATTAGCCTGTGAAAATTTCTGTCACAAAATATCACTGAGGCAAAGCACTTCACAGGATTAAAAAAAGACTGGTTATTCTTATCCAAACAAATGCCCAAAGTTAGAACTCGGGGGAATTTAAAAATTAAGTTTTGGAAGGGATATAAAGCCTCTTTCAGAGCAGAAGCCAACCTAAATGGGAACCAGCAAGAAACTTCTTATGAGCAGGTTATTCCATAACTACCTTCAAGGTTTCTTGCCCTTTCCTCTGAAAGAAGTGGTACTGGTCACTACCAGAGACATGATACTGAACTAGGTGACACACTGGTCTGATCCAACACAGCAATTACTGCATTCCTATGTACTGACATTTCCAAGTATTTTGAAAACAATACATTAATCTAATCCTTTTTGTTAATTCTTTTAACTAGCTGGTGATCACATTTGAAATCCGAGTTTTCATGCTTAATTTTATATCACGTTTAAATATGTACCCCAATTTACATGTGTCACCCTTGTAATGGTCATGAACTGTAATACAGTAAAATCTTCACATTTGTCCATGTTATATGAAGCATCCCAGCTTTAAATGAAACAGATGTCTCTAACACTGCAAAGATAAACCCTTTTCCAATATCTATCACTATATCTTTGAGACATAACTGAATTTTGAGACAAATGAGATATTTAAAATAGCTATTTGTAGTCCAAGAACCCCATTTTCCCCCTGAATTTGGAAAGTCAGTGGTTTAAAGGCCATCAGCTTGACTTCCATCGAGCAGCAATGGTCAATTATATTCTCCATAACGTGGGTATCTGCTACAAAACTATGGAACTTTATACAGCTCATTTATTTAAAAGTGCCAGTAATTATCAGAAGACTGCCTCTTCAAAATGGTAGATTCTTTTTAGAAAAGGGAAAATATCTATTTAGTGCTAAGTAAAAGGCTTAAAATACACTAATTTCTCACACACACCAACCATGAGAAAAAGCAAATTACTTCAGATAGTTAATCTCCATTTTTAGAGTGAGTCACAACAACTTGAATAACTACTTACCCACTACTAGTCCACATTCAGGACAGATCATGTCTCCGGCTCTGTAATCCTCCACTAAAATGGAATCTGGATGATTTGGACACGTCACTCTGGGAAGCACATCCAAACTAAAAGAAAAAGATTGAACACAGCATTCAAAATATTTCAAACAAACAAAAGTTCATTTCCAGAAAAAGATTTCAAGTTAGAGGAAAGCAATTTAAACTACATTATGGAAGAAAACTTCAAGCCACATGCCCTTAATGCTGTTTTTAACATACAGCACAAATGAGCAGAGTAATTTACAAACATGCAAATTGTTTGTGTGGAGCAATACATTAGGAGCACCACATGAGATTTCTGCAGAGAACAATAAATTTGGTAACCCAGGATTTATGGAGATTAGAACTCTGAAACATCTTGCCATTTAAAATCCTCAAGGCTACCTCCTTTGAGTGAAGTGCTCTAATAAAAAAATATATATATATATATATATATAGTAAATTACTAGACTACCTGAAAATCCATTCCTGCTAAGTCAATGCCTACCAGAAGTTAGTGATGACCATGTCATTCTAAATATTCCCTCCTGCATTTAGCTAGCCATTTTTTTAAAATCTAATTAGGCTATTCCTTTAGTGAGCAGTGCATTCTTTACTGTTTTAGAAAACCACCATCTTACAGTACCAACAATTTATCAACTTGATCAGTAAATCTAAAGAAAACCTCCACAGTTTTAGCCAGATTAAAATATAAAATTAAAACATAACTTGCTAGGTCGGGAAATCTTTACATTAAACAATTTTAGTAAGATAAAGCAGCAGCGATTCACAGAAGCACATACTAAGAAGAACTAAAATAAGTAAATTTTATTGCATATATTCAACGGATTCCAGCTGCATCACATTTAAAAAAAAGCTATGAAGAAACAATTTCAGAGAACTCATAAAAGTGATGCTGGTCCATACGCAACAACTTTCTGCCATATGGAGCATTTAAATAGGCATCCCTAGTTCACACGGCTGACTGCATATTAAATAAAAAAGTGAACTAAATCCAGATCCACAAAGCAGAACAGAGGCCTCTGACAGTATCTTTCATCAGCAGCGTATCAGTGTATATGAAGTCTGCCCATTTCTCTGGATATTTACATTATTCCCCCTTAGTTTATACGTCTGTACACTGAAATATTTCAATAAATTCATGGCCATTATATTTATTAAAGCGTGCATTTATTTCACGGCTACTAGAAGTTGTGATAACACTGGAAAATGTTCACTAAACCTAGAGCAGATACAGAAGGGGAAGTAGATTCGCTCTACTGTCCCATCACAGTACCTTTTAGCCCTAATTTGAAAGAACACTTTCTTCACCCATAAAGGATAGTTCAGGCACTGGGACCATTCAATCACTAACTGATAAATGTCCAAAAGGGAAAACTGTGACAGGAACCCAAAGAGTAATTAGTTTTCAGTGCTGCTAATGCAGGCCAAAAAAAGGGACCTACCTATACCACATGATCATGACGATGAGGAAAACTGGGGATAATGGAATGTTGTCTAACAAATTTTATGGGGTGTGAAATAGAAGAGCTTTTAACATAAGAACAGCCATACTGGGTCAGACCAATGGTCCATTTAGCCCAGTATCCCATCTTCAAGACAGTGGCCAGTGCCAGATACTTCAGAGGGAATTAATAGAACAGGAAAATTAGCAAATGATCCATCCCATTGTCCAGGTCCAGCTTCTGGCAGTTTGAGATTCAGGGACACCCAGAGCATTGGGTTACATCCCTGACCTTCTTGCCTAATAACTTAATTGAGAATAGGTCCACTAATGGCTATCCAATTCTTTTTTGAACTCAGTTATACTTGTTGCCTTCACCATATCCCCTGGGAATGAGTTCCACAAGGCACTGTGTGAAAAACTACTTCCTTTTTTCTCCCAAAAAACTGAAGGGGACCATAAAAATCTTTCTATAGTAGGCCCTGCAAAGTTTGAAAGGGGCTTTTTAATAGGAACATTTAGAAGAAAAAGAATATGCATCCAGACATATTGTGGCAACTCTTCCATTTATGTTAAAATATGGCCTGATTTAACCTGCACAAAGAGCAAAGGGGGTAACAGACTACCCAGTTTCTAGCAGACCTTGGTTTCGGACCAGAATGCATCTTTACTCAAACAATCAAGGATGTAAATTAAAATTTTAAAAAAAATACTATAAAGCAGAGGTTTTCAAACTGGAGTAGGTGCACCCAGAGGAACAGGTGGGGCAAGGGAGGGAGCACCACCTCCACCCTTGACTCACCTCTACAGGCTACCCAGCCTGCAGGTCAGTGTCAACACCACTGTGCCCAGCAGAGAGAGACACATACACCTTCCCCTTCCTCTGAACACCCGAGGGGAGAGAGGCAGATTGGGCTTTGATTTTTGGCACCCCTCCCCGGGGTGGTAGGGCTCAGGCTCTGGCCCTCCCACCTGGGCTTACGGGACTCAGCAGGCTCAGCCAGTGTCCCCTCCTGGGGTCATGTAGTAATTTGTGTTGTCAGAAGGTAGCTGCAGTGCAATGAAGTTTGAGAACCCCTGTGCTGGAGATCTCAGGCTTCCTATTTCAATATTTACGAGTTGGTAGCAGCAGCAGATCCCGTCACTTGCCTACATGTCACCACATCACTTACGAACTCCGAGGTTTACAAAAACGTTTGAAACTAGCATTCAGGCAAAACCAGGCACCCAGGCCAAGCTGCATATTACTCAGAGGTGACCCGAGATCAGACCCTGAGCCTTTCTGGACAAACTCTCATCGCTGCTACAAGGAGTCAGGGATGGGGGAGGGACACTAAAAGTAGAAACCAGATACGGAAGGACCACAGGGAATGGGGCAGGGAACGGAGACGGGGCACCAAAGCGAGAGGAAGGTCAAAGCCCAACCCGCACAAAAGGGAAAGGGGGCGGTTGAAGGAGGCCGCCCCCGCAGGGACGGAGCGGAGGAGAGGGGGCCGGGTGGGGGAGAAGTGAAGGGGGCCAAGGCGAGAGAAGGGAGCGGGACTAACGAGGAGGAACCAAGACCCGAGATGGCAGCTGGGGGCGGGGGGACGCGTCAGCACTGCTGTCCCAGGAGCTGAACCGGGGGGGGGGGGGAGAGACGCAGCCATTTTCTCTCCCCAACTAATAATCCGGAATCGCCGCGCCCGGGCTCCAGTCAGACACTTTATTACTAGCCGCCACCGCCACGAAGACCACGAAGCCGCTCGCTCCACTCACCGGCTGGTAGACGCCATGTTCGTTCCTTCCTTCCTTCCTAGTCCCAGGCTGTGCTATCGCTGCACACGGCCGGCTCAAGACCAGCACGCAGCACACTCCCTTATATATCCTCCGCCACTGGGGCGGGGCTCTGCCAGGCCATCGGTACGGGACGCGCGAAGGGACAAAACGAAAGGGTTCGCGTTCTGCTGCCTCAACTTGAGCCTCTGGAGGCGGTGCTCGTTTGTGGGGCAATGGCTAGGGGCGGGGCGCCAGCTGGGGACACGCGCCCTCCCTCAGCCCGGCTCTGAAACTGACTCTCGCATTGTCCCGCCTCTGGAGGCGATCGTTGGACTGTCCTGTGGAAATAGCTACGGGAGATAACAGCTTCAAGGTGGTTGCTTCATGGTTTTTCTTTGATTGACATGTTGCTGCTGTAATTATAGCCCTTACTAACATAAAAGGGCAGAAAAGGAGGACTTGTGGCACCTTAGAGACTAACAAATTTATTTGAGCATGAGCTTTCCTGAGCTACAGCTCACTTCATTGGATGCATTCAGTGGAAAATACAGGGGGAAGATTTCTCTATGCAAAGACCATGAAACAATGGGTGTTACCATACACACTGTAAGGAGCGTGATCAGGAAAGGTGATTACCAGCAAGGGGGCGGGGTGGGGGGGGGAAACCTTTTGTAGCGATAATCAAGGTGGGCCATTTCCAGCAGTTCACAAAAACTGCTGGAAATGGCCCACCTTGATTATGGCTACAAAAGGTTTCCACCACCCCCACCCCACCCCTGCTGGTAATAGCTCACCTTTCCTGATCACGCTCCTTACAGTGTGTATGGTAACACCCATTGTTTCATGGTCTTTGCATAGAGAAATCTTCCCCCTGTATTTTCCACTGAATGCATCCGATGAAGTGACCTGTAGCTCACGAAAGCTTATGCTCAAATAAATTTGTTAGTCTCTAAGGTGCCCCAAGTCCTCCTTTTCTTTTTGCGAATACAGACTCATGCAGCTGCTACTCTGAAACCTAACATAAAAGGGGTAGACAGGTCTGAGTAGAGTGACCAGATGTCCTGATTTTATAGGGACAGTCCTGATATTTGGGGCTTTGTCTATTTCTGCGCTTATTACCCCAAGCCCCCGGCCTGATTTTTCACACTTGCTGTCTGGTCACCCTAGGTCTGAGGGATTTGGGTTTGACCTTTTGGACCTCTCTTGGAATTCATTTTGGTAGAAGATTTTGCAACAGCCCCAAGCATCGGGATCCAAAACAGATTGCTAATTCAAGACATAATTTAGAAAAGCACCACTGACTTTAATAGTTTTCCTCTTGTATCTGCAGATCCTCAGCATGTTTGAAAATCAGGCCACATTGGTTTAGGTACCAAAATATACATTTGGGGCCTTTAAAGGCCTGATTTAGGCACCAATGGCCCCAATTCTGCAAACATGCACTTTTAATTTTTACTTACAGTGAACAGTAAAAGTTGAACCAGGTGCAAGGTGTCTCAAGTTGCGCATCCAGTGATGAGCTGCCAAAAACTTAACAACCAGTTCCCTCCTCATCCCACGAGGGGGTCGTGGCCCATCCCCGCCCCCCGGGACTCTTGCCCCATCCAACCCCCCACGTTCCTTGATGCCCCCCCCCCCCCGGGACCCTGTCCCATCCACCCCCCTCCCCTGACTGCCTCCAGAACTGGGCAGGTGGGTCTCGTGGGCCACTATAGTGGGTGCCCACCCTGCCCCTAAGAGCCAGAGGAACCTGCTGGGGGGCAAGGTGAACCAGAGTGGGGCGGCGCATTCAGGGGAGGAGGCGAAGCAGAGGTGAGCTAGGGCCGGGCGTGGGGCGGGGAGCTGCCAGTGCTCCAGCCCCAGAACACCCACAGAGTCGGCACCTAAGGTGCCACTTTTGGTCAGTTGTTAATTTAGAAGCCCTTTTACAAGGGCTTCTAAATTTAACAACCGGTTCCAGCAAACCGGTGCAAACTGGCTCCAGCTCACAACTGTGTGCATCCAAAATCAGTGGCCACTTTTGGAAGTTTTAGCCTCTGAACATCCTCTGAAGCATCCAGTTCTGGCTACTGTCAGTGACAGCACTAGATGGACAGTTGGCAATCATGCTTCTGATACTACAGGTACCATTTTTACAATATTATGCAATGGGATACTTAATGTCTTCATGAACACACTATTTTGTGCATGTTTGGCCTTAATGAAAGCAAATCTACTATTTTGTGTAAATTTCTCATTTTTAATGGTTTGTTAAATTAGCCTACTTTCATTCTCTAACATCAGCAGAAGTCAAACACCTCAAACAAGCATATTATGGAAATGGTAAGTGGGTGGGACAGCTGAATGAACTCCAACATGCAAGTTCATGTATATGCCACCATTTGTGTGTTTAGACTTTTGATTAAATGAAAAGATATGCAGATTACACGTATCTTAGCACATTGCTGTGGTCCTGATCCATAACCAGGCTCCTAAATGCTACAGTAATACACATATAGCAATAATGTTAAACCATGACTTTCTGGAGAAGTCAGCCTTTCACAAGCCCTGAGATTCACATGGAGCAATCTGTACCATGCTTTATTGCTATTGTGAGGATATGTCTAATTACTCATTCATCCCAATTACTCAGAAAGCAAATGTACTGACATAAAAACAGCTATCTTGGGGACATCTCAACATAAGTGGTAGAAATAATTGGCATTTCTAATCAGTATTACATTTTTTATGCTCCAAATCTGCTATATTCAAATATAGATATCGCACTATGGTTATTTACAATTACATTTTGATAGGCAATTATAAACTACTGAATTGTGTAAGGTATTGAAACCCTTGTTGCTAAGGTCAGAAGCCAAAATTCCGGTGCTGTATTATTTTGTATCATCAGTCTAAGGGATTAGTAAAATTTAACTCATACTATACCCTAGGAACCCAGTTTCTCTCACAGAAATCTATATATTTGTTATATTTACATTAGCAGATTTGTTAAAGTTTAAGATAATTGACAGTGCTTGAAAAATGGTAGCTCTAAGCCTCAGTGTGGTTTGGGGTTCCCCTTTCTCTACTCCACCTGCCTTCTCCCTATGTGCTTCATCTACACTAGAGAACATGGAATTGATTGTAATTGAGCCAATTGTTTTACACCAACTGAGGTACAAGCATATTACAAGCTGAAGCATGTTAACAACACTAACTGTTGTGTCCTGCACCCAAATTAGCACTCTGCTCAACAGATTCTGCTGTAATGCCCTCTATGTCAGGGGAGTTGCAAGTGCAGGGCCAGCATTAGGTGGTGGCAAGCAGGGCAATTACTCAGAGTCCCATGCGACAGGGGCCCCGAAAAGCTAAATTACATGCTTCAGCCCTGGACAGTAGATCTCAGGCTTCAGACTCCTGAAAGGGATACAGTAGTTTGGAAAGATTGAGAACCACTGCTCTAGGTAGATATCCCCTAGTTCCTGGCACAGCTCCCAGGTACAATTCACATTGGGAGATTTCAGTGGGTATTGGGGGTTACCTCGGAGATAATGGGATTTTTGGAAGGAGAGGTCAGACTGCCACAATGCCCCTGGAATCTCAGAATTTCCCAGAGATATATTCCATAACTCATCTGGAGCCAATTTCATTCCCAGACTATTCTTTCACCATGCAGACCTGATTTAACTCTACTCAATCACCACCCTTTTAAAGAGTTCTGGTGGAGTTTTTTTGAGATGGCAGTACAAAGTAACTAGAGAGACAATGGAGGATGTTCTGGCTGAAAGCCCAGGACCAAGATCAGGAACTAAGAGAGAAGCCAGACGGTTGCTACCAGCCCACTCTATGGCTGTACAATTTACTTGTGGATAAAGGCACTGTTGGACCAAACCCATGGCCACAGATCGGTAGAATTAAGGATATGTTTACATGGCAGTCAGAGGTGTAATTTCATCATGGACTGACATAAAAATAGCAGTGAAGGTGTGGTGGCACAGGCTTCAGCACAGGCTATACAAATCTGCCAGGAACCCTGTACTCATGTTGCTAACCTCTGCTGAAGCCAGAGCTGTTTCTACACTTCTATTTTTAACTGTGCTAGCCAGATTAAAGCTAACATGGGTGTGCCTTATGCTGCAATCATCTCTCTGATTGCGGGGTAGACTACAATGCACCCGATGAAGTGAGCTGTAGCTCACGAAAGCTTATGCTCAAATAAATTGGTTAGTCTCTAAAGTGCCACAAGTACTTCTTTTCTTTTTCGAATACAGACTAACACGGCTGTTACTCTGAAACCTGTCATTATTTGCAATGGATAAATTGTTATTCTGGCTACTCAGCAGGTAGTCTCCCAGAGTTATTTGTAATTTCATATGAATCATGTACTGTATTTAGAGTACATTGGCTTTTAATGGTATAATGAAATACTTATGTATAAAATAATTGTACTAGATGGAATAATTAATACAAATATAAAAATCAAGATGTAGGATTATTCCAGTTCTTCAGGATCACCTCAGCTGCATCCAGTGTGCTGTCTTGCTGCAAGTATAGAATGCCACAATTACTGTAGGTACAGAGCTCTACAAAATTGAGTATCAGCCATTTTTACAGCACTGCAAACTAGTATTTTTTGACAAAGTTACAAATTGTATCTTGTAAATATCCAAAGGATTCAATAATGTGCCACTAAACTTTGTAACTATATATCTGGAGGGTACACCAAGCAAGGAATTCAAAGTTAGATTTCTTGTAAATATTGTATTTTTAATGTACAAAATTTTATAATTTCCAAACAACTCCTTTGCTTTCCTTAGTGTCAATACTATCAAATGTACGTAGAAATCACTCCCATTACATTTGCGTGACTATCTGCTGTATTTACAGTAGTGGTCTTGTCCACGCTACATTTGAAGTCATGCTAGCATAGTTAACCTAACCTGTGTGTAAAGGTGGGTTTTTTTGTTTTTAAATACCCATGTAATGAAGTTGTGCTTTGAATTCTCTTCCCTCCACCCTCACCACCTCAAGCGTAGGTATTCCATATTCTGGACAGTTTTGTGACTTGGCTATCGCCCTGTACGTCGCACAAAGTAGTCTATAGCTTGATTTGGCTAGAATTTTGTTAGAAATTATCTCTGTCCATACTGGGCAGGGAAGCCTCACTAGCAACACACACACACACACACACACACACCATCATGGTATTTGCTAAGTCAGCTTGCAAATCCGTTGAGTGATCCGAAGGAATCCTGTCAATGGAGGCTAAGGAGAGAATCATCTTATTCCCTGGCCACTTACCCATCCCAGCCAGTGCCACCTACTTTGAGGGTTGAAAGTTCCTTAGCAAAGAGGCAGTCAGGTTGCTCTGTGTTTCTGCAACCTCACCACTCTCCATTTCTGTCCCTGCTTCAAATCAGCGTGGGCCTGTATTTTATATTAATTTTTTCCTCCATGTGCTTATTGTTGCATTCTTAATAAAACTAACTTTTCAGTAATGCTATTAAAAATGTCAATATAAAACCAACCAAATAACTAACTGCTTAAGTGCAAAAACTAAACACAAAACAACTCCTTTAGATTAAACTAGCACAAAAATTTTAGTAATAAGCAACACTGCTATCAGAACAGTTTTCTAGAGCAGGACACAAACTTACTTTGATGAAGCAAAAACGTATATATTTCTCAAACTGCTTTTTGGTGTCTGGGCCACAGAATGCTGTAAGAGGAATTGCTGACAGTTTCTGAAATGATGAAACATAATGATTTGCCTATTACACACAGATAAAGTCAATTTTAGTTTGATAAATTGTACAGCCAAGATTTTGGAGCCTTCCCTTCCTTCATTAGAATTGAATTGGCTTAATTTTCAGAATTCACATATCAAAAATAAGTACCTAATCCTGCACCAGTGAAATCAATGGGTTTATCTTGACTAGGAAGAGTGATCAAGTTTAGGTTTGGCATGTGCTAGCTAAGTCTGACCTAAACTTAACCACTTTTCCTAGGCAAGACAGGTAGCAGGATCTTGCCTACTGCAAACATGTAAGTGTGGAAAATAGCAATTATTGGGACTTGTCTTTATTGTTTTGTGCTAAGACTACAAGCTACATTTTCAGTAGGATTTTAGCCACTAGATTCCCACAGTTAGGGTGATATGCACAGCTAAACCTCTAGGCATGCTTTAAAATGTAAATATCTGAGCTGTATCCTTTTATAGGTTCAGGTGTATTTTTATTTTAGATATAAAAATATTCCTAATTTTTAATATATATCTGAGTGACTGGGTAGAAGAGACATCTTACCTTAGATTTTATCATCCATTTCACAAATTTATAATCATAATGTTGATTCGCCTCCATATCAGACAGATCCACATCTAAAAATAAAAATGAACGTAAACTGGAGCATAATATTATAGCACCTCCCAGATTCCAGTGGGAGGACACTTCTCTCTCAGTATTCTTTATTACAGTTGATACTAGAGTCACTATAAACCACTAGGAAGAGCTGAACCAAGTCTTGTGCGCCATTCAGAGTCTAATCCTGGTTTTGTCAGGGACTCGTTGTATGACTTGGAGGGTGGGGGGCGGGGAGAGGAGAATGGGATATTTACCTATTTCAAAGGGGCACTATGAGGCCTAATTAACTTAAGTGCAAAGTGCTATTACAGGCAGTCAATGGAAGACAGAAGACTGGGTCCAGGTCTACACTAGGAAAAATCCACACCTCAGAGATGCAGCTATACTGACCTAGCCCCCTAGCATAATTATAAAAATTCTTCCATCAACACAAGGAGGTCAATTACCTATGGCAATGGCAGAATCCCTCCCATCACCTACACTGAAGTGCAACAGCTACAGTTGCGCCTCAGTGTAGGTACAGCTCTTCCTAGTGTTTTTGTAGATCAGTAATTCTCAAACTTTTGCAAATCATATACTTTCCTAAACTATAAATCCAGTTAACCACCTTCTCACCTAACCCTAATTTCACATCTTCCCTGCAACAGCCATCAGACTTGATTAAATGAAAAAGTAATACAAAGGCAGTAATTAGAAATCACACCACTCAAAAAAATGGATGAACAGAGTTTACCAAAACTTACAAAAATAATCACCTCTGGGCCAAGTTCACACACAGAACATTTTAGCCCAAAAGGAGTTTGTTTGAAAGTGTTACGAGAAACTGAAAAAAATGGAGGCTTAAAATGGAAGTTGCATTTTAATCTTAACTATAGTGTATGCTCCCACTCCCTCATAATAAACCTTCACTGACTAAGTGCAGAAACATCAACAATCATGAAGTATCCTCCATCTGGAATGACAGGTTTCAATCCAACTTCTTGGAGTAGCTCAGCCATCCGATTACGCTTGCCTTCCAACTCTCGAGACAGCGAGTAGAAGTAGCAGTCTGGGTCATCCATGCGTTTAAAGTCGATCCAAAGAGCTTGTGCCAACGCCTCCTGCAAACATAATCAGCATACAAAGTTTTCCTGCAGGTGGACCCTTGCACACATGCAAAGTCCTACTGAAGTTACTGGGAGAGGTCACTGGGACTTTGCATGGTGTATGGACCTTCTCACATAGATCTCTTTGCAGGACCGGGGTCTTACTGAGTCCACAAATACCCCAAACCACTGCATCACAAAATGGAACATGTGCATTTATTTTGACAAGTTGTTATTATTTACTCTTTCTAGTGTTGTAACACCTAAAAGTCTCAATCAGGATCAGGCCCACATTCTGCTAGGCATTGCACCAGAGGAAGTCACAGTCCTTGCCTCAAGAGTTTACAGTGTAATTTGAAGTATAGTTTAGTTTTAATTATTGATGCTAATACATGATAGAATACTAGTAAATAACTGTTTGGTAAAAGTAATTCACAGCAATATGAGATGTCACTGCAGCATCCTGCAATTACATTTTGGCTGAGAAAGGAGTGAGGCTGCCAGGCTTTGTGCAACAATGGTCACCTTTGCAGATTAATGCAATGAGAATTTTCAAGGTTCTGGTGTATTTTTTAAATTGCCTCATTAGTGACTCTAAAATTTGCCTTCTCTACCAGCACGTTTATCCCCAAGAAACTACATAAAAATATTTAGACATCTCAAAATTCATACTAATTTGTATTAATTGTATTGCAGTAGTGCCTGGAGGCCCCAACTCCTTTATGCAAGACACTGTACAAACAGAACCTCTCTCCTCTCCCATCTGTATCTACCTGTAACGGAGTTGGGCATGTATACAGCGTATTTTGCTGAACAACTTGCAAATGTTTTATCAAATGCTGTGGACCAATGGACCATCCAAGCTAAGGGGGAGGAGAAAAAACAGACATCTTAAAAATAAGGCAAGTTCGCAATTAGGACTCATAATAAAGAATTAAAAGTTGAAAGAATTCGAGGTATTCACAATGGGAAGAAGCAATAGTGCACTTCTGTTGACATAAAAACTGTACAAGTTTTGCTAAATGGCAGGTTTAGAAATGCTGGAGATAGAACTCATATATACTAATCAGTATAAAGCATTGTCATTACTTTACCAGAGCCAAATAAAATATTTATTGGTCACATATTTAATGGGACTTAAGCTAGCCTGAATTGTTGCATCTCTAATGTATTATGGGTGCAATTTTGTAGGCTAAAACTGTGCACACAAGCAATGGTGTTTTAGATCTGTGGAAGTAATAAAATCCTTAGATGTTTTAATGCCAACATTTTACACCCGCTTCACAAAACTGGAAACAGGTTTTAAAAACACTCTGTATGTATCCTTCAGCGGTTTTGGCTCTTTCTGCAAAGCAAATAGTGTTTTGTACTTAATTTTTTAATATTCACCCCTCCCTTCCGTTTCACTTTCACAAGCGTTTATTTTTAGAATTAATAAGAGCATTGTTAGAGAGTGCATATTAAAGGTAGGTAGCATTTCCAAGTGAATATTGTCTGCAATTTTTTGTGAGTTGGATGCACAGTAAGCTTTCAAA
This sequence comes from Lepidochelys olivacea, assembly GCF_965140295.1. Taxonomy (NCBI): domain Eukaryota; kingdom Metazoa; phylum Chordata; order Testudines; family Cheloniidae; genus Lepidochelys; species Lepidochelys olivacea. The sequence goes on along the minus strand of NC_140418.1, from coordinate 76,880,615 downwards.
TGATAGAATGCAAAAATAGACAAGGTTTAGGTCAGATAAATACATATTATTTATGTAACAGATCTCTTACTCTGGTTGTTCTTACCTTCCAGCCAGTTACACTATATGTCTTTCCAGCACTTCCTATAGTTATTGTTCTCTCCCACATGCCTGGCAGTGTAGCTGCACATAAAATAAAGTGACTTGGTTGCCAGTGCACATACATGTTCCATACAATCACAAAAATCTGTACTGTTCCTAGCTAAGAGCAGCAATATTTTAATATAATATTGTAACAAACAAAGCTAGGAGAAAAATTCTTATTTTAAATGAAAAATGGAGAAGTGTATTTTGGAATAGAAATTAGGCAAGGATCAAAAAAAAGAAAGTTAAGGAATGAGCAAGACACACAGAGTGAAAACATCTTTCATTTTATGAAATTTGAATTGGTATGAATTTGGTGCTTGTGAAAGGTACCAGACTGTCAGCCCTGGAGACCAAAGCCTCCATTTATCCACAGAACAAATGCTGAATGACCACTGGCACACTCTGCTACACCTCCCTCTCACTGTGCTTTAATCTGAATTGGAGGGATCACCCCTAGAAATCCACCTCCGCTACGGCCATTCAGTCCTTGTCCACTCTGCGGGTGCTGCCATTAGGAATGTTAAGCAGTGCCAGTTGTGGTGACTGAGCCATCCACGCCCCCAAACATCTACTAATTCTACGTCAGCAACTTGAAAAACATCCATCCCTTAAGAATAAGTTTTGAACTGAGAGTGGGTGAAAGAAAGGGCAATGAAGTAGTTTCTCAGCTGTTACTGGATAACAGCAAAATCAAAATCATCATCATGGGATTGATTATAGTGTATCTCAAAATCCACAGTATCTGCCAATCTTCGCTACCGTTTATAAAATACACGGGAATAGCTGAACTGTTACAACTACTACTGAGATTCACAACTGTACCCCTGTAATGCACAGTCTTAGCATTCCTGCAGCCAGCCAAAGCGTTTCTCAGCACCTCTTAATTTCTGTAGAATTTAAGCTTTAATTTAAAAAATTCAATGTCAAAGCCTTATGATAGCACCAATACCTGCAATCTCCCCACCAAAATTTAATATTAACATACTTAAAAATATTTCACCAGCTGCCGAGAGTCAAAATGTGGCTTCAGACTTGCAGAAAGTGGATTCCTCAGTTTTGCAGAGTTAGGTTATGTCTATACTAGGAGCACTTTATTGGTATAGGACTACTGCTATACTATACCAGCAAATTGCCCTAGTGTGGATACAGAGATACTGGCAAAGCTGCGCTTTGTATCGATATAGCAAAAACACCGCGCCCCACCCCCCCTCCGAATGAAAACAGGTTTGCTGGCATAACTGCATCTAGTCCAGGGGTTTCTGCCTGGACAGCTATATCTGTCAGGGATCACACCTCTTCACACTCCTGACCTGCCAGCATAGTTATGTCTGTCAGGAGTATGCAGAGGTATGATCCCTGACACACATAACCATGCTGGCAGAAGTCTACATTGTAGAGTTGATCTGGGCTACAGAATAAGCCTTCCAAAAGCATCCCTGGCTATCTGCTTTTGGTTGAAACTCCCAGATCTGTTCCGACTATCTAGCATAGACATAGCATATACAGTAGGTCTACTCTGCAGGTGGGAGGTGTGATTCCGCAACTCACGTAGACATACGGGCACTAGCTCTGATCAAGCTGGTGTGCTAAAAATAGCAACGTGGCTGCAGCAGCGTAGGCAGCTAGCCAGAGCCGCCACCCGAGTACATATCTAGGATCTTAGACATGATTGTGCTTGCGCAGCTAGCTTGAGCTGCCACCCATGCTATTTTTAGCGCACTAACTTGATCAGAGCTGGCAGATTTACTAACATTACACCTCCCACCTGCAATATAGCTAAATCCAGGAGTTCTTTGCTCTTTTCTCAACACTTATGGGTGGTTCTTGGGCTGTTGGTTTATGCCACAGACCTAGACAGCTCTTTTTCACCTCTGATTTCTGTAGTATCCAGCTACAATGGGATTGTTAGCTGGACAAGCCTGTTAACTAGTTCATGGCTGATCATTGTAACAGTGGATAGGTCTACACTGGCTAAAAAACCCACAGGTGGCCCGGGTCAGCTGACTCGGGCTCAGGCTCCGGCTCCAGGGCTGAAAAATTGCTGTGTAGACATTCGGGTTCCAGCCCAAGCCCTAAACACAGCAATTTTCAGTCCTGCAGCCTGTTCCCCATGAGCCTGAATCAGCTGACTCAAGCCAGCCATGACTGTGTCACAGGGCTTTTATTCCAGTGTAGATGTACCCAATGTTGACATTTACACGGTCATTGCCAGGCCTCAGAATTAACACTGTATTGAGATGAACGAACCATCACGCCTTTCGTGGTGCCTCGTCACTAGGAAAAAAGATGTGTTCTTAACTCATGTTATTGAGCACATGGTAACTGGGGACACTTAGGAAAGTTAATACAAATTAACTAAAGGTGAGAATTTAAAGTGAATTTGTCAAACCACATTAAATTCTTGTGTGGAAACTCCATTCAGCATTAAAGTGATCTTCAGTTGGTTTAATATATAGTGAATTATGCTAAACCAAATTAAGGCCATTTTAATTCTGCTAGAGCAAAAGACTTTTCTTATATCTGCAGGCTTTTTCACAGATGGCTTCAATGGAATGTCCTTTCTGACTCTCACAATCCATGGACCACTTCATAGGATAAGCCCAGATGCATTTCCCAAAGTTGTTACATATAAGGTTAGATGAGGGCACAAGGACTAGTGATTTCAGTTGTCCTGTTGCATCCCATCCCATTGTCATACTAAAGAGCTATTGCCAAATCCAGCACAACGGTCAGGAGTTCTCTCTAGGGAGGCCCATAAGCAAGGCTGTCATAGACGCAATGGCAAAATTCCACGGGCAAATTTTCACAGTACCTGTACTAGAACTGGTTCAAGTCAGTGCCCATCACTGTCATTTTGGGGCACATTTACAAATGTAAAACACAAAACAATTAGCAAATGAGAAACCCATCTTCCCCCTAACCAGCACTCACCTCTCCAACAGACTTGTAACCTTGAAAACAAAAAGTCAGTTTGAACAGATGCATCTTCTATTGAGCTATGTAGGCTGTAGTATTTAAGCACCACGTCCTAAAGGCTGACAAACTGGCTCCAGCATACTGCAAGCACAAGTGAATTTCAAAGCTAGGTGCCCTCTGTTTAGGCCATGTCTACACTATAGGTGCTATAGTGGCACAGATCTATGGTGCTACACCTACAAGCATGCCACTTAGCCAAGACACTTCCTACAGTGACAGAAGGGGTTTTTCCCCCTCACAGGAGATAATCCAATTTTCCAAGCGGTGGTAGCTACGTCAATGGAAGAGCTGCAACTAAGCCCCTGAGCACCATAGCTACGTTGACCTAACTTTTAAACTTAGACCAGACCTGAGACTGTTTTGCAAACTACTCCCAGGAATTCAAGCATGGGGACAGATAGCAGGAGCATTCCACACAATAATAGCAGGGAGAAGGTAGAGGGGGAAAGGGCAGTCTATCACTTTCACAAGCCATAAATTAATATGCAGGATTAAATGGAATGGGGAGCATTTTTTCTATGCTGTATGGCAATATCATTATATTCAAACTCAGTACGGTTTAAAATAATTAATGCCAATTAAGTGCTGGGAATTATCTGTAAGGTAACACATATAAGCATATTACCTGGGCTGGGGCACTGTTTGTTGAAATGCCAACAGAATCCTCAATTACGATATGAGAACTCTAAATCTGCCACTATAGCTCTAATCGTTACTCATAAGAGATTTGCACTTTTACAAAAGTCAGATAAGGGTTAGAGACATGATGAAGTGTTCTATATTAGAGAAGACTGCCTGAGCGACAGAATAAAGACTATGCTAATTTTATGATATACGACTAGCTACCCTATTAGATTATATAATAAGAACCACCACCAGACTCTGTAATATCCATTTTGCATCTTTCATGTAAGAAGCATCACTGCATTTGATTGAATGTGTAAAGCTTAATATAAAAACCTTGCAGCTTCTACATAGTGAAATAGTGGATTTTTTTTCCTTGTATTATTTTTAATGTACAGTTATAAAAACTAAGAAGCTGAAGTTAAAAAAAAAGTCTTGCTTCTTTTAGTAAAAGAAGACTTTATCAGTTACATTTTTACTCTGAAGGTTTTATGGTTGGTAGGTTTTTAACAATAAATTGTAAGATCATTTGATGGGATCTGTTAGAGTATGCAGCTAAAGCCAGTTGACTCATACTCTAAGCTTTAACTTGAGTCATTATCACACTGGAATTGTAAATTTTATGTTGTGCAATAAAAATGCTTTTTGTTCATCTGGTATTTTTTCCTTCCAAATGTTAAAACAAAGTTATACTAATAATATACTAATAAAACTAAGAGTTATTTCCTCCATGTCCCAGTGGGCAACAGGCCTCTTGTATGATATTATGATTAGGCCACCAAGTTGGCCTTAAAAATAGGATTTTTTTAAAATAGCATTAGAAAGCAAAAAAAAAAAAACCTCGTGGCCTGCATGTCCCACAGATATCAGTGGGAGCTGAGCATGCAAAAGGACTACATCTTCAGCAAGCAGAAAGCAATACATTAATTCAGTTACACTAAACTCATCTTAACTACCAGTTTTCCAAAGTCATTGTAGACCAAAAAAAACATTTGCTTATTCCTAGTTAATCTCAAATTTTATCATTAATAAAAATTAGTGGGTAATTTATCTGTAAATCTCAAAGCACTTTATAAAGAAGGATATCATGATTGCCACTTTAAAAGATGGGGAAACTGAGGCAGGGAGACATGAATGGTTTGCTCAAGGACGCACATTATATCAGCATCAGCGCCAGGAACAGAACACAGTTCTTCTGACTGTCAGGAAAGTTAATTTTATGCCTTTTGGGTTAACATTTTAATTTCAACAGGGCTACTTTATTGGGCATCATTAAAATTCACCTTCATTGTCCTAACATGGGACTTCATAACTCTACAGTCCATTACCTTTCAGCTGGGTGTTCATGCAAGTAGCTACTTCCAGAACCAAAACCTGTGTATAGCTGAGAAGATAATCCTTAATAATAAATTAGCAAGGCAAGGGATTTTGGGGGGAAAAAAAATTGAAGGAGAAAGTAGTTAAGGAGATCAATGGTAATTGGGACAAAATACAACACAGTTTTACAAAAGGTAGACCATGCCAAACCAACCTGATCTCCTTCTTTGAGAAGGTAACAGATTTTTTAGACAAAGGAAACACAGTGGATCTAATTTACCTCAATTTCAGTAAGGCATTTGATACAGTTCCACATGGGGAATTAGTAGCCAAATTGGAAAAGATGGGGATCAATATGAAAATTGAAAGGTGGATAAGGAACTGGTTAAAGGGGAGACTACAGCGGGTCATACTGAAAGGTGAACTGTCAGTCTGGAAGGAGGTTACTAGTGGAGTTCCTCAGAGATTGGTTTTGGGACCAATTTATTTAATCTTTTTATTACTGACCTTGACAGAAAAAGTGGGAATGTGCTAATAAAGTTTGCAGATGATACGAAGCTGGGAGGTATTACCAATACAGAGGGGGAATGGGATATCATACAGGAAGAGCTGGATGACCTTGTAAACTGGAGTAATAGTAATAGGGTAAAAGTGCAAAGTCATGCATTTAGGGATTAACAATAAGAATTTTTGTTATAAACTGGTGACGCATCGCTTGGAAGTAACAGAGGAGGAGAAGAAGGACCTCAGAGTATTGGTTGATCGCAGGATGACTATGAGCTGCCAATGTGATATGGCCATGAGAAAAGCTAATGCGGTCTTGGGATGCATCAGGAGAGGTATTTCCAGTAGAGATAAGGAGGTGTTAATACCGTTATACAAGGCACTGGTGAGACCTCATCTGGAATATTGTGTGCAGTTCTAGTCTCCCATGTTTAAGAAGGATGAATTCAAACTGGAACAGGTACAGAGAAGGGCTACTAGGATGATCTGAGGAATGGAAAACCTGTCCTATGAAAGGAGACTCAAAAAGCTTGGCTTGTTTAAGCATAACCAAAACAAGGCTGAGGGGAGATATGATTGCTCTCTAGAAATATTATCAGAGGGATAAATACCAGGGAGGGAGAGGAATTATTTAAGATCAGTACCAATGTGGACACAAGAACAAATGGATATAAACTGGCCATCAGGAAGTTTAGACTTGAAATTAGATGAAGGTTTCCAACCATCAGAGGAGTGAAGTTCTGAAATAGCCTTCCAAGGGGAGAAGTGGAGGCAAAAGACATATCTGGCTTCAAGACTAAGCTTGATAAGTTTATGAAGGGGATGGTATGATGGGATAACCTAATTTTGGCAATTAACTGATCTTTGACTATTAGTGGTAAATATGCCCAATGGTGGGATGCTAGATAGGGTAGTATCGGAGTTACTACAGAGAATTCTTTCCTGGGAGTCTTGCCCACATGCTCAGGGTTTAGCTGATCACCATATATGGGGTCGGGAAGGAATTTTCCTCCAAGTCAGATTGGCAGAGGCCCTGCGGGTTTTTCACCTTCCTCTGCAGTGTGGGGCACGGGTCACTTGCTGGAGGATTCTCTGCATCTTGAAGTCTTTAAACCACGATTTGAGGATTTCAGTACGTCAGATATAGGTCAGGGGTTTGTTACAGTAGTGGGTGGGGAAGATTCTGTCGCCTGCATTGTGCAGGGGGTCAGACTAGAGGATCATAATGCTCCCTTATGACCTTGAAGTGTAGGATTCAGACTTCTCACAATCCACTAACTAGGATTCAAACTAAGGCCACAACCTCCAAACATTTACACACATGATTAACTTAAGCACTTGTGCAATCCCATAGACTTCAGAAGAACTACTCATGAACATAATACTAAGCACATGTAAAAGTGTTTGCAGAATCTGGATTAGGGTTATTGGCAGCATATATTGGATGTGCCTAAACTAAGATCCAGCTCCTAGTGAAGTCAGTGGAGCTGTTTTCATGGATTTCAGTGAGAGATGGATCAGGCCCTAAAAAAGGAAACTATTGCAGGGACCCTGATAGCATTAAATGTTTAGTTGTCTGATTTGTCCTTGCAATGGTTTTGTTTGTTTAGCATCTCTGCCTGAGAGAACAACTGAAGCAAGACTCCACATAGCACCCAGAGTGATTTCAGTGTTTGAAATGCCCATTATTTTTTAATACCCTCTGCTTGGGAGAAAGGTGTAGGAAATAATCTTCTACTAATTTTGTTCTTTACCTTTTTCCAACTTTTTTTTTCCTGTTTTTTATGGGAAAAACAATAATGTGGTTTCCTTATTATGCACTAGCCTCACTGATTATGTCAGCAGAGCTCCAGGAAAGAGGTTTGATAGTGAGCTCTTGTTCCCTTCCCTCAGCTAGCTCTGCAACAAAGCACACCACTGAGATGTAGAGTCTCTAAGGTGCCACAAGTACTCCTTTTCTTTTTGCAGATACAGACTAACATGGGCTGCTACTCTGAAACCAGTGATTATGACGTTATTCTTCAACAAAGAATTGAATTAGGGTGGGATTTTCAATAGGACCTAAGTGGTTTAGGAGTACAAGGCCCATCTACTTTCTATGGGACTTGCATGTCTCAATCCACTTAAATGCTTTTGAAAATTCCACCTTTAATCTTTTAAATAAAGATTTAGAAAATAAAGGATGTTCCTCATCAGAGTTTCATAATTTTAAACTAAACCAAAATTATAGTTTGAACTACTTGACAGCATCAGTTATCTTTGAGATGCACATTTATGATATCCTTCCACAACCATCTGCGTGGTTATACAAAAATCAGTACCTATTTTAATGTGTTTATTTCCTTTGTACACCAGCCATTCATACACCTCATCACTGAAGCACAGGGTGTCATGTTTAATACAGAGATCAGCTATTACCTGGAGTTCTTCTTTGGTAAATACCTAGAAGGCAAAAAGGGAGGGCCAATGCATTAATCAGTGTATTTAAGATACACTCTGAAATTACAACTACTATGTTAAACTAGAATGGAAGTCTTACCTTGCCTATAGGGTTGTGAGGAGTATTCAGTAGAATAGCTTTTGTTCTGGAATTAAATTTACTAGCAAGTTCAGTTGCATCTAAGACCCAATCAGCACTAGATGCAGAGTTCCCAATAACAGTTTTCTAGAATAGGAATAAATGCCTGTATTACTTAAGTGCAACACACATTATAGCCCAGACCATGCCTTTCCCCATGCAAAGCTCACAGGAAGACCAAAGTTAGGAAACTATCTGTGCCCTACTGCAACATGTAGTCAAGAGGAGAAAGCTTCAGCAGTCATTGAGCACGTGGAGAGCATGACCCTTCTAAGCTTCATACAGTTACACATTACAGTGAGGGACATGGCATAAGAACTGCTGGAGTTCACCTCAGTTCACAAAGACAGGGTCAAAATTTCTTACACCGGGAAATCCCTGCAAGTCTTCAGGAAGTTACTAATGCTGTAGAACAGTTCTCCCCAGCTCTGCCTCCCACAAAACTGTGGGAGCTCAACTGCACAGAGTGCAGGCACAACGCCTTCCTTAGGCTGGAAGAATAATACTAGGTTACTTCAATACCCATCCCTCTAGATTTTTGTTCCAAAGAACAGAAGTTTTCTGGTCCTTTCAGTACAACTAATTAGTAGTTTTCTTTCAAATATCTGAGGTGTTGCTATTTGAAAATCAACCACAGAGAAATTGCTAATCTCCATAACTAAAAAGGAAACAGTCATTCCACTTTTTGTGGTAAATGGAAGACCATTCCTAATTTAGTAGGCAGTTTTTGGAATAGAGATTATATCCCATCACTTCACAAGCTGCTGAACAGGATCAGAAACCAACTCTTTAAAATAACAAATACGTAAACTAGGCATGTGATCACCCTTCCATTATTTTGTGTTTCAAAACTTTTCTGATGGTGTCAAACAAAAGGACTTTAGGAGCTTTCAGCATGCAGAAGTTGAATTAAATGGGAAACAGTGCCCTACTCTTTACAACACTTGTAGAACACTATTTCTATAATGCTTTGGATAGCATCACCTCTGAGCCTTATATTGTAGCATTTTATCTCATTTATTATATAGTTGTATGTTAAGAACAACTAAACGGGGACCATCTATAATGTGATTATCAAATGTTATTAATCACAGAATTATTTTGTGAGACTAATAATAAATAATAATAATATTTTTTTTAAAAACATACATATCTCAATGGGATAAAAACAGGTTTTCCTCCTGCCATCTTCACCATGGGCTCATAACAGTCAAAAAATGGCTCTATTATTATCACCTGAAATTAAAACATACAGTCAGCAAGACCTAGAATTGAGAAATTACTATGCGTTGTAACATCATATTACTTTCTTCAGATTTACTTTGGCCATATGAATTTACTGTGCACCTTGGGCATTCAACCCGGATTTGATAATGCACAATTTTCATCGTCTTAGAACATCATATGGCAATGCTCTCAATCTGATAATTAGAGGTACTACTCACTAAGATAACATATATTAGTAGTACTTCAGAGATTAGACATGGGCAATTCTTCTCAAGTTAAACACTACAGTTGCTACTAGCATATAATGTTAGAAGTGCTTACGGACAGAGACACAAAAGGTATTAAAACGTGGAGAGACGAGGCAAAAGGGGTAGTGAACAATGGCAAAGGATTAAGGTAATACAAAAGACTCAAACAGTGACAGAGACAAAAGGGGAGAGAAGATCAAAGCAACAAGGATGAGAACACAAAACAGAAGTATTCTTAAGAAAAGGAAAAAAGCCAATGTACCACACCAGAAAAAGCACTTGTCAGTTACAGTGTCTCCCAAATACCGCTTCCCAAAAAGCCATTTCAGGTATCTGGTAGCAGTGGGAAACAAAGCAATAATGAAAGGATGAATCATCAGGCCTACCATATGAAAACAAATACTGATCCTAACTTTAAAAATGTGTATACTTTTTTTTCCCTTCACATTGGTACCATATAATAGTCTGAAACAAAATCTGAACTATAATGGCTATTCAAACATTGAGAACAGATACCCTGAACCATATTTAGTTTCTTGATGCAGACAGCAGCCCACAAAGTTTGTAAAATAGGAATTAGTGGGTGTTAACGGCAACAATGAGGTAGAAGTACAATAAATAGGGGAGGAGGCCTGCATGTTGGTGAATGGGATGGAGGCATTCATGAGACAGTCTCCTTATTGAGATATGGCCCAGTCTCTAAAAATGTTTGCCAGCCCCTCACCTACATGACAGGGCTCTTAATTATCTGGCGTAGGCTACATAGATAAAACTGCAATTTATATTATTTTTTAAAAACACTAGAAAGAAAACATCAACATAATTAATTTTATTTTGGTAGCAATAATAAAATACTTCAGATAAAGCTTACTTCATCTCCCACTTCAATTAACCCCTGTATTGCACTAAACAGAGATCCATATCCTCCCACTGTCACCAAGACGTCTGTGTAAGGATCAATCTTTCTTCCACAAACCTTCTCATATACCTGGGACAAGGCTTTCACCAGCAATGGATGGCCCTGTTCAAAATAAAGAAAAAACGCATGTGGTGTGCGCTATATATTACAGACAACTGATAATACAAAAATTTATCTATGCACACATACACGCTTTATCTCTCAATAAACAGAAATAACTGTGGACAGAATTATTAATAAGTAGGAGATTACTGGTATGATTTAGAGGAGATATTGTCCTGTAAGTGTTTGATTTCTTTCATACACAAAAATCAAAACAGGAGGAGGAGGCTGTTTGTTTGAAACAAAGAAAAATACAAGGTGAGCCCCTACACTACCAGTTTTAGCCTAAAATCACAAGTGGGTTTTAAAGGGATTTGTGGGTGATGGGGAAGGAGGAGAGGTTCAATTTCTTGATTCCTACCAGGCAATTCTTTCTACATCTGATGTTTTTGGGTTCTAAAATGCCAATTTAGCAGTATCCTACCCCAAGGTAGCTCCAGGAGCCTCTGGTGTGCTAGGCCAGTTATGAAGGACAATATATAACCCCATTTCATTCCCTCCCCTATAGGGACACAGAGACGGAGAGGTCTCATTGTTTCCTTTCCTTGCACTCCCTCATCTGTCTGTATTGTGATGGGGTATATAGGCCTCCCGCTGGCTGGAAAGAGAATAATGAGAGCCGTGGGCTCAAACTCCAACCCATTACACCTGTGAGATCAGTCAAACCTGGAGGGAGGAGATAAAAGAGGAAAAGCCCGGCTTAGTGGGTACTGAGATGGGCAGGCCTAGGCCTGCCAGAACTAGACCAAAGGGGACCCTGAACCCAGGCCACAACTGAATTCTTGGGACAATGAATGAATGAAGAAAGGAAAAAAAAAAAAAAAAAAAAGACTGGAGGGAAGATTAAAGGTTGAAAAAAATCAGGGAAATCAGAGGGGACACCAAGCAGCAAACCCTGAACAGCACCCACTACTCCTCAAAGGCGTCTAAGGAGTCTGCGTATTGCCCAGAGGAATTCTGCCTGGAGGCAACTGGATGAGAGACTGGAAATAGACCCCCATAGTCATAGAGCACCAGAACCAGTCCAGATTCCTTCTCCTGGTGTGATGGATGGCCATCTTGGCCAGCGCCAGGAGGAGGTTAACAAAGAAGTCTCAACTTTCTAGGGCCTCAGCCCAACTTAGTAGTAGATAACTGGGAGAAGGTGTGGATTTCTTGTGCTAGCCCCTTGAAGAGGGGCCAGCTGGGCCCAGCAGAAAACTAGAGACTGCTAGATGCCAGAGTCTCTCTGGAACAGGTAGGCCTGGTATACAACCTTTGACTATGCTTTGTTCCCTGTAACCAATTTACTCTCTTTTTGGTATCTGAGGACAGGCTAAGGTAGAAAGTAACCTATGGAGGAAGCAAAAGTCCGAACAGACATACCTTAGCAACTTATTGCAGGGTCCCTGAACTGAAACCCACAGGGAAGGGTGGACCTAGTTCCCCTACTGACCCTCTGAGGATGGTGGTGTGAAGATTTCTGGAGACAAGGGCTGGAAGGCCAATAAATGTGAAGTTGGGCTGAAGACTTGACATGAAGCTACTGGACTATTGTTGTACTGGACTTGGATTCCCAGGAAGGGGTGAGACCGTAAGTGACCTGGCCAGAGGATTGGCAGGGTACACATGCTGCACTATAAGATGATAATCTGAGTGAATGACTCTGCTTTAAATAAACCTACACTAGGAATGTTGATCAGCAGCTGGTAAGCTCTATTACAGAAATCCACGCTTGGAAGGAGGAAGAGGAGCCAAGATGAAAGGGAACAAAGTTATACACCTAACTTAAAATTAAGTCTTTAAGTTTCCCATGTAACAAACTTTCCCCAAAGTTCAATGTACTCACAAAGCCACGTGTGTACTGGTTCAGCCTATCAACTGTCGCTGCCTTGGCTAGCTCTTCTTTAACATAGCTGGGAGGGGATATATCTGGAAGGCCTTGACCAAGGTTAACAATTGAGGGGTCTGCAGCCACCTTAGTAAATTCAACCCTAGGGAAAAATGTGTGTGTGTTAAAGTTTTATCAAGAAAATTATCCTGCTCATTTGTCAACTTTAAACATAAAAGCAATGGGCTGAATCCACAGTGGGCCAATGGACTCTAGAAAGGCAAGACCCCTAGAGGAGAGGAGGGAGCACTGCAAGGCTATTAGGAACCCCAAGCGTGGGCAGAACCATCTGGGGAGATGGTGTCTCCAGAGCGTATCTCCTGAACAGCCTGTATTGCCAGGACTCATAGGGGACCCTGTCTGCAAACAAAAACTACACACCCCCAACATACTCCCTGAAGGAAGGCAGCAGTGAAACAATACTGCTGGGGTGAATCCCCCCCCCACTCAGACCATAGTGGATCTTGCTGAAGCAGGCAGATGCAATTACTGGGGTGAATCTAACCTGAAAGCCTAGCAAACATTTAAGCCAGCAAGACTCACAGTATTAGCCAGTCCTCTCACGGAGCTCTGTAAACATTCCTAGTCATACCAGTCTATGGACCAATGCATGGAACAACAAACTCTATTAAGCCCGCCAAAAGCTAATTATAGAATTTTTAGCCTGCAATTTTTTCTCCTTTTGTGTGCTCTTTCCTTCTGCCCTTCCCTCACCATCCAATTGTTAACCAGATAAAAAAAAATTACGGTTACAGTGTCACAGCCGTGGTCTACACTACACAGTTAGGTCGAATTTAGCCGCGTTAGGTCGATTTTATAAAGCAACCCCGTTCAGTCGACCTAAAGGTCTCTTAAAATTGACTTCTGTACTCCTCCCCGGCGAGGGGAGTAGCGCTAAAATCGACCTTGCTGGGTCAAATTTGGGGTAGTGCAGATGCAAATAGACGTTATTGGCCTCCAGGAGCTATCCCAGAGTGCCCCAATGTGACCACTCTGGACAGCATTTTCAACTCCAATACACTAGCCAGGTACACAGGAAAAGCCCCGGGAACTTTTGAATTTTATTTCCTGTTGGGTCAGCATGGCAAGCTCAGCAGCAGAGGTAACCATGCAGTCCCCTGCAGAATCGCAAATGAGCTCCAGCATGGAGCGAACGGGAGACACTGGATCTGACTGCTGTATGGAGAGAAGAATCTGTGCAGGCAGAAAAAGAAGAAATGCTAATATATATGCCAAAAATCGCACAGGGCATGATGGACAGAGGCTACAACAGGGACAAACAGCAGTACCGCGTGAAAGTCAAGGAGCTCAGGCAAGCCTACCAAAAGACAAAGGAGGCAAATTGTCACTCTGGGTCAGAGCCCCATACATGCCACTTCTATGATCAGCTGCACGGAATTCTAGGTGGGAGATCCTACCACTACCCCACCACTGTCCGTGCACACCTGCAAGGGGGGAGTCTCACGCAACACAGAGGAGGAGGAGGAGGAGGATGATATGGAGGGGAATGTGCAGCAGGCAAGCGGTGAATCCGTTCTCCCCAGCAGCCAGGAGCTTTTCATCACCCTGGAGCCAATACCCTCCCACAGCGGGATCCCCGACCCTGAAAATGGAGAAGGCACCTCTGGTGAGTGCACATTGGTAACTACAGTACAGGGCGTAAAAGCAATAGTGTTTAATGTCTGATTTTCCCTGAAGACCTGGGATGCATTCGCGGCCAGTACAGCTACTGGAAAAGTCTGTTAACATGTCTGGGAATGGAGCGGGAATCCTCCAGGGACATCTCCATGAAGCTCTCCTGGAGGTACTCTGAAAGCCTTTGCAGAAGGTTTCTGGGGAGGGCTGCCTTATTTCGCCCTCCATGGTAGGATACTTTACCACGCCAAGCCAGTAGCAAGTAGTCTGGAATCATTGCAGCACAAAGCATGGCAGCGAATGGTCCTGGGTTTTGTTTGCATTCAAGCAACATTGGGTCTTCATCTTTCTGTGTTAGTCTCAAGAGAGTGATATCATTCATGGTCACCTGGTTGAAATAGGGGAATTTTTGTACGGGAACAGTAAAAGGACCCCGTTCATGCTGGGCTGTTTGCGCTTGGCTAAAAGGGATCATCCCATAGCCATGCGGCGGGGGGGAAGGGTGAAGGGATCATCCCAAACAGCCACGCGGAGGGGTAGGGGGAGGCGTGTGCTGCACATTCACCCGAAAACCGCAGCCCCTCCTTTTAAATGGCAAACCGAACCAGCATTGCTTGCTATGGGAAAGGAGGACGCTGCAGTTTGAAAACATTCCCACATGTTATGAAGGTGTTAGAAGCCAAACCCCTGTACCCTTTGGCTTACCATGGCTGCCTGGAAACCGAATTCTGTTGCCCAGCCTTGTGTGATGTGTCACCATACCAGCAGGTGCTCAATATAAAAGGCAAAATGCGACCTAAAGCACATGTGCTGTCTGCTTTTAATTGCTTGATTCACTGTGAAAGAGTCTCCCTTTTGTTCTCAGAAATGTATCATCTTAAATTTTACTCTCCCTTTTTATCCCCCTACAGGTGCAAATGTTTCTATGCTCCCCCTATCATCTCCATCCCTGAGGTTATCGCAGATTAGAAGGCGAAAAAAACGCACTCGCGATGACATGTTTTCTGACCTCATGCAGTCCTCCCGCACTGATAGGGCACAGCTGAATGCATGGAGGCATTCAGTGGCAGAGTCCAGGAAAGCATTAAGTGAGCGCGATGAGAAGAGGCAGGATGCAATGCTGAGGCTAATGGGAGAGCAAACGGACATGCTCAGGCGTCTCACAGAGCTGCAAGAAAGCCAACAAGAGCACAGACCGCTGCTGCATCCACTGTACAACCACCTGTCCTTCTCCCCACCCAGATGCCCAAGAACGCAGGGGGGAGAGGCGGGGAAGCTGTGGGCACCCAGCCACTCCAGAGGATGGCCCAAGCAACAGAAGGCTGTCATTAGAACAGTTTTGATTTTTAGTGTGGCTACAATAAGCGATGTGCCCTTGTCCTTCCCTCCTCCCGCACCCCACCCGGGCTACCTTATCAGTTATCTCCTTTTAAATTTAAATTAAATTAAATTTAATTTAGAAAGAAAGATTTCAAAACAATAGTGACTTTATTTCCTTTGTCAGCTGTGATCGAAGGGGGGGAAGATGGTTGGCTTACAGAGAATTAAAAATCAACAAAGGGGGTGGGTTTGCATCAAGGAGAAACACACACAGCTGTCACACCGTAGCCTGGCCAGTCATGAAACTGGTTTTCAAAGCCTCTCTGATGCACAGCGCACCTACCTATGCTCTTCTAATAGCCCTGGTGTCTGGCTGTTCAAAATTGGCAGCCAGGTGATTTGCCTCAACCTCCCACCCCACCATAAATGTCTCCCCCTTATTTTCACAGATATTATAGAGCACACAGCAAGCAGTAATAACAATGGGAATACTGTTTGCGCTGAGGTCTAACCTAGTCAGCAAACAGCGCCAGCGAGCTTTTAAAGGTCCAAAGGCACATTCTACCACCATTCTGCACTTGCTCAGCCTATAGCTGAACTGTTCCTTACTACTGTCCAGGCTGCCTGTGTACGGCTTCATGAGCCATGGGAGCAAGGGATAGGCTGGGTCTCCAAGGATAACTATTGGCATTTCAACATCCCCAACAGTAATTTTCTGGTCTGGGAAGTAATCCCTTCTTGCAGCTGCTCAAACAGCCCAGAGTTCCTAAAGATGCGAGCGTCATGCACCTTTCCCAGCCATCCCACGTCGATGTCGATGAAATGTCCCTTGTGATCCACCAGTGCTTTCAGCACCATTGAGAAGTACCCCTTGTGGTTTATGTATTGGTTGGCAAGGTGGTCCGGTGCCAAGACAGGGATATGTGTTCTGTCTATCACCCTACCACAGTTAGTGAATGGCTTTGCAATGGGTTTCCCTCTGACCTGTACATTTCTGAGAGTCACTACCCTTGATAGTCAATGCAATCACTGATGTTCTGCTACTTGAATCACAGCAGTCCCCACAGTAGATTTGCCCACTCCAAATTGATTCCCAACTGACCGGTAGCAGTCAGACGTTCCAAGCTTCCACAGGGCTATCACCACTCGCTTCTCAACTGTCAGGGTAGCTCTCATCTTGGTATTCCTGCACTTCAGGACAGGGGAAAGCAACTCACAGAGTTCCAGGAAAGTGGCCTTGCACATGCAAAAGTTTTGCAGCCACTGGGAATCATCCCATACCTGCAACACTATGCGGTCCCACCAGTCACTGCTTGTTTGCCGTGCCCAGAATCGGCGTTCCACTGTATCAACCAGCCCCACTGCCGCTATGATGTCCCAACTGCCACATGCTGTGCTTTCAGAAACATGTGTGTCCATGTCCTCCTCACAATCGTCCTTGTGCTGCCATCTCTTTGCCAGGTTCTGCACATACTGAAGGATAATGCGCAAGGTGTTTACAACGCTTACAACAGCAGCGGTGAGCTGAGTGGGCTCCATGCTTGCTGTGCTATAGCATCTGCACAGGTAACCGAGGAAAAAAGGCGCAAAATGATTGTCTGTAGTTGCTTTCACGGAGGGAGGGAGGGGAGATTGACGACATGTACCCAAAACCACCTGCGACAATGTTTTTGCCCCATCAGGCATTGGGAACTTAACCCAGAATTCCAATGGGCAGCGGAGACTGCGGGAACTGTGGGATAGCTTCCCACGGTGCACTGTTCCATGAGTCGATGCTAGCCACGGTAGTGAGGACGCACTCTGCTGACTTAATGTGCTTAGTGGGGACATACACAATCAACTGTATAAAATCAATTTCTAAAAATCGGCCTAATTTCGTAGTGTAGACATACCCACAGACACAGCTATCAACAACTGAAATTGCTGTGAGGAGACTGAGGCAGGATGGTCATTGATGAAAGAGCACCAAGTGCATTTAAACAATCTGCCCAACCCCTCAGTTAATGTTACAAACTAATGAAATCCCACTAGATGGCAATGACACACCTGATGCTACTTTGAGACCAATTTAAGCCCTGGATAAAAATATAGTAAAATATATTAGGTTAATTTGTACAGCGACAGGTTCAAGATGATTAAATGAAACGGGTGTAAATTAGCAAAGCTAGGTTGTTCAACAAAACTAATCTATACATCTGTAGCCCCTTGTTGCCACCATACCTAACAATCATAGATGCTGGAACTAGGGGTGCTGCTGCATCCCCAGGCAGGAAGTGGTTTCCATCATATACAGGGTTTACAATTTGGTTCAATAGTTCTCAGCACCCCCACTGTACAAATTGTTCTAGCACCCCTGCTGAGAATTACTTTTGTTTTACTTTGGTTCATTCTGCACTTCAGAATTCTAACTTACTCACAGCTTATGACCTTGTATTGGCTTAATTCACATCACCACCACCATCACATTTGGCCCATTGAATCTATCTTCTAGGCATACGTGTGAATACAATTCAGCACCAGGGATAACAAGAGTTGTATATTTCTGTGGTGCTGGATAAATAATCAATTTGGAAAAGATAACACACTAGTTGATTTTTAGAATTCTGCATATATTTTAAGGTGTCACTTACCATACATTGACATCAAGCCCTTCAATTCGTTTTGCGTTTTTGTGCTTGAAGGCCATTGTCTACAAGATCAAAATATATAGACAAAGGGGTTTAGCTAAGAATTGCAAAGTCTTATATTGTTTGACATTGTAACATTGCGTGAGAAACCCTCTCCTATGCCCTTTCAAAGATACCATAACTGAACAAGTTCAATAATATAACATTGCTCATATTATAAAAGCCTTAATGGACGATAATCGCTTGAGTTCAGTCTAACACAGGGGTGGGCAAACTTTTTGGCCCGAGGGCCATATCGGAGTGCGAAACTGTATGGAGGGCCACGTAGGGAAGGCTGCACCCCCAAACAGCCTGGCCCCCTCCCCCATCTGCCCCCCTCAGAACCTCCAACCCATCCAACCCACACTGCTCCCTGTCTTCCCAACCCCCTATCCAGAGTGTTGCTCTTTTAAGACTTCTGAAAGCATGCTCCACACCTTATCCCTCTCAGATTTTGTAAGGCACTTCAGATTCTTAAACCTTGGTTTGAGAGCTATCGCTGTCTTTTGAAATCTCACATTGGTATCTTCTTTGCGTTTTGTCAACTCCGCAGCGAAAGCGTTCTTAAAATTAACAATGTGTGCTGAGTCATCATCCGAGACTGCTATAACATGAAATATATGGCAGAATGCGGCTGAAATAGAGCCAGAGACATACAATTCTCCCCCAAGGAGTTCAGTCACAAATTTAATTAACGCATTCTTTTTTTTTTTTAAATGAGTGTCATCAGCATGGTAGCATATCCCCTTAATGGTGGCCGAAGCATGAAGGGGCATACGAATGTTTAGCATATCTGGCAGGTAGATACCTTGCCATGCCGGCTACAACAGTGCCATGCAAACACCTGTTCTCACTTTCAGGAGACATTGTGAACAAAAAACAGACAGCACTATCTTCTGCAAATGTAAACAAACTTGTTTGTCTGAGCGACTGGCTGAACAAGAAGTAGGACTGAATGGACTTGTAGGTTCTAAAGTTTTACCTTTTTTATTTTTGAATGCACTTATTTTTTGTACATAATTCTACATTTGTAAGTTCAACTTTCATGATAAAGAGATTGCATTGCAGTACTTGTATTAGGTGAATTGAAAACAGTTTATTTTGTTTTTTTACAGTGCAAATACTTGTAATCAAAAATTATAAAGTGAGCACTGTACACTTTATATTCTGTGTTATAATTGCAATAAATATATTTGAAAATGTAGAAAACTTCCAAAATATTTAAATAAATGGTATTCTATTATTGTTTAACAGTGCGATTAATCACTCATAATTTTTTAATTGCGATTACTTTTTTTAAATCGCTTGACAGCCCTAATTATTGAGAGAGAGAGAGCGCACGCACGCGCTATGTGTTTGTCAGAGAAGGCAAGGTCAAAGAAATGGACCTTGCACTTGAAGCAGTTTGCGATAGTCATTAAGATTCATTGAAAGTATTTTTATTCAGACTACTCAAAACTTTTTAACACTTATTTATCTCAAACACTGGGGAGAAAACGTTTTTGTTATAAAGTCAACACACATGCTCTTGAATTAAGGGCTAAGAAAATTCACATATAATAGACCTCCAAGGATCCTTCCTATAAAACCAGGGATAACCAGACCCAATATTTGTGGTATCTTTAAAGTTTACAAACACAACAACAAACACCAAAAGAGAGAGAAAGCAGGAAAAACTCTTCTGGCCTTCATACAGTCAAACAAAGAATAAAAACGTAAACCCATTCCCCCGGCCCACTCTTTATAGTGCAGACAGTAACTCAATGATAGAACTCAACAACTGCGTTAAGATCATGCCTGCATAAAGCGTGGGATCAGAAATCAGTTAACCAAAACTTCTGTCTCAGAAACTAGGCCTAACTGGTGGACAAAATATTGAGGGGATGGGCTATTCCACCTATCACTACCTTTCGAGATCCTTCAAGAAAGGGACTTTGGGCTGTCGAGCAAGCTTCACCATCATGGCTGCCACCCCCACTGTCTCCTAGAACCCATGACCATCTTCAGCCTAATCCCTCCTAACCAGGCTGGGCCATAGAGAGGAAGCCAGATGACATCACCTCCAGCAGTTTCAGCTAAATCCTGAAGACAACCTGGGATGTAAAACTTCACTCCCCCACGCCCCCCCGACGTGCTCTTTTCCTTATGTACCGCATTTCTTTTCTTTCCTATCGCTCTCCCCTTTCTCCTTCTGTCTAATATGAGCCTGGCTTAGCCAGCCAAGACTGCATAGTTTGCAACACTGCTGTGAGCCTGTGACCACAGAGGCAGCTAAGCCTAAGCACCACAATGCTAATGCCCTAAGCACCACAATGCTGGGATGAGTTTGCTGAGTCCTAGAATGGCTGATAAGACGGTGTGCGTGCCTGTTTTTTCCAGCAGTGAGGTTTGTAAGTGAAAGTCAACATCAGAGACAAAAGCTGCATTTTCTTTGCAATTCTTTTTTCCCCCTCTTAGGAAACGGGATTGAACTTTTAACAACAGCAGCAGCAGCACCTCCTGCCTATCTCAACTAATTTCTTCTCTTTTCCCCAAAAATGACAGTTACTTCAATCTTTGATGCCACCTAAGAGATTGTCAAAAAATACCCTCTTCAGTAAAAGGAAAGGGAACAAGGGATGTTGTAAAACAAAAGCCTTACTCAATACTTTACATTTCAAATGCTTTAACTGTTTTTCAGTCTTTTTCTGTATCTTTAATAAAGTCCTAGAAAGATTGTAATGGTATGTTTGCCATAGTACTGTACTAAGGAGGCTGAGGTCTTTTATGCCAAACCCCAAACCTTGTTTAAAACGGTTTAATGTTGGATAGTATCTGGGTTACGTTAACACCTTTGGCCCAATTATTCCACATAATTTAATACTAACAGGCCCCAGTCCTGCAAACATACACATGCTTAACATTATTAGTGTGAATAGCTCTCACTGGTGTTGATTGGACTGTTTGTGCTAGTAAAGTTAAGCCCATGTTGCAAGTGTTTGCAGGATAAGGGCCTATGATGTCAAATCACTTCTTTCACTATAATTTTATTGCACGGGCCAGATTCTAATCTCAGGCACATGGCATAAATTTCGATGAAGTTCAGCATAATCCATTTATCCCAACAAGACATCAAATCTGTTTTGGAGAACTTGGCAAGTGAATGTGCGACTCTTGCCAAGGGACATATCCAAATTGCAATTAAAAGGGAGTTTTGGTTAGATATGGTTCTTTACTAGGTGACACTGGCATATGCAGGTGTCTAAAAGAGTACTCAACTACTGCACTGATGAGCACAATGCAGACAGAGATTAGTGTTTGGTCATAATACACCCCCCAATAATATGAATATTTTATCATGCCCATTTCAAATAAGCACTTCTGGCAGCTTCCCTTTTGCTTTTTCACATGCTAGGCTACTTTTTTTTTTTAACTATGAAAAACTGAGACGTCTAGCCCTGAATCTCTCTAGTTAGTAATCAGGATTCTGTGTGGTCCAGTGGGCAGCTCATTGTATTGATCAACTCTTAAGATCACTTCAATTAGCTAACCACAACAGGCTACTCAATAGCAGGATTGTTATGACTGAATTACAGTAAGCTTAAACTGTACTAAATATTTCTCTCCTGGCTGAAATCTTACTGAGAACTAAAAGACTGCCTGTTACAGCCTTCATATCACAGAACATTGTATGTTCAATTGTTAATAATTAAAACTTTCTCTCCCTATATACCTTGATCTTAGTTTTGATTCTGATGTCATAAAATGGCATTTCTGACCCTGTATTGACTATCAAGGGCCTCCGTTTTGGGTTCTAGCTCTGCTTACTTCAACTTTTAAAAGGCCAAGCAATTAACTCAAATTATTAAAATGAGGTAAGATTAAGAGAACAGAGCTGTCTTCCAGGGAGAAGAAAAAAACACTACTGAAGCGTGTCCAGATGCTAGTGAGAATGCTGAGGATTTCCCTATTTTATATGATACGCCACTCTTTCAATTACATGATTGGTTTACCTTCTCTTATAATAGAAGTACAAGGAGACTTCCAATGAAAGTGAAAGTTTAATACTGATAAAAGGAAGTACTTTTACACAATGCATAATTAACTCGTGGAATTTAATGCCATGAACTATTATTGAAGCCAAGAACTTAGCAGGATTCAAAAAAAGGATTACACATCTGTGTGGACAATTAGATAAGATATAAAACACATAATGCATATAAAACATCCTGCTCTAGGGCATAAGCCAACTTGGCTTGGAGTTTAAGAAACTTCCCCCAAGGGGAATTTATTCTATAACTGTACACTATGGGGGATCTTGCACCTATTTCTGAAGTATCTAGTGATGGACACTGTCTGAGACCAGGATGCTGGACTGATCCAGTAATGCAATTACTATGTTCCATTACACTGTCCCTAGGATCTCATCCATCGTGGTGAAAAACTGCACTTTCTTTTGACAAAGTTAGATATAAAATGGTGTCACATGATTCCATAAGCAACTTAAGTGAGACTACAAGAATATATCGTATACAATAAACTTAATCAAGTGTAGCTCTCTCTCAGGTACCTGTATAGCTAGCTCCTATTGGCATAGTATCTGAGGACCTGCAACACCCCTGTGAGAAATACTATTATCCTCATTTTATAGATGGGAAATGGAGGCCCAGATCCACAAAGGGACTTAGGCATTGCAACACTAAACATTGCAACACCTAAGTTTTAGGCACCTACAAAAATCGCTAGAGCAACAGTGGGATCCACAAAGCCTGGGTTAGGCATCTAGGGTCCCTATACATTCAATGGGGAGAGATATGCACCTAAGAATGTTATCAACAAATGCCAGCATGCTAGATGGGAAGCATGGAACTGAACCCATCTCCTGAGTCCCAAGTTAATGCCCTGGGGATATCATCATGCTAGTGTGGTTTAACATTTGATTGATTTGAACAATAATTTATTGCAGTTTTCATATTAAATGTCTGGGATTAAGGCAACAAAAAATGAAGAAAACATAATGCTTTGTGGACCTTCTCACGGAACATGGATGAATCTTAAACTGCCTAACAAAAATGAAATTTTTGCCATCAGTTCAGTGAAGTAAACCAAGTAGACATCCAATCCAGTATATACTTACTGGCAGCATCACAAAAATAAATACAGCGTGACATACACGTAGTGTAATCTACGAACTGATGGAGTACATACTTCAGAGGTCGAAAATCTGAAGAATCTTACAGGATAAACTGTCTTCAGTAGCTGTGTCCTAATGCCAAGGCAGCAGAGGCTTTGCTGAGCAAAGAACTTGCCTGCACAATAATTTAGAAGATTATAAATAAATAAATAAATAAAACAGTACGCCTTTATCTAGTACTTACAGATGCAAGACCAGAAATGTGTATTTCCCTACACAAAGTTAAGCAATTTTAGAGCCTGAGATTTTTCTTCTTCTCCCATCCCTCCCCACACCCACCCTAGATGATTATTTCCTTATCATACCTAAATACAGGGATGAAGCTTTTTAAAAACAGGGAGTTTGCAAGACATTTTTTAATATCATGAAAAAGGAAGTTTTAATCTATTTGACAGAACTGAATTAAATAATGGTCTCTTCACCAAGAGATGGATGAAAACAAAACAAAAACCTAAATCCAAAGTCTATACAGCTAGGGGATTGCTAATGGGATATGGAAACTTGTTTCTAGTCCACTACTTCAAATCCAGCCAGGTCAGGAGCAACTAAAAATTATCATCATCTGATGGCTCTTCATTAGAGTATTTGAAACAAATTAGTGGTTTCAGATGGATTTTTTATGAACAAGTGCTCACATAGCAAACAAAAAAGAAAACAATCACTATCATAGTTGGTAGTGCCCATCTGAGAAAATACTATTAAGGCGACTGATTTTAAAGTACTAAGAATCCATCCTTGAAAAATCAGTCCCCTTTAAGGTGTCCCAAAATCGCCAAAATTGAGATACCTAAAAAATCATTAGTCAATGTGGAAATCAAGACCTATGTATTATTTACTTCTTTTTATATAAAAAGTAAACATCAAGTTTAAATTGGTTTGGCAAACATCAAATTTATCAGAGCAGAAAATAACACACCCACAGAAGACATTTTGTACAGAGTAACAGACCATTCATTGGCCTGAAAAAATGACCCCAGTAATCCATGACCACAAAAAAGAAGGAATAAGAGATGTTACTACAGGACAGCCACTTTTAGAATGTGTATTTAAGTAAATTTATTGGTTGACAATGTCAAAATGATTGTTTTTTCTCTAGTAAATTCCAATATAACCGAACTGACCTACTTCAGAACTGCAACATCACAGCAATATGATTAACTTTGTACTGCAAAGCTCAATGATTAGAGAACAAACAGGAAAACTGCAGACTATGTATCCAGTGGGGGATGGGGAGAGATGTTAAAAGGAATCTGAGAAATACTGTCTTAAAAGAAAAAGAAAGAAAGAGGTAGGCTGCCCATATGTACCGAAACTAGAAAGATTTAGTGGACTACAAACGCAATGGAAATAACGCAAATAAAACTGAAAGGGTCTGATTTAACCCCAGAAGAGCACAGAACTTCAGCATTGTGGAGGACAGATTCTCTGTCAAATACGAATGATTGTACCTAGCCCTTAAAGTGTGGTTCATACCGAAAAAAATTTTTTTTTTTAAAAAGCATCTTGAACTTTCATATTTATTGTTTCAACGACTCCATATCAAATGTATCCAGTTAAAAGTATACTGATTCCCAACCACCACTACATGCCAGAACCACAAACTTTATCGAAGTCCTGAGAGCCAAAATAGGTTCTTTCCATCTCATGCAGCCATTACCAGTAATAAGGGTTCTGCAGGCCAAATTAGACCCTCACTGACATCTGGGCAGTCTGGCTACCTTCAAAAATTTGAAAAGGTGTTGTTGATTGGATTACTAAATAAATAAATAATAATCATAAACAATTCTGTTCCTGATCCACAATTAGAAATCCAGTAGCCTCAGCCCAGCAGTTCACAGAGCTGATGGGCTAACAGAAAATAAAACAACAAAACTTATTTTTGACACTAAAGTCAGCAGATATGACTGAATATAGAAAACGAACAGGTCCGATGTTTAGGTCTTTTTCCCGCGTCCCGACCGCTGCCCGGTCAGGAGGCCATTTATCCCAATATTGCGGCTTTGGCCGCTCCGGCGTTTTTGGTTTTTTTGGTTCGACAACTCCGGCCGCTTTTTTCTGTTGTTGTTGTTGTTGTTGGGTTTGGGTTTTTTTGGTTGCTTCCCCGCGTCCCGATATTTTCTCCGTTTAATCTGGTCACCCTACTCTGCACTCTCCCGCCGTGGGGGCTCTCTGCAGCGCCCCCGAAGCCTGGGGGCTCTCTGTAAGTCCCTCCTCCCGGCTGCGGCCCGCTGCCTACCACTGGCGGCCGCTCTGCCCTGCGGAGTCCCCAGGAGCCCGGCGCACGGCTGGGAGGGAGGCACGGGCGGCAGGCCGAGGCCAGCTGTCCCCTTACCCTGGACGGCCTGTCCCAGGAGCAGCGCGGGCGGCGGCCCAGCCAGCCCGAGCGGGGGACACGCAACTCACCGTCTCCGCTTCGCCCGGCCCCGGCGCTTCCCACCCGAGAGGGGTGGGGCCGCGGCCTCCTTCCCCAGGCTCCAGGACAGCGTCTCTCCCCAGGCCGCTTCCTCTCCCCTTTGTGACCCTGTCACTGCCCCGAGGGCCCCACCCCCAGCAGAGAAATGCCCCGCCGCAGCGGTGGTCGCCGGGGCGCCCCTCCCCCACTCCATGGGGGTGTCCCCTGCCCTATACACCTGTAGTTTTCCAACCTTTTTTCTGCAACCCAGTTGAAGAAAACTGTTGATGCCCTCGACCCAAGGGAGCTGGGGATGAAGGGTTTGGGAGGGGCTCAGGGCTGGGGCAGAGGGTTGGGGTGCAGGGGCGAGGATTGCAGGGTGGGGCTGGGAATGGGGGGTTCAGGGTGTGGGAGAGGGCTGGGATAGGGGGTTGGGGTGCAGAAGGGGGTCTGGGCTGGGGGTGCAGGCTCTGGCTGGGGCTAGAGATGAGGGGTTTGGGATGCAGGAAGGAGCTCTGGGTTTGGGGGGCTCAGAGCTAGGGCAGGGGGTTGGGGTGCAGGGCTTTGGGCTGGGGGTACAGGCTCTAGGGTGGGGCTGGGGATGAGGGGTTCAGGGTGTGGGAGGGCACTCTGGGCTGGGGCAGGGGGTTGGGGTGTGGGAGCGGGTCAGGGCTCTGGGCTGGTGGTGCAGGCTCTGCGGTGGGGCTGGGGATGAGGGGTTTGGGGTGCAGATGGGTTTCTGGGTTTGGGGGGTGCTCTGGGCTGAGGCAGGAGATTGGTGTGCAGGCTTACCTCCAGTGGCTCCCAGTCAGCGACACAGCTGGGATGCAGAAGCAGGCTTCCCGCCTGTCCTAGCACCGCGGACCGCGCTGCACCCCAGAAGCGGCCAGCTGCAGGTCCAGCTCCTAGGCGGAGGCATGCAAGCAGCTCCATGCTGTTCTCGCCCGCCAGCACCGCCTCCCCCACAGCCGGTGCTCGGGGCGGGGGCAGTGTACGGAGCCCTGTGACCCCACCTAGGAGCCGGACCTGCTGGCCACTTCCGGGGCGCAGCACAATATTGGAACTGGTAGGGACTAGCCTGCCTTAGCTCTGCAGCACCGCCAACGGGACTTTTAACAGCCCAGTCGGCAGTGCTGACCAGAGCCACTGCAACCCAGTTCTGGGTCACAACCCAGGATTTGAAAACCACTGCTATAGAGCAACCAGGGCATGTGACCCCCCTAAATAGATGCGGAGATCTCACTCATCTCCCCTACAACAGGTGTCACACCCCCACCCCACTACAGCAACAAGATGGGGATTAATCCCTACATGGAACAAGCAGGATATGTAGCCACCTGTCCAGGTTTCCCAGGATTGGCTTGTGTGTGTGATTAATATTTTATTAATGTTCATAAAGAATTATTTAAAAATACAAAATGGTAAACAATGTACAGCTTGTGTGTGGTACCAAATACCATACAGGTCACAGGATAGCCAACCAATTTATGCAATCATTCAAAGCTGCAAGACTGGGCAAAATTAAGTCAGACAATACTGCACAGACATAATGTGTTTCGGTGGAGGGGTAACAATAATAAAGACATACACAAATAGGCAAAAAAAGGAAGGCGGAAATGAGGAGGCAGGATGGGAAGAGGGAGGGAAAAAGCACAGGGAGGGAAAAGGTCAAAGTGAAATGGAAGTCTGGCATATTTGAATTATCTCAGTGTTCTTTATCCAAATGTATCAAGAAACTTGGTTCACATTTCAGATTTTTCTCACAACCATAATAACGAGAGACATACTTTTGTTTTTTGAATGTAAGCTAAGGTTCAGGAGAACAAGACAGAAACTTCAGATAAGTACTAGTACATCACTTGCGTGGATAGCTGCTGTTTCCAAGTGGCAACGCCACAAATCAGTTATGCATGTAATCCTAAAAAAGGGCCAGTTAAGTTTTTCTGTCACACTACACCATCGGGAAGTTTGGTTATGTGATGTATTTACAGAAAAGCTATTTTTATGAAAATTTCATTGTTTTACAAAATGCTATTGTTTTATTTTTTTACTCTCACCATTTGCTTTCACCAAGATGCTATAATATCATAAATAGGGCCCTACCAAATTCACAGTCAATTTCAGGGTCGTAGGATTTTAAAAATTGTAAATTTCATTATTTCAGCTATTTAAATCTGAAATTTCATGCTGTTGTAATTATAAGGGTCCTGACCGAAAAAGGAGTGGGGGGTGGGGGCACAAGGTTATTGTAGCAGGGATTACAGTACTGCAACCCTTACTTCTGCACTGCTGCTGATGGTGGCGTTACCTTCAGAGCTGGGCAGCTGGAGAGCGGCAGCTGCTGGCTAGGAGCCCAGCTCTGAAGGCAGAGCTGCACAGAGGTAAGGATGGCCTGGTATGGTATTGTCACCCTTACTTCTGCACTGATGCCTGCAGAGCGGGCCCTTCAGTCAGCAGCCGCCACTCTCTGGCCACCCAGCTCTGAAGGCAGCAGTGCAGAAGTAAGGGTGGCATGGTATGGTATTCCCAGTCTTACTTCTGTGCTGCTGCTGGCAGGGTGCTGCCTTCAGAGCTGGGTGCCCGGCCAACAGCCGCCGCTCTCAGGATGCCCAGTTCTGAATGCAGCAAAGAAGTGAGGCTGGCAATACTGCGACCCCCCCCTAAAATAACCTTGTGACCCCTCTGCAACTCCCTTTTGGATCAGGACCCCCAATTTGAGAAATGCTGGTCTGTATTGAAATCTGTATTGTATAGGGTAAAAGCACACAAAAGACCAGATTTCACGGTCCGTGACGTGTTTTTCATGGCTGTGAATTTGGTAGGGTCCTAATCATAAATCCAACTGTATAAGATTTTGAGAGAGTGGGAAAGTTTATAACTAATTGTCACAATCACAGGGCAAGCTATGCTTTAGATTCCATTTTGTCCTCCTTGAGTGGACCCTTCTGCTGACAGGCCTGGCTTCTTCTCTCTCTGTGGTGGGTGGGGCCACATGGTTCAACCACTCTGGAGGTATGTCTACACAGCAACTGGGAGGTGCAATTGCAGCCCATGCAGGCCTACCAAGCTAACTCGTTAAAAATAGCAGTGTAGCTGCAGCAACATGGGCTAGCCACCCAAGTACAATCCTGCCCTGGATTGTAGGTACATACTTGGGTACATACTGCAGTGTAGACATACCCTGAGACTGGATCTCAGTCTGGCAGCTCCCCACTTGTGTGAAAAAACACACCCCTGACCGACATAAGTTTCACCAACAAAAGTGCTGGTGTGGACAGCGCTATGTCAGCAGGGATGGTTTAATTATGCCAGCAAGAGAGCTCTCTCCTGCCGGCAAAGACTGGCAACACAAGAGACCTTACAGTGGCATAGCTGTAGTGGTACAGCTGTGCTGCCTTAACGTCCGTAGTGTAGACATAGCCTTAGTCAATGTAGTGGGTGACTTACATCAGTGGGAGCTACATTTTACTGTATACCCTTACAGAGTTACGCTTATGAGTAATTACGTCAACCTAACTCTGTAGTGTAGGCCAGGCCTTACTCCAGTAGCCTGTGACAGCAGCTGATTAAAATGACTCAAAAAGCAGCTTCTCCTAACTCTAACTTCAAAACAAAGCATTATTTATTTTTTCACCCAAAGATATATAGCACACAGAGCAAAGCGGGAAAACAGCATATACACTAATCCTTCCTTGCAGGCTTCTATAAGTTCCCTTCAGCCCAGCTACTCCAGTTTCTAGCTGGGAAAAGCAGGATGCCCTGCTGCAGTATGCACTCTCTCTCTTTCTCTGTAAGCATTTCAGTCGCTGCTGCTCACTCCCCCCAGTACTTTCCTTCTAACCCAGGATCTTCAAGGCTTTAGTACCCATTGATCCTAGATTTGAGTCCTGGAAAAATAAACTGTTGCCAGCCTCTCTGGAGTCAGGCTGGGGTTATCCCCCAATCAATAGCTTCCCCACTGTTTCATCAAAGACCATTAGTATTCTCTCACTGAACCTCATCTTTTCCATTGTTTTGTTTCCTGTTTGTTTCCCCTTAGCCACCTCCTTTGGTTTAACTCTATGCAGTCAGGCAGCATAATATCAGCCAGGTGAATTGAGGTGTACATGATATTTATAAAAAAATACAGATATTTCCCTTATTCTCCACACGAACACATTTTAGAAAACTCCAAATATGATTTAAGTAGCTTTTCTGTGCACAATAATGTGATTTTAACGTCCAATATCATAGAACCTTGCCAGGTTAGAAGAAACAGCATGAATCTTCCCTTTACAATGGTACATAGATGTTGCAAGATATCAGAGCTTAAATCCAATTCTTGTTTTACAGCATCCAGCACCATAGACAAGTGTTATTTGGATGGGGAATTACACATGAGAGGAATAGGAGAATCCATTTTCTGGTGATTTTTTTTATTTTATTTTTTAATGGGAATGATGTGAAGCTACTAAGAGGCCTAGCATGTCAGTAGTAGTAATGGAAGAGATAGATTATCAGGCTGGAGTGCAGATGGTTTCATAGAGGTGTATGATAAACGTATTACATGGATATCACCAGTTCATATTTGGTGTGTATAAATATCTGTTAATACATATACAGCAAGAGAGAGGGAGTTAGTTGAAGAAAATCAGTGTGTCAGAAACTAACCAGAAGAAACCTGCCTACATATAGCTAGAATTATGCAGTGTAGTTGTAGCCATGTTGGTCCCAGGATATTAGAGAGACAAGATAGGTGAGGTAATAGCTTTTATTGGCCCAACTTCTCTCTCACTTACAGAAATTGGTCCAATAAAAGATATTACCTGACCCACCTTGTCTCTCTAATAGCTAGAAGTAGTCAGACAGCTAGAGACAGCATGCATGGAGCTAAGAGGAGGAAGATGTGAAAAAAGATTTGCAAAGAGATGAACATTTTATTTAGCTTTTTTCATTAACACTTAGGGTTTGTCTACACTTACCAGGGATCAACAAGCAGCGATCAATGCATCAAAGGTCGATTTAGCGGGTCTAGTGAAGACCCACTAAATCAACCACTGATCACTCTCCCGTTGACTCCTGTACTCCACTGGATCAAGAAGAGTAGGGGGAGTCGACGGGAGAGTGTCTCTCGTTGACATCACGTAGTGTGGACCCAGCGGTAAGTAGGTCTAAGCTATGTTGATTTGAGTTATGCTATTCACGAAACTCAAATTGCATAGCTTAAATCGAATTTTCCCTGTAGTGTAGACAAGGCCTTAGCAACAATACTTCATTCTAATCATCTAATGTTTCCAAAGCAGAGCTTCCACAGGACTGACTCTTCAAAGTAACCTCTCAAAATGTCCACCAGAGGGCAGCAGAGGATAAACTTTTACTTGCCACAATAATGTTTAACAACCGGAAAGACCTTAATTTTAGAAGGCTTTGAGCTAGATTCATGGTCTTGATGCAGCAACTTTGCACAGGTCTGCTAGCACAAAGAAGACATGCATCTGAAAAATCCAGGTAGTGATGGGTATATACTCCCATATCAGCTCCTCCCTCTCCACAAGCATGGGTGAAGTGGATACGGGTAGGATGCTAACGGTACAGCGACATTAAAGCGCTGCCATGGCAAAGGACCCTCCTTAAAGCACTGCTGTGGCAGTGCTTTAATGTCGTTGTCAATCTGCCCTCACCCGGGCTGTCGACGGGGGCAGAGTGGGAGCTACTGCTACTCCGGCAGTGGCCAGAGCCCTGGGCCCTTTAAATCACTGCTGGAGCCCCGTGCAGCGGGGCCCAGGCAGTGTGGATGGGCTGGCTGGGGGATGCTGATCCCCCAGCCCTGCTCCTTCTGCCTGAGGCCCCGCCCCTTCATAAGTGCTTTATGTTACTTTCACCCTGACCATGGTTAATTGATTAAGTCTGCTCTAGTGATTGGCAACTAGTTAACTGACCACACTGAAAATTCTAGTTACTCTCTGTACTACCTAACAGCTTACAAGCTCTTCCCAAATTTGACAAACAATTTAATTAATTACATATTGTAACCTTGTGTGCTCTGTGCTGCAAAGACTCTTTTATGTTTCAGTCAGAAGATTCTGAAGAAGGCTCTTGCTTCCTGATTCTTTTAGAGTAAATTAATTAAGCAATTAAGCCTAAGGCTAAGTTTACACTACAGACCATACAGCAGCACAGGCCTCCTGTATAGCCACTCCCACCAACATAGCGCTGTTCACATCAGCGCTTTTGTCAGTGAAACTTATGTTGGTCAGAGATGTGTTTTTTCACACCCCTGACTGGCAAAAGTTTTGCTGACAGAAGTGCTACTGTCGACAAAGCCTTAGTCATGTTGTTGGCAAGCTTAAGAGTAAAAAGTTTCTGTTTCAAACACCAGTAACTGTAAAAGCTATTCCACAGCAGTGTAAGCAGGAACAATGACATTTGAACCTAATGATCTGATGGATTAAATAAAATTTTATAACCAGTACTTTCCAAAGTATTAGTAAAATTAAAAAACAAATCAAAACCCCAAGACCCACCTATAACAAGTACACCTTTAGGTTTCAGGTTTCCGGGTGGTAGCCCTGTTAGTCTGTATCAGCAAAAACTACGAGGAGTCCTTGTGGCACCATAGGCTAAAACCCATGCATCTGATGAAGTGGGTTTTAGCCCACAAAAGCTTATGCCCAAATAAATGTGTTCGTCTCTAAGGTGCCACAAGGAGTCCTCATTGTTTTACCTTTAGGTGTGTGGCTAGATATTTGCATTTGTGCATTTCTTTGTCATATTTACAAAAGAGAAGATATTGTTTATATTTAGAATACTTAATGAACTCAACATCCACACAAAGGGTAATTATGTAGCATAATTTTAAAGAGCAGGAAATATCTAAGATTGACTTTGAATTTAGGAGTTTCTTGTTTGTTTCTTTTTAACAAAACTTGGATTTGAATTTATAATAAAAAATTATGGCAGGAAATTTATTTCTATGTCTTCAACTGTTGTAACGAGAAGAAAGAAATAAAGTCTTTAAATCTGATTTTCTTTGACTATAATACAGCTAAATCTTATTTGTAAAAGAGGAGTTGTGGTCAAGAGTCGCTACAGTTTATAATAGATTATTGTCAGCCAGTTCGATAAGACTGGAAAAAAATTCTTTGCAGAATGGATGCAGTTCAGATCATACTCTTAACTGTAATGGAAAGAACAGCTGTCTTGTTTGCTGGCGTTATCTACAGTAGTTGTGTGCAGACAAGAGCCTACAGTACCTAAATCTTGGTCGAATGAACATATTGAGGCAAAGCACAGAATGTGGGGCAGCTTCCTCTTGGGATATAGCTAGTGCTTCCTAAAGCAGCACTGTATGCCATGAATTATACAGTGCATACATATAAAACCTTAAGGAAGAATGGATTTGAAAAACCACATAAATAAACATATACCATGTAAATAAATTCCTTGTATGCCAAATGGATTATAATTAACTGAATTATATATTTAGAGATAAGTTATTATTTGTCTCTGTGTGTGGCAGCATTAGTATGAATGAGAAGGCTTTTTAGTCTGCCTGCCAATGATAGATCCAAAAAAATTGATTTATACTATATACAATTGTGACAGATTGTAGCGGCACTACCAGTTTCCCTGAGAACAAGTATTTAGCCTCAGCTCAGTTTCCCCCTCCTCTAAAAGAGATCCTGTGAGGAAGGCCTATAAATTGGATGCTTAGAAAAGGGGTGGAGGGTGGGGAGGATGACTGTGAAAACTTAACTTAAAGTTACATTAAAGTTAAGTACATGAATAAGTTTATACAGGATAGGGACCTATGTAGCTTTCAAACAGCACTTTTCCTCTTATAAACGCCAAGCTTGAGAATTTTTGTATTTAACCCAGACTGTAGAATTTCCTCCTAACTATAGATTTCTGAGGAGGACAAGCAGTATTCATTCTAGGACCATTAACGTGTTTAAAGGGCAATAGTTCACAAGCCCTCAGAGCTAGATACAGGTACTATATACCACTGGAGAGCTAGGAATCGCCCCCTTTCCAATCATGTTAAATCTTTTGTATTTAGCTCTGGTAGACTATGATATTGAACTATAAATCATGACAGAATGTGTTTAGAAAAGCTATTTTAGATTATAATTAGAGGTTTAAAATGTATCTTGGACTCATGATATGAAGCACAGGGTTTTCAAGCAGAGGCACAGATATCTGAAAAATAGCATCAATAAAAATTGAGAACTGTCCCATTCCTAAAAGAGTTTGCTCTAAGAAATTATTGTGTGGCACTAAACAAAACACAAAATGATGTAGAAAAAAGACTGGGGCCCCAACCCCACAAAGACTTACACACATGCTTAGCTTTCCGCTTCAGTGGGACTACTCACAGTGCATATAGTTAAGCATGTATGTAAGTCTTTGCAGGGTAAGCATCTGTGTTAGCATTCATTTGAGATGATTCACTTTATCTTTTGTAACTTAGCATCCTAAATACATGCCACTAAACTCTTTACACCAAACTATGCACACTTATATTTGTCTCCTGTGTATGTTACACATGATTTTCACATTCAAAACATATGATCCTTTTGCCTGATGGAGTGTAGAATAACATTTAATTAGGAAATAGCAGTTTGTACCAAAAAACGATAGCTAGCAGTGTTCAAAAAGATATCACAGCCAGTTAGTTTGAACCAAGTGTCAGGATTAGCTTTGCTTCATTATCCTCTTCGCATCTGAGAATTCTCAGTTCCTAATGACAACATATGTTTTTATATAATATATATAAATCACCCACTTGCCTGTGATATTTGCTGAGTAAAGCACGGAGTGGATGACTTAACTCTGCATGTTTTGGTCTTGTCAGCCTGAGGTTTTTTTACTTAATATTCATGCTGTTTTTACCATCTCCTCCTATCATTTTTTAAAATCTCTTTGACTTCTTCATCAAATTATTCACAGATTTACATCTTATAGAAGTTCATGCGACAAGTTGTTTTTTTTCCCTACTGAGCCAAACCATAAATAATTGCAATTGGCAGATCCAGTGAACTATTTATTGACAAATTTCGACATGGGGGTAAATCTGGTTCTGTTCAATATCTTCATCAATGATTTAGATAATGGCACAGAGAGTACACTTATTAAGTTTGTGGATGACACCAAGCTGGGAGGGGTTGAAAGTGCTTTGGAGGATAAGACTAAAATTCAAAATCATCTGGACAAACTGGAGAAATGATCTGAAGTAAATAGGATAAAATTCAATAAGGACAAATGCAAAGTACTCCACTTAGGAAGGAACAATCAGTTGCACATATACAGAATGAGAATGATTGCCTTGGAAGGAGTACTATGGAAAGGGATCTGGGAGGATCATAGTGAATTACAAGCTAACTGTGTGTGCAAAAAAAGCGAACATCATTCCAGGATGTGTTAGCAGGAGTGTTGTGAGCAAGACACAAGAAGTAATTCTTCCATTCTACGCTGCGCTGATTAGGCCTCAACTGAAGTATTGCGTCCAGTTCTGGATGCCACATTTCAGGGAAGATGTGGACAAATTGGAGAAAGTCCAGAGCAGAGCAACAAAAATTATTAAAGGTCTAGAAAACATAGCCTACAAGGAAGGATTGAAAAAAATGGATTTGGTTAGTCTGGAGAAGAGAAAACTAAGAGGGGACATGATAACAGTTTTCAAGTACATAAAAGATTGTTACAAGCAGGAGGAAGAAAAATTGTTCTCCTTAACCTCTGAGGATAGGACAAGAAGCAATGGGCTTAACTTGCAGCAAGGGCGGTTTAGGATGGACATTAGGAAAAAATTCCTGTCAGGGTAGTTACGCACTGGAATAACTTGCCGAGGGAGGTTGTTGAATCTCCATCACTGGAGATTTTTAAGAGCAGGTTAGACAAATACCTGTCAGGGATGGTCTAGATCAGTGGTTCTCAAAGCCGGTCCGCCGCTTGTTCAGGGAAAGCCCCTGGCGCGCCAGACCAGTTTGTTTACCTGCTGCATACGCAGGTTAAGAACCAGGAACTGAAACTAACCAAACAAAATTGAGGGTAAGAAAGCTATTTTCCATGTCCAAGTTGAGTTAAACGCAAAAAGCAAGAAAGGGTAAGGAAAAGAAAGAGATGGGCTCAAATGAAAAGCCTGGATCTCAATAAGAATGCATTAAAGTATATTTTCCTTTCTTGTACACGAGAAAATTGTTCCAAATATCTGCAGATAAAGTGTTAGGATTTAAACTGCAATTTTGTAGAGTCATAGTTGTAATGATCAAGCTCTTCTAAAGTGTCATGTGCAGCCTTCTGGACCTGCAGGGCTGCCATAGTCAACAAATATTTGTTTTGTGTTGAAAGTTACTAAGAGAAGGAAAATTCCCCTTTCTGAGCCTGGCGTGGTTAGAGGCTGCATTAGAAGTTGTCTTGGTAAATCTGACAAAGACACCAGTGTTAGCAAATGACAACAATGTGCTGGGATCTCCAGATGAAAAGCCTATTGAAGTGTTTTGGAGTAGTGGAGAGTAATCCTCATCCTTCACCAGGATTTACAGAGCAGTTGATGACTGTGGAAAACATCATGTTTAGAAAAATCACTGCCTATGCTACAGTATACCATACTTGTTTGTATTTCCTTTTCCTCTCATTACTCAGAACACTTCTTTGATCCTGGCTTTTGAATTGCTGCTCTATTTCAAACCTTCTCTTTCTCAGTACACTCCTTCAAAATGTCTTTATTTCTTATCTTTCTCACTGTCTTTCCACACAAGATCCTTAATTGTTGTCAATGTGGGTTTTCCTCTGGCCACAGCACAGAAACTACTCTCCTCTATGTAGCTAACTTCTTTCTTTCTTCTTTCATCCACCTTAACCTCAATGCAGCTTTCAGAGCTGTCAACTACTCTGCCTCTTAATAATAGGTACCACTTTTACTCAGTCTTTTGACAACTTCAGTGTCTTCTTTCTATTCCACTTCTTTATCTGTCTTGACTAATTTCAGAGTAGCAGCCACGTTAGTCTGTATTCGCAAAAAGAAAAGGAGTACTTGTGGCACCTTAGAGACTAACAAATTTATTTGAGCATAAGCTTTCGTGAGCGACAGCATCCGATGAAGTGAGCTGTAGCTCACAAAAGCTTATGCTCAAATAAATTTGTTACTCCTTTTCTTTTTGTCTTGACTAAGTAAGCTTCATGATCCTGAGGTAACTGTCTCAAAGATTATCATGATATTAATGGGAAAGAAGAGTGTCCTTTTATGGTTCATTCATCTCTCTCCTTCCCAAATTCAGACTGTAACCATGGCATCAGCACTGCTGAATTTCCTTTCAATTTTCTTTCCTTTCAATTGCCATCACCTCCCTAAAATATGGCTTATGTATACCACTGCCTCAGGTCTAAGTCTGCTGAAATCCTCATCCAGGCCTTCATCTCTTCCTGCCTTGCCTAGTCCAGCTTCTTTTTTTTTTATACCCTCAAGTATCAGTTCTCTAAACTCCATCAAGCTCTAAAGTGGATATCTGCAGATTTGCAGGGCTCTACACACAATCACACCACACTTGGCAAAAAAGCCAAGTTGTTGCAGCATCTGCACCTCTCTTCATCTGTCTTCTCCCTTGCTTATACATCTTTAATTTCTCTTTTCCTCTGTTATTTATCTATTTTAACTTTATAACTGTTATTTAACTCAAAGTGTTTTGCTGTGAAATAGTTTATATCAAAGATGATATACAGATAACATTGTATTGTATTATTATTAGAGAGAGGGCCAGACCCAAACACTGCACTTTGGGCCAAGCTCTATTGTATTGACAGGCTTTGTGTATTATTTTGAAAATATATCAGTACCTGCTGCTTCTCCTATCACTCTCCTCCCCACTCCCCCCGCCCACCCTACACACACATCTTTGAAGTAGAAATCCTCTTTCTGACATAATACTCAGTTGGGAGGATTCAAGTAATTATTTTTAAACCACTAAAGTGTAAAGAATATTTCTAAAAAGCCCCCTCCAAGATGCTGCATGGGAGTCACATTATTTGGAGGACAGTACACTTTAGGCGAGGGGTTGGCAACCTTTCAGAAGTGGTGTGCCGAGTCTTCATTTATTCACTCTAATTTAAGGTTTTGAGTGCCAGTAATAAATTTTAACATTTTTAGAAGGTTTCTTTCTAGAAGTCTATAATATATAACTAAACTATTGTTGTATGTAAAGTAAATAAGGTTTTTTAAATGTTTAAGAAGCTTCATTTAAAATTAAATTAAAATGCAGAGCCCCCCCGACCGGTGGCCAGGACCCGGGCAGTGTGAGTGCCACTGAAAATCAGCTCACGTGCCGCCTTTGGCACACGTGCCATAGGTTGCCTACCCCTGCTTTAGGCCCTAAGAAAAGCTCCTGGTATCCTTTTACCAAGACAGCAAAGCAAAGGTAACAAAGGAACAATTAAGCCAAAATTAAAGTTACTTCCATGTTTTTGATAGAGCTGGCACTTTTTACTGTTGAACCAGAGTGAGACTAATGCTTACTGAAGTGTGTAAACATAGACGGTTTGAAACCCAGCCACAGCCTTGATTCAGCAAAGCATTTAAGCATATGCTTACATGTATCCTATTCAACAAAGTGCTTAATTACGTGCTTAAGTCCCATTAACTTAAATGGGATTTAAGCATATACTTCACTGAAATGGGGCCCAAATCAGTATATTCCTCCACCTAAAGGGCAGTTTGAGTCATGGTACAATCCTAAGATCCTACTCATCTTGTAGATTAACCCCCCGACACACACACACACACACACACACACACATTCTCTCTCTCTCACTCTTTCTCTGTTATTAGTATGTAATTGCAACCTCTGACAAAGAGCTTTGATGGCCACAACACACTATTCTAACAAGAGTGTGATTTGAATACAGGAAGATGCATCTGGATGTGACGGTTTCTGTCAAAATGTCATTTAAAATGACAGATACTCTGGTTATTACCAGCAGGCTGGAACAGATGGCCAGGCAGGAAATATAGGACCCAGTTATTGAATATACTGTACCATTGTTTTTGGCTACTTTATGAGTCACAAACTGCATAAACAGTGCTTAATCTCTTTGAAGGGAATGTAACCTTTTGCCATGGTGCCCAATATATGCATCCTACAAAGGAAATCCAAAGCTTATCAGGGTTGGATGCAATATAGCTGTAATCATAACGGTCCCGGGATATTAGAGAAACAAGATGGGTGAGGTAATATCTTTATTTGGACCAACTTCTGTTCATGAGCGAAACAAGGCTGGGACAAGCGTGAAGTTGGTCCATTAAAAGATATTATCTCACCCACCTTGCCAGGGTTGGAGGCAGTTTTAAACACTGACTTAACTTTATCTGTTATATGGTTCCACTTGTCACTAAAGAGGAATTAAAAATTGATATAGACTATATCTATAAAAAGCACCGTCAAACTACAGATGCATAGAGGTGTCCTTACCAAGTACCATGTATGTTATAGAGTCATTTATATTTTTCAGGGCCTCTGCCCTTTAAAAGGGCAGAAAATGATGCTGTCTTGCTGCTACTGCTATCTTGTTTGCATTCACTTCGTCACAAACAGTCATCGAATATGGGAAACAACACAGAGTGGAGAAGGAAAAGGAAAATACACACCTCTCAAAAGCCCTGCATTAAGCAGGATGTTCCAAATTTGGGCTGTCTTTCTGTTCATACCTCACAGTTCACTTCCAAAGTGAATTAAGATAAACTGAATTAAGGCCACTTTAATTCTGAATAACAGTCCACACAGGGATTTAATGTGGTTTAATTAATCCACTTCAAATTCAGACCTTTAGGTCTTATCTATTCTTGAAATGCTACTGCCGCACAGCTCCACTGCTGCAGTTGCACTCCTGTAGTGCTTCAGTGTAGATACTACTAGTGCTGATGGGAGGGGTCTCCACCTCCCTGAGAGATGGTCAGTAGGTCAACGAAAGAATTCTTCCATTGACGTAGGGGCATGTCTACACTACAAACTTAAGTTGACCTATGTTAGGTCGACTTACAACCATCACAGTAATTGTGGTGCTCGTCCTCACCAGGAGTGCTTTACCCGACTTAAGAGGCTCTCAGCTTCACACACGGCTCCCCACTGGGAGCTGGCTCCCCACACACACACACACACACCCGCAATATCCCGTTCCCCTGGGCTCTCAGCTCCCCGCCAGAGCCGTGAAATTGACAAGAATGACAGCCAATGGCTGATGTAAATAACTTGCAGTGTCTACACGGACACTGCATCACCCTAAATACACCGACATAAGCCCTATGCCTCTCGTGGAGGTGGAGTTATTATGTTGGTGTCGTAAGGCACTTACATCGTCAGGAGCAAGGCTGTAGTGTGTACACTGACATAATTAGGTCGACGTAAGCTGCCTTACGTCAATCTAACTCTGTAGTGTAGACCAAGCCTAGTACTGTATACACTGGGGGGGGTTAGGGCAGCTTAACTGCGCCAATCAGGGGGGTGGATTTTTCACACCCCTGAGCTACGTAGTTAGGGTGGCTTAACTTTTACTGTAAACCAGGCCTTAGTTCAAATTAATTTTCTTGGATATCCTTCTGTAGACAAGCCTTACATTTCTCATTGCATTGCAACTAACAAAGCAGCAGCTGATCATCCTGGCCCCATGTGCCCAATATTGGCTGCTTCCATATTACCAGGGCTGCTCTGGTCTCTTCTTTTCCACATGACTGGAATTAAGGCACAGGATTAATATGCCTCGGCTTTGGAGTCTCAGAATTTCAAACTGTGCAAGTTAGCCAATTCAATGGTGAGAATCTGGACTATTTGATTTTAGTCTGTAATATTCAAGGCTCTGGGATTGTCATCATGCAAGCAGAGACTACATTGATCTTCCCAACCAACAGATGCTGGATAAAACTTTTCTGCTTGCCACAATCCTTAGATGAACTAATTAAGAATCCTTATGCAAGCTTGATGTTGTTCTAAAAGCTATTGGCAGAATTTCTTGTTTGCGTATATAGTGCCACAAGAGTTTGGCAGGTCCATCCACATGTGGATTCAGTTGTAAGCTGCTATATATCCAACAGAGGTCAGTGTTGCTCTAAAATATCCTTTCAAGATAGGTTTAAATCAGAATCTATGTAATATGCAATTTCAGGAATTACAAAAGGAGACACAGAAACTTTAGTAAGTGCAAGAAGCAATTGAATAGTATCAGACTTCCTGAATATACCAACTGGGAAAGCCCAAAGAATTGTAATTAAAGTATTTGTGAACCTATAGTGTTGAGGTGCCACATTTCAAGATGCTTCAGATCAGAGCCAGTGGCCCTAGTAGAAACATCAATGGTATTTTATAGATTACAGTTGTCAGAAGGGCTCCATGGGCCTCTCAGGATGATCAGATGATTTTATATTGCTTCAGCCAGACCATGCAGCTGTTGTCTTCTGTGTCAGAAAATGGGATGGGGAGAAGCAGAAACCAGGCCAGAAAAAACATGGCTACCAATAGCTTTGTCAGAGATGCATGTGGTGATCATAAGAAGAAGTTATCTAGCAGGCAAATTCTTCATTCAAGAGGATTGGCTCAGGGCTTGTCTATGGTGTGGGGGGAGTGCACATAAGGTAACACACAGTATGCAAGCCACACCAATAGCATGCAAATGAAACACCTGTTCCATCTTTTAATTTGCATCCTGTATATACAAAGTGGTGGCTTTACTGCCTGCCAAGCGTGTGGCGTTGTCAGACAGTATCTCAGCCTGCATCCTAGGATTTATTTTTTTTCCTTGTGAATTGTAGGATGCAAAGCAAAAGCCAGGCGGGTTCAAAAATTTTTTAAAAATCCCACTTTCTTTGCCCACGCTGCCTTTCTGGGTGGGCTAGCGCCCTTTTTTGAATTGCTGTTGTTGGCCATCATGGACCCAACAGTGCTCCACGCCACTTATGCTGGCAACTGCTAATAGGCAAAGGCTACTTGGGCTGTATTTCAGCACTCAAACTTTCAGCTTTGGTCTTCACCCATTGCACCACTCAGCAGATGATATGGCAACAAGCTCCTCCAGCATCAGGAGTATTAAATCAACATATTGTGTTTTGCACCATATTTGTCAGTAAAGGAAAAAGCCTTGATGATGGGTGGGAGGCTGAGGTGCAGAGACTTGCTCAGTAGTTTGAGCAGCTAGCAAGGCAATCCGTAGAAAATAGAAACAGATGGGTCAATGTTTTCAGGGATGCCTATTGTTCTTATTTTGTCACAGACAAGTATATGCTTTGCCTCTGCTTATTCTTGTTCACGGGACTTCTGGAGTATGGCTTGAAGTTAGCAGGAATGTTGGAAGGCTCAAAACAACTGGGCTCCCAGCTGCCACTGTTCTCTATGCCCAGAGGTTGGCTCTGTGAAGAGAATGGCCTCTGAGAGTATTGGGGGGCGGCGGGGGAAGAGTGTACAGCAGGAGTATTATCCAGGAATTAAAGAACATATTTGGTTCCCAGTTTACAGGACTGAAGTGCCTGCCCCCCTAATAGCAACATGCATTGAAACAGCATCTTGGCTTAGTATTGCATCCATGAGTTGCCTTTGCACCTCCCTGCCTTTTTTCATACTTTATTTGGCCATTGTGATGCTTTCCCTGGCATCTGCAACTCTGTCCTTGGCCACTGCCACAGTCTCTGGGGAGATCTCCCTATCTTATTCCTTCTTTGTCCTCAAATACTGCCTCCCTCTCTCCACTATTTTAGTTTTTCTTTGGGACTCTGCAGTGAGGTCTGAAAACATTTAATCCTGAGTTTTCCATTTTCACGCCCTGAGATTGGCCAGCCACTTAGTTGTTGATAGAAGCACTGTCTTTGAGGTGTAGCCATTGCAGGTGCCGTGGCTGTGGGAATATGAAAAATACACATTTGCTTATTTTGCACATATATACACACATCTGTGAGATTCTTCCCAGTCTTGGTGGAACCTCAAAGCTGGTAAGTGGTCTGTGTTTCAGGAGGTACTGGGTGCACTGTGATTTTTGTCTGTTGTGCTTTGGAGACTGGGGTGGTAGTGGTGGGAATTATGTTCCTGGTCTGGCTCTGCAGTTTTGTTGTGCCTTGGTAGTGCTTATACGGTGTCAGAAGAGTTAATGAGGGGCATCTGGGGGTGAGATGGATAGTAATCCACTCTACATCCCTTTTTAGACTGTCCTGACTTTCAGTGACATTATACTGAGGTGGGAGACAAGGAGGCAGAGAATGGCTTTATTCAAAAAGGTGAAGGGCAGACCAGCGAGATACACTGTGAAGTAATTCACAAAGATGTTCCCCCCCAGAAGCACTGCAGGAGTGGACGGGAGTTGCAAGCTATACTGGAAGAAATGACCATACTGCTATCCCCCATCATGTCCAGACAAAAATTAGCAATTTCTTAGTCTAAAGTAAATCCATGTATTCATGTCTGAATATCGGTAAAATCATAACAGAATTTCAGAAGCCTTCACAATCCATCACTAACGTTGAGCACTCAGAAGCTGACCTTTCTCAAGGTTATTGTTATCTCTACAGCTAATGTGACCAGTGTACATAAGTTTGCATCTGTTGATTCTGACATAGGAGTCTGCTTCTCTCCAATACTATTTCTAAAATAGGCATTTGTCTTTTTTATTCATCAGGAGGTATGCAAGAGTCTTTACCAGCACCACATCTCAAAAGCTTCAATTTTCTTCTTTTCACCAGCATTAACTTCCCAGGATTCATACCCAGAAATCACTACAGAAAAATTAGGCTGTTCACCAATCACACCTTCATACATTTCAAGATGCCATAGTTTTCCCACACTTTCTTAAGAGAGGCCACTGCTGAGCATGCCATCCCTAGTCATCTTCTGATTTCTTTGGAATAACCTCCTTGGTTGGATACACTGTATATGAGCCCAGATAATTAAATTATTTTCTGCCTCTATATCTTGTCCATTGATCGTAATGTCCACTTGCATCCTGTTTTTGTTTTGCATCAATGTACATGC
The DNA here is from genome assembly GCF_965140295.1 of Lepidochelys olivacea. Classification (NCBI taxonomy): domain Eukaryota; kingdom Metazoa; phylum Chordata; order Testudines; family Cheloniidae; genus Lepidochelys; species Lepidochelys olivacea. Next base: position 76,836,966 of record NC_140418.1, on the reverse strand, counting down.
ATTTTGTTTTCACTGCATTCAGTAATAGTCCATTGTAGGAGGTTGGGGTCGTCCCTCCCTGACCATCTGGGAGAGAGGCCCCATCCCCTCGCTATGCTGCCTCTGTAGTGGTCAAATTCAGGGGGAATTAGCTCTGGCAGCTCAAGCCCTTCAGCAGGGCAGAGAACGAAACAGGTAGGTAGACCTAACCCACAGTTGGGGCAGAGCAGCAAAAGAGTCTCAGAGCCCCAGGCCCTCAGGCAGGGCGGGGCCCCAACTGGTTAGGAAGCTCTGGCCTGCAATCAGGGCAGAGCAGCAAAAAGAGTCTAGGGGCCCGGGCCCTGGCCCTCAGGCAGGACAGGGCACCAAACAGTTAGGGCTTTGGTGCTGTAATGGCTCAAGGTCCAGCAAGTGGGAGATGTTCTTCTCCTCCAGCAGCTCTGGCTCAACTGAGCTTAAGGGCCCGCCCTTTATAATTCCAGTTCCTGTCCCACCCTTCTGTTTCCACCCATCAGGGGGTGGGTGAGGGAGGCCACGCCCCCTCGCTACATCCATATTCCTCACTGTTTTAGAGCCTCCCACATTCATTGCATTGCAACAGTGGTTGTAAAAAAGAGCATCATGTCATCAGACTTAGATTTTCCTTTTTCTCCCCTGCAGACATGGAGAAAGTGTAGAGAAAAATAGATAGGTTCTGCAATAATTGTCAGTTCTTTTCCTGTAATAATGCGTGTTATAGGCATTTATACCTGAGCAGGGAGCAATAGTTTTTGTATCTTTATGATCATACAATGTCCATATGTGTATGTGAAGGGGCGAGTTAGTCTGCTGCAGGGCTTCCCAGAGGGCTACAGAGAGATCATCACCTGGGGAAGGGCAGGTGCTTGCTCCGGAGAGGTAGGGAGAGCTCCTGATGGGCTGCCAGGATTTACAGGCTCGAGGCCCTGGGAAGAGGGCAAAGGAGCTGAAGCCAGAGACAGGAGCAGAAGGAACTGAGGCTGTGGGAAAGTGGTTGAAGGAATAGAGACAGTGAGCTGGAAGGAGAGGCAGCAGGATGCTGCTGTTTACAGCGTTCCTGGGCCAAGGCTCAAAGTAGTTGGTGGGCCTGGGCGGGCCCCCACTCCCCACTAGCTGCTGAAAGAGCAACCCAGCTGTGGACTGCCAAGCTGCAGCGAGGAGTATCTGGACTCTTGTTGGAGCAGTCCCGGAAGTGGGGAAAACCGGATGGTGACACGGCCAGAGGCCTGTGCCACAAAGCAGATGCCGAGGGACAGGATAGGGGCTGCGGCTGCATCATGTACTGGCTGCCATTTAGAGATGGTGAATGGTGGTTGAGAAGGGGTTTCACTGGGCAGGAGAGATGAGGAGAGGGGAAAGGAAAATAGGTAGATGGGCATGTGTCCTTTGTTGTGTGGGCCTGAAAATGGTTGATGGTCAGGTTTTTAGCATGTGACAGAGGCCAGTTGCCTGGGCAGGGGAGCTGCCACCTTGGAAATGTGTATTGGGGACAGAACAGACAGTGTGGGCCGTAGGAGGGAGGGAGGTGGGGGCTGGAGACTCAGGATCTTATGCCTAAAATGGCTGCATCATCTGGAACAGAAGCTAGCATGGCAGGTACCGCGTTGTCTTTCAACCTGGCTGGCATCTGGGTCCTGAGTCCCAAAGAGAACCCAGTTCTCATGGGACAGCTCCTTATTGGCCTTTTCATCATCCAGTCATTCTTGCTGGTTGTCCTTGGGGCAAGAGGGAGGAGTGGACAGCAGCAACCACAACCTTTCTGGGTTGGATGGTGTGTAGTTGTGCAAAATCCTGTCCAGTTCCTCACAAAATGAACAGGTCACATGTCTACTGCTGGATTTTTTTTTTCCTTTCATCCCCAGTTTAAATGTAGGTCCTCCTGATTTCTTGCTCTTTAACCAGCACTAGTCGGCATCCCAAACATGGACCTCTGCTTTGCAATGTCTACAAACAGATCTTTATTCCTGTGGCTTCCACGTGAACTTTCTACACTGATACTTCACTCCAGATGGTGATGAGATCCAAGGTCTCTGCACAGGTCTAAATGGTGAAGCCCGTTGTGAGCCTTCTGGACTAGTACTTCCTCAATGCTAAAACACTCCAATCCAGAAGGAAATGGGTAAAATCTGGCCCTGCACCAGCTTTTAAACAGGGAAGGTGACATTGTGGTAGGGGAGGGCACAAAGGTAAACAGATGGGTCAGTAATCCAGTTTAAACTCACCACATAGACTAGCCCTCAAATTGCAGATAGTTGCTGCCAAAGGAATGGTCAGCCAAGATATTATTGTTCCTGCAACTCTGCACAGTTAATAAGGGTATGGGGAGCCACATATTGATCTCTCTGGCACTGTGGAGAAAGCTCAGTTAGCAACAGTTTGCAATAGGTTCAGAGAACCAGAAACCTGAGCAGTGGATGGCTTTTCTCTAAAACAGAGGTTCTCAAACTGTGGTCTGCGAGCTCCATTCAGGTGGTTTGCGGATAGTTCCCTCTAAGGTGCGCGCCTGGGCAGCCGCACACAAGAGAATGAAGGGCCACCCACCTAATTAGTGAAGCCGCACAGGCATGGCTCCACTAATTAGGTACCTGGACTCTGGAGAAGACACACATGTAAGGTGAGGTGGTGGCCTTGGGGGGAAGTGGGAGTAGGTGGGAGAGGGCAATGGGGTGAGAAGAGGGGGTGGGGGGAATTTGGGACACGCAGGACTGCGGCGGCCAGCGAAAAAGGCGACTTTCCCCAGCTCCAGGGCTGTGGCTGCCAGGGAGAGACAGCCCTCCTTACCAGCCTCAGTTCTGTGGCTGCTGTGGTGAGGCAGATACCCCCCTCCTTCCCAGCCCCAGCTCGGGGGCTGCTGCAGCAGGAGAGAGAGGGAGAGACCCCCTGCTCCTTCCCCACCGCAGGGGGGGAGAGAGGGCGCATCCATCGCATTAGAAAGGTAAGACTACTGATATTTAAAATATGAGTTGTGTGCTTTTATTTGTAGAACAAAAACAGTTTATTATTATTAAAAAAAAAATTATATAGCACTTTTATCCAAAGTGCTTTACAACAGTTAGCTAATGGTACAAACAACATTTGGAAAGATCGTGAAGTGGTCCGCCAAGACCCTCAGCAATTTTCAAGTGGTCAACGAAAAAAAAAGTGTGAGAATCACTGCTCTAACGCATATTGGGACACTTATGTATGTCATAGCTCCTGTCTTTTTTTATGTCCCCAGTGTTCTCAAAAATGTGAAACTGAAGGGATCAGGGTAGATGTTTGTCTCACATTGGTCATACAGAGTATAGTATTTGAAATTTATATTGCTTACCAGAATTTGGGCAGATTTGTAACTACTTTCATAGTGTCCAAACACCAATCTAGAAAAGCTTTGTCTGATGGCATGGCTTATGAGAAAGTGAACTCTGAAACACTTTGGATTGTCATATGGTAGCCAGCTATCTCCAACGCATAGTATATAGTGTGGAGAACTTTTATCGAGGCAGTGCTGCACCAGGAAGGTTGGGAGAAATTCATTTCTCATATAACACCATTGCAACATGAAGTTATATGAACACAATGAATATGGCCTGTTAAATGTAAAACTACAGGTGCACAAATGAAGACATGTTGATTCTTTCAGTGGGTGGCTAACAAATTATTCCCTCTGGACACCTTTAATCTTCATCCGTTTGACTTTTCCAGGGTGTAATTGATGCACTGAGTGGTCCCCCTATGCTATTCCTTCTGTTAAGTCAGTAACAGAACAGATAACTGCTAAACCTAGCAGATTGACCTCTATCAGTTGTTAATGTGGCTGTTATGCAACTTCTGAGGTATCAGATTCAGTTTTATGACTTAATCTGATAAATTTCCTTTAATTTTTAGCACAACAGAATGTTTGTCAGAACTATTCCTAGTTTTGTAATTTAATAGGATATTAACTCATCTTCTTTTGGCTCTAATCCTGTTGCTGCCAATGAGACAATGTGGCAGATCCTGGATATAGTTCAAGCTTTAAAATTTAGCAGAATTAAAAAAATTATAGGATAAGAAGATATTTTATTTATTTTGTTTACAGCAGGGAAAATAGTTCTATTTCATCTGAATGGATTAAATCATATATCAGGAAAGTACAGACACAGCAGAGGTTTTATCTTTCTGATGGAAATCAAGGTACAATCAGCAAAGGAGATAGCAATGTCATGAGCCAAAAGGCAATTGCTTTTTAAAGAAGAAATTTGCCAGCCTGCTATCTAGTGCTTACTAGGCATTAAGAGGAGTTCTGAATTCAGTAACTGCAGACAATTCCATTCAGTCTTCTTTGTTGACCTGGCAATAATCACTTAAATGAATTCAGAGTAATGATAATCAAAGTCCATCCCCTACAGGTTAAAGGGATACTGTGGATTTAAAACAACAGTAACTTTGTAAACTAAGTTACTAATAACATTTTAGATTATTAAAAATAATATTTTTTTTTAAATTTACATTTAATTGCTTATGTTTGTTTACATTTTGTATTTCTCTCAGCTTGGACAATGAAGTCAGTTTCACTTTTGTTTTGAGTCTGTTTTATTTTCAGGCTCTAAGTGCTGTAATGTTTGGGTTGCAAGGGAGTGTGTATTTTTATAAATAACTCTTTTAGTTGGAACTAAAAACAAAATTCTCTTTTTAGGATTTGCATGTGCTCATTTTCACAAAATCTAGAGTTTGTGCCATTTCATTTATGCCGTTCTCTCGAGCTCTGAACAGAAAAGGAAAGTTTGGTGCCTTTCTGGAAAAAAAGTATTTCTGAAAGTAGATCCACTTTCCTGGAAGCCAACCTGATCGTTGGATAAATGGCTTTTTATAGTGGAATGGGTATAAAGAGTAATTCTGTATTGTAAATTGGGTTTCAAATGAATCTCTGTTAGAAAGCTGCTAAGAATGAAAGCTGGGCATAAAAATTCTGCCAATAGATTGAGCTGTCTGTCTGAGTCACTAGAAGGGGGCCGGAGCATTCTTGTCCCAGATTATAAGAGCCAGATGCAGAAATCTAAGTAGGAATGAAAAAAATAATTTCAGTCTTTAATGGACAGAGGCAGAAGGGAGGTTGCTCTTTGCATCATGTTTGAAAGGAAAGTTTATACTGCCAGCTATAGAAAGAGGAAGTGAAGAGGGAAATTCAAATAAATGTGTATATATAAAGAATTGTTCATATTAGTGAACCTTTTAATTTTATTCTAGGGTTCCCATTGGAATTTGAATTGGCATGGAAGAGCTATCCACACAGACAGAGAGATCATATTACTGTGACTCAGAAAGCATTTGTTTCTGCATGGACACAAAGGAAAATCCTTGCTGCAGTAGCCCATAGGATTGCTACCACCAGCTTTGATTTTGATGGGTCACTTATGCTTGCAGGAAATGTAAAGATGTCAAATGTACTTTGAGTACAACTCCATTGTAACTCTCCAGAATGGCAATATTGTTATTATTTCTAATGCACAAATGTGCCAGGTGCTTCATAAGAAATACATATGAATAAATCAATGCATCATACTACATCATCACATCTTTGTGATGTAAAGATATTTTGCCCACAGAACACAGCAAGAAAGATAGCAATCCTAAGCATTAGAAAAAAGAAAATGAGTACTTGTGGCACCTTAGAGACTAACCAATTTATTTGAGCATGAGCTTTCGTGAGCTACAGCTCACTTCATCGATGAAGTGAGCTGTAGCTCACGAAAGCTCATGCTCAAATAAATTGGTTAGTCTCTAAGGTGCCACAAGTACTCATTTTCTTTTTGCGAATACAAACTAACACGGCTGTTACTCTGAAACCAAGCATTAGAAAAGTTACCCATGGCAAATTATTTTGTCATCTGCAAGGAATATATTATAGGAGATAATCCTACACTAGCCCCTGCAGAGGGGAGTTGGACTGGATCAGGAGTTGTCTTGATATGGACCACATTTAATAGCGATATTATCTTTTGGACCACCTTCCCTCCCATTAATAAACACACAATATTCCTGTGGCAACATTCCTTTACCTGGAATAGGAATACTGGGTAAAACATGTATTTTTAAACTTCTTTAATGCAGTTTAGCAGCTGGAAATGAAAAGCCAGCTGTCTACGGACTATCAGCAAGTGCTTTGCAGAACACCAGCAAATCTAAAATCACCATTTGGGAACCTCTAGACTAGATGACCTAATGGGTCCCGTCCACCTGTAACTTCTCCGACTATATGAGAGTCCAAAGGCCAGGTCCTAGGAAGGCCACGGCCTCCAGTTCAGCCACGCACGGGTGAAGGCAGTGGTGTTTCACCGCCGTGGCTATCACATACCTGGACTCTGTGACCACATGCGAACTTAAAGCTGTTTCTCACATCGCCCGTTGTCTCCCTCGGCGCTGGATCTTGCTCTCAAGCTCTTGCGAGCAGTCGCTGTCTCTGGTGCTAGGTGTTTGTAGGGTGCCCAGCCAGCACCCTGGGGCCTTTACCCTGACTGGGGGCTTTGGGTGCTAGCCTAATAGCGATCCCCACTGCGGATGCACGGGCGGCAGAGGCGCGGGCAGGGACAGGCTGATGAGCCCAGCCCGGCTGCGGCAGAGGAGCCCAAGGGCGGGCTTGCTCCGCCGGGCACTCGGGCGCCCACCCTGCCCAGGGAGCCCAGGCGAGGACAGCCGCCTCCCTCCCAGGCTGAGCCGGGTCCCCGGGGGGGGGCGCTTATCTCGCCGGCCAGGCCCGGGCGCCGCGGGAGGCCTCCAGCTCTCACAAAAGGCGGGGCGGGGCGGGCGAGGCTCTGCGCCTTTGTCTCCGGGCCCCCCCCGGGCAGCGGTTCCGCCAGTCGGGCCCCCATTGGCGGAGGGGCGGTAACGTGACCAGCGAGGCGGGCGGAGCCTGAGGTGCCGGTTGGAGCCGGTCCCTCGCGGGGCGAGCGTGCGGCAGGGAGGCTGAGCGCCCGGCGGGCTGGGCCCTGGGGGACGCGGAGCGGCCAGGTAAGCGCGGGGCGGTGGGCGCGGCAAACGCCTGGCTGCCCCCGACGTGCGGCCGGGGCGGCGGCGGCGTGAGGCTGGGGGAGCCGAGCGGCACCGGGGCGGCTCGCCCGCCGGGAGCACCGGGGTGAGCTGCCCGCCCGGTGCCGGAGGCTGGGGAGCGGCCTGCCCCCGCCCGCTGCGTGTGGTGCTGGGTGTCCCCGGGCATCTCCCATCGGAGGTGGGCTCCCGGGATCGGCCTCCTGCGTGTGCGGGGCGGGGGCACGCGAGTTGCGGCCAGTGTCTCTGGCCGGCCCTGGGTATGTTGCTGTGCCCCGCGGGGGGGGGGCAGTGGATCTGGCCACCTGCCGCTGTTGGCTGCCCCCCTCAAACGGGAGATCATCCTTCGGCGAGCAAAGAACCGTAGCGTGTGTGCACAGCCTGTTCCGCCTGTGAACCTTGCCTGCAGGTGCGTGGGGTGGCTGGGGCCCAACCCAAAGCTTTAGTCTGCTTTACATAACTCAGCTTTCTTCGCCTCTGGCCTCTGGTGACCCAGTGGCCCACAGGTTACCTCAGGGCTTGGTTTCTGCTCTCCCCGAAATACCGATGAGCAAACCCCAAATCCAGGTGTGAACTTAGGGTCTGATCCTCAAAAGAGAGGGGCCCAAAGTCCGGTTCTGAACATCCGATCAGTAGGAAAAGATCAGATCTGAAATAAGCAGCTCAGGCTTGTATTTTGAATGAATACCTCTGGGCTTCCTCCCGCGAAACAGTTCAACATAAAACAAAGAAACTTGGCTTCTTGCGCTTGCTGCTTTCCTGTCTAAAGTCAAACACCGCTTCTCTTTTTATATTCCAAGCCATGGTGTTGAAATATCAAAATGCAATGGTGGAATGAAACTTGGTAGGTGGTGCCTCTATCCTCTAGAGCAGGGGTGGCCAACCTGTGGCTCCAGAGCCACATGCGGCTCTTCAGAAGTTAATATGCGGCTCCTTGAATAGGCACCGACTCCGGGGCTGGAGCTACAGGTGCCAACTTTCTAATGTGCCGGGGGTGCTCACTGCTCAACCCCTGGCTCTGCCACAGGCCCTGCCCCCTCCACCCCTTCCCACCCCCTCCTCTGAGCCTGCCATGCCCTCGCTGCTCCCCCTCTCCCCCAGAGCCTCCTGCATGCCACAAAACAGCTGATCAGGAGGGAGGGGGAGGTGCTGATTGGCAGGGCTGCCAGTGGGAGGGAGCACTGGGGAGCGGGGGAGCTGATGGGTCGGGGGGGTTGCTAACATATTACTGTGGCTCTTTGGCAATGTACACTGGTAAATTCTGGCTCCGTCTCAGGCTGGCCACCCCTGTTCTAGAGCAAAGCTGATCCAGTCTCCTGAACAGAAATGGGGAACTTGAGTTCTACAATAAAATTAAAAAGTCAATTACACTACAGTGATAAAACTGTCAAAATTGACTGCCCTATAGCTTAACCTACTTTTAAAACAGTGTCATTTAAACTGTCCTGATTATGGAAACTGTTTCTGAAATGAGAGCAGAAATTTTAATTTCTAGATGACTCTGTAGCAGGGGTTCTCAAACTGGGGGTCGGAACCCCTCGTGGGGTCACGAACTGTCAGCCTCAACCCCAAACCCCACTTTTCCTCCAGCATTTATAATGGTCTTAAATATATAAAAATGTGTTTTTAATTTATAAGGGTGGGGGGGGGTCCCACTCAGAAGCTTGCTATGTGAAAGAGGTCACCAATACAAAAGTTTGAGAACCACCGCTCTATAGCAACAACTGAGGACACTGAGTCCTTTACACTCTCGTGTGTGAGAGTACATATCCTGCTATGCCTCTGCCTTGCTTCTCTGTCCTTTCCTACTGAACTGGTAGGGTAAGGATCCTGCTTTCTGATGGCAGGATTCTTGCATATTTTAATATCCTGCCTGATGTGCACACCCTCAAAGCAAACACAGCTGCTATGTCTGATTGTAAGTATAATGGCCTTGTATGTTTATTTAAATCTTTCAGAAAAAGATAAAGGGGGGGGGGGAATAAAAGTAAAGTGCAAATTCACCATATCCTCCAGTATTTAAGTACAAGCCTCAGGATATAAGTTGAAAGATGATCATGATTATTATGTGCACTGAGTATGTGTGTTAGTGTCAAGGTTCCTCCCCCACTCTGAACTCTAGGGTACAGATGTGGGGACCTGCATGAAAAACCTCCTAAGCTTATCTTTACCAGCTTAGGTCAAAACTTCCCCAAGGTACAAAATATTACACCCGTTATCCTTGGACTGGCCGCTACCACCACCAAACTAATACTGGTTACTGGAGAAGAGCTGTTTGGACGCGTCCTTCCCCCCAAAATACTTCCCAAAACCTTGCACCCCACTTCCTGGACAAGGTTTGGTAAAAAGCCTCACCAATTTGCCTAGGTGACTACAGACCCTTGGATCTTAAGAACAATGAACAATCCTCCCAACACTTGCACCCCCCCTTTCCTGGGAAATGTTGGATAAAAAGCCTCACCAATTTGCATAGGTGACCACAGACCCAAACCCTTGGATCTGAGAACAATGAAAAAGCATTCAGTGTTTTACAAGAAGACTTTTAATAAAAATAGAAGTAAATAGAAATAAAGAAATCCCCCCTGTAAAATCAGGATGGTAGATATCTTACAGGGTAATTAGATTCAAAAACATAGAGAACCCCTCTAGGCAAAACCTTAAGTTACAAAAAAATACACAGACAGAAATAGTTATTCTATTCAGCACAATTCTTTTCTCAGCCATTTAAAGAAATCATAATCTAACACATACCTAGCTAGATTACTTACTAAAAGTTCTAAGGCTCCATTCCTGGTCTATCCCTGGCAAAGACCAGCATACAGACAGACACAGACCCTTTGTTTCTCTCCCTCCTCCCAGCTTTTGAAAGTATCTTGTCTCCTCATTGGTCATTTTGGTCAGGTGCCAGTGAGGTTACCTTTAGCTTCTTAACCCTTTACAGGTGAGAGGAGCTTTCCCCTGGCCAGGAGGGATTTCAAAGGGGTTTACCCTTCCCTTTATATTTATGACAGTTAGGAAGAAATGTTTATGCACCATATATAATCTTGCCCAGCTGGTTATATGAGTTATGGGTGGAGCTTTGTCCCCCCCTCCCCCTTTATTTAAAATGTTAGATACTAGTTGCTGCCAGAGGCATGGTACTAGTTTAAATAGTGGTTCTTATATGTGATTTGTGGCAAATCGGAACTATCGATCATATGTACAGTATAGCTTGCAAAGCAGTTTGGATGGCATTCTATTGTACCTAGGTATTAAATTCTTGGTACAATCCATAATTTGTTGGTATGTAGAATAACCTAATTTTACTGTATCTACTTTTGTTAATTTTGCCTGAAAAACAGTTTCAAAGATGCCTGTGACAACATGCTTTTTTGCTCATCGGTACAAAAATGAAGTATACACTGACATCATTGAAGTCCTAGTTTGAACAGATTTATCCTAATGAAACAAGAACACACTGTAAAAACCAAATGCTTTTAATGGTAACTTTAACAGAATAGTTGCTATGATAATGTGTTAAAATCTATTACAAAACTGCATTCTGGCTTCTCTGATGCCATTTTAGTCTATATCCATGCACAACCTTATTTATTATAATATCCTTTCTATTAAACCATTAGGGCATATCCCTTAGGCCCTGTTGAGATGTGAAAAGATTTTTTTTTTTTTTTTTTTGTAACTATCTTCCAGAAGTTAAACTGGAAGGCTGACATCTTTATCAGTTCTTCTCTCCCATCTTCTAACCCCGCCTATCTTATCCAACCTACAAACTCTTTTCTTCATTGGTAGAGAGGATTCAGTAACATTAGATAATGGAAGTAGTACCAACAGATCCTTCTCCCGCAAAGGCCAAGGGAAGAGGAGTTGATCTAAGTTTTTCTGTCACTTTCCCTTTCTTCCAGGAAGTCAAAATCCTCATGAGGAGGAAGACAATTTAATTTTTCCTGTTGCATTTCCTTCATAGTTGTACTCTGGAGTAGATGAAACATGCTGAGTAACTTCTGGGTAATTTTCAGCGACACTAAATAATCATCCCTCAGAATTGGGAATAGGATACTGCAAGATAGATTCTATAGAGTGAGCTGCTATAGTGGGAGCACAAAGTATAACATTTTTGGTGGGTTCCTGGCACTTCTCCTGTTCCTCCAGTACATGACCAGACCAGCCAAGTGTCACTCCTCTCAGTGATAGTGCTGGAGAGAGACCCTCCCCCCATAAAATACTTTATAATGCATGGAAAGGTCATGCATTGGGCTTGGAGTCAGGAGACCATGAGTTCTAGGCTCTCCTCTTTCAAAGAGCACTGTTAATATTTCTGCAGTTCACAACCTTTATTATTGAGCGAGGCCTTATACCCTACTTAGGAACAGAACGCAGATCTCTATTATGACAGACCCAAGTCTTATCCCCTTAGATCAGTGGTCTTCTACCTTTTTATACCCAAGATCACTTTTATTTAATTTAAGGGCAACCCAGGATCTACCCCACCCCTTCCCCGAGGCCCCGCCCCTTCCCCAAAGACCTGACCTGCTCACTCCAACCCCCCATCTCTCCGTTGCTCACTCTCCCCCACCCTCACTCACTTTCACGGGTGGCCTAGGGGGTTGGGGTTTGGGAGGGTGTGCGGGCTCTGGGCTGGTGCCGAGGGGTTTGCAGTGTGGGAGCGGGCTCTGGGCTGAGCTTGGGGCAGGGGTGCAGGAGGGAGTGAGGGGTGCAAGCTCTGGGAGGGAGTTTGGGTATAGGAGAGGGCTCTGGGCTGGGGGTTGAGGTGCAAGAGCGTTGTGGGGTGTGGGCTCTGGGAGGGGGGGCAGGAGGAGGTGTGGGGTGCTGCCTCTGGGAGGGGGTTGGGGCGTGGCCTCCTGCTGGGCAGCACTTCCCTCCAGCGGCTACCAGTCTGTGGTGTAGTGTGGCTGCCGCTAAGGCAGCTCCCTGCCTATCCTGGCCCCACGCCACCTCCGGAAGGGAGTGTCATTGCAACCTGGTGCATAGAGTCAGAGCAATGCTCATTCAGATTTGGCCCATCTTCCCCGCTATCATAAGTGGTGCTATAACCTGAGTGGTGCAGCAGCCTCGTGTGCCAGGTTGCAATGCCCGGCAGAGGAACCCAGCCCCGTGGGACAGGAGCTGCTGCTTCAGGGTGAACTCATTCTGTAGACCCCCTGACCCGCCACGGGCCTCCTGTCCCCCAGGAGCAGGACCAGATACCCCCCCACACACACATGGATAAATGGAAATAACAATTCATAAAAAATTATACAAAAAAATCCCAGAGGCTGTACCCATAAGAAAGTCCCTGTTCTTCTGCACAAGCACCTTTCCCTGATCGAGGTTGAGGCATGCTACCAGTGCAATGTGTGGATAGCTTGCCCTGCTGCTGCTCTGTAGAACAGAGGTCTTACATGTCAAGCAGACAATTTACATCAGCATTAAATCATATAATCTCTTAAATTTATGGCAATATGCAAATTAGGTAATTAAATATCTTACATCTTCATGAGTGACATTTTATTTACCAAACTTGACAAATATGCATGATCAGAAAACAAAAACAAACAAAGAAATCCACAAAACATTGGCAATTATATTTTTGAGGCTTGTGAACATTATTGTAAATTACTACAATTGGATAATGTACTAGATTTCCCCCTCTGGTGGTCTAGATTTAAATCCTAATTGAGTCAAAAGTGAATACTAATGCAATATTAAAGTTTCATAATATTGAGATTTTTCCCACAAAAAAACCTTTTGATTTAAGGTTCCCATACTCAGAAAATTATAGCTGTGGATGTTACTAGCAAAATATTGTGTTTGAAAGAAGACCAGGCAGTCCGTGCTTCTCAGTTTATCAAGAGTTAACCTTGAAAATAGTTTATGAACAAGCTAGCACCATACCTAATCTCTTTGCAGAATTCACTCTGGTAAATGCAATCTTAATTTAAGCAGAATCATACTGTGGGAAAATAATCTTAAATGGAATATTTTCCATCATTGAATAACTATGAACTCAACTTTTAATCTTAGCAGTTTAATTTTAAAATTTTGAAAATTGTTATACAATCTGGACTGAATTTTCATTATTTTATGTGAATCCATAGAAGTGTATTATTGCTCCATTTCTGAATGTGTGATATTACAAGGCCCTAATTCTGAACTCGTATACATGGAAGCAAGTCCTACATATTTCAGTGCAAATTTCTGAGGGCATAATTCACTCTAAGACTGGAGAGGTTAAAGGAGGTCATGCTGTCAAGGGAAGACTCTTAAGAACCAGAGCACAAACCCCAAATTGGTGGTGAGTTCTATACTTAGTTTTCACCAATCAATTATCAACTGTAAACTCCTCAGACACTGTAACAGTCTTAACATGGAATCATGGACAGTCTCCTTGGGTACTCCCATGTGTCTTGCCTATCTTTGTGATAGATGATCCCTCACACCGTGTATGACAGCAATATTCAGATTACTCCCAGTCCTAAAGTACCAATCACCCCAGGTCAATTGCACTTTAGATCTCACACCAAAGACAACACTTGTAGCCAATCCTGTAACATTATCTGTAGCTTTATTCTACAGGAAAAGAAAAATGAGAGTTGTTTACAAGGCTAAAGCTGGCAAACCCATATAGCAGGGGTGGGCAAACTACGGCCCGTGGGCCGCATCTGGCCCGCCAGCTGTTTTATCTGGCCCTCGAGCTTCCGTTGGGGAGTGAGGTCTAGGGCTTGCGTGGGCGGCGCCTTCAGACAGGTCAGCACACAGCAGAGCTGCCTGACTGCTCCTCCACGTAGGGGCTGGAGGGGGGACATGCCACTGCTTCCGGGAGCCACTTGAGGTAAGCACTGCCCAGAGCCTGATCCTCCTCCCGCCCTCGGAACCCCTCGGTCCCAGCCCGGAGCACCCTCCTACACCCCAAATCCTTCATCCCCAGCCCCACACCAGAGCCTGCACCCCCAGCTGGAGCCGTCCCCCTGCCCCATGCACCCCCTGCCTGGAGCCCCCTCCCGCACCCTGAACTTCTCATTTCTAGCCCCACCTCGGAGCCCAAACCTCCAGCCAGAGCCCTCACCCCCTCCCACACCCCCAGCCCAATTTCATGACGTTCCTAGCCCGCCATACAATTTCTATACCCAGATGTGGCCCTCGGGCCAAAAAGTTTGCCCATCCCTGCCATATATACACAAATGAGTTCCAATCTTAAGTTTCAAAAAGTAACAGAAGTGTCTATAATAAGCAAGCTCTATATGTCCTTGAGGCCTAACCCAAACTAAGTACTAGGGATCTTTTGTTTATATGTAGTAATCCTTACCTCCTCCTTCCCCCCCCCCCCCCCAAGAGTCCAAGCAGCATAAAGTTACAGTTCATCCTTTTTAGGGGGGTTTTATTCCCCCCCCTTCTGCTTTGAGATGCAAACTCAGCTGATAAATTTTTAAAGGGTCAGGGCAAATAAACCCACTGCCAACTCTTTAAAACAAGTGACATACTTTCTTACAAGCTGTCCTGACTCTTCTGTGCTACCCTCCCAGGAGTCTCAAATTAAATTTAGGGATCCCCTTACTTGTCTCCCATAAAGGAGATCAAAGGGGGCAAACCCGGTAGACTCTTGGGTTACACTCGAACACGCGAATAACAAATAAGGGAGCAATGCATCCCAGTCATTTTTCTCACCAGATACCATAGATCCTCAGCATAGGCTTCAATGTCCAGTTGACTCTTTCTACCAGACTGTGGATGATAGAGGGATGCCTGTTAAGAACAAAAAAGAACAAAAAAGTGGTCATCCTGAGTCAGACCAATGATCCATCTAGCCCAGTATCCTGTTTTCCGACAGTGACCAGTGCCAGATTCCCTAGAAGGAGTGAACAGAACAGAGTAATCTATTGAGTGATCCATCCCATGTCATCCAGTCCCAGCTTTTAGCATGCAGCAACTGTCAAGCATTTCATAAAGTCTAAACACATTCTTGTAATTCTGTTGCCTATTTTAACAATACAAACACACAGGTGAGCCAGAGGTTTCCATCTATTTGTCAGTGGTCAATAGAGACATGGGAACTTTGGCAATAGCTGGCACCTGGTCTACCAGCATCACACATACCCATCAATAAGGAATCTGATGATACTAATATAACGTGGCGGTAGGGAGGCAGCTGTTTTTATTAATTTTTGTAGTTTTAATTTAGTTATTAAATAGTGAGTCAAATATTTTATAGACATGATTTACTCAGATGACATTAGAGAGATGCAGCACATTTCAATTTTGTATCCAAAACCAATATTGTGTCACCAACCATAATAAAGTGATACCAGCTTTTTAAAAAATCCCTTAATCATGTTAAATTATAAGATTTCTATAACTTAAAGTAATTCTAATTCCAGTATACAGTTTGATAATGTGTATCTTCCCATTAGCCCAGGAATTGTATTGACAAATATTATAGTTTAGACATTTAATACTGTAATTTTTTAGGAAAATATTGCTCTTTGAAATATGATTATGCTATTAGCACTATAAAATCTATAAATAAAAATTTTAAATTAAGTCTATCCTGTGAAGAACAACAAATCTGAAAACTCAAATGCTATATATGAACTGAAATAGATTTGTGGAGGGGTGAATTTGGGAACTTAATTGAAATTGTCATGTCTGAGTCTCCAGCCAGTGGTTTTATGTTGATCAAAAGCAGTGATAATTTATGATTTCCAATCTGCAAGAAACGGAGGAGAGTGAAACTAATTCCTGTATTGCTTTGCTTGTGGATTAGCATCATGTGGAAACGAAGTAAATGTTAGACATCTTGTTTAAATATTAACGTTGTAGTGACACTGACCCCAGTTCAGCAAAGTACTAAAGCATGTGCTTAACTGAAGTGGGATGGGATCACTGGTATGCTCAAGTACCTTGCTGAATTGGAGCAATGGTGTCTACATGGCGAGCCTTTCAGCTTCGACAGACTCGGGCTTGCACTACCATGCTAACAATAGCTTTGTAGCTAGTGTGGTTTGGGCTAGAACTCAGGCTCTGAAGCCTAGAGAAGGGGGACCGCTTCAGAGCCTGATCTCCAGCCCAAATTGCAACTTCAGAGCACTGTCTACATAGCTGTTTTTAGCGTGATAGTGCAAGCCCCCCCGACCTGAGTCGGTCGACCTGGACTGAGAGGATCGCTGCTGCAGGCTGTGTAGATGGACCAATCAGAGTGCACTCTGTCTCACACCAACAATCTAAAAGTTCACAGGTAAGGACCTCAATCATTGTATTTGCTGAAGTTCTTAATTGACATCAATGTTAGTAAGCTGCTTATACTTGATTCAGAGTTTGTAGTATTTAGATAAAAATTTATAGTGGTGTTTCAAAGGCAACCTACAGAGAAGTGATTGTTCCTGTAATATTGCTAACTGAAGAAGCTGATACTGAATCTTAAAAGTAAAAGATTTTGTCAATCTTAAGCCACTTTTTAAGGAGACTTGAGTAGCGCTCTTGGAAATAACTTAATGCATAATATTTTGCTCTCCATATTATGTAATGTATAACTCAGCCTTGATGGCAGTATAAAAAGTACATGTGTACACAGATATTGAGTCATGTTTTGCATTCACCTTGTGCAACTCAGTGAGATTACTCCAGGTCCTCAGTGCAGCATTTGGCTTTTTGTGTTTGCGCTCCGTTTGAAGACATAGAATTGCTAGTAGTTACATTAAGAGATGACGGTTTTCTCTGTGTGTGTAACAAGATTTATAAAGGGTCATATTTAGGCAATAACAATATTAATGTGTGTTCTAAAGTGGAGGAGGGAAATTGAAGCACTTCATTTAAATTTTTTTAGTGTAGTTGACCCTACAGTCCAGCAACAGCACAATATGCAGGGTGTAACATGGATCCAAAGTGCACTGTGGAGGCAGCTCACTCATTATCTGAAGAATGGGAATCTCTTGTTACTTGGCCACCTCAGAAATGTAGTTTTCTCCTTCGCCCCCTCTCTACTTCACAAAAATTGGTTTTATGGCTTAATTTGATACATTTTCACTTTCAGTGCATTCCACTGAATGCATCCGATGAAGTGAGCTGTAGCTCATGAAAGCTTATGCTCAAATAAATTGGTTAGTCTCTAAGGTGCCACAAGTACTCCTTTTCTTTTTGCGAATACAGACTAACATGGCTGCTACTCTGAAACCAGTGATAGTAAGGTGGACTTCAGATTTTTTGCATAACATTTATAAGCATAGTACCCAAGACCTTACAAGATATGTGGACACACAATAGACATGTTATCAATTCTGTACCACCACATCAATTTGTACCATTGTATCACTTTGTAATTACACATCCAAAATTAGTTAATCTTACAAGGCTGACTTTGAATCACAGCTGAGTCTTTTTAGAACCAAAAATATTTCATCTTGTTCAATAAGAGATGCACTAACCACAAAGAACAATTTAGTCAGCTAAAATAAATCAGCTTTCCAATGACCAGGCTAGAGTGATAATATATTCTGTTCTGTAGGGTTGCACCTATACTTACGCTTCTACAGATTCTGTTACAATGTAGGACTCAGAAATAATAAACTCTGAATCTCCTATCTTCCCTTCAGGAAAAGCTGTTTCAAGAGGACAGCTCGCTTACTTATCATTTCAGCAGTCGAAATGTGGGTCACCAGTGTTAGATTTTTGGCTGCGTATGTGTGTTTTTCCTGTGTGCTTCCCCACCTCTGCGCAGACAGCCAGCACAGCAGACCTCAAGCAAACCACCCAATGACCACAAGATCCGTTAAGCTATGAAGGCACCAGGTCAGGTTTATTATCAACAAAGCACAGTAATAGCACCTGGCAGACTTTGAGGATAACAAGGAGTCCGTGGCACCTTAAAGACTAACAGATTTATTTGGGCATAAGCTTTCGAGGGTAAAAAACCCCACTTCTTCAGATGCATGGAGTGAAAATTACAGATGCAGGCATAAATATACTGACACATGAAGAGAAAGGAGTTACCTTACAAATGGAGAACCAGTGTTAACAAGTTTCAGAGTAACTGCCGTGTTAGTCTGTATTTGCAAAAAGAAAAGGAGTACTTGTGGCACCTTAAAGACTAACCAATTTATTTTGAGCATGAGCTTCGGTGAGCTACAGCTCACTTCATCGGATGCATACCGACTTTAGTCTGCTGCGGTTTCCACGGTATGCATCCGATGAAGTGAGCTGTAGCTCACGAAGGCTCATACTCAAATAAATTGGTTAGCCTCTAAGGTGCCACAAGTACTCCTTTTCTTTTAGTGTTAACAAGGCCAATTCAGTCAGGGTGTATGTGGTCCACTCCCAATAATTGATGAGGAGGTGTCAATACCAAGAGAGGGAAAATTGCTTTTGTAGTGAGCCAGCCACTCCCAGTCCCTCTTCAAGCCCAAATTAATGGTGTTAAGTTTGCAAATGAATTGTAGCTCTGCAGTTTCTCTTTCAAGTCTGTTTTCGAAGTTTTTTTTATTGAAGGATCGCTACTTTTAAATCTGTTGTTGAAAGTCCAAGAAGATTGAAGTGTTCTCCTACTGGCTTTTGTTTGTTACCGTTCCTGATGTCTGATTTGTGTCCATTTATTCTTTTACGTAGAGAAAAGAAAGGGGGGGAAAAAAAGACTAAATGTCCAAATAAATCTGTTAGCCTTTAAGGTGCCACTGGACTCCTTGTAGTTTTTGTGGATACAGACTAACACGGCTACCCCTCTGATAGTTTATGAGGATACTATGACATGTATGCCCATGACAATGGACACAACTCAAGTGAATGGCAGAACTTTCCATTCCCCTCTCAGCTGGACCAAGACACTCTCTTAGAGATACCTCTTTATACCTTGATACAAATAGCAAAAGTCCTGACTTTTGAACAAATGTCAGGCTCTGCCTGCTTGCAAGTTCACAGAATCTGGCAAGAACAGGGCTGATATTGCAATCTGATATCAGCCCTGTTCTAGCCACATTCTGTGAACTTGCAAGCAGACAGAGCCTGACATTTGTTCAAAAGTCAGGACTTTTGCTAACTTTGCTTTATATCAGCAAAGCTTGCCCATTACTTTAGCTCAGGCCTCATACCAGGCCTATAATACAAGGGCTTATGTCTCAGGCTCTCTTCCTACTACACCATCTACTGTCAGCAAAACTTAAAAGCTCTTGAAAACTTTCTATACAATGGTTGGTGTTCGTTTTTTTTTTTTTTTAAATCAGCATTAATCTTAAACTTTTAGCTGTATTTCAATGTGCTGGGAATTGACTTGACATGCATAATGCATGTATTTTTGTAATATACATTTTGACCTGCTAATCTCATTTAGATTTGTTATTCTTAACAACTGTTCTTTTTATAAGGCTGTGTAAATCTTATCACTGTCAGCTTGCTTTTTAGTTCAGATTCAATGATCTTGAAAAATTCTGCTTATTTGTAATAGATAATTGTTCAAGTAATTTTAGCAATATTAAAAGCTATTCTAACCAGAACAAAGTGCATAAAGAATGCATTTAGAGTGCTGGGGTTAGAGTAGAGAGAATAAGCACACTATGGATACTCCAGATGGAATAGTACTGGCCAGGAGTTGTGCGGAGTAGTTAGTGCATAGAGCCATGCTATTTATTTCTGTGGGAGCCTGCTCTTTGATTGCTTGGCTATAATAATAATGCCTAGCTCCTATGTAGTACTTTTCATCAGCAGATCTTAAAGTGCTTGACGCAGGAGGCTTGTATCATAATCTCCATTTTAAAGATGCGGGGGAGTTGCAATAACTTGCCCAAGGTGACCCAGCAGGCCAGGCAGAAGCATTACAATTAGCTGTGCTAGAGACCATAAATAGTTCAATATTATAAAGCTGTTCCAAAAGTGAAGAAATTTAAGTTAATGTAAAATGGAGATGAAGAAAATCCATGACCACTTATACATTTTATAGCACTGGACGTAATTTTTTTTCAGAGCAGAGTATTACATTTCAATCTTAGCTTTTTGGTGTTCAGAGGTCCTAGTATGTTAGAGCAAGACCAGCAAAATCCCTGCAGCTTTTAAATAATTTTCACAGATTTTAAGGCCATAAGGGACTGTTATGGTAATCTGGTCTGACCTCATACATAACACAGGCCATAGAATTTTACCCAATAATTTCTTCAAGTCCTAAACTTCTTTTCTGAGCTAGAAGATCTCTTTTAGAAAGACATCCAGTCTTGATTTGAAGATCTCAAGTAATGGAGAATCCATCACATCCCTAAACAAGTTCTTCCAATGTGAATTATCCTCACTGTTAAAAATTTACACCTTTACATCTAGTTTGAATTTGTCTAGCTTCAGCTTTAATCTGTTAGTCAGCTACTAACAGAACTATTGATCCCTTGTATCCCTACCTTGCACCAAAATATGGAGAGACAACCCTCATAGATCTCATATCTCAGAAACACCCCCTTTGACTGAGAGGTCTGCTTTTAAGGGGTTATCTTTGAAACACTGTAGGCAGGCCCTGTGTGGATTTACAGGAGTGCCTGCACTTCCTGGGATGCCTCAAGGGGTATCTGAAGACACTTTGCTTGGTTTTCAGTGAGCTGGGTGAGACATCAGAAAATAGTTAAGAAAAAAAAAACAGTAGAGACTGTGTAAGATGAGGGCCACAGAGCAGAGACCCCTGCCTTACCCTCGGAGTGTTTTTCTTTCTCTAGGAGATGTCTACACTGCATCTGGGAGCAAGCCTCCCAGCCTGGGACCACATACTTGTGGTAATGGGGCTCCTACTAGTGCTCTAAAATTTGTGTTGATGTTGCTCTTTGAGCTGGAGCTCAGGCCTTCAAGGTCACTCCCCACAATCTCATAAAGCTGGAAGGTGTGTCTCTTGGCTCTGGACTGGCCTGTGCAGTACTGAGGTAGGTCAGGATGAAGGAGCTCCATGTCTGGGGCCTGCATAGCTATGTAAGGGATTTGGGGAGCCAATTGCAGATCCTCATCTTTCTGTCTGATGTGGACCTGTGGTGATTACAGTAACCCTGAAGCACCAGTCAAGTCTCAGGGCTGCCATACTGGGAAGGAGTAGAGAAAAGAAGGGGCTGGGGGAGTCCCCGAGCTTATCAAAAAAGTTTCCTTGGTATGGGATGTTTGTAATGACGGTGCCTTGAATCCTATGCTTGGTGACAGCTCTGTTTCAGAGTTGGCAGCCAGGAGTACTGAGTTAGGGCAAGATAGCCCCCTTTATAGGGACTCTTCTCTTTCCCCTTCCCCCAGGTTCAAACTTTAGGTAGCCACTGAGAATGCACAGCATTTTCCTAATACCCTTTTTCAGAGTCGCTGGGGGTGAAATCCGTGATATCAAAACTAAGTTGCTGCATAACATTCATGCAGTCACCTCAATGCAGAGGTTTCTCCCCATCTCCTCACCCCCCTGCCCCCCACGATTTGGTTATGGATTTGCAAAATAGACCCAGGAGCTCTGTACTAAGGCTGGATTTTAGCCCTAAATGCTGTAGGATTCAGTTCTTTATCATTGTAGCTTGGCTTGCCAAGTAGTAGTAGCACACGTTTGTTTGTTTCTTAAATACAGATTAACTTTGAATTATTTATTGTATCCTTATATTCCTCTGTCTAAGTGGTTCCCTCTGAAGTGTTTGTGCATTAAGGATGCATCACTTCCCTGGCTATATTTGATATCCGCATTAACTAGATCATACGATGGGATGGTGGTAGCAATGGCTAATGTTTTTTCATTATATGATCCTGATAAAATATCATTCTGCTGTCTGAAAGTAAGAGAAATATCCATGGACTTTTTTTGTCTGTATTATTTTCCCTTGGAGCAAATCTTGCAGAACCAAAATCCCCATCAACTATAGCAATTAGCCCCTTCTCCAAAGTGTAAACTAAGTTAGTGCATGTACCGCTGGAAGACATAGAAGGGGACAGCTAATAAGGAGACTGGGAAGGGGTCTGTACCCCAGAGGCGCCATCTGCTGGTTGAGTGAGAGCATGACAGATGCTTTTCTGTCTTGCGCACCTGATGATAGCCACTCCAGCCCCGCAGTGGTCTGTCCCCTCTGTGATTCAGCCCTCCATTTGGGGGCACAAGTTGTGTCTGCCCCTTCTGGGGTATGTAAAAAGTCCAACAAATGCTAGTTCCACTGCCCAGCAAGGGACTTCAGGCTTCACCTAGCCAAAGTCCCAGACTCAGGACTCTCTGGGTTATGGAGTCTTCCTCATCCTGAGTCTAGTCTTGGGGATAGGCTTTTTGCCACCAGCCCCATTAGGAGGCAGGTTGGAGAACCCAGGACCACCCTCTACACCAGGTTCTGATCCAGGACCCCAAGGTAGGCAACTGAGTCCTGCACCCTGGAGTGCTGTGCAGCTGCCTCCTTGGATCACTTCCAACCAGCCTCCCAACACAAGAGGGAACAACAAAGCCATGTAAACAAAATAAATCAAAGAATAAGTCTCCCACCTTGCAGAGTCCTTTTCCCTGAGCAGGTCAGACCATCAATAGTAAGGGGCTTCCTACAGTGCTCCTTTTGCAGCGCTTCAGGTTGTAGTTCTGCTTACCTCCCTAGGCTGCCCGTAAGTAGAAAGGGAACAGAGTAGCTCAAGGTCCTCCTCCAGCCTGTGCATGCACTGCAGGTGTGGCTTGTACACCCCACCTCAGAGATCCATACAAAGTTTCAATCAGGAAGCAATTCCTCTAGCACTCTTCAGTAGTTTGGGTTGTCAGAATAACCAAAGCGAGGCTCCGAACTGAATAGTCCAGCAATGTTAGTATTTTACAGCTCAGCATCCATAGGGCTGCAGTAAGAGAAACTGAAATGGGACATTGCCCCAACTCACTGGGTAGAAAATAGCTCCAGCAAATTCTATGTATTGGATACTTGATTATATTTGTAGTCTTTCCACCTCTCAATCTTTCTTTGTCATCACGCTTTCTCCAGTGTGCCATTGTCAAACATGCTCACCAATGGCTCTGACCACATAGTCAGCTTAGGGCAGACAGCCCTGCAGAGTGGAATTAAAATTTTTTTTTTAAATTTAAATACATTTTTCTTTTAAAAAAAATATAAACCTACTTAAAAGTATGACAAGTTATGTTAAAGCCTCCCTCAACTTACTACAGAGTAATTGTTTAAATAAAAATAAAATACACACAGACAGATTTCAAAATGGAAGTATTAGGATGGAAGTCCAAGTCCATGATGTGGCTGACAAAATCCAGGAAACACAGCTTCATTAGTTTGGATGCAAGCAGAGGATGAATGAAAGGGATATGCTGAAGATAGCTTGGCAGAAGAGGGTGCTAGAAAAGAGAAACTGAGGGAGCAGTGGATAGATTGCATCAAAGAATATAAGCAGGTGGACCTTAATGCTACCTCCAATGGACAGAGATCGTGGATGCTTACACAATGATCTGACCTCAGTTGAGGGGATAAGGAGAAGAAGAAAGATTTAAATTTAAAAAAAAACATTCCAGCTGTACATTTGCTGCTGAAGTTCTGAAGAACATCACATCACATCACTGAACTGGAGGAAGTCACTGGGTAAGCACCTTAAAACAGAATTTTTGAAGTGTTAAACCAATCTTTAACAGCAGTAGCAGGAGAATGGAGAATATTTTCTTCATTTAAATTTATTCAGCTAATTCAGATTAATGCTTTAGAACATAAGAACAGCCATAATGGGTCAGACCAGTGGTCCATCCAGCCCAGTATCCCGTCTTCTGACGGTGGCCAGTGCCAAGTGCTTCAGAGGGAATGAACAGAAAAGGTAATGATCAAGCGATCCATCCCCTGTTGCTCATTCCCAACTTCTTGCAAACAGAGGCTGGGGACACTTCCGAGCATGGTTTTGCATCCCTGCCCATCTTGGCTAATAGCCATTTATGGACCTATCCTTCATGAACTTATCTAGTTTTTTTTTTTTAACCTTGTTATAGTCTTGGCCTTCACAAGATCCTCTGGCAAAGAGTTCCACAGGTTCACTGTGCATTGTGTGAAGAAATAGTTCCTTTTTGTTTGTTTTACACCCGTTGCCTATTAATTTCATTTGGTGACCCTAGTTCTTGTGTTTTGAGAAGTACTAAATAACACTTCCTTATTCGCTTTTTCCACACCAGTCATGATTTTATAGACATCAGTCAGATTCCCCCTTAGTTGTCTCTTTTCCAAGCTGAAAAGTCCCAGTCTTATTAAACTCTCCTCATATGGAAGCTGTTCCATACCCCTAATCATTTTGTTGACCTTTTCTGTACACTTTCCAATTCCAGTATATCTTTTCTGAGATGGGACAACTAGATCTGCATACAGTATTCAAGATGTGAGTGTGCCATAGATTTATATAGAGGCAATATGAAAATTTCTCTCATTATCTATCCCTTTCCTAATGATTTCCAACATTCTGTTAGTTTTTTTGACTGCTGTTGCACTTTGAGTGGATGTTTTCAGAGAACTATCCATGATGACTCCAAGATCTCTTTTCTTGAGTGGTATCAGCTAATTTAGACCTCATCATTTTATATGTATAGTTGGAGTTATGTTTTCCAATGTGCATTACTTTGCATTTATCAACGTTGAATTTCATTTGCCATTTTGTTGCCCAGTCAACCAGTTTGTGAGATCCCTTTGTAACGCTTCACAATCTGCTGTGGTCTTAAGTGCAATTGAGTAGTTTCATGTCATCTGCAAATTTTGCCACCTCACTTTACCCCTTTTTCCAGATCATTTGTGAATATGTTGAATAGTACTGGTCTCAGTACAGACCCCTAGTGGACACCACTATTTACTTCTCTCCATTCTGAAAACTGACCATTTATTCCTACTCTTTGTTTCCTATATAGCAATCCATTTCTGATCCATGGGAGGACCTTCCCTCTTATCCCATGACAGCTTACTTTGCTTAAGAGCCTTTGATGACAGACCTTGTCAAAGGTTTTCTGAAAATCTTCACACTATATGCACTGGATCCCCCTAGTCCACATGCTTATTGACCCCCTCAAAGAATTCTACTAGATTGGTGAGGCATGATTTCCACTTACAAAAGCCATGTTAATTCTTCCCCAACCAATTGTGTTCATCTATGTGTCTGATAATCCTGTTCTTTACTATAGTTTCAACCAGTTTGCCCAATACTGAAGTTAGACTTACCAGCCTGTAATTGCTGGAGTCGCCTCTGGGACCTTTTTTAAAAATTGCCGTCACATTAGCTATCCTCCAGTCACCTGGTACAGAAGCTGATTTAAATGATAGGTTACATACCACAGTTAGCAGTTCTTCAATTTTACATTTGAGTTCCTTCAGAACTCTTGGGTGAATACCATCTGGTCTTGGTGACTTATTAGTGTTTAAATTAATCAGTTTGTTCCAAAACCTCCTCAAATGACACCTCAGTCGGGGACAGTTCCTCAGATTTGTCACCTAACAAGAATAGCTCAGGTTTCATTTAAAGTTGAGAAACCATCTGGGGTTGAAAAAGCAGGAAAGCTTGTTTTTCCCCTTTCAATCTCTGAATAAAAATGAGGTTGAGATCTATTTCTGAAGTCTTGAAGGATATAGTAACCAGTTCTGTTAATTAACTGACTGAATTATCTGTAGTATTAAATATCCAGGTCATGTAAGGTAGTTTTATTTAACTAATAAACAATTTTTTCCATCCAAATGCAGTTTGATTCTAATTACAAATAAAAAGAAAAGGAGTACTTGGGGCACCTTTAGAAACTAACAAACTTATTTGAGCATAAGCTTTCGTGAGCTACAGCTCACTTCATCGGAACTGTAACTCACAAAAGCTTGTGCTCAAATAAATGTATTAGTCTCTAAGGTGCAACAAGTACACCTTTTCTTTTTGCGAATACAGACTAACACGGCTGCTACTCTGACCTTTTACTTGCTAGATTATGATTAATTTACTTGTAATTACAGGTTTCATTCACCGTTTTTTAACATCATAAAAAGTGTAAAAATTAAGAATCTGAATAAATGTATGTTAAGTCATATAGTTGTTTAAATATGTATAGATATAATATATCTTGCTGGCTAGCAAAAAGTACCAAATCTAGTGTAAATGCTTATATTTAGTTGCAAATTAACTTGTAATGGTTACCAATCAATACAAATCACACCTTCTTTAGGAAAATAACTAAAGTACAAATGTAAAACAAGATTATGTTGCTTGATATATTAATTGTTTGTTGATTATGTTTTTGTTTTAGTTTTAGTCTGTATAATATACAGAATCAGGCTCAGTATTATCAGAGTTACAGCTCTGGGAGCTCCATAGGGCACAACAGTGACAACAAAAACACACACTCGGGGAAGACCATCAGTAACTGTACAAATTTGATGATAATGATGATAGTCCAATAAGTAAAACAATCCAAACAAGTAAAGTGAGATAGTATAGTATAGAGTGACTGGCACCATTACATGTATATACTCACCCTATTCATGGGGACAGCTCTAGAGCAGGGATCTCAAAGTCCCGGCCCGAGAACCTCGCCACTGCAGCCCGCAGAGGAGAGACGTATGCAGACACCGCCCCCCGCAGCTCCCATTGGCTGCGGGAGAGGAACAGAGATACCATCACTAGTTGCTGGGCGGAGACAGCATCATTAGTTGCTGGGCAGAGTTAGCCATTGAGGCCGCATCACTTTTTTCCACAATGAATATAAACAAGTCAAAATACCGAACACAACTATCTGGTGCACACCTTGCTGCAATTCTGAAGGTTTCAACTGCTCAGTCACTGAGGCCAAACACCAACAAACTGACAGAACTGAAGCTTTGCCAGGTGTCTGGCAAACACTAAAAACTCTCTGGCAGGCGACGAATTGTATAAAGTTGTATGACAGTTTTTATTATTTCTAAGAAATTTGAAATAGAAAATGTTTGTTGTATTTTTTCTGAACGCCATCTTCAGTGACATTGGCTCGCTGGGAGGATTTGAGAACTGGCACTGGCCATAAGATAAATTGAGTTTGAGACCCCTGCTCTAGAGGGTGAGACGGATCCTAGTCTGACTCTCTGGTATGCTGATGAAGAACTCCAATGGCTGTATCTGAGACCAGATGTTTGATAGGCCTTTTGCTGGTCCTTATGCATATGTACAAATAGTTTTTCCCTCCTTTACCATATCTTCACTTTTTCACTCTCATAACATTGGGGTATCCTTATCCTGTAGGTTAGTACATTAATTAGGCAAAGCTCATTAGTATATACATCAGTTGAATTACTATGGTTACCTGCAGTTGAGCATCTGCTGATGTCCCCTTCCAAAAATACTCGAAACTGGTGCAATCTGCCTTCTTGTGGTTACCTACCAGCAGATTGCAACACTTGTTTATTGTTTTGTAATAGTCACAAAGTCTTGTGCCATCTCGTGACTTAAGGTCACTATTAGTTTAATTACATATGCTAATTTATTGAGCAGCTATTCCTACTCAGGCTATAAGGCTTTATGCTAACTACTTAAGCTGCTATTATAGATCCAGGCCTATAGCTCACTTGTGTCCCTGCTATCAGTTCCTTATCCTTTTATCTTCTAATTTCTACTGTAATTATTACATTTAAATCAAGATATCCTGCCTGCTGATTTTAAATCATAATTAAAAACAGTCCACCCTGTAGCCATGCATTCACACTGACAGCCACCTTCTTCTCAACTCCTAACATACTTTCTACAGTTCTACTTGATTTTCTAGCTGTGAAGAAGTCCAAACCTAAATCCTTCTTTTTTCCAGTCTTCTCTCTCAGGGCCTTGTTACAATAAGGAATCGCTTCATAACTGGATCCAACCTCCGATCAAAGGCAGAGCATATAGTACTGGAGTTGCCTTTGTTATACCGATAAAATAAAAACCAGCAGGATCTTCTTAAAGGGGAAAAGGCAAAATTCACCACATTTATTGTGAATACAGAAAGAATCATAGTAAGCAGTTAGTTATAGCTATAACATTCCATTCAATCTCATATTTATTCACACTTTCATTCATACACACACACACACACAGAGGTTCTGCAAGGTTGTTATCATAGTTACCAGCCTTAGAGTTGCTCATGCCAAGCCACTGGCCAGGTGGCCTGGACATGAGGAGGGAGCAGGGCCTTGTCAGATGCTCATCTGATGCTCCTGGAAGTTGGTTTGCAGAATCAGACCCCCAAAGCTCTCACTTTCTAGAGTCCATTTTTATAGGAATTTCTTCCTATGCCAGTCTATGGGAATTGCTTCATCATGCTGTTGCTGAATCAATCAGCAGATGGCACATTCCTGATGGCACCGTGCTGCTAGATGTTATCTTGTTCTTTGGTTCTCCCATTCTTGAGGCTGTTGGGTGGATTCCAGTCTGCCCTCCGGGGGTCCTCTGGTTATTTCCACTTGATGCCTTCTTCAGCCGATGGACACTGGATTCTTAGGCTGGCACCTCCCTGATCATTCAGTTATTATCCACACCAAGCATCCATCCACATACATCCTCTATCTCTATTTTAATCACAATTGTTAACAAAGCAAGATGAATACAACGAAAGGGCAGGGAGTCTCTGGGTGCTGTTTCTGTTGTTAGAGTATTGTTTTGAGTCTCTCTCTGCATGAGTAGTTGTTATTACAAAGAATTGCTTTGAGAACAGACTCTGTCTTAGAATGTACTAACGCAATTAGCAGCTTGCAAGTTTCACACATAGAGGGAGAGAAACAGTACCAAAAACCAAGAGACCTCTTAATTAGTAATACCCTGGAATTTAAACTCTGGGGAATTAAACTCATTTGTGATTTTAATAAAGAACTTCTTTAATATGATCCAACACCTTTAGCAACAGTCAGAGAAAATACTTGGCTTTTTAAATTAAATCAATGTAATTATATAAACTCCTATCATGAAAACCCTCTCAATGTGGATGCAACGGGAAAGATCGTAAAGAAGTTAGTCATATAGAATAAAACTGAGTTGCCAGATTCAAGCAGTAGGATGGGTACATAATGCTCTTGCAATCCATTTTATGTATATTCAGTAAAACAACTAGGGAACAAGCTAGCTTTTATCTGTAAGGGTACCCTAATATGTGTGCATTGAGCATTGTTCGATTAATTCTTATTCTTCCCACCCACATTCTTTGTACAGTTTGCGAACTAATCTCTCTTGCTGTGCTCAAGTGTCCCTTCTCGAGGGCTAACGTGAATTGGTTTTCCATTTGCCAACTTGCAGAGTTTTGCCTGTCTGTGTATTTGGACTGCTTTGTGTTTTCTTGATACACTTTAATGTTTTGCATATTGGATTTTTTTGCATGGTGCTGAGATACCGAGTGATATTTAAAAGCGTCAGATGCTCTAGTGAGGGAAGGCCATATATTTGAGTTCTGTGAAGTGTCACTATTTGAAACTCTTTTCCCCGCTAATTGATGTGCTTGATGTTTTGACTTGCCTGAACATACTGTGGGGGGAG
This sequence comes from Lepidochelys olivacea, assembly GCF_965140295.1. NCBI lineage: Eukaryota > Metazoa > Chordata > Testudines > Cheloniidae > Lepidochelys > Lepidochelys olivacea. Next base: position 76,807,560 of record NC_140418.1, on the reverse strand, counting down.
AGATAAGAAAATACTAAAATAAGTTGGTAGAGCATTGTCCTTTACATTAAATATAGTAACTTCTTCACACTGAAAATAAACAAGAGCTGACTTTACACCATGCCACTAGGTGGTGGTTTGGTTAAATTGGTCCTATTTTCATTTTGTAAGAATGTTGGAAGTGGTGATTTCCAACAGAATCAATTTATAAATCTTATATTCTCTATAGTGTACCGTTTAAGGTTTTTTAAAGCATTTATTTATATTGAAAAAAGTTCATAATTGTCCATGTGTAATAACTAGTTTGTGTTATCTCTACAGGAGTTGTCAAGCAGAAATTCCAACACCAGAGCTCCTAAGTAACTGGCATTCATCAGGTAAGACCAGTGTTTTGAATACTGAAAAAACTCTGACTTATCTCTCTTTGTATTTAAAATAAGATAAGCAAAGGTTTCATCACTTCAGAAACTAAGTGAAAGGAGCAAGTGCAGAATTCTTCTGCTTAGCATTTAAAAAATGAATTGCACTATAGACTCTATGTGGGTGTATAGACCAAATTACTAAAAGAAGAATCAACAGGCATTGTAATGAGGTCAGATAAATCATGAAGAGCAAATAAAACCTATGCCTTTATAATAGCAAAGAATTCACCATTTGGATTCCCCGTAAAATTGATCTGGAGCAGTCTCTGCAAGATAACTTCTTATATCTGCCTTTTCTATATTCAACATTTTAGATGCCATAGATTAGGACTTTTGCTTCAGAACTTGTACAAATCTTTGTCAGGCAAATTTGTAGTTAATAAATTAAAGGTACAACCATGTTTCATTGACAAAATATTTTAAAGGGTTACTGTAAGTGCTCTTCAGAGTAAGCTTAGGTTTGAGGAGGGGGGTTTAAAACTAGTAGGATGAACATAAATATTTTGACACATTTGGTTTAGATCTGTATTTCTACTAGTTTAATAGCACTTAGAGCCAACTGCTTGCCCAGACCAAATCTGTATTTTTCCTGCCAAGTGGACAAACAGAACTATATGTTATGTGCTTATACTGAAAGAATGAAGAGACCACGGTGTCTTAGAGCTTGTTTATATGGGAAAGGGTTTTTTTTCAATGTAACTTTAGCATTTTTTGGAATAAATTGCTTTGTGTCCATGCAAGCTTTTTGTTTTCCAGTTTTCTGGCATCTGATCATGCTTTAATTAATCTGCTTTGGAAATGAAATAACTCTATTATGGAATGAGTTACACTGCTAAAAGGTTCATGTGTATGTATCCCTATTTTTAATTAACCATCCTGTTTCAGGTAGTCCTTCCACTCTTCTGGCGATATCTGCATGGCATTGCAGAAGTAACGCCGGTGGCTGTCTGCCAACTCATCCAAAGCCTCCCGCCTGCATGATTGCTAGTACATCTGGTATACCTTGTTCGTATTAATGATAGTCAGGATCGTAGTGCTCAGCAGTGCTTTTTCCATTATGTGCTGCCTGATGTGTTTGGGCAGTTGGAAAATCGTCCTGGCCCACTAAAACCAGATGAGTTTATGGGATACCAGGAGAGGAATCATGGGAGTTTTTCTGTTTTGTATTTCTGTTGATCCCAAGTCCCAGCATTCCAGTAGGTTTTGGTAGGTATCCCACAATGCTCTGTGAGAAAAATCCCTGAACGGATAAAGCCTGGCAGCAGAACATGGGATATCTGCCCAAAATGCAGAGCAATTATTTTAAAGAAAAAGTTGAGCCATGTAGACACAGTGATTCACAGTAGATAGTAGATAGGTTTCAGAGTGGTAGCCATGTTAGTATTAAGTTGGCATCAACAAAGTGGTGTGGATGCACTATCCTGATACTTATGACAGTATAACTACAGTGCAGGGGTCGGCAACCTTTCAGAAGTGGTGTGCTGAGTCTTCATTTGTTCGCTGTAATTGAAGGTATCGCGTGCCAGTAATAAATTTTAACGTTTTTAGAAGATCTTTCTCTATAAGTCTATATTCTGTAACTAAACTATTGTTGTATGTAAAGTAAACAAGGTTTTTAAAATGTTTAAGAAGCTTAAATTAAAATGCAGATCTTATCAGTTTAGTGCAGTGGTTCTGGAGTGGAGTGCGAGATGCCCTTTCTGGGGGTGTGAGACATGCGAGATTTTTTTAGAAGGTAAATCACTGAAAACACAAGTTAAGCACAGGCACATAAGTACAACTACTTTGTTTCATCAAACCTATGTATTTATTAACATTATACATTTTTTTAACGATTCCTGTAACATACGAACAAAGTTTTTAAGCTAATTGTAGTGTAATTTGATAAGGGGTGAGAGAGCATATTTTGAGAACTCCAGACCGTCAGTGCGCTGAGCGGGGCTGGGTGTAGTGTATTAAATTGCTCCCCACAGGAATGTGCTACTTACAGTGTATTACTTACGGCTGCCGGTCCTGATGCTCTGAGTGACATGGTAAGGGGACGGAAAGGTAAGGGGTGGTTGGATAGGCGTGGGAGTCCCGGGGGGGGGGGGGCCTGTCGAGGTTGGGGGTGTGGATGGGGTCGGGGGGGTTGGATGGGTGGAGGATTCTGAGGGGGGCAGTCCAGGGTAGGGGGTCCTAGGAGGGCATGGTCAGGGGATAAGGAGTGGGGAGGGGGGTTGGAGTTGGATGGGTCAGGGTTTGAGGGGGGCAGGAAGTGGGCTGGCTGTTTGGGGAGGCACAGCCTACCCTACCGCTCTGTAGTATATTAAATTTCTCCCCATAGGAATATGCTACTTACGGTGTACCACTTACAGCTGCCAGACCTGATGCTCTGCAAGTAGCACATTTCTACGGGGAGAAATTTAATACCCTACATTGGCGGACAGTCCCAGCCGCCGGCCCCACTCAGCCCACTGCTGGCCTGGGGTTCCGTTCACCCAGGACAGCAGCCGGGACCCCAGCTGGCAGCAGCGTGCCAGTAAAAATTGGCTCACATGCCGCAGGTTGCCAACCCCTGCTATAGTGGGAAAACCTACACTGGGAAAAATTTTCCTTTGTAGGCAGGCCCTAAGTTTCATTGCCTGACATGCTGGGCTAATATTCAAAATGTAGCACCTCACCATATGAACGGGACAAAAGTCTTCTGTGTGCCTTATGTTTCAGGTCTCAGTAGTAAACTAGCAATGGTCCACATGACTCAGCTTACACAGAACTTGCAAGAAGGTAATAAAGATATGGCCAAAAATATCTGCTTATGGTGAGATGGTATAATTTACACTGCCAGACACCCAGCATAAAGCACATGGTGCCTATTGAGGACTTGAAGAGAAAAGCACAAATTAAACTCTCCACTCTAAAATAGTGAAACTGAAGGAAATCTAGCTGGGAAGGTGATATCTTCACTATGTAGGTTTGAAGTAAGGAGAGGGTTTAGCTACTGAGACATAATTATGCTCTCCAGCAAGATTTCTCAGGGTATTAATTACTTGCCCTTATTACTTAAGGATTTCAAGAGGTTAGAATAGTTTGTTCTAATAATTGGGCTGGTATCTATTTACAGTTATTTCACAGATTAAAACAAAGAAATCTGTCCCTACAGTGCTTTTGCAAACAGTAGGGTGTACCCTTACGACTGGATATAAAAACTTCCAAACAAGAAAAGGACAGGGAGCCACAAAGCTGTGTTTAAATGTAGTAATCAATCTGTAATTATTTGGTAGGTTTTAGAACAGACTTTTATTCTATTGCTACATGCTGAGGTTGTTGGGCACTTCCACCACACTGATTGCATTGCTCAGTTTCATTCATGGAACAATCAGTTGCAGGGTTAATTTGATAAAACTTATTGTCATTAGCAGTCTTGTGTGAAATTAACAGATACATAAATAAGCAGAATTTTCTGCACAAAGATGGAAAAACACTGAGGGCCGATGAAAGAAAGCAAGCAAGTAAAGTAAAAGAAAGAAATGAAGAGTGTGAAGCTAATTTATTTCAAGAATAAAGGAGCAGATGGTATCGCCAATTACGAAGGGTGTGATCCAATGCCCAATGAAGAAACACTCACTTAGGGGCATGAGATTAACCTCTAGCTGCCATTTATTTTGCAAACCATTCTCCTGGCAAGGCTCTTGTCCCTCCCCTGGCTGACAATTGTCTTAGACTTTCTCTACGTGGGAAAGTTGCACTAGTTTAACTTAAATATTCTAAAACTGATTTAGTTAAACTGGTGGAAACTCCTGTATAGACTTGCTTATTTTGATTTTAGTTTGAACTGATTCCCAATCAGTTTTCAAGCGAAACTGCAAAAAGCCACAGTTAAACGAATATAAATTTCTGTGTGGACACATTTATTTTGGTTTAAATTCACATTTCCTGAAATGTTAAACTGCAACTTTACTCTCAGCACTCCGTGATCGGGATTGTCAACCGTTCATACTCTTTGAGTTGAAACTAGTGACACCCAGTTGGGCTGGCTGCTGCAGGAGTGAATCGGCAGAGTAATTCCACACCAACACAGCATCCTAGAACTTGACACTGCATCACGTGGCTTTTGAATGCTGAGAAATTACTTAAAGAATCTCTGACGTTTTCACGTGTGAATCATAAACAGGATCTGTTTTAAAAAAAAAAATGATCTTGTCACAGCTTACAGTGAGTTTTCTTTTGTGATTTGGACTACTTCTGAAGCTTGTTCAGAGCTTTGTGAAAATTGCAGCTCAAATAGACTATTTCCCTCTCGCCCACCGCTGAAGATTAAAGGCCAAAGTGACCGATGATGTAATCGGGCAAAAATCTCCATTGACGAAAATTCATGACGGTTCAGTTCAAAGTCTTGTAATCATTTCCATCTCTTCTACAGTCTTGATGTTTTGGTACAGTTGATCTTATTAGTGGTTGCTTACTTGACCAACAATAAACTGAATCCTTTGTAGTCAAACACAAACTGTTCTTCACTGAGTGTGGGAGAATACTCTACATCTTGAAGGATTGCTGAGATTTAGTCACTGTAATATGTGATCAGTTTACTTTTGGTCAAACAAGGAATACAGCCTCTTCTTTTAGAACGTTTTAGCAGCACATCAGTAGGTGAGGCAATACATTGAAATAAACCTAATCTAGCTCAGTTCAAATTTTAAAATGAAAAGCAGTTGATTGGAAGGTACAAGTAGATGATTTTGTTCCAGTCTGCTTAGGATGTCGTGTGTATTCTCTTGCATAATATTTTGTATGGAAAATCAAGCAGTACAGTGCTAGGGTTGTCATTGTGACAGCCCACTTGCTGAGCGTGGGTCTGATTTTAAGACCTCACCCATATATTAATAGACAGACCCTTCATTTTAGAACCAAAAATGCTCAAGCCTATGGATTGTATCAGTGTTTGAAACCATTTTCCAACAATATTGCGAACAAATGTCAGTTCTATCCAGTGCTAATAGTGTTGGGAAATGGTTGTTTAGCACAGTTACAGCAACAGTATGTGTTTAAGAATATGCATGCTGTAGTTTCAATAAGGGGTTTCCTCTCATAGGTTATTGAAACACTAGTATTAAGAGTTTTCTGCAAGGCAATTGTGATTCTGGTCTCAAAGACCTTCTGCAGAGATTTATTAATGTTGCAGAATTTTACATTTTTATTGGTTGAATTGAATATAAAAGGATAAATGTTCATACATGTTCTATTTCTCACTTACAGCATCCTCCAGAAAGAGCTAGGAAAGGGTTTGTCTTAATTTTGTTGTCTTAGTCCCAATTGTGCTTAGTGCTGTATAGACACAGAAAAACACAATATCTACTGTAAAGAGCCTACAATCTAAACTGCATGAAAACAAAGACGGAATTGTTCAAACAAATATGATGCAACATTGAAAGGCCAAACGTCAAGTCATGTAGAATTTTTATAAATATACTGGTGGGTGTAATGCTGAAAGAATTAAGGAGCCAGTTGTGCAATTGAATCTGCCTGGATTGTGCAGCAGTCTGTTGACTTTGGTGGAGCCTGACACACAGTCAGTCTACCCATGGAGTTTTGATTGCAGAGCTAGGTCCTTTGTTTTTAAAGACTGGATTTGGAGTTGGAGTACATGGTTGTAATGAGAAGGATGGAACAGAGGCAGCATGAAAAGTGACGTGATGATGAGTGAAAGAAGAATAAAAATAGGGTTTGTGTGATTTGTTTCCTTGTGGATTCACACTTTCTCTTAGTATGGGAATACTGTGAGTGTCTAATATAGTTCCTATCACTCAGATTTCTAAAAATTATGCCTTATGTAACTTTAAGTTCAAATTTAGTTTCTCGCTTGAAGTCTTTATTTGCTTTTGAACATTGCTTTTCCTCCAAAGCTTCTGCAATTAGTGTTGGAGGTCAGGAACTACAGCTTGTCTAATCAGTGACCTGGCAATAATAGTACTGGATACATTTTAAGTAAAAATTGTTGGTGTCTCTTATCAGGGCCAGAAAGTACATCCTGTCTCACTGGAATAACAGAAGGGGGCCTTCTGAAAGACGCTGGTTGAAAAGACTTGATGCGTGTGCTCTTCTGGAAAAGAGAACCTACAGAATTAGAGAGTCATCTAAAATGCTTGACAAGGTGTGGACTACATAAATATGTTTTCATTGGTTAATGAATGTATTGTAATTTGAGCCCAATAATACATAACAGTGGGCTCATTAAAGACTGCTAGTTATGAATTGTCAACAAAAAGCAATATCTCTTTAAAAGTAGAACTGAAACTCCTGTTCAGTGAGTCTTCCTCTCACACACCCACATCCTTTCCTCCCAGTTCAGCATTCCTGGGGAGAGGAGAAAAATGCAACTTCTGGGTCTAATATATATAATGTGGCATAAATTATGCAGCTTTGACAAGTGATAGCAAAATCTAGAGATCACAAGACAAAGTAGTATAACAAAACTTTTTAGATTTTTTTAAATATTTTTAAATATAGTTTTTTGTCTGGTAAAAAAAATTTCCCTGGAACCTAACCACTCCCCCCCCCCCCCATTTACATTAATTCTTATAGGGAAATTGGATTCGCTTAACATCATTTCGCTTGAAGTCGCATTTTTCAGGGACATAACTACAATGTTAGGCGAGGAGTTACTGTAAATAATTACTTCAGGTCTGAAAGTCTTACAACGGTGGTCGATGGAAACAAAACACTAGTAATTCGTTACAATTTATAAAGGGATGTAGTCCCTACGCAATATTACAAATATTTATATATATAAACACACACACACACACACAGTATAAGTTTTAAACAAACAATTTAATACTGTACACAGCAATGATTATTGTGAAGCTTGGTTGAGGTGGTGAAGGAAGAGAGTGGGATATTTCCCAGGGAATGCCTTACTGCTAAATGATGAACTAACATTTGGCTGAGCCCTCAAGGGTTAACACGTTGTTAATGTAGCCTCACACCCTACAAGGCAGCACCAATGGAGGGAGGGGAGACAGCATGGCAGACAGAGACACACACCCTGTGTGTGGGGGAGAGAGAGAGAGAGATGTGCATTGCCCCTTTAAGTATACTGACCCCATTCTAAGTATATTGCCTTTAAAAAAAATCGGGAAGTTGAGACAGCAGCTGTGGCCAGTAAGCTCTCTCTGTCCTGAGCCCTGTCCTGTCTATGGAGAAGGGGTAAGGGGGGGCAGGAGTAGGGAGGAGGGGGACACCCTGACATTATCCCCCCTCTTTCCCCTGCACAGCAAGCAGGAGGCTCCCAGGAGCAGCTCCAAGGCAGAGGGCAGGAGCAGCATATGGCAGTGGGGGGAGGGACAGCTGAACTGCCAGCAACTGGTAGCCTGCTGGGTGGCTGCTGCACAGGGAACTTAGAGGAACAGGGAGCTGATGCGGGGCTGTCTGTCCACTCTGGTTCCAAGCCCCCACCAGCTAGCTGCAACGGGCTGCTCTTCCTGCAAGCAGTGGACAAAGCAGGCAGCTGCCAAAGAATGTTATAAGGGTGCATTGCACAACTTTAAAAGAGCATGTTCCCTAATTGATCAGCAATGAAACAATGTTAACCGGGACGACTTTAAGTGAGGAGTTATTGTACCTGGAAAGGTTTCAGAGTAACAGCCGTGTTAGTCTGTATTCGCAAAAAGAAAAGGAGTACTTGTGGCACCTGAGAGACTAACCAATTTATTTGAGCATAAGCTTTCGTGAGCTACAGCTCACTTCATCGGATGCATACTTGGAAACTAACTAGTTCCAGTGCTTTGCTGTCAGGGTGACAGGCCAATTTAGTCTGATGTAATTCCAGTGAAATGGGCAGAATTCCTGTAAGGATGAATTTTTCACATCTTTTAGGAAAGATTGCCAGTTGAATTAAAGCACTTTGAAAAGCTTTTATGGCTTTGATATGGGTTAAAAGCTGCCGAGATGGAATTAGAACTGTCAAATCCGCTACACTTAAACATTATTTCATTTCATGAGTCACTCACAGATGTATTCAAACTACAGATCTGATCTGGAATAAGGATCTTGTATTTTAATAAAATTGGTTTAAGCAAAATTATTGTTAAATATAGTACAAAATGGTGGGATGTTAATTGCTTAAATATTACAGAATTAAACACTGAAGTTATAAGCAGGATTAATGCCTATAAGTTAATTTTAATGCACAAGCATAGTTTGCCAGAGGTTTCGGAATTTAATTATTAACCAGTCCAGATGGTGTATAAACACTAAAAAACTTAGTAGTATAACACTTGAATTTTTCTAATAGAAAAATGTTCTTGTGGTCAGAGACTAGAGAAAACACATGGTCTGTCTGGGATATACAGTAAAAGGTAGCAACCTTCTGGATGTGTGTGTTATAGGGAACTACAAACTGACAAAGGGAACTTAGTGTAAAAAAAATATATATATAGTTTAGTTTCACTTATATGAAAACTTCCATCTGTATATAAACAAAAGCTCATTATAGTCTTTGCTTTATAGGACTGTTCTAAGAAACTGTCACTAGGTCATGCTTTCTCTATTAGTTTATTAAAAATATCTTGAGATATTTTCATCAGTCTTTGTTTTGAATTGATTTGAGTTTGCTATTTTCTGTCCTGACTACCATCATTTTTTAAAGGACCTGCATAACTCTTTATCAAACAATATGAAGGATAATCGCTGTATTGCTTTATTTTACATTGAGTTTTATGGGCTGCTGTATTCTGTGGCAGCCTTGCTTACGCTGTGAAATAGTGTAACTTTCCATCTGAAAGAAGGCTAGATGAAGTTTCCCTGCATTTGCAGTTAAATCAGGCACCTCATCAGTTCAGTTCCGCTGTAATTGTTGCTAATTACTTGTCAGTAATAGTTCAAGTTCATAATGTAGATGAGGCCTGACAATGAGAGGCCCGGTAAAATACATAGGCATACCTGTAGTATTTCACTGGTGACTAAAGTAGGTCTTTATAGCTACAAGAAGAAATCTTTGAAAGAAATTACAGCAGCATCAGTATGGTATTTAATGTAGACTTGCTTGAATTTTCTGTCTCAGTTTCTGAACTGGTTTCTCTCTCTCTCTCTGTCTAAGGAAGTGGGGTACAGTTGTGCAGGATGTGACAGCAACTTTACACTTCTTGCTGTCTCTTAAATCTTTATAGCATAGTCCCCTGTAGGCAGTACTTAATTTATGTCTCTAACCTTGGCAAATTCGTTGCCCTGGCACCACTGGGCTTACCACATCTATTATGAAGTAAAAAAACTTGCTTGAGCCCCGGCACTGCTTTCATAACAAATTAAGCACTGCCTGTAGGTATCCTGTAGGTATATTCATGTAACACTGAAATATTGTACGCTGTGTATTTTGACAGTGTTAAATTAAGAATTTTTTTCTGGACCATACTACAATCTTTTAAAATGGATGGGATAAAAAGATAAATGATGAACAATATGGAAGTGTAATTCATTACAGTAGAAGAATAAGCTTGAGCAACAATGCACAAGGGTTAGAAGTATATATTCTGCCAGAATAGACACACTTTACGTGTAAAGGATAAGGTCTAACATGGTACTTATGACCCACTCGTAGCAGATTAACTGACTGGAAACACCTCTTAGAGTATGGTATGGATTTTTTTAAGGAATATTTTGTAAATATAATGAGAGACTTTTAGCTGATTTGTCAGTCAGGGGCCTGCCATAATTGGGTATAACAACTATATCATGTGCTCTTTGCAATTATTCTGTATGCCCAAGTTATATTCCAAATTTTAGTATCCATCCCATTTTTTGTTTTACCTCCACAGTAGATCTGGATTGTTCTTAGCCTGTAATAAATGGTAAAAAGCAGTCCATTTCTGGCCAAAGGAGGAAATTTCAGAGTAGCAGCCATGTTAGTCTGTATTCGCAAAAAGAAAAGGAGTACTTGTGGCACCTTAGAGACTAACCAATTTATTTGAGCATAAGCTTTCATGAGCTACAGCTCACTTCATCTGAATGCATCTGATGAAGTGAGCTGTAGCTCACGAAAGCTTATGCTCAAATAAATTGGTTAGTCTCTAAGGTGCCACAAGTACTCCTTTTCTTTTAACTGCATCTCTGGCTGCTAGGCTGAAAGGTTCTTTTCAGAGTCCTTGTTTTCTGTGTCGTTTTTCCCCCCCTGCAGCTCTTGAAGCCCAAGAGGGTGGGGTGCTCAGCCTCTCCAGTTCCAAAGCTGGCAGGAGGTGGAGAGGCTTCTCCAGCCTCAGAGTTGGGGGGAGACATAAGGGGCAGAGCTGTCTGGCCCTGGAGCTTGGAGTCTGGGAGGGAGGTAGGCAGGCAGAGAGTCAGAAGACTCAGAAGCCCTCCTGGAAGGTTTTTGTCAATTTCACTTTTTACCTGCAGGCAGAAAGTAGAATTGACAAAGCCTTCCCCGGGGCAGCTGGGAAGCTGAAATTTTCCATAAGGAACCTCAGAAGAACAATTTTCCTACTAAAAAATTGGACTTAAAAAAAAAATCAGAAAATCATTCCAACAGAAACTTCTGACCAGTCCTATGAGTTTCTCATGTTGTCTCCATTACTATGCATTGCACGCTTAATTATGTGATTAAACACTTTTTGCTAATTGGGATTTAAGCCTTTGTATTACTTAAACTTACAGGAAAGTTACAATTGCCTTTTTATTCTAGGTTGGAATTGAATGCAGCCGTTCGACAGCCCTCTTTCTGCAGCAGACTCAGTGCAGGTGGACCCCTGCACAGAGGCTCACTGACTTCATTGGGGCTAGGTCCACCTGAAGTCATTTGCAGGATCAAGGCCTTAATTTGGATATTTGCAGTACCATTTTTCATGGTCTTGAACTTAAGTGTTTTGTTTTAAGAAGCAAGAGAGGGGGCTATACCAACAGAAAATTTGTATTTAGAAAGTATCAGGATTCATTTTGCAATGGACCTTTGAAGTTAGCAATGCCTGATTCTTTCAACTTGTTTAAGAGTGGATCTCTGCAAGCATATACCTGGGAGGGGCAAAAAGGTTGTTTGTCTAGATGTTCAAATCTGGTGGAGTTCTAGTGTTAGAAGGCTTTCCCTTCACCCTCTCCCCTGGTTCTTGTCACATAAACAGAAAGCAGAAGACCAGAAGTGCAGACAATGCAATGTTTATTGGGGTTACTTTCCAAGCAAGCATATCCCTCAGCCCTTCACACCAGTCGAGCTTAGCTCTATATGCCGATAGTCTGTTCCCCAGTGTTATGTTCCCAGCTCTGATGCCGCAGAGCATTTACCCCGTGTCCCCCTTCCCAGCTCTCAAGAGTAGCAGCAGTGTTAGTCTGTATCCGCAAAAAGAAAAGGAGTACTTGTGGCACCTTAGAGACTAACCAATTTATTTGAGCATAAGCTTTTGTGAAGTACAGCTCACTTGCTGTAGCTCACAAAAGCTTATGCTCAAATAAATTTGTTAGTCTCTATGGTGCCACAAGTACTCCATTTCTTCCCAGCTCTGACGCCATAGAGCGTTTATCCCATGTCCCCCTTCCCAGCTCTGACGCTGCAGAGCCTTGCCTGTGTCCCTGTTCCCATTTTTTCCCCCTTAGCAAACATGATTCCAATTTCCCTTCCCTCTACTTCCTGTTTGACCCAGTTTATATAGTAATATTTTCAGCTATACCTTAACCAATCATTTTACTGAAATTTAACTAACCAATCCTAATATATTGTAACATAATTCTCTAACCAATTATATCCCACTAGCCTAATTAACTCACACCTATCAGAATTAATTATACAATAGACGGAAACAATTAGAGAACCAGACAGATTAACAATAGAAAAGTGGGGGCCATAAAGATAAAACAATACAGAAATGAGGGTTTCACAACCATTAATGAGTGATTTCTTGCCAGACAGGATGCTATCAAACTAAGTTTTCTTTAACCATCTTAAGATCTGTTTCTTTATCTGGTGGTGATGGGCACTATCAGGACAGGATTGTCTTCCTAACAGCCCAATACCACCTTATTTCAATGTGAATAGTTTGAAATGTGGGGATATGACCCTAGAGTTCCCAGCTTATGGCTGCCCCTGCTGCTTAGCCAAAGGCCTTAGACTAAGAACAAGGCTTCAGACTATCCTCGTGAGAGAAGGCCCATACACAGGCGGACTGTGATTTTGATTCTTTGTTTTTATACTCCTGTAACTAACTAAATGATAAAAATACACCCAAGTTCTTAAGTATAGGCCTTTACAGGCAGGCCTGACTATCTATATTCTAACATCTAGCATTTTGATTCTCTGATATTTGATTTGTCTTTAGGGGTAGACAATAGCTATCTGAGCCCTCCTTCAATTGCTTTTCATTAAGAGGTTCCTAGAAACAGCCCACTGTCTCCTCATTTCATAAAAATTGGCTTCAGCAAAGTGAGAGGTTTTTTCCATCCATTCCATCTCCCTTAAATCTTGAAGGACCAGGGAAACAGTTCGGTTTAGTCCTGTGGCTGCTTGCCTTTTAAACTCTTTGGAGTTGAGGCACCCCAAAGATTACCAGACAAAAGTATACTTTCTAATCAGTTTGCCCAGCTCTAGCATCTTGTAACTTTGGATTAATAGCATCCAGAGTATGGATATTAATGTTATTTGGCAATATTTTATTAGCTTGTCCCAGATAGTAGAATTTGTACTCTTGTAATGGAAACTATTACCTCTTTGTATGTCAATGTTGAAAAAATATTGAAATGGACTAAACTATATCTTTCATTTCTTCGAAATCATGCCGATTCCTCCCACATAGCCATTAGCAGGAAACTATAGCATTGCCACCCAGTATTAGGGATAAGTTCTTTTATGTGGTTTCCTTTTTGTTTGTCTTTTGTATGGGTTTGGCATGGTGCAGAAAACTTGACCTTCAGATTGTTTCTGAGTATATTGTTGTTGCAGCTGAAAAATGGAGAACATGCTGAATTAGAGAACGTGCTTGTAAAGCATACACTTTAAACAGGTCACATCAGCAGTGGGGTAAGAATTCTGATTAAGGCTGACCTACTTGCTCTCTATTCAAAATAGTCTCAACTACTTCAACTGTACTCCCAGTGTTTTCCCATGCAGAATGAAGATAAATGCAAAGATGGCATGTCCAAGGAATTTTAAAAGGTGTAGACCTCCTGATTGAAGATGGTTGTGTATCTTATTCTGTTTAACTAGTAAAGTAAGTATGAACATTTTAAGTATAGTACGTAAATAAATATCGATTTGCATGTGCTGAATTAAAATAAACTCAACTATTTACTGTCATTAACATGTAAAATACAATAGAGCCTTGCTAATACACACTGATTGGGCCACTTACCCTGACTATTGAATTTTGTGAATTAGGAATAAGCAAAAAATGCAAACACAATGTGTCATGATCTGTATTTCTCTTCAGTTGTGCTTAATTATAATACCATACCATGCTAGTTTTCTATTCTGTAGCATATCTTATAAAACCAAGTGTTGGTAAGCATACACTTCTCTGTAGAACTCTGCTTCTAAATTTTTGCTGGGGAAAGACAGAAGGGTTATCGGGGGGGGGGGGGGTGGCGGCTATGTGAATTATAGGATGTCAGCCATCAAAGTTGTACTGCATTTCTAGTCTATTTGGGGTGTTCTGTTTTCCTCAGTTAAACAATTCTGTCTAATATCAGCAAGTCTGTGTCAGGTGGTACTGCTGATATCTCATCAAGATTGACATGATCTCCTTATTCTGTACTAATTGGCTATAGGAATCTGGCTAGGATAATTACTCCTGGGGGAATTCTACACCAAAAAATTTAAAAGTTCTGTGCACAATGTTTTAAAATTTTGCAAAATTCTGCATATTTTATTTGTCAAAATAACACAATGTAATCACGCCAGTTTCAATTATTTTGGTAATTTATTTCAAAATGCCTGTGAGCAAGTTTATCTGTAACAATACAGACAAAAAAATTAGGAAATATTTTTGACAGATTCCTTACTAGACATATTAATATGGATTTTGAGTAATAATAATTCATTTAAACTACAATACAGAAACATATTTCCCGCACCCCTCAGAAACAGTGTGAAGACTTGGCAGAGTCAGGGCATGGGTAACAGAGGAGCTGAGGGCGAGGGAAGTAATTGCTGGGAAGAAGCCTAGGAGTGAACTTGGAGGGTTATTGGGTGTGGGTGGGAGAAGTATGAAACATAATTTTTTTGCAGGGGGTCAGAGAGGGAGGATTGTTGGGGTGCCTCCCCCATGCAGACCCCTAGCCTCTCCCATTCAGTCAGGCACATCTGCCCCCGTCCCCATGTAGCCCCCTCCCATTCAGTCCCTGGCTCAATGCCATCACCCTCTAGCTCCTGAGCCCATGCCCCAGTCTAGTGGAGTGGACAGTCGTTCTGAACCCCAGTCTGTGACCTGCTCTGTCTGTCCCATGCATCCTCACCTGGCTCCGATGACTGGCTGTCTTCTCTTCTGGCACCACAGCAGCCCTTGGAGGGTGAAAGGTGTAACTGCAGCGCCTCCCCAGCAAAATCTATATTCTGCGGAGAAAAAAAAATCTGCGGGGTGGGGGGACATGAATTCTGCACATACACAGTGATATGGAATTCCCATAGGAGTAAGTAATGGCCAAGAGCAGTCTTAACTCTTTATGCTGTGATTCAAGTGCCTTTCCCAAAAGGAGCAATGTAATGTTTAGTACTGTATAACTTTAAATGCTAAACAATAAGTGAACTGCTATTTGTGTTTTCTAGTAACCATTTCCCTAGCTGAGTTCCACATTTTTGTAGCTGTTCCTGTCTCAGAGCAGTAGAAAATGGAATGACCAAAGGGTCTGTCTCATCTGACGCATATAATGCTGTTTGAACTCCTCTTCTTTAAATATTCATATTGTAAGACATGTTTACTTTATCTGAAATGGACCAAAACTTGGTCTCGTCAATGAGTTCATCTCTCTTTATTAAAAGAGAAATGTGCTCTGACTTGAGGTCGGATTGTCAGCATTGAAGCCTTTCCTAATCATTTACTTAGTTTTTACAGAATGTTACATATATTTCTTTAAATACTTCCAATACCTTTTGTGAGCCACATAAGTTTTAGCCCCATTTCACAGATGGAAAAACTGTGGCACTGAGATCACAAGACCATGACTGAACAAAGCACCCAATCAATGCTTAACTTTGAATTCAGTGGGACTACTCTTGTTTTTAGTCTCACTAGTAAAGTTCTATTGGAAGAATCAGTGGAACTACTCAGAACACACCTACTTTAGGTAGTTTTCCCATTGACTTTGGGGGTTAAATCAGGCCCTAAATGACTTCCACCAATTCATTATTCAATTTTATGCAAGTACTAGGATTACAATTTGGGAATTGCTGGGCCATAGTCCAAAGCTCAGTCCACTAGATCAGTGTTGTTATGCTTTTTTATAAAGGAGTAAACTGCCTAATAATCAGAACTTAAAATAACTGCATTGCATAGTTCAATTATATTAAGTAAATAGATTTGAGCACTTGTTCTAAGGATCTTTCTCTTTCTCTTCTCTAGTTGCTGCTGTCCTACAGGTGAAAGTCATGATTACACTAACTGAACTCAGATATTTAGCAGACGCTCAGTCATCCTACCACATATTAAAACCATGGTGGGATGTCTTCTGGTATTACCTCACCATGATTATGCTGCTAGTTGCTGTACTGGCTGGGGCTCTCCAGCTCACTCAAACTAGAGTGTTGTGTTGTCTTCCTTGTAAGGTAGAATTTGACAGTCATTGTGCAGTGCCTTGGGATTTGGTTAAAACGAACCTTAACGTGTCCTCTAGCTCTGCCACACAAATAATTCTCCCTTTGAGAATCCAGAATGATCTTCATCGGCAGCAGTATTCCTACATTGACGCAGTGTGTTACGAAAGACAGCTTCATTGGTTTGCCAAATTTTTCCCATATCTAGTGCTTCTGCATACTTTCATTTTTGCAGCTTGCAGTAACTTTTGGCTCTACTATCCTAGCACAAGTTCAAGGCTTGAGCACTTTGTAGCCATTCTTCACAAGTGTTTTGATTCTCCATGGACAACACGAGCCCTCTCAGAAACCGTTGCTGAGCAGTCTGTGAAGAGTCTGCCACTATCCAAATCCAAAATATTGCTTTCATCACCTGGGAGTTCAACGGATACAGAGGCAAGCAGGCAGTCTCTGCCGTATGCACAGCCTGGTTTAGAAACAACTGGAAGAGAGAACTCTTCAAGTGTGCTAGACAAAAAAGAAGGGGAACAAGCTAAAGCTATATTTGAAAAAGTGAAAAGATTCAGAGTACATGTTGAAGAGAAGGATGTCATATATAGAGTGTACATGAAACAGATTATAATCAAAGTCATTGTATTTATAATAATAATGATTTATGTCTCCTATTATTTAACTTTTATTACACTTGAAATTGATTGTGTAATTGATGTTCAAGCCTTTACAGGTTACAAAAGGTACCAATGTGTTTATACACTTGCAGAAATTTTTAAAGTATTAGCTTCATTTTATGTTGTTTTAGTGACCTTCTATGGCCTGACCTGCACGTACAGTTTGTGGTGGATGTTGAGAAGTTCACTTAAGCAATATTCTTTTGAGAAGTTAAGAGAGAAAAGCAATTACAGTGATATCCCTGATGTAAAGAATGACTTTGCATTTATTCTTCACTTAGCAGATCAGTATGATCCACTTTATTCACAACGATTCTCAATATTTCTATCTGATTTGAGTGAAAACCGACTGAAACAGATAAATCTTAACAATCAGTGGTCAGTGGAAAAACTGAAAAGTAAATTAATACGAAATTCCCAGGACAAGATGGAACTTCATCTTTTCATGCTAACTGGTCTTCCAGACAATGTCTTTGAACTGACTGAAATAGAAGTTCTAAGCTTGGAACTCATTCCTGAAGCCAAGCTTCCTTCAACAGTGACTCAGTTAGTCAATCTCAAAGAAATGAATATTTATCATTCATCATTAACTGTGGATTACCCAGCACTAAACTTTCTAGAAGAAAATCTGAAAACACTGCGTCTAAAATCCAGTGAAATTGGAAGGATTCCACTTTGGGTCTTTCATCTAAAAAACCTCAAGGAATTATGTTTAACAGGATGTTTTGTGCTAGATTACCACAACTCTATATACAATGAAGGCTTTCAGGATCTAAAGAATCTGAGAACAATTTATTTAAAGAACAGCCTTTCCCGTATCCCTCAGGTGGTTACAGACCTATTGCCTTCACTGCAAAACTTGTCTATCAATAATGAGGGAAATAAACTGGTAGTACTAAATAACTTGAAAAAGTTGGTAAACCTGAGAACCTTGGAGTTGATCTCCTGTGATTTAGAGCGCATTCCACATTCTATTTTTACCCTAAACAATTTGTCTGAAATAGACTTAAAAGAGAATAATCTCAGAACAGTGGAAGAAATAATGAGCTTTCAACATCTCAAGAACCTATCTTGCTTAAAATTGTGGCACAACACCATTTCATATGTCCCTGTGCAGATCGGTGCATTATCAAACCTGGAACAACTGTACTTAAATTACAATAACATTAAAAATGTTCCACTGCAGCTATTTCTTTGTAAAAAGCTACATTATTTGGATCTTAGCTATAACAAACTAACTTCTATTCCGGAAGAAATCAGTTATTTGACAAATCTGCAGTACTTCTCTCTGACAAAAAACCACGTAAGTAGAACTTTTACATTACTTTAAGCTTTATAAATTCTGATTTTTTGTCTACCCTGTTTCTTCTTGAAGACTCTGTGGCCTGCTAGAGCTCACCAGCTTTATGGCATTGTAAACCCAGTTAACTGAGAGGGGAAGTGATTTTTTTTATTTTATTTTTTTAAAAAACTGGTAAATGCAGGGTCTAAATAATCAGGTAGTTGACACAGATGTTCTGTGTAAGTTGGCCTAGTCTATAATGACTGTTCAGTTGGGTTCAACAGTGTTTTATCTAACTTGATTGTTCAAAGCTGTATTAAAATATTATTAAAGTATTTGTAGAGCAGACCAGGCCTCTGAGTACTCGCTGTACTGCATGGATGCAGTTCTGCCTGCCTTGCCAAAAGGACTGTGGGGTTCTTAGGAGGTGCCAAAGGAATGTCATTTATTAAGCATAATTCTTAAGAAGGAGCATAAGTAGGAAAAACAATTTGATTTTTAGATTTCCTTGATGTTCTGTGAAGAATTAAACTTCTCACCTAGTCACAGAGATACACACAGCACTGTTTTCATCTAAATATTGAAAGTGGACTTTCTCCTGACTGTATCACTCATAGCATACAAAATTGTCCTTTATTTACTTTATTTACTTTTGTTCATTTAAAAGCATTTTGTGGGTAAAAAGTGCATTGGGTAATGAAAAATACGCAGTTTCTGTATAGGTTAACAAGCTTTAATTGGCATGTCCTCCGTCCTCTTCGTAGATTGAGATACTGCCAGATGGATTATTTCAGTGCAAAAAGCTGCAATGTTTACTTCTGGGACATAACAGCCTGACGAGTTTGTCTCCTCGTGTCGGTCAACTGTTGAACCTTGTTCAGCTAGAGCTGATTGGGAACTACCTTGAATCGCTTCCTGCTGAACTAGAAGAATGTCAGTCTCTGAAACGGAGTTGTCTAATTGTAGAAGAAAGGTTGTTAAAAACGCTTCCACCTTGTGTGAGAGAGAGCTTGCAGACATGCTTGGATAAATGCTAAATGAGAGGAGACTGTGTACAGCAACAAAGCCTTTAGGCCTTTGACTTACTATCTGTGTAAAGATAGGTGTAGGTGGAAAGAAGGAAGAGAGGTAACAAATCATTTGCAATTCAGGGCTAAATCTACCCGTGTTGCCCTGAGTCATCTTTATAAGAAAAGGAAAAAATTGCATTTGTCTTAAAACAAGCAAACAAAAGTGTAGACTTAGCAGACAGACACATTTGTGAATAACTTGATATGTAAGTGATTGGGTTCACTGGCTGATGTGCTTTCAGTAGTAAATGTTTATGGTCATGAGTGTTGGGATGGAAGAGTGGGTTGCTTGGCTGTAGAGTGTCTCTCTCATTTTTTTCATGGAAAATTTTTTCTTCTAAAAACAATTTTAAATGGCTTAATCTGATGTCTTATTGGGAGCAAGGATTACCTAGGTTTGTTTTTTCAGACATATACTCACCACTGACTTGGAGTAGCATGTGTTAAGTTAAGATAGTCCTATTTAAAATAGCACAATTAACTGGTTCATCGTGCATTCTGAAAATCATTTTACAATGTACTTTTACCGTTTTCATGTTTTTTTTCATGTGACAAGTGTTGAACGTTAAACTTGTAACTTTGGAAGGTGCCACTTAACAATTTTTATTAAAACAGTTGGACAAGTATTCTACACACCCTCCACAACCCCACTTCAATATTGTGTGTTTAAAGTAGAAAGATTGAGCTAATTAATTATCTTGTTTGCCTAGTAGGTGGGATTCAAATATGGCTTGTCTAATTTTAAAAATCAATCTGAAATACCCTAAGTATTCAAGTAGGTACTGTTCATGTAACAAAGGTACTTGCTTTGTTCACATGTACTTAACTGAGACAACCTAAATGATAATTCCATGGCATCTACCTTCACTGATTATAATGGAAAATGGAACACAGGGTAGCCATGAATTATTTGATGGGTTGTGGGGATCCCAGGTGTTAGTGTGGTGTGTACTCCCACTTGCCACTTAACCTTCCAATTATTGACTCCCTCAATGTTCCCTCCCACTTTCCCCTGCCCATTGTGGTGTTAATGTACTGGTGAAAAATTTTCATAGAAGATTAATGGATAGAGAGGGAAAGGTACAACCTTCTTTTTAAAAAAAAAAAAAAAAAAAAGGGGGGGGGGGATGCGGTTCAGAAGTGCTTGTAAAAACACCATAAGCTTTCTCTCTTCTGCTAAGTGGTATGTGTCTACACGGTGTGAGCTGAAGGGAAGCTTTTACTACCCTTTCCTTTATTTAATATACTCCAAACTGGAAGGAAATTAAGTGGTTGCAGTTTTTATATATTATTTTCCTGTACACTTTGTTTCATTATCTACTTCTAAGTCTGCTCTTCTGGAATTTATCATCTCGGCTAAGAACTTTGGATTTTTCCTGTTATGGGGGGTTGTGTGTGTGTGTGTGTGTGTGTGTACACACACAACCTGTTAGCATGCGTTCAGGGAACACTATTCTAATGTGTTAAAATTCAAATGTAAAATGCAGGCTAATGTATGTTTAACCAGATACAACTACAGCTAACAAAAACACTAGAAACGTTGCCTTCTTAAGATTCTTGATGTTGAATAATTGTAATCCCTGGTTTGTCATTAAATCATTAGAGGATGAGTTAATATATCTAGTTTATTTTTGGTCACTCTTTGCTCTCATTCACAATGGCATTGTCTTGGAGTTAAGGTTTACCTTTTAATTTATTTTAAAAAAAATTGTATACTTTAAATTCTGATCCCCTACATAAAAATAGGAGATGATCTCTTTAGCTGTCTAACAGGTTAATATGTATTCATCCATACAAATTGCATTCCAAAGAACTTTCTAAATCATTTTTCTCAGGGAACCAAACATATGGAACTTCATGAATTTTTGCATAGCTTTTCAATCTTTTGTTTTTAGTAGGTGCTGTACTGAAAAATTTTTGTATCAACTGATCAATCACATCTAAATGTTAAGCAGTATTCTGGAATAGTATCTCTTTGTAACTTCCATTTCTAGTTTTTCAAGTCAGAGTTCAAGATATAATTTTCATGTCTCATGATCGGTCCAAAGGTACTTGCATAGTTCACAAACAGAGCTAGTCTTGGAATACAACTACATCAGAGCAGAACAACTTGTGCCATTATCGATAGAGTTGAGTTAATAATTACGGTATAAATGCCATGTGTCAGGACAATTTTAAAATCACTTTGTGCTGGAATTTGATGCACAAGATTTTGGCCTACAAAGTACTTTAAAAATAATTATTATTACAAAAGTGGATTTTGTTTTTGGTAAAAGTTCTTTTAGTCTTAAGCTTTATTTCCTTCCTTTGTTGAAAAGCAGTATTGGTATTTAAAAGAGCCTAAGGTTAAACATAACTGTTTGCACCAGACATTTAAAACAAAATTTTTACAGCTTTTTAGTTGTGTAAATCCTTTTTCATGATTAGCACACTGACACGGCTTAACTACGGCTTTGATCTACTTAGTATGCATTTATTTCATCCAGAGTTATGTCCTTCCGAAGTGAACTAGACTAATAGGAAAATAAAATAGAGGCTGATCCTGCCTTCTTAAAATGTATATAACTCCAAAAGAAGCTGGGGAAACTGTCTAAGAACTAGGGGATTAGACCCACAAACACTGTTTCATGGGTGGAGTCTTTTTTTTAAAAAAAAAAGCCAAAAACCTACAGCTGTAGTGGATGTGTCTAATGTTCTTTCCCTTTAAAAAAGAAAAATGAACTCAAAGCCTACATCTTAAAGTAATATAATATAAATGTCATGTTACACCCTGACAAAAGCCAGGAAGTTTAAAGGCTGGCATCTCTGGCCTCAACTCATGCCACAGTGTGCCTTTTTTTTGTTTTCCTTTCTGTATCCACGCACTCCCCTCCCTAACATTTAAGAATTGAGGATGGAGGCAACCGTAACTGAATTTCATGATGTCTATTTCAGTCATCATTTAAACATCAGTTTAACATTGAACATTTGTTCCGAATGAAGAGATCATCAGGGAATCAGTATATTAATCCAAATTCATAACTACCATACAACAAGCTGTGGTGACATCTGCCCTATTTGTATAAACCAGTCCCGTTCAGCAAAAAAAGGCTTCTCAATTTGTTTCAATACTGTTCTGTTATTTATGTATTTTGTATTAATTGTGACCCTGTATATTTTGGACATTTCTTTGGCTGAAAAACTATTAAATTTTTTGCATTACAATTCTATGCACTTTATTTCTTTACCTACATACATGTCAGCAGCATTTCTCCCCATCTTTGACATTTAGTCATTAGAACTTTGATCTCTTCTGTTAAGGCAAATCAGTTATTTTAATTATTTATAGTCCCTCTGCGTTTGGATCAGAAAACGCACCAAAGAAACCCTGCTTCTTGAACTGCTTCAGCTGCCTTTAATTTGAATTTAAGATGCAGTATAAACAAGTTCTGAACACTTTTTGGTAATGGAGTGCAGCATTACACAGTGGAACCTTGAGACACTGAGCAAAGATCACTTCTGACTGGCTCTCTGCTGTTTTGAGTCCCCTGTGTTGAGCAGATAAACTTTAGTACATTTAACCCACTGCTTAATGATGACCTATAGGGGGTTCTCAAGACAAATTATTTGGTGGCCTCAGAATGCGGCCACCAGCTGTTGCTGATGGTCGCTCTCACGCTTTTTCCTAAAATACTTACGGTAATTAGCTTTAAGAAAAACAAATAAATATGGACATATACATGTCCAAATCATTTGTAATTTATTGCTAGCATGTAAATCTGTTGTGAAACATGATCTTAACATACAAGTATCATCACTTTTCACAGTGGACTTAGCTCCAGCAATCCTGGGGACAAATTAAGCCCTGGATGAGGGGGTTGGCAGGGGCAATGGTGTGGGTGGGTGGCCGGGGGAGGCAGCGGGGGCTAGGTTCTGAAGCCCCTGGCTGGGGGACAGAGCCCAAAGCCACGTGGCAAGAACCTGGGGCCCCCTGCTGCACAGTCGGAACCCAGGGCTGGAGCCCAAATCCAGAGCCCCTAGTGAACTCACCAGCTGCCTGCTCCTCCAGTATTGTGCTCCAGAGGGAGGCAGGGCCCAACCCCTGCTGTCAGCCCCAGCAACCAACACCAAGGAGGTGCATCCAAGAGCACTGGGGGGGGGCCTGTTCCCCTCCCCACAGTCAAAGCCCAGGAGGCTGAACTGTAAGAAAAGCCCCTGGTGGCTGCATGCAGCAATGGTGGCCACACTTGAGAAACACTGGTATATATTGCTCATGTTATTAATTGTATGGTAATCTTTATTAACGGGTTGCTAAGATAGAATGCTCACCCTATTGTGTGTTTTAGTGGGACTTAGCTTTTGCAGGATGCCATGTTTAATGCAAAGTTTCAGTTTATAGGGCTGGAGCTAAACTGAGCATGTATTGGCAGGTAATGATTTTGAAATATTCCTTTTGCAAAGAAATTGTGAAGGCAATAGCTGTGGCAATATCAGGAGCTTCAGCAGGAGTGTACTGTCTAGGCAGTTCTCATACAGTGTGCTGTAAAGGAAACACTTCTCGGTGATGGAAGCTACTTAGCTTTTATCCTCTTCATAGTCACTGTCTTGCTACAGAAAGGCCACATCCCCCAACCTTTCCAGATCCACTTCTGGGAGCTTCTGATTTTATATAAGCATGGAGTGCAGGCAGGGGTCACAGTGGGAGGGGGGAAAAGGTGATGGTACTCTTCCACTTTCTGCCCCCACAATAAGTTCTTCCTAGGCAGGTGACCAAAATGAGACACTGCTCACAGAAAATTGTACATACGTTCAAAATATGATCCTGAGTGGTCTTTGGACTCTCCTGGGCTTCTTGGGCTTGGTTCCATGATTTGGAGAGGGAAAAAATAAGTGGTATCTCCCAAATGCTATATTCTTGGGGCACCAGAATGAGACCTTCTAAATTGTGCAGATCTGTGATCCTTCCCTTCCTCTGTTGTATGAGGAGTGGAATGGTTAGCAAGGTTGACATCTAAATTATCATCACTGAGTTAATGCTTCACTAAGATAAATGGGGTAGTCCACATGTTAGAGCTATGGTTCCAGGCTCTGTGAAGACTTGTCTGTCTCATTTAGGGCTTATCTGCATGCACACTTTTATTCTGGAATAAGTGTCCACATGGGGAATTTAAACCAGGATAGGTAGAGTGGTATAAAGGCCAGTAAATTTCCCTATGTAGACCAGCTCTTAACCTCAAAAATGTGAGTTTTTCTATAACCAGTCAATAGATTTTGGAGAACTAGATGTCAGGAGCTTAGGAGAGAGGCTTGTGTGGCAGAAGGGTGTGAGCCCTGAGTGCATGAAACAGCTCGATTGTTTAAATCAGTAAAGTTCTAGAACCTTGAGGCAAATTGCAATAGCTGTGAAAACTACAGAGGAGTAGCACCACGTGATCACTTACACCTGCAATGACTGAGGAAGACCACCTTCTTGAAGCTGTGTGAGGAACTTGCCTGATGCTCCATTGCCAGGACACAGATGCAGGTTGCTATTGCCATCTGGAAGCTGGCTGCCCCAGCCTGTTACAGATCAGTGGCTAACTAGTTTCCTGTTGACAAACCAACTAGTGGTGCTTTGGGGATGGAAGTTGGAGGCAGTTTGCTGTGACTTAGTCACAGATGGTGGACATAGCTAATATACCTAAAATAATAGATGGCTTTGAGTGAATGGGGCTCCCAAAACATGCTGGGACTCCCATGGCACAATTGTGCCCATAGTTTGCCCGCCACACAATGCACATGAATGACAATTGTAAAGGATACTACCTGATTGCTGTGTGTTCATTCCTGAGCAGCAAGAGGATGCACTGAGAGTGTGTCCATACCCTGATGGAAGAGCACCTGGCAGAAGAAGGGTTAACTACACACTGAGCAGCTGCAGATGGCAGTGAAATGTACATTTGACCAGCAAAACAAGATGGTGAGGCCTGCAAAGTCATTTAGATGACACTGTGCTCAACACCATTCATCTTATCGGGGCACGCTGCCCACTACACAACATCTGTGAGGATAAGGGTGAGAGCTTTCACCGCGAGTGGGCTCAAGATGGTGCTGGTTTACAGGCCCAGTACAGGAAACCAGAAAGTGGCCTATGATAACAGGGGCTGGGGCCATGCAAACAATGGAAATAAGAGATGTATGTGCCCACATCCTTGTGTTGTGTAAGGGGAGTGTGATGCTGTGTAGTGTTGTAGTATGCATATCCATTTAGCTATCTGCTAGTGCTTTTATCGCTTTTAAGAGTTTGAGACTTTATTCAAAGGTTTGGATGCAATGTCCTACCTCTTTGTTGTTTTCCAGTCAGTCTCTCACCAATGTGTAGTGTAAAAACTAACTACTCTTAAAAAATTAATATGGGCAGCTCAGCTGCCATTACATAAAGTATGCAAATGTTCATAAAAGTGAAATGAACAGGAAGGCTGACCCAGTGCCAACTCACTAGTAATGAAATTCAAAGCTCATAAACCCAGGTGGGAGGGGAGAATTGGGCTAAAAGCCAGGTAACAGCCTGAGTTAAGTGCAGTGAAGAGTCATGAAATCAAATGTAGTCTTAATTTGCATTGCCCAAATAGGATGAAATGTAAAAAGCAAATGCCCCTTGTAAGTAGGAGCAAAGCAAATTAGGTTCATAAAAGTCAGGTTTAATGAAACTAGAGTATCATATTAAAGTGAGGTCGGTGAGCATGCTGATTTTCTCAATGGATTTTTCACCTGCTGCAACAAGCCTTACTCCCAGAGCAGGGCTGATCTCCCGAGTGAGGCTGGAGCCCAGTGGAGAGGTACCAACAACATCTACATTCACTTCACGCTCCATCAGAACCAGAAGGAGAGGAGTGATTCAATGGAAAGCGAGTCATCGCTGTTTAGGAAAACGTCCTCTTTGAGCTGGGAGAAGGGATCAGCAGCGGTGCTGGGGAGTTTGTTACGAATCACACAGCGCTGAGCGGAGCCCCTCACATCCTGGCCTGAGCTCCTGGCCGCAGCCAGGCGGGCACAGGAGGGGCACTGCAAGGCAAACTGCCCCACGGTGCCCGCCCCACGGTGCCCTCCCCCCGCCACTCTGGGATTCTCCATTGCTTGAGGCTGGGCTAGTTCAGTCTCCACATGCAGCCGGTCCTTGGGCTCCTCCAGCAGGAATCTGTACCCAGGCAGGGCATGATGTCAGTGCAGAGCACAGCCCGGGGTACAGACATCCCCTTTCCCTGGGGCAGCACCCATCCCCGCTCACCTGCCGGCTTCCTGCCACCGCCCCCATCATGGGGCAGGACTGGCGTGAGCTCATTTGTGCTGCCTTGTCTCTCCCTCCTGCCCTGGGAATTGGTCTCTTCGCTGTGCGCTGGGAGTGACTCATCTGGGAAGGTGTTTTCTTGGGTGTGATGTAAAAACAGCCCTGGGCAACTCCCACTGCAATTTCACCCTGGATTTTTAATTCTCCCCACCCCCCATTATCATCAATATATTTCTGGCTCAGATCCTCTCACTTTATAGTGGAGAGATTCATCTGCTGGGCAGTGGTTCCCATTGCACTTGGGCAGGTAATTGCCAGAGATGTGATTTAGAAGACTTCGCTGGCGGGCAGGGTTTATAATGGAAAATACCATCACTTTGCTGCATGGGTTACACATGCAGGCCTGGTTCTAGTCATTGCAGGCCAGGATGTTTCTGCATTGGAGGTGGGGCAGTAGCACTCAGATTGTTACGGCTGCTGAGACAAGCTTATTTAGCAACTGGTGTTTCCAAGTGCTCTAAATGTGTGTGGTGGGTGGGGGTGGGGTACTTGCAACAGTACTAGAGCCGAGGAGAGCAGAGGCTGGAGATGGCTCCATTCTGATCAAAGTGTTATCTCAAATGGGAACCAAGATACCTACGCCCATTATACAATTGGAGTTAACAAGATAAACACGCCCCTTTTTCTCCGACAAGCAGACCCGCCCTCTCCTGTATCTGTCACCAGTGGACTGATGCAGATGGTCTTCCCTATGTGGTGTGCATATAATAAAGACTGACCAGAAATAAGGGGCAAACAACAGGTAAGTGCATTGAGAGAGAAACTACAGCTGAGGGAAGGGGATAAATGAAAACGAGCAATAACTCTACAAACAACGCAAACCCAGTAACACAGCAGCTCTCCCTATGAGCATAAAGCTCAGGCCCAAAATACAGAAACCACCCTGGCACTTGAAAATGTAACCCCAACTATGAAAACCCTAGTTATATCTCACTATATTCCCAGCACTTTCGTGGTGGCAGCGAAGTCCAGGACCTCCACTCCGGGGGTAACTGGAGCCCGCAGAGGAGGAGCACTGGAGAGTCCCTCGATGACCATTGGGATGGAAGAAGCAGACCAAGAACCCTCTGGTGGTTGTTGTTCCCAGAAACAGGAGCATGTAAGGTGGAATGCGTCTTCTGTTTTCTCACCTCGGGAATGAATGATATTTTTTGTTGGTGCACTGGTGCCACGAAGACCCGAGCCGCACTCGCCCTGTCACTAAGATGGACTGCACCACCAGTCTGTGATTACAGTCCTTTTATTCAGTTTGTGGTGGGAAAACATGGTATGATCCCAGGAAACAGTCTGAGGTGGTTTGGCCTTGAGATTGCCCAGTGGCGGGGAAAAAAACAGTTTAATCCTGTTACATCCAGGCCAAGTTGACAGTGCATAGAGGGGTCCTAAAAGGGAGTCACAAGTTGACAGTTCAGACTCCTTTTTGGATTGCTGCAATATCCTTAGAAACTGGATTATTGGGTCTGATACACACATGCAACTTAATAAACTATGAACAATATAACATTTCATACCCAACAAAAGGACTTTGCCAAGTCCACAGGGAGCCAGCTGGCTGCACGTGATCTTGACCTGAGAATGCCCTGGACTGCAATAGGGCTGGCGGGTGCATTTGGAAATTGCAGCAGAGCCAACACTAGTACTAGCAGTAACTGAAACTGTGTTTCCAGGCCCCAGAGATGTCACTTGATCATGGTTCTGAAAGTAAATATGCCACTCAGCTGACAGGGATTGGTAGCCCCTGACTCCAGTGGTTACACAGTGAACTTCATGCAGTTCATTAGCATTTTGATGAACTGCCAAAGGATCATCAGAACCCACAACAGTAGTTAAAACTTCCCAAATTCAGGTATACCAGCCTGGCATTCCTAATTTGGCTTCAAATACCTTTTAAAATATTCTTTCCACTGTCTCAGGTTTGGTCCAGTGTACAACAACTTTATCTTTTAGAGCTTGAAGTCTCCAAGACAAGCAGCTGCTGTAGCTAGAATGTAGGAGGAAAGGAATAAATAGGTATCAGGAGAATTTTCAAACTATGATTGGGTTCCATATCTTTAAGATGACTTTTACAAATCATTTAATTTGGCAAAATAAATAAAATATATATGTCTGCTGCCCTCAAAGCGCCCATCCCACATGTGAAATGGAATGAACTTTGAAAGGGGGAGAAATAAGTGTGATGGGTTGGGTCACAGAAACCCCTTGGGACTGCCATCTGATGTGCTGGGACTACCTCTGAGCCCCATTTTCCCTGGCAGCGTGGGACTTCAGTACCTTGCCTTGTTGAACCAGACATGCTAGCCTTCTACAATCACAGGCCCAGGTCTGAACCATATCCCCCAAAAGCTGCAGGCTTGACTGAAAACAGTTTAAGAAGTGCTCCTGTCTCCAGCACCCAGATATCCAGTTCCCAATAGGGTCCAAATCCCAAATAAATCCATTTTACTCTGTATAAAGCTTATAAAGGGTAAACTCCTAAATTGTTCACCCTCTAGAACACTGATAGTTGTGCTTCTCTCTGTTTGCTCCCCCACGTATTAGTTACTTACTCTGGGTTAATTAATAAGTAAAGTGATTTTATTAAATATAAAAAGTAGGATTTAAGTGGTTCCAAGTAATAACAGACAGAACGAAGTAAGTTACCAAGGAAAATAAAATAAAACATGCAAGTCTAACCCTAATACAGTAAGAAACTAAATGCAGGTAAATCTCACTCTCAGATGTTCCAATAAACTTCTTTGACAGACTAGACTTACTCCTAGTCTGAGTCCAGCAATCACTCACACCCCCATAGTTACTTTCCTTTGTCCCAGTTTCTTTCAGGCATCTCTTTGGGGTGGAGAGGCTATCTTCTGAGCCAGCTGAAGACAAAATGGAAGGGCTTCTAGGGCCTTATATAGTTTCTCTTGTGCCACATCCCAGTTACAAGATGGGGTCTCTAGCCACCTGGGCAAGTCACGTCTATGAATGATTCAGCTTTTTGCAGGCCGACGCTATTGTTTACATGTTAGTTTGAACGTTCCCAGGAAAACTCAGATGTGGACTGGCGTCTCCCAAAGTCCATTGTTAGATAAATACGCCCAATTACTTGAATAACCCCTACACGCTATGTTGACCAAATCTGTCTTATATGCTTCCTACTGCAAACACTTTAAATACAACCATAGAGCCAACACTCATAACTTCGACATAAAAACGATGCATGTATTCATCCTATTTGTATGCATGTAGTAGAACACAACCTTTGCAAAGATGTTACATGACATATCATAGAATATCGGGGTTGGAAGGGACCTCAGGAGGTCATCTAGTCCAACCCCCTGCTCAAAGCAGGACCGATGTCCGACTAAATCATCCCAGCCAGGGCTTTATCAAGCCTGACCTTAAAAACTTCTAAGGAAGAAGATTCCACCACCTCCCTAGGTAACGCATTCCAGTGTTTCACCACCCTCGTAGTGAAAAAGTTTTTCCTAATATCCAACCTAAACCTCCCCCACTGCAACTTGAGACCATTACTCCTTGTTCTGTCATCTGCTACCACTGAGAACAGTCTAGAGCCATCCTCTTTGGAACCCCCTTTCAGGGAGTTGAAAGCAGCTATCAAATCCCCCCTCATTCTTCTCTTCTGCAGGCTAAACAATCCCAGCTCCCTCAGCCTCTCCTCATAACTCATGTGTTCTAGACCCCTAATCATTTTTGTTGCCCTTCGCTGGACTCTCTCCAATTTATCCACATCCTTCTTGTAGTGTGGGGCCCAAAACTGGACACAGTACTCCAGATGAGGCCTCACCAATGTCGAATAGAGGGGAACGATCACGTCCTTCGATCTGCTCGGTATGCCCCTACTTATACATCCCAAAATGCCATTGGCCTTCTTGGCAACAAGGGCACACTGTTGACTCATATCCAACTTCTCGTCCACTGGAACCCCTAGATCCTTTTCTGCAGAACTGCTGCCGAGCCATTCGGTCCCTAGTCTGTAGCGGTGCATTGGATTCTTCTGTTCTAAGTGCAGGACTCTGCACTTGTCCTTGTTGAACCTCATCAGATTTCTTTTGGCCCAATCCTCCGATTTGTCTAGGTCCCTCTGTATCCTATCCCTACCCTTCAGCATATCTACCACTCCTCCCAGTTTAGTGTCCTCTGCAAACTTGCTGAGGGTGCAATCCATACCATCCTCCAGATCATTTATGAAGATATTGAACAAAACCGGCCCCAGGACCGACCCTTGGGGCACTCCACTTGATACCGGATGCCAACTAGACATGGAGCCATTGATCACTACCCGTTGAGCCCGACAATCTAGCCAGCTTTCTATCCACCTTATAGTCCATTCATCCAGCCCATACTTCTTTAACTTGCTGGCAAGAATACTGTGGGAGACCGTATCAAAAGCTTTGCTAAAGTCAAGGAACAACACGTCCACTGCTTTCCCCTCATCCACAGAGCCAGTTATCTCGTCATAGAAGGCAATTAGATTAGTCAGGCATGACTTGCCCTTGGTGAATCCATGCTGACTGTTCCTGATCACTTTCCTCTCCTCTAAGTGCTTCAGAATTGATTCCTTGAGGACCTGCTCCATGATTTTTCCAGGGCCTGAGGTGAGGCTGACTGGCCTGTAGTTCCCAGGATCCTCCTTCTTCCCTAAGATGGGCACTACATTAGCCTTTTTCCAGTCATCTGGGACCTCCCCCAATCGCCATGAGTTTTCAAAGATAATGGCCAATGGCTCTGCAATCACATCCGCCAACTCCTTTAGCACTCTCAGATGCAACGCATCCGGCCCCATGGACTTGTGCTCGTCCAGCTTTTCTAAATAGTCCTGAACCACTTCTTTCTCCACAGAGGGCTGGTCACCTCCTCCCCATGCTGTGCTGCCCAGTGCAGTAGTCTGGGAGCTGACCTTGTTCGTGAAGACAGAGGCAAAAAAAAGCATTGAGTACATTAGCTTTTTTCACATCCTCTGTCACGAGGTTGCCTCCCTCATTCAGTAAGGGGCCCACACTTTCCTTGGCTTTCTTCTTGTTGCTAACATACCTGAAGAAACCCTTCTTGTTACTCTTAACATCTCTTGCTAGCTGCAACTCCAGGTGTTATTTGGCCTTCCTGATTTCATTCCTGCAAACCCGAGCAATATTTTTAAACTCATCCCTGGTAATTTGTCCAATCTTCCACTTCTTGTAAGCTTTTTTGTATTTAAGAGCAGCAAGGATTTCACTGTTAAGCCAAGCTGGTTGCCTGCCATATTTACTATTCTTTCTACCAGTTATGTCATATTTACACTCAAGCATATTTCTATAAAGCATTATGGGGTGCAATGTCACAATAAGGAAGGGGGAAAGGAAGGAAAAATTTAATTTAGGAAGAGAGTGTAGTTCACAACTGAAACCACCACCCAGGAAGGGTGCCTGTACAAAGTGCTCCTTCACTTCTAGTGCAATTACTTTATGATCTTAGGGAAAAAAAAGTCCTTGATCCAAAAATACCATCCGGTACATAATAAGTATGACAGGAGCAAAGCAGGAAGTTGGGCATGGCTCCAGGGCCAGAGTTAAGGTTGTTTGGGAGACTGTAATTGTGAATTTCTATGCTGTCAAAAGTTTGGGGTTTTTTAGAACACAATTTCCTGTCTTTTAAATGGTTTGTTATTATTTTATACAAAATTACAGTGTTCTTGTAAAGTTTACAGCACTTGAGTCAGGGATTGTTTGTTTTCAGTCCAATAGCAGTTTAACTTTTTTGTGCAGGAACTGTTTGACACAGAGAAAGCAGAATGTGGTGTGGATGTGGAGGCTCCCAGTCATACTCCAAGAGAAGATCTTTGCTATTAAACATTCTCTCTCCTTCTGCTTTAATTTACTGTCATGTCTACTAGTGTTACAAGGAGGTCAAAGAAACCTTGAGTTGGGACTTGCGTAAAGTTGCAGGAGTTATGACTGCTCTGTACATCTGTTTCACATTGCATGTAACATCTTTAGGGAGCATTATTCTAGTGTGAGCAGTCTTGGTGTAAGAGGGTGCGTGTGTCTCTCCCCTTCTGACAGGGCAGGAGGCTGCACCTCCTCGCTGCTTTGCGAGTAGGGCACAGCTTGCAGCCTGTGAGTCCACCTGGTGATTAGTCCAATTAGCAGTTAGTCCTTCTGCCAAATCCCTCAATCAGGGCAGTGAGCAGGCGTGGTCGGCAATCAGCCCAGGCCTTAACTAGTCTTTCTGCCCCCGTCCCTCAATCAGGGTGTTTCACAGTTTATATCTCAGGCTGAGTCTGTGCGATACAGCCCAGCAGTTCAGGGTGAGGAATTAGCAAATCAGCAAATGCGCCTGGTGCCCTAGCTCCAGCGGGTGCCAGACCAATTCAGGCCTCCTGGCCTATTAGTGGCGAGGTGGCCACCTTCCACAGGTGGGGTGCCCGGGATAGGGGGACGCAGGCCCTTCCACTCCACTGTGTCCCAGCCCAGGACCTTATTATTGGCAGGGTAGTTTGCCACTAGGTCAGTGGGGATCCACCCGCAACACGCTAGCCAGCTCACAATAGTTCCACAGCCGAACCCTATTCTGCATCCCTGGGCTCCTTCCTACCCTCCCCAGCTTGGGGTACCTGGGTTTCGTGGTCGTCCTCCCGTGGGTAAACAGCCCATGGTAGTTCACCCATGGTGTTGCTGGTCTCCAGCAATTCAGATAACTCCTCTGGTTCGGCAGCCATATCCTTCAGTTCCAGGCTCCAGCAGCAAGGAAGAGACGTCCTGCTCCTCTGGCAGCTCTCTTCCTACTGAGGTAGGAGGCTGGCCTTTTATAGTCCCACTTCCTGTCCCGCCCCTCTGCTTCCGGCGGAGCGGCCGCAGATGGTCTGGTTCTGCCCACCAGGGGTGATTTTGGGTCTTTCCCATTCTGACAGGATGGGAGGCCATACCTCCTCGCTACCCCCCTGCCCCCTCAAGTCTGGCCCCCAATCTTCAGGGCTGGCATTTTCTGCCTCCCCCAACTGGGAGAGCCCAGCTGCTTTTGCATTCTCCTTACCTGCCCTATGTTGAATGGTAAACGTGAACAGCTGCAGAGTGAGGTACCACCTCGTTAGCCTCACATTGGTGTCTTTCATGTTCTGGAGCCACTTAAGGGGGGGCATGATCTGTGACTACCACAAAGATATTCCCCAGGAGGTAGTATTGCAGGGCCTTAACGGCCCACTTGATCGCTAGGGACTCCCTCTCAAAGGTGGAGTAGTTCTGTTCCCGGGGGGGTGGAGTTTCTGGTTGATGTATAGTATGGGGTGTTCCTCGCCGTCAAAGGTCTGGGAGAGGACAGGCCCAAGTCCCATGGGCTAAAGCATCAGTCTGGACCACAAACTTTTGTTAGAAGTCCGGGCTATATAAAACTGGCTCACCGCAGAGGTGGTCCTTCAACATCTGAAAGGTTTGGGTGCACTCTAGGGACCAATGGATGCGTTGCAGCTGGCTCTTTGTTAAGAGCTCGGTCAAGGGGGCAGCAATGGAGGTGAAGTTGGTGATGAAGCGATGATAATAGCCTACCAAGAACTGCCTTACTTGCTTCTTTGTCATTGGGGCAGGCTAGTTTTGGATTGCCTGGACCTTCCCAACTAGAGGCCGTACCTTCTCCCGCCCCAGGACATACCCTAAGTAGGTGGTCTCCTGGAAGCCAGTTCGACATTTCTTGGGGTTAGCCGTCAAACCTGTGGCCCGAAAGGGACCACAAGACAGCTACAAGACAGTGTAGGTGTTCTTCCCACCTTGTAAATCACCACATTGTTCAAATAGGCTGCAGCATATTCGAGGTGTGGTTGAAGAAGGTAGTCCATTAACCATTGGAATATCATGGGGCCCCCCCATGAAGTCCAAAAGGCATGTGGGTAAATTGGTAGAGCCCGCTGGGTGTAGCGAAGGCAGTTTTCTCCTTCGAGTTAGTTTCCAGCGGGATCTGCCAGTATCCTTTTGCAAGATCCAGGGTGGTCATATAGCTGGCGTCACCCAATAGGTCCAGGAGCTCGTCAATTCGGGGCATTGGGTATGCATCAAACTTAGAAATAGTGTTAACTTTCCAAAAATCAATACAGAATCTTTGGATTGGGAACCAAGATGATGGGGCTCCACCGCTCACTCTGGGAGGGTTCTATGACCCCTAATTCCAACATGGCTTGTACTACTTGCTCTTCTGCCTGCTGCAGTCACTGGGGGAGGGGTTGGGTGGTCTCCTGTACTACTTCCCCAGGTGGGGTACAGATGGTGTGTTGGACATGTCTGCCCTGGTGCAGCCGTGAATGTTTCGGGGAAGGCTTTTAGCAAGTATCTGGTCTGTTCTATTTGCTTGGGGTTGAGAGATTTGCCAAGGAGAGGCTCCTTTCGCCCCGTTGGAATAGGGGCCTGAGGTCCTAGCTCAGGATCTGGGGTTATCAACAGACTCTCCCGATCATGCCAGGCCTTTAAGAGATTGACATGGTAAATCTGGCGCTGCTTCTGCTGCCCTGGCTGGTGTATCTCGTAGTTTACAGGCCTGACTTGGCGAAGGACTTTGTGGGGGCCTTGCCATGGGGCTAATAGCTTGGACTCCTCCGAGGGGAGTAATCCCCAGGTTCAAAGGTTCAGGCTCAGGTTCCTCAGGTGTAGGCTTGGGCTCCGGCTCCCTGGGCAGCCTGCAGGGTCTCCTTGGTTAGGTTACTGACCTGTCTCAGGTGTTCATGCAATTGCATTACGTATTCAAGGAGCCCCTGGGTTGGCGAGGAGCTCTGTTCCTAGGTCTCCCACATGAGGTCCAGTAGCCCCTGCGGCTGGCATCCGTACAGTAACTCGAATGGGGAGAATTGGGTGGAAGCTTGTGGTACCTCTCGAATTGCCAGTAGCAATGGTGGGAGGAGTTGTTCCCATCGACACAACTCTTCTGGGGGAGAATTTTTGCATCATCCCCTTTAGTGTCCGATTGGCCTCATGGAATGATTCATCGGTTTGAAGATGGTAAACTGAGGTTTGCAACTTCCAGATCCCTAACAGGTGACTTCTGAGCAGCCGGGAAGTAAAGTTCATTCCCTGATCAGTTAGTATTTCCTTTGTAAGCCTACCCGAGCAAAGATTTTTGGGAGTTCCACTGCAATACTCGGGGTGGGGATGGCCTTGGGGATGTACTGAAAGCCTGCGGTGCTCCTTGTGAGGAGTTCAATTAAATCCATAGTGATACTTTCAAAAGAAGTCTTCACCACCAGCACAGGGAGCAGGGGTGCTTTCGGGACTCCAGCTGACGCAGCCCACTGGCATTCAGGGCAGGATGCACAGAAGTTCTTGGCGTCCTGGTATACTCCTGGTCGGTAAAATATGGCTAGTATTTGAACCAGGGTTTTCTCTTGGCCCAGATGGCCTGCGGCGGGGATATCGTGGGCCATCCTCAACATGGTCTGCCGGTGACAGTAGGGTACCACAAGTTGTGAGTGGGGTTCATGGATATAAGGGTCCTGGTAAGCCCAGTAGAGATGTTCACCCTTAAGTTCAAACCAGGGCCACTGAGTCATGCCCTGCGGATCTGTAGTGACACCATTGACACATGCCATCTGGTCATAGGCCCGGCTTAAGGTGAGGTCCTCTTTTTGGTCTCAACAGAAGTCCCCTTCTATGCCCCAGAGGGGTCCCTTGTCCTTGGGCGCTATTCAGGGTTCAGCTGGAGGGTTGGTTGGCCCTCCCTCAGGTGGGTCTAGAGAGTCCCTGGGGGATTGCTCTTCCTTGTCACCCTCGATGGGTCTCCTTCCAACCCCAGCCTCTCTGGCCCAGTTTGGAGAGATGCTGACTGCAGGACCTGGCTGAACTCCGGCCAGTCTCCCTCGTGGATGACGGGATAGGGGAGGTTCAGGACAACTCCCTGTAATTTGTCAGGTTACTCCCTCAATTGTGTGGGTCAGTTGAGCACTGGGGTACACCTTCACATCCCCATATACACAGCAGAGTTGGATGGGCTTGTGGGTCAAGCGATCAGCTGGAACGAGGTTTTCCCGCACCATCGTTAGGCTACACCCCAAATCCACAAGGGCCTCCACTTGCCTTCCCCGGAGGCTAACTGAGATGATCACTTTGGGACAGGGATATTGGTGGGCCTGGGCATCCCTGGCACAGAACTTGCCGAAGGAACAGTCCATAGTGGGACACTGCCTCTGGAGGTGCCCTAACTGGCCACACCTGAAGCTGATCGTGGCAGGACCTGGTCAGGGGCTGATCGTGGCAGGACCTGGTCAGTCCTCCAAACTCAGAGGATGATCTGGGCTCTCTCTCAGAGGAGGCCTTCGCCCACTGTCATGGCTCATCATAGGGCCGGGGGGGCTTCGGGGTCGAACCCACGGAGCCACCACTGCATCAGTCGTTTTTGCGGCATTGGGGTGGGTAGGGTATCGCCAGAGACCTTGAGTGCTTTCCCACACCTGGCCGTCTGGGGGTCACCGGGGTCTCGGC
The DNA here is from genome assembly GCF_965140295.1 of Lepidochelys olivacea. Lineage (NCBI taxonomy): Eukaryota > Metazoa > Chordata > Testudines > Cheloniidae > Lepidochelys > Lepidochelys olivacea. The sequence goes on along the minus strand of NC_140418.1, from coordinate 76,770,700 downwards.
CGTTAAGGCATCCTCCATGAGCCCAACTGCTGCCTTCAGGGTTGTAGGCCAATGCCACAGGACCCACGCCCTCCCTCAGGGTGGGAGGATGTGGCTACATTGTTCCACTATCACTTGTTCGGCCAGTTTGATGGCTGTGTGTCGCTCTGGTTGGAGCCAGCTCCAGCGGGCATCCTTAAGTTCCTGGGTGACAATGCAGAGTCGCGCCCCCAGCGGATAAATCTTCCCCCGAAACCTATGCTGGAAGGTTTTGGGTATTACGTCCAGAATGTCCAAGATAGCAGCCTTAACGGCCCGGTTGTCTCGGGCCTCCTTGTTAGAAAGGCTCCAGTAGGCAGCCTGCGAAGCCACCATCAAATACATGGCTAGGAGCATGTCCCATTGTTCTGGGGCCCGCGCGGCGGCCAAGGCAACCCACTCAAATGCAGCTAAAAATGCCTCTGGGTCATCTTCAGGACCCATCTTTGTGAGCTGGACAGGTAGGGTGGGGGTCACTGGGGCTCCTGCCCCTCCAGGGCTGGGGTTCTGAGGCAGCAGGGCACGTTGTTGGAAGCATTGCCTCTGCTGGTCCTGCTTTTGGGCCCCCAACTCCCAGAGTAGCTGCTGCTGCTGGGCCCTGAGATGTTGAAGCAGCTGCTGCTGCTGGGTTTCAGTCCGCCACTTCATCAGCTGCTCAAGCTCCATCCTGTTGTTCGGGTCTATTCCGGCTTAGGTACACTCGCAGACCCTCCCCTCTGTCTCAGGGGGTGGTCACTGCCTGCATTCTCCACCACGGGTCAGGAGGTGCGTGTGTCTCTCCCCTTCTGACAGGGCGGGAGGCCGGACCTCCTCACTGCTTCACAAGCAGGGTACATATCACAGTCAGTGATCACCACCTGGTGATTAGTCCAATTAGCAGTTAGTCTTTCTGCCAAATCCCTCAGTCAGGGCAGTGAGCAGGCCTGGTCAGCAATCAGCCCAGGCCTTAATTAGTCTTTCCGCCCCTGTCCCTCAAACTGTGAGACACCCTGATTATAGCTCAGGCTGAGTCTGTGCGATACAGCCCAGCAGTTCAGGGTGAGGAATTAGCTCCCAACCGGGAGCGACAGCAAATGCGCCTGGCGCTCTAGCTCTGGCGGGTGCCAGATCAATTCAGGCCTCCTGGCCTATTAGTGGGGAGGTGGCCACCCTTCACAGGTGGGGTGCTTCACAGGGGGACGCAAACCTTCCATTCCACTGTGTCCCAGCCCAGAGCCCTGTTAGTGGCAGGGTAGTTTGCCACTAGGTCTGCGGGGATCTGCCCGCAACACACTGGCCAGCTCACAATAGTGTGACAGCCAAACCCTATTTGGCATCCCTAGGCTCCTTCCTATCCTTCCTAGTTTGGGGCACCTGGGTTACACAGTCGTCCTTGGTCTCCCCTAAGTAAACAGCCCATAGCAGCCCCGGCAGTTCATCGGCGTTGCTGGTCTCCGGCAATCCAGGTAACTCCTCTGGTTGGGTAGCCGTTTCCTTCAGCTCCAGGCTCCAGCAGCAAGAAAGAGACGTCCTGCTCCTCTGGCAGCTCTCTTCCTAGGAACTAGGAGGCTGGCCTTTTATAGTCTTGCTTCCTGTCCCACCCCTCTGCTTCCAGCGGAGTGGCCGCAGGTGGCCTGGTTCTGCCCACCAGGGGTGATTTCGGGTCTCTTCCATTCTGACAGGGCAGGAGGCCACGCCTCCTCTCTACAATTAGTGTTTCACAGGTGGCTATGTGGTCTGGAGGAAAAAACACCAAAGTGGGAGGCAGATGGTTATACTGTTATTACTTTATTTTATTATTTGTATTGTGGTAGTCATGTACCAGGACTCCATTGTGCTACACACCGTACAAACACTGAACAAAGAGAGAGATTTGTAAGCAATTTGGGGCAGGGACTAAGTATAAGATAGAGCCAGTGGGTGGATGCAGCCAGACAGACTGGGGAGTACAAAGAAACACTGAGACAATATTGGTCAGCATGATAAGCAGTGGTCTGAGCACACCGGCAGCTCGCTGTTAGCTGATAGGTAGCAAGAAGATGTGGTGGCTGTGAAGGCCCTGGAAAGTGAAGACAAGTAGTCTGTTTGATGTGATAGAGAAAGGGGATCCAGGACAGGGATTCAAAGAAAGGAGTGACACCATCAATGCAACAAGCTAGGAAAATGATCTTTGCAGCAGCATTCTGAAGGACAAGAGTGGGGCAAGCTGGGATTTGTTAAGGCCAGAGAAAAGGATGCTGTAGTAATTGAGATGTGAGATAATGGGAGCCCAGGACAGATAGAGCTTTGTGGCGGGGGAGGAAAGGCTGTATCTTAGACGTGCTGTGCAGGAAACATCGGCAAAATTTAGAAACAGTGTGAATGTTGTCTATTCCTGACTCCAACGTCAACATGGTGTGTAGCCTTGGGCAGGTTGTTTCACACACCTGCCTCAGTTTCCTCAATTGTAAAATGGAACAGATAATACTTTACCTTACAGGGATGTTGTATGGGTTAATTAATGTTTGTACAGAACGTTGCATTGGTCAATCAAAGTGTTACATAAATGCTAGGTAAAAATTTAATATTTATTAGCCATAGAGAATAGGGCAAAGCAGCTATGGCATCATTCCATCATTGTCCTTCAAGCCGTGTTAATCAATGAGGGGAATAAAATGACTGTCCTGTAGTACTTCCTTGGATTTACACAGATGGTTTCTGCATTTTCCTGCATTTCTGTTAGTGCTGGACCAACAACAGAAACAGCAACAATAGTAGCAGCTTGAGAGACTGTTTGGCAGCATGTTGCAGGAACATATAGTATCTATTTTTTCAGTTCCACACAAATGCCTCTGTGTATCATTGAAAGACTGTTGCAGAATTAGATCTCTGCAAAATATTCCCACTGAACCCCAAAGCCATTCAGACGGAGCCGTGGGTCCAAGATTTGATGTGCTCAAAAGCCTCAGCCAAAGGTCAGTGAAATCGGCTGAGTTGGTTTGTCTATAGAGCTGAGAAAGCTGCCAGCTCCCCCTCCACGAGTCTATCAGATTCTGCGCCCACAGATGGTGCTGAAGGAAAAAGGAGATCTCCCAGGGCCTGTTAGAGGAGCAGATATCCTTTGGGGTGGGGTGAGGGCAAAGGGGTTCCCCTGCAAGGTTTGGATTAGTTGAACCCTGTGGGTCAGTTTCTTCCACCCTTACTCATACCTTGCTTAGAATGTACTTTCATAGATCTTATTTCTGGAGTTAGGTACCAGTGGGCATGAGCAACCGTGGGAGTATCTGGCTCTGAATGAATGTGCAAGGGTTGGTTTTCTAGGGCTTGTGAACCAAACTGCGGGAGTCAGATTTTTAACCAAAAGCTGCAGGGCTTGCATTCCTACATAGAATTGCTAGCTGGCTGCTAATTGTCATTGTACCTGTCCCCTTATGCCTAATGAGAAAACCTGTGTTAATCATTCATTTATTATGGCAAAATGGACACAGACCACTCACCGACTCAATTAACACTGTTTTTAGTTAGAAGAATAGTAGATTCCATTTCATAAGGCAAATCCTATCATTGGACAGAATACTATTTATACTGAGCTAACCATCTATTGATTTGCAATCAGAACCTGCTCCTGGGGTATCAGATACCTCTATTAGCCTAATAAAGCCTTTTCACATCTCAGCTTTCTTCAGTCTTTGCTATAGGAAGTGGAACAAAATCAACTGGTTTTTAGACCATACGCAAAACCTTTGTTTAACCTATTCCTGGAAATTCCCCGCATTACCTACAGTTGTGTGCTCTATCTGCTGTCATATTTCTAAATTCAAATAGTTTAATTAATTTCCACTTGTGTTTGAGATTTCTGGAAGGCTTTGTCATATATGGTCATCTAAAAGGGCTTACATGCAATGAAGCAGGTACCACACCATAACCAAAATGCACAATCAGCCATTCAAATAAAGTATTAAAAATAGATTTGGATGAGATGCCTCCTGTGTGCTCTGAGTCCATTAAAAATCTCCAACTGTACATATGTAATCCTTAGCCACAGTAAATGTTCAGACAATTCATTTCCCCCTTTTGAACAAATGAACCATTATATTATACACTGGATCAAGTACAGCACAGCCTACAGCTAGCCCAAAACAAAGTTCTCAGACATTTCCCCCCCTCGGCTTTGTACTCATAATAAACAAAAACATCTCACAACTATAGCTGCACACTGGCCTGTACTTAAATAGATGCAATAGCTACACTCTTTGACTGCTAAGGATTAGGAGTAACTTCTTAATAACAACAAAAACGTTGCATCTAACCTAAGAAATATCTCAGCTTTTTATTTTGAATTAACAGAGTTGAAAAATAGCACCCTTAAATCTTTGTTGGTTGGTGTGACTGGGGCTGGTTTTTCATATATACATAAATCTCTGGCAATGCAGCTTAGGCTCCTCAGACAAGTATACAAATCACACAGCAACCAGGCACACAGAACAGATCTGAGAGGAAAAGAACAGGCTCCAACACTACAATGGTAGGTCTATCTTTCACTTGGGTGGGTCGGGAATGGCTGGTGGCCAAGAACTAGAGTAGAACGAGCACTTTCAAAAATAATAACATACAGACTCCAGAGCCCAGATTCTATGGTCTGGCTGAGTTATGCCCAGCATGTAGTGGAGGAAGGGAAAGGAACCATCTCAGGGAGTAGCTGGCCCACTAAGGGGAGTTGGAAGCAGCTACATCCATGATGGATTCGCTACCTCTCAGCTGAGACTGATCAGCTAGGGATCAGGTGATTATAAAAGCCAGCAAGTAGGCCAGTTGGGTAGAGTGTGACCAGACAGTCCTTTGCTCATGGAGGAGGGCTATAGGAAAGTAGCAGAGACACAATCTGTAGGGAATAGAGATGCCCCTGCAGGAGGCGGTGGGTTAGGGTAGTGGTTCCCAAACTGGGATTCATGAAATGTTACAGGGGGTTCTCAGGAAAAAATTCGCTAATGGCAGACAGAGCTGTCCCTAGGGACCCCGGGCAGCACGGGGCCAGCAGCCTGGAGCTCCTAGACTTCCAAGAGCTAAGCAGATCAAAACAAGTATATCTATCACACTGAGGAGATTTAAACTTCAAGACTCCTTAAAAGAAATGGACAGGGAGGTGAATAGTTTTTGCTTTTTTAAAAATTAAATAGGCAGCTAGTGTTGTTTTTAAAATTATTATGAAGAACAAGTTTAAGCTTTTTTGTAACATGTGTTGTTTGCCTGGACTGCTCAAGACCTGAATGCTTGTGTAGGAGGAACTCTTTGAGTTGGTTTCCTAAATACCTTCATGCTGTTTCACATCTGATATTCCTTGATGAAACATAGGAGTCTTGTCTTACAACAGGCTTATTCAAGCTATGAAAGTGAGATCTTGGCAGAGTGTTGCCATTTTCATAATGTAATAAAAATACTGTAATGATTAAAAATTAATAATGAATAGTGTGTAATAAGTATATCACAAAAACAAATTTTTATATTTCCAAGATCACTGCTTTTATAATTTATACTCAGGTAAAGGAGAAAATCCCTGGAAATATTCATTTTTAAGAGGGGGTTTGCAAGACTTGAAATTTTAGTGAAAGGGGTTCACAGGTTGTTAAAGTTTGGGAACCACTGCGTTAGAGGGAAGAGATAGTTAATGTGCTGTACAATTTACATGTGGAAGAAATAAAGCTGAAGCCTTCTGAAAAGGGCCTGAACAAGACTCTGGGCATGGACTTACTTCTTCCTGGTTTGAGGGGGACAGGCCAGTAGGCTATAGGTCAAAGGTGGGTTTATGCCGCAGGGACTTGTTCAATCTGAAGGTTGTTCTAATTTATGTCTAACTGTCCTAGTCCCAACGGGCTGTTCAAGCAACCAGAAGTGCAGTGGTTCCCTGGCCACCATGCTCATTTTCACTCAGGGACACCCCCTTCACTGACTCTAAACCATGGGAGTGGGGGGAGGAATTCTCTTTATGCAAGAGGAGTCCAAAGAGGGCCTATTAAGCTGGCTTTTAGCTTCTTTTTCCCATTTAAAGTAGCATGAAGTGGTCAGACACCCACCCCAAGACTTTCAACAGATTAAGGAAAACCATTTTCTAGTAATGGCTCAAGACCAAATTTACCCTTATTAAAAAACAACAAAGAAGAGGTTCTAATAACTGTGTGTAGTGTATGCCAATCCACAGATGAGTCTGTGGGTCAAAAAGGGAAACTCACCCAATGTGATTAAGTGCACTCCTAGGTACATCCATGGCTGTGGGGGTATGAATAAAACGGAAATGCGGTCCACAACAATCCATAGCTTCCACCAACGAAGATGTGGAAACAATGGAGCAACATGGTGCTTGGGAACCAGAAAGGGAGTGGGGCCCATTTGTTCTGTGCCTGTGACAAGCCCATTGATATGGGAAATGCTGGGCCCAGTTCTCCCCTCTGTTACACTGATTTTACACACACCTGCAATGGAGTTATACCAGAATAAAACTAGTGTAACATTGTGGAGCAATAGGGCTTGTTTTACCTATTCTGATTGTAGCAGGATGAACATTTCTAGATTATAGTAGATGTGAAAGCTGGTCCTAGAATACATTATAGTGGCTAATGTCCCAATGCCTACCATTAGAAATGCCAAAAATGAGTCTTATGAGCTGACCTGGGACTTCAGTTCTAGGTACCCAATCTCTGCTAACATATAGAGGCCACCAAACAGACATCAGCAACATTTGATCACTAACATCCCAGGCTGGATTCAAACCAGCACTTCTGGGTGAAAGCCTTGAAGATTCTATTTCCCAATCCCTACAACCTTCCGGCCCCTTGCTGAACACTGTATTTCATCAAATCATTTGTGATTGCTTTCTAACAATGACCACTATTGTCAGCAGTTACCACCAGACTCTTACATGTTAGGTAGCCAGTACTGTTGCTATATTTTAAAACCCCTTAATTTAAAGATTTCATCTAATTCTGACCCTTTCCATTTTCATTCCCCAGATAACGACCACACCATATGTCTGACTAGTCAGCTTCCCATGCAAATAGGGAATCAAAAACTCCACATGATTAACAAACATTTATCTTGTTTACATGAAAAAGCAACTGTTTTAAAATGCTATGAAACATTGGGGGAAATTTCTTTCAAACATTTACTTTATCGTTGTTGGAGGTACAATGGGAATTTTTTTAGGAACATGCTGTTTATGTGTTTTAGTTAATGAATTATTGACATAGATTTGCTGGCAGAGAAAGCTCTGAAGACTGTTTTAAAGGCAGTGGAAGAGAGGCTGGGTAATATAATGGTGGGATTTTGTAGGAGAAAACAAAGAATAAAGATGTAAGGCTGAGATTTTCAACAGAAGCTAAGAATGTAGAGATGGGCACCTAAATCCCTGTGGCTCCTTTGAAAACCCTAGCCTAAAACACGGTGACCACAGACTACACTCTGAAACCTCTCATACCAAAACAAATCAACTGCACCATGTCATGTTGTGTGTGTTTCTAAAATAATGTAACACTATGGAGGGGATACCATGCAGAATTCAGCACTGTTAGAGCAAGTAAAGACACTGATGGAATTGGAGCAGCTCTGAAAGCATTTATGAATACCGTATGTTGATCCAGTTAATGGGGTATGTACTGGTTTAGTTTAATAGGGAGCTGTAAGGAAAAACAAGCAGGAAAGACACAGAATGGCTCTAAAGAAGTAACTTCTCCACAAACACTTAAGGGTTAAGAGACAATACCATTACAGGAAAAGGCCAGCACTCACAAAAGATCAAAAGGGCCACAGCAGTTTGAAAGGGGACTCTGTCTCAAGAGCGGGGGAGTTATTCAGGGGAACTTGACTCAGACATAGGCACTCAGTGGGTTGTCTGAAGAAGTTAGCCCTGCCTAACTTACCAGCAGGAAATGGTAGAGCCTTCAGGTAAGATATACCGGCTTGTACACTCTTGTTCCTAAATCCTTTTTTTCTCTTATGCTTTGTTCCTATTAAAATAACCAACACTTGAGTTTAAGAAGACCGTCTGATCACTATATATCACTGGTCAGACTTCCAAAGGGAAGAACCAGTCAGACCTGCTGGTGCTGGGTAAGCACAGTGGATACACAAGGTACTGTACCCCCAGCACTGGTCTAGGAGTAAGTGAACAGTGGAATTCCATTGCCGGGGGAGAGTAAGGCACACGGCCTGACATGGCGGGGTGTACGAGAAATGGGGCAGAACTGCAGCTGGCCCTGGAACTGTGCCAGAGATGAATGATGATTTATCATTTTTAATGCTGCTGACTGGCTGAAATAACTTGTTACCATATGTGACTACTTAATTCTGCTGGCTGGCTGGCTGCATTAATGAGATACTTGTATACAAGTACGTAATGCTGCAGAGAGGCCATCATTACAATGCTGTACGTTCAGTTAGTTGTTAGGACACCAATGCATTTTGAAAGGGCATTTTTATTGCCCTTTTTATTTATTATATAATAAGGACCCAATCCTGACAACTCTTATTCATGTGAACAATCCTTACTCTGTCAGTAGTCCCACTGAAGCATGGACTTCCCTTCTAATTCTGGCCTGCTGAACCTCTCTTCACTTAGATCCTTCCTTAACACTTGCCTCTTCCACAATGCCCATAAGAAGGTCATCAGTAGTAATAATCATTATGTTTAAAATAACATGTCAGTGAACCATCTCAAAATCCACATGCTTATGCTGAGTAACACCGGGCTTTTACTGCTGTAACCCTGTCCTCCTTCCCTGCGTGTGTTACCCCCACTCATTACATCATGGCTAAAATTAGCCTATAACAGTGGTTCCCAAACTTTAATAACCTGTGAACCCCTTTCACTAAAATGTCAAGTCTCAGGAACCCCCTCTTAAAAATGAATATTTCCAGGGATTTTCTCCTTTACCTAAGTATAAATTATAAAAGCAGTGATCTTGAAAATATAAAATTTGTTTTTGTGACGTGCTTATTAGTCCAGTGCCAGGTTTACAATGGCTCCAGTGGCTCCATGGAGCCAGGCCCATGCTCAGAAGGGGCTCTGGCCTGCTCCGCTTGCACTGCACCCTGAGACCCTCCTGGCTCCTCCTGCCCACCACTCACTTCTCTTGGCCTGCCTGGTGGCTGGCCAAGGGCTCCTCTCTGCCCATTGGTCCCACCCCCTGCTCCTCTCAGCCCCACAGTGCACCTCCGGCTCTGGGCAGTCTCTGTTTCCCACCACTTGTGGGGCCCCACCTGTCTCCCCGGAGCTGAGCCGCCTGGGACTGGTCCAGAAACCTGGCCAGTCTCAGCCAGGTGTGGGTAGGGGGTGGGGGAGACAGTGCAGAGGGCTTGGCTGGGCCCCTGCAGGCAAGTGCATCTTGAGGGACTCCGGCCAGGACAGGTCCTGGCCTGGCTGATCATGCCACTCCCAAGGGTCCGGAGCAATTTCCAGCCCTGGGACCAGCCCTGGCAGCGCTGCCAGCTCAGCCTGGCAGACATCGCCTCCCAGCAGGGCTGGTGAGTGCGACTGGAAGGCAGGGCTTGGGGGGGGGTGAGTCTGTGGAGAGTATGGTGGGGTGCTGGGCTGTGAAGGGGCAGGGAGGATCTGTGTCTGTTGGGGCACTAAGGAGTGGGGGTTCTGTGGGGGGTGCTGGGCAGTTGTGGTGGGGCTGTGGGCAGGGGTGGTGCTGTGCTGGGTGCTGTGCATTTGTGGGTGGCTCTGCTGGGGGGCTGGCCATAGGGAGTCAGGGGCGTGGGGGTTGTGTGGTGTGGCATATGCCCACCCCCCCATGGGGAAGGGGCATGCTGGCAGCACAGGGCCAGGCAGGCCACTGTGCATCTGGCAACTGCCGGTTTGTAAATAGTGACCTTGCATTGGGCGGAGCAGGGATGCCCCTGCCATGCGATGTCCCATTGCCTCTGACTGGACCCTTACTCTGGGGACTGACCTCCCCACGCCATGCTCCATTGCCTCCATGGGGGCCCACAAATATGTTTGGTGCCAGGCCCACAAAAGGTTAATCCGGCCCTGCTTATTACACACTATTATTAATTATTATTTATCATTACAGTATTTTTATTACATTATGAAAATGGCAACACTCTTCCAAGATCTCACTTTTGTAGCTTGTATCACTTTGAATAAGCCTGTTTCACCAAGGAGTATCAGACGTGAAACCGCATGAAGATATTTAAGAAGCCAACTCAAAGAGTTCCTCCTACACAAGCATTCAGGTCTTGAGCCGTCCAGGCAAACAACTCACATTACAACAAAGCTTAAACTTGTTCTTCATAATAATTTTAAAAACAATACTAGCTGCCTATTTAATTTTTAAAACAGCAAAAAATATTCTCCATTTCTTATAAGGAGTCTTGAAGTTTAAATCCCCTCAGTGTGATAGATATGTTTGCTTTGATCTGCTTAGCTCTTGGAAGTCTATGGGCTCCCGGCTGCTGGCCCCGTGCTGCCATGGGTCCATAGGGACAGCTCTGTCTGCCATTAGGGAATTTTTTCCCGAGAACCCCCTGTAACATTTCGCGAACCCCCAGAGGTTCATGAATCTCATTTTGGGAACCACTGACCTATAAAATCCTGTGATCTTCTCTTTGTCCTGTAAAATGCCTAATACACTTTGGGACATTGTAAAAGCAACCACAATAATAATGAATAACAAACTTATCAGCTCAGCTTTTCAGTTAAAAAGGAGTTTTCAGACAGACACTAAAGAACCTAATGTTGATCAAAAGCATACTAGTCTTGGAAACAGCATTCGGAAGCCCAGTTCAGCCAAAGTTCAGAAAATGGGAGTCAATCCTTTTTGACGGTTTGTGCATAGTTCTTCACTTATTTAACAATACAAGGTATTTGGAGACCATTGTCAACAGCTAAAATTGTCTCTATAGATAAAACAATTTGGGCCAAATTCTTCCCTGGTGTAACTGCACAGATTTCACAAGAGTTACATTAGGGATGAATTTATCCCCTTCTCCTTGGGAACAGCAAGAGAGATCAGGAAATTAAACTTCCCTTGAGCTTTTAAATTCAGATTAAAGCAGTTTTCAGTATGTCTAAAATATTCCACACTTTGTAACAGTAATATATATTTCAGCTCATCTAAGAGCTTTGCTTTTCCTTTCCAGTTTCACTCCCTGATCCACTAATGCTCATGATTCTGAAAGGCCACCCTTGAAATTGACTTTATTATTTGCATATTTTGTTTATTTAAATTCTAATTCAGATTTTAAAAATATTTTACCTGCTAGAGAAAAAATTGAAAAATACAAATCTGGTGAAAAGCAAATTGTGTGGGTCATATAAACTTATAAAGGCTGAGGTTTAAAGTAGCCTAAGAGATATCAGGAATCCCAAGTCTTGTCTTTCCTATCTGAAATTAACCAAATCTCAGTCATGTTCTCAGAGATGCTATTGAAAACAATATTGTTTGGTCTATGTTAGAAACATACACTGTTTTCAATAGTTGCTGAATAGTTGATGGGAAGCATTTTCAGCAATGGTTCCATTTCCTTGAGTAGTCAAAACTCTTGATTAATGCTCCCCGACAGAAATGGTCTGCCCCCTAACACTTGAAGCACAAAGAGTGTGATTCTCATCTTCCTCTGGCTTCAGTACTACTCACAGGAGTGATGAGTGCTGGATGTGCCCTGGTTTTATATTTTACAAGATCAATTCCTGGAAGTCTAACTCAGAAAAAAGACCCAGGCTGAAATCAGTGGAAGTCAGGGAGCTCTCTTCTGTCAGATGCTAAGCATCTCTGCCAGGGTAGTCCCTCAGGACTGGGCCGTCAGGGCTACCCTAGAGAATTAGACTATTGGTAATTGAATTGGTGGGATAATACCAGAGTAAGCACTAGTGTGGTGTGTTCACATGACTCGTGGGTTTGGATGCAAGTTGATTGTAATTTTACTCTGTGTCCAAACCAACACTGCATTACACTGTCGTAGTGTTGTGGTTGTACTGCCTTCTGCACATATCTCCCACAGTGTCTAGTACAGGTGCCTGGGAGATTTCAAAAGGCCTTCTGGGGTCCTGGACTGCTGAATTAGGATCCAGATCTGAGCTTTCATTGAGTTCAGAAGTTTTTGGATCTGGAGTTTTGCTCTGGGCCTATCACTGGGCCAAATTCTGCTATCAGGTATACTTGTGCAAATCGAGATTTACTCCACATGTATACTGGTGTAAATGAGAGCAGAGCTTTAATATTACTGATTTTGATTTCTTTTTTCCCAAAAAAAACATTATAAACGGCCAGGGATGTAGATCTAAGAATCAGCTCACACTTCAAATCTTATCTTCAAGATTCAAGCCATGTCTGTTTTTCAATTTGTGTCTGTTGTTGCATAAAACTAAACCAATACTTACTAAGTGACCAAACATAAACAAACCAATTCCACTAGGACAGGAAACTCATCAATGTGTTTACAATGTGAAGCATACTGAGGTGAGGTTTCCTTCTTCCTCAAAATATTGTAATGCAATTAGTTTAAAGCAAGAAAAGTCCTGGATCCTTAAGCTATGACTTACAATATGTGACAATCTCTAGTAAATACTGGCATATTAGGTTAATCAATAATGATACCTCTTATGCAGCCTCATCCAAAGGCCAATGAAGTCAATTGGACTCTTTGACTTGAATGGGATTTGGATCAGACCTTCAACTGGAAAAGAAACATAAAAGAGGCATAGCTGAAAGTGAAGTACAATTGCAAACTGCAACCACATAAACATTTTTCAGTTTTAAAATTGGATCACGTCTATCTCCACCTCCATGACTTTTTTATGAATTTGGTGATCATTCAAAAATAGTTACAGGCTTCAAAAGCCTCCATAGTCTTAAAGCATGTAATATAGGCATTTGTATATTTGTGCTGAACAATTTTCAATACACAGCAAAATGTTTCCAATGCACCAAAGATGACCCTGGCCCCAGTCCTGTAAATGCTTATGCTGATGATTAACTTTATACACATGAGCAGTCCCCATGGGACTATTCCCATGCATAAAGCTACTCATGTACATAGGTCTTTGCAGGATCAGGATCCGTGTAATCTGCACCAAGTATGGGGGGGGGGGGGGTGTTTGGGCCCAGTCCTATTCCCTTTTAAGTTAATAAGAAAATTCCCATTGGCTTTTATATATCTATTATGTAGGCATTAATACCACACATACACGTCCATAGCATCTGAATACCTTTGTTAGTGGTGTGACGTTCCCCTCTGGTGTTATCTGGAGCATTGATCTGCTAGGTCACTCCAGTCCTTGACTCTGGGAGCCAGCCTTACCCTGCTCTGCTGTGAGAACCCCCACTCCTGGGCTGTTCACACACAGCCTCTGGCATGTAAACTTCTCCTTGGATTGTGCAACTGGATGACACTACCCAATATCTCTGGTCCCAAACACAACCCTAGGAACCTCCATCTTGCAGTGTCCAATTATGCCTACTGGACCCTGCAAGTTTATATGAGTTCATCAATTTAACAAAGAAATTGATGTGCACCAGATTTGTTATTCCAAGGGGAGTGTCTGACATGCTTCAAACCAAATGCACTGCTTCAGGTAGACTAAACAAACAGATTTATTAACTAGAAAGACAGATGTTAAGTGATTATAAATCAAAGCATAACAAGTCAGATTAGGTCAAATGAAATAAAACCAAAACACATTCTAAGCTGATTTTAACACTTTCAATGCAAAGAAACTTAGATGCTTCTCACCACTGGCTGGCTGGTTGTCCTTTCTTCCCTCTTGGCTTTACCCTCTCACCACCTTCAGAGTTAGGTGAGCATCGTAGTCTCAAACTGACCAAAGAAAGAGGGCTGGCTCACTTGAGCGTCCAACAGATCCTTTATTGTTGCCTAGGCCAGTGTCCTTTGTTCCTGTGAGGCTAGGCTGGGTTTGTCTCATACATGCCCTGATGAGGTGTGAACTGTCCCTCTGCTTTTGGAGATTTTTTGCCTGGGCTTGCTTTAAGCCATGAGAATACATTTTCAGCCTCATAACTATATACATGAAATTATAACCTATAGCATTACTGAAACGACAATTACTATAACATCTCTATAACAACTATGCTCAGTGCATCATGAGCCTTCCGAAGACACCCAACATGACAAACTTAGTCTATTTCCCCCTCTGAGTCCCCATTTCAGGAAGGCAGCCTTATACATAGGGGCACTTATGCACAATTTTAACTGTAAGCATGTGCTTAAATCCCAATGATTTAAGTCTCATTGACTTCAATGGGCATGAAGCACATGTTTAAAGTTAATCATGTGCTTAGGTGCTTTCCTGAATCTACTGTTATAGATAATGCTCTGACTTTGCTGGAGCACTAAATATGTGTCCCTGGCCTCTAACTCACAGCCAGAATCAGGCAGGATTTAGATTTTTGGCAAGCTTTTTAACCCCTGAAAAAAGAATTCTCCTCCACAATAAAGACATAGTCTAGTTCAAATAAAAAGAAATATGGGTCTCCCTACCCATTACTTGTCTGGCAGTTTGTAAATTCCTTTTTCATTCCTAGAAAGAGGAGCAAGTCAAAATCCCAGTTCTAGATCCTTTATTGTTTCTCAGGGTCCTCTGTTTGAGCTGGAAAGTAATGGGCTGTTTCTGGACTAGATTGTGCAGAAAGGCCACAGTTACAAATACCACTTTAGAATGTATATTTGCTCCAGATCCTGTTCCAGTTATATTTAATTTAATCCAACAACCCTGATGTCTCTAATCCTATTAGTTTTCAAGATCCTCCACACAGTGTTTATATTTTTTTGTTTTTATGAACGTTTTCTCATCAGCTATCTCTAAGTCCTTGACAGCTGCTCCCTCCAATGCAGAAATTGTCTCCATTTCTGTGCCCTGGTTCTCCTTGAGCTTGACATTTTTCAGTGATAGAGGACAGTACTCTCTGCAGGTCAGTAAAAACACTTGCTTTTAACAACTCTTCTGAATCTATATCTTGTAAATTGCTAAGATAGATATTTATGCTTTTAATTTACAATCTGTCAGTCACTGTCATTGCTAATGCAGTTTCAAAGATCCCAGACCTCTTAATGTTTTTTTCTATGACCCTGAGTTTTAGGGTCAAACACTTCCCATAACATTTTTTGCTGTCATTCTCTGGACAAGAATTGAAGCTGGTTGCCAAATATGAAAAATGATTTTTCTTTTTTTCTTCTTCTTCAAATGTAAGCTACCCATAAATAGTCTCATGACACAAACATCAAATTAACTAAAACACCACATTTTCACTAATTTCTCATGTTGGTATTAACATGAATATTACTGTAGCACGAACAGGCTATGAGATCAGGAGCCACTTGTGCTAGGCACTGTACAAATGTAGGGTAACTGACAATCTCTGGTGGGGAGGTCACATATGGAAATATTTTTATTATTATTATTACAGTAATATTTCCTTAAATTCCATGGCAACGATTAATGTACTTTTATTAATAGGGCTTCAAAAATGTTCTTTAGCCCTCCTGTAACATTAGGAATCTATTCAGGATCTTCATATCATAGCTATTCTTCATCCAGCATTAAACTGTTCAGAGCATAGGTCACAGATGTTAGATATGGAAAAAAGGATGGATAATACACTTGATCTGAGCCCAGTGTTCCTTCATCTGTACATCAAAGTGCTCCAGGCTCTCAGACACCCCAGAGGAGAACAGAAGAGCTTTCACACTAAGTCTTGAACCACAGGGTGGTTCTGCACATTCTTGTCCGCCACCTGACCTGGAAATCCTGGGCGCCCCATCATCTCAGGCATTGGCACCCTGACAGCAGGATTGTCTGGCTATGTAGACTCCCTCCTCAGGCCCTACGCTACCAGCACTCCCAGCTACCTTCGAGACACCACTGACTTCCTAAGGAAACTTCAATCCATCGGTGATCTTCCTGATAACCCCATCCTGGCCACTATGGATGTAGAAGCCCTCTACACCAACATTCCACACAAAGATGGACTACAAGCCGTCAGGAACACTATCCCCGATAATGTCACGGCTAACCTGGTGGCTGAACTTTGTGACTTTGTCCTTACCCATAACTATTTCACATTTGGGGACAATGTATACCTTCAGATCAGCGGCACTGCTATGGGTACCCGCATGGCCCCACAGTATGCCAACATTTTTATGGCTGATTTAGAACAACGCTTCCTCAGCTCTCGTCCCCTAAAGCCCCTACTCTACTTGCGCTATATTGATGACATCTTCATCATCTGGACCCATGGAAAAGAAGCCCTTGAGGAATTCCACCATGATTTCAACAATTTCCATCCCACCACCAACCTCAGCCTGGTCCAGTCCACACAAGAAATCCACTTCCTGGACACTACAGTGCTAATAAACAATGGTCACATAAACACCACCCTATACCGGAAACCTACTGACCGCTATTCCTACCTGCATGCCTCCAGCTTTCACCCTGACCACACCACACGATCCATCGTCTACAGCCAAGCTCTGTGATACAACCGCATTTGCTCCAACCCCTCAGACAAACACCCAAAAGATCTCTGTCAAGCTTTCTTACAACTACAATACCCACCTGCGGAAGTAAAGAAACAGATTGATAGAGCCAGAAGAGTTCCCAGAAGTTACCTACTACAGGACAGGCCTAACAAAGAAAATAACAGAACGCCACTAGCCGTCACCTTCAGCCCCCAACTAAAACCCCTCCAACGCATTATTAAGGATCTACAACCTATCCTAAAGGATGACCCAACACTCTCACAAATCTTGGGAGACAGGCCAGTCCTTGCCTACAGACAGCCCCGCAACCTGAAGCAAATACTCACCAACAACCACATACCATACAACAGAACCACTAACCCAGGAACTTATCCTTGCAACAAAGCCCGTTGCCAATTGTGCCCACATATCTATTCAGGGGACACCATCACAGGGCCTAATAACATCAGCCACACTATCAGAGGCTCGTATACCTGCACATCCACCAATGTGATATATGCCATCATGTGCCAGCAATGCCCCTCTGCCATGTACATTGGTCAAACTGGACAGTCTCTACGTAAAAGAATAAATGGACACAAATCAGATGTCAAGAATTATAACATTCATAAACCAGTCGGAGAACACTTCAATCTCTCTGGTCACGCAATCACAGACATGAAGGTCGCTATCTTAAAACAAAAAAACTTCAAATCCAGACTCCAGCGAGAAACTGCTGAATTGGAATTCATTTGCAAATTGGATACTATTAATTTAGGCTTAAATAGAGACTGGGAGTGGCTAAGTCATTATGCAAGGTAGCCTATTTCCTCTTGTTTTTTCCTACCCCCCCCCCCCCAGATGTTCTGGTTTAACTTGTATTTAAACTTGGAGAGTGGTCAGTTTGGATGAGCTATTACCAGCAGGAGAGTGAGTTTGTGTGTGTATGGGGGTGGGGGGGATGTGAGAAAACCTGGATTTGTGCTGGAAATGGCCCACCTTAATTATGCACATTGTAGGGAGAATGGTCACTTTGGATGAGCTATTACCAGCAGGATAGTGAGTTTGTGTGTGTGGTTTTTGGGAGGGGGGTGAGGGGGTGAGAGAACCTGGATTTGTGCAGGAAATGGCCCAGCTTTATTATCATGTACATTGTGTAAAGAGTTGTCACTTTGGATGGGCTATCACCAGCAGGAGAGTGAATTTGTGGGGGGGGGGGGTGGAGGGTGAGAAAACCTGGATTTGTGCTGGAAATGGCCCACCTGATGATCACTTTAGATAAGCTATTACCAGCAGGACAGTGGGGTGGGAGGAGGTATTTTTTCATATTCTCTGTGTATATATAAAGTCTGCTACCGTTTCCACGGCATGCATCCGATGAAGTGAGCTGTAGCTCACGAAAGCTCATGCTCAAATAAATTGGTTAGTCTCTAAGGTGCCACAAGTACTCCTTTTCTTTTTGCGAATACAGACTAACACGGCTGTTACTCTGAAACCTCCAAAGAGTTCCTAACATTTGTTTCTAAATATTTTAAAGCCACAATTCCTTTGATAAATGAAAAAGGTTATCCTGATTTCTGGAGGGATGATGGGGATCCCAAATAAACATCAAACTATCAGAGAACAAATTCTGAAATCACCTGGGTGAAATGTGTGGGGCACGTTCAGGGAGAACAGAGCAGCTTCCCTATGAGAAAGGAAATCCGGAAGAACTGCAACCCTGAGCCTGACACTCTCACTCTGTCTAGAGCACTGTGCGGGAAAACGTGTCCCCGAGCAATAGCTCCATTGATCTCATGGCATTAGTCATCTGTGTGAAGTTATGTACTTGTTTACAGGCTGGAGGCTAAAAGACACAGAGAAGAGAAGAAAAGGAGTACTTGTGGCACCTTAGAGACTAACCAATTTATTTGAGCATGAGCTTTCATGAGCTACAGCTCACTTCATCGGATGCATACCATGGAAACTGCAGCAGACTTTATATACACACAGAGAATATGAAACAATACCTCCTCCCACCCCACTGTCCTGCTGGTAATAGCTTAGAGAAGAGAAGCAGGAAGGATTGGCTGGGGAGCCCAGGCAGGGCAGTAACCCAGGGCCAGATCCTGCAAACACTGCCTATCAGGTGCACACTCCCTGCAGCTGCCAGGGGGCAGGGATTGGGGTAGTGGACCCCCGCCTGTTTTCCTATTGCTCAGTGAGTTTGGTGGGCTAGAAGGTGCCTAGCTGGCTCTGGGGCACTGACAGGGCAGTGATGGGTGACCAAGGCTTGGCTTTCTTCCCTGCTCCTTGCTGCTAGGGGCCAAGGCTCGCTGCTGGGCTCTACTGGCAGGACTTGTGGGGACGATTCCTGGCAATCTTCCCCCTGACTAAGCTGGGCCTAGGGCTGGCCAACCCCCCCGAGTCTCCAGGAATTAAAGATTAATCTTTGATTAAAGATGATGTCATGTGATGAAATCTCCAGGCATATGTCCAACCCTGAGCCGCGGCCGGGCTGGGCCCCCCAGGCGGGTTATCTCTCCCCACCCAGGCAGGCAGCCGCCGCCCCTCCCCGGCCCAGCCACGCGGCCGCTCTCTCGGAGGGGAGCCGCCCCAGTCCAGGCGGGGACTAGCCCCGCTTCCTGCGGCGAGCCCCTGGCGTCGGCGGCCGGGACTGCAGCGGGAGGAGGGGCGGGGGCAGCGGCCTCGGCGGCGCCCAGCTCGGAGCGGGGAAGCAGCCGCCAGCCGCACTGCCGCCGCCGGGAGCCTTGAGCGCCGCTGCCCCCGCGCCGCAGCCCGCTGCATCCCCCCAGGTAGGCGCCGCTCGCTGCCCCGGCCAGGCGGGATCTCAGCCCCGCCCGCTGCCCGCGGGGAGCCGGCTCCGTTAGACGGGAACCCGGCAGCTCGGCATCCTCCGCCCTGCGCTGTGCGGCGGTATCTGCCCCCGGGCCCGCGCCCCCAGCCCGCCCGCCAGACCTCGCCCGCAGCCTCCAGGTACTGCCCCGGGGAAGGTGCCGGCCGCGGGCTCCGGGCGCTGGAGAAGCCCTGGGAGCGGGCAGGGCTGGCGCCGTCGCGGTGGGGCTGCTCGAGGGGCTGGGAACCATCCAGAGGAGCCCGGAGGCCTTTCCCCTGCTGGCCCGGTGGGCAGAGGAGCCCTGGACCCGCTCGTTCCCTCCCGGGGGCTGGCGAGCTACCCATCCTGCCTTTTGCTAACCGGGGCAGGCAGCTGCATTTCCGAGGCAGGGAGGGCTGCTCTGTTGGGCAGCCGCGCAGAGCTGGGCTCCTCCAGCAGCCAGGGGAGGGGGGCCCCAGCTAAAGAGCCCAGGAAGTCGGTGAATGCAGCCAGAGTCACTAGGGGACTCTCTCCTCTCCCACCACCTTCACCCATCACTGAAGAGCTGGTTTGAACCGCGAACGTTTCGGTATTTCATTGTGCACAGTCCATCTCCCTCCCCCACCCCCACGTCTTCTGTAGCTCTGTGAAAGCCAAACTTTATCTGGAATCTCAGAATTTCCTCTGCTGACACGGTACGTTTTAGGGTTGCCATCAAAATAAAGCCAATGTAGATGACAACAGACGAACCCCCAGCGTTGAAACCTGTAGCAATTTTGGACATTTGGTTTTCTGTTTAGAAACAGTAGGCTTGAGTTACCATGGTAGAAGCAACCCTGAGGAGTAACGGTACAGCAGAGGAAAACAGCATCAGCGTCTAGTGTAAGTGGCATGTTTTCTTGTTCTTGTTCTTCTGGTTTACGAAGAATTCAGGTAAAAGAAGTAGTCTCAGTAGTTGAAAGATAAAATAGTCGCGATTCATATGGATTAGTTGAGTTAACCTGTTTTTGTTGATATGGGGGGGGGATAAATAAGGGAAAGCTTTGAATATGCAAGCCACACTAAGTTCGACAGTGCTTTTGGTATATCTCTTTACAGAGACATGAACAAGGATTATTCCAGTCCTTTTTATGTACTCCGAGCTTAATCAGGAATCTGTGAAAAGGGGTTTATAAGTGATGGATTTGATTAGCACTTCCCAAGGTCTGAGCTCAGAAGAGCAGAATATTTTATATTAGAAATTTCAAACTGTGTATTCCTAGCTCTTATTTGTTATATGTGTGGTTTGGTAGTTAGTAGTAAGATTCCAACGTCATGAAAAGAGATGACCCAAGAGAAAATATAGTTAAAGGCTCAAGAATACATGGCTCCGATTTTTGTCAAAAATTAAAATGACCCTGATTTCAAGATCAGTTTAAAATAGAATTGCTATGCTACAATGTGCTGGATTTTTTTGTTCATTGTAAATGAAATGTAATTTATCCAGTTAACCAGACAGAGTTGACCAAGCAAAATGAGTAGCACATGAAAGTCTGCCAAATATACCTTATAATAATTCCATTAGGATTTTTTTCCCAAAATTGATGATTTTTATCTCACAAACAAGTACTTGGGGTATAGATTTGTTTTGTTACGCTAGGTGTCAGAGAACATAACATTTGGAATAGCACCATTAGAAATATATGTAAACCTTTGCTTGTACAGATCACTTAGGTTTTGAGGATACTATGGAGTATGCTAAGAAAGAGAAAAGCTCTTTTAAAAAAATACATACATATGAACAGTTGGGGGTGGAAATTGCAAACAAAGCAAAGGAAAAAATGTATGCTGTTCAAATGTAATAAAACTCAGTTAAAAATCTATGTATTTTAATTTCATTTTTGGGCTTGATCCTTGTAGTTAAAAGTCCAGCACTCTTCATTCCCACTTAATGATCTGTATCTACTGAAAACTCCCTTTCACTTCTGTGGTGCAGGGTTGGACCTTGAAGAGGAGTGGAGGGTGCTGAGCATGTCACAGAATTGGGCCCTATTATGATTTTTAAACTAATGGTAACTTGCTTATGTGTAAACATGACTGAATTGTCGCCACTGATGCATAAAGGCCTTGTACTGAGCACCTGTGGTGTCTGAATCATTTCCTTTTCCAGTCTCTCTCTAATCCTGTTAAAAAGTTTGCTGAAGTTTTTGCTTTGTTCTCCTTCAATGTCTGAGTGTTTAAAGGCAGCCACTGGACAGCTCATATGCAGTTTTAGATTTTATGGTATTATTTACGTTGTTCTGTGAATTGGTTTCAAATGTAAACTTTTGGTTCCCAACCCTAAAAATCTGATTACTCTGTACATACGCTATTTGTGACCAGTGCCTCCTGGTTCCCAATAGAGGCAATCAGAAGAATCTTTCTGAGTTTCATCACAAAGGTACTTAGTTGGGTGCTCAGCACTTTCTGGAAATCAGGCCTCTTTAGTGTGCATCAAGCTGGGCTCCCAAAAATTGAGGCATCCAAAATCCCTCATCACTGTTTAAAATGTATGCCCACATTAGTGGATATATTTCTGTAGTAAGTGTGTGTGTGTGTGTGTGTGTGTGTTGGGTGGGGGCATGAGAAAGTTAAACAAAACTCGGGTGGCTGGATGGTCAATAGGCAGAATTATACTGTCTTGTGATCACATGGGCCAGAAGGTGTCAGCACTACAGGAGATGCAGAACCTTGGCTTTCTTTGAGCAGTGTCGTGCAGTGACCTTAGAACAACACTGCTTTACTTCAGAGGCAGCGAAACTTGGCCTTCCTTAACTGGAAGAAATATGCTTCCCAACCAAACACCTCTGAATGTGAAAGGAAATGAAAGAGGCAGTTCGTCAGAACAAGTCGCAATAGTGGAAGCTGTGTATTTAATTCTCGAGCTGGGCTGGAGAGGGTTTCTCTCTCTTTCTTTCTGCTAAACATTTTGATGAACCTGATTTTTTTTTTTCATTCAAATTTTTTTTTTTAACTTTTTTGGGGTTTCTTAACCTGAAAATCAAACATTTTTCACTTTCTAAAATCTGAAAAAATGTTTGGTTTTCAGGTTTTCTAAGAAACCCCCAAACTTTTCAAAGGAAAGAGATTTTTTTCATTAAAATCTCAGTGTAGCTGAGAAACCACTTTCCACCCCAAAAAGACTCCATGGAAAATTTTCAGCCAGCATTTTACTCCACACATTTGGTGCACTGGAAGCTTCTCTCTACAGTTCATCCTTTACCTCTCTGTCTTGAGATCTTGTGACATAACACTATTTGGGAACTCAGGGCACAGTGAATGGGGACCTCTGAATACCGTCGATGCTGTGGATTTATTAGGTCTTTTTCTCCCCTTGAGAATGACAAGATACGAGGCTTGCTTCACCCTTTTGGGCTCTGAGTATGCAGTTTGTACCTGCTGTACCTTCAGGCATAGCTCCTTTAGTGGGATAATTCACTCCCAGGGCAGGCCAGGCACTGTTACCACTGTTGTTCTCTGCCAAAGGAAGCTTCTTTAAACTTGTGCAGTAGACACTCTGAATTGGCTTCTTTTTATTCTTCTATAAAAGTGCCAAACCACATCCTCAAACTAGGCGTTCCTCTGCCTATCTTGCCTGAGGGGCCTGATATGGTAGGCATTCTCAGAGCAAGCTTAATCTCGCACAAAATGGCTTGTGAAGGAGTAGGTGGTAATTACATTTGCAGTGGAGCAGAGGGACTGAACCTGGGTCTCTCACCTCCCAGGTGAGTGCCCTAATCACAGGGTTGTAGAGTCATTCTCACGCTCTCTTTGGCTCTGTGCATATTTAATTATTTATACACAGTAGAACAACTTCAACAGGGGACACTGAGAGTGCTCTCCCCCAGAATATCCCAGGGACCAATGGTTAGGGTACTCTTCTGACGGGGGAGACTTAAGTTCATATCCCTTCTCCACATCAGGTAGAGGAGGGGAACTGAACCTGGGTCTCCCACATCTCATTGGGCTAAAAGCTTTATAAGGGAGGACACTAGCACCAACACCTCGTCCTCTGTTTCTTGCAAACCACAGTTTAGATGGCTAATTCCAGGAGAGGGTGCAAAGCTGAAAATCCCAGGCACAGATAGGCACCTAAATCCAGCCCAGATTTAGGCACCTCACTCCTTTGGAGAATGAGCCTTAGGCCACATCTCTCTCCTTGACATTTCCTCTGGTTAGCTGAGGTGGCTCCCCTACTCAGTGTGTTGGCTTTTGTGAATTCTAATCTTCAGTGCTTGTCTCTCCCCATGCATTCTATAGGGAGCCTGGATGCCTACATTGGCATTGTGGATTCCACTGGTGGCAAGTCACCTAAAAGTTAGGCATTGCAATGCCTAAGGGCTGGTTTACACTACAAAGTTAGGTCAGCTTAACTACATCACTCAGAGCTGTGAAAAATTTCATGCCCTGTGCAATATAATTAAGCTGAACTAAGCCCCAACGTAGAAATTACGAAGTCAACCAAAGAATTCTCCCATCAACCTAGTTACCACCTGTCGGGGAGGTAGATTTACTACAGCAATGGAAAAACCCCTTCTATTGCTGTAAAGTATCTATGCACCATTGTAGCCTTTTCATGTAGACATACCCAGAGTCCCTTTGGAGATCTAGCATCTGATCTGGACTGACTACTTGCATGCTGCTGAAGATAACTGCTAAATGCAGCAAACCAAGAGTCAAGTGCTGCCCCATGTATCATACCAGGTATGTCACACTGGAGTGCCCAGGTTTAATGCTGAAATGCAGTAACAAAAAAGTAGATATTGAACTGTAAGAAATGTAATTTCTGTTTGTCAGCTGAAGAGAGACAGTTGTTAGGCAAGTCCTATAACTGGTACAATCAATCTTGATGACTTTTTGATGAACTGCACCCTCCTCTTGCATTGTGACATAGAACTGCTGTTAAATACTTTCATGCACACCTTGAAAATAGAACAGAGGAAACCCATTTTAAACGCCATTTTGTAAACACTATTACACCTGCTGTATTATGATCAGAATTCCAGACAACTAAAAAAATTTTGGCTTGACTACTACTAGGAGTTACCTTTCTGTGTGTTGTGGTATACCAAAAGACTTTTTGGTTAAGAAAACTCTAATCTGCCCTCAGAAGGGCATGGCTGGACACTGAGGCCGAGTCTATACTATGGGGATTATAATGGCATAACTCTGGTGCTATAGCTACGTGAGTATAACTCCGTAATGTAAATGCAGCCCACAGCAATGGAAGGAGCTTTTCCGTCACTGTAGGAGCACCATGCCCCGAGCTATGGTAGCTAGACTGATAAAAGTATTCATCTTCTGTTGACCTAGCTCCACCTACAGTGGGCGCTATGTGGATTTTTCACATCCTGAGCGCTGTAGCTATGTCGACCTAAATTGTAAGCGTAGACCAGGCCCAATGAGCTGAAAGAGTCCTATAAAGAGTTCAGACTCAGATCTGTTTTTCTAGATCCTTCAAATCTTTGAGCTTTATGTCCTGTAAGGATCCACTTAATGTTAGTAGTTATCAATATACAGTAGCTGTTAACATTTCTTTTTCTATTAATTCAGAACAGGATTTTGAAATAAGGAGGTTATCTGGACAGAATGCCTAAAAAACAGCAGTCCTACATATTCTTTTTTATGCATGTAGACTATATCAGTTTTAAAAATTTGAAAATTATATAAACTAGCCTTTCCTATTGCCCAGTCAGAAATGATACTATTAGTATAAAATGGGCTATGCTTCTATGATTGATCTGTCCTACAAATGTGGTCTCTAGTGGGAAGCTTTTTACACTAAGGAGAAAAATGTGTGATATACATTTCTGACTGAAAATATCTGTATGTTTATCCAGGTGTATTGGGATTAATATTTTATAAGAATACTGCAAACTTTAAAAAGTCCCCTTGTACCACATGCAAGGGATAGAAGAAAAGATCCTTTATATGAAAAAGGCATAAATCATGAAAGCAGACACTTCTTTAATTTTCTTTGGCTCCACTACAGTGTGGTCTTTAACATTTCAGATGATAGAACTGCTTGAGACTCAGAATGGATCTCTTTAGGTATTTTTATGTTTCCTGACCTGGTCATGGTTGATTTTTAATTTTTAATTACATCAGTGAAATTTGTTTATGCAACTTCAGATTTATGGATAATGAATATTTGTATTCAGCTATGGCCCCTACATATTTCTAATCAATTAATTGCACTATTTTTTACAATGTTTGTATTCCCTAAAATTTAGGATTATTCCTAAGTGTCTGTGCTATCTGAATATGTTAAGGATTTCTGAAGAACCTGGCAAAACTTTTGCTTTTCTGAATCAGGTTGTCAGATTTTAGGATGTCTTAAAATATCACTTTTTGAATAATTTCTTCTTACTCTATGTTTGAGTTTGATCTAATAGTTTTTTTATCATGTACAGAGCATTTTGAGGCAGAGTCCTAAGCTTGAAAGATATGTTAACCCTGTTAAAATAAGAGTGTTATTCCCAAAGCTGCAAAATGCTGTATATGCCTTTTGAAGCAAAAAGAAAAGGAGTACTTGTGGCACCTTAGAGACTAACCAATTTATTTGAGCATAAGCTTTCGTGAGCTACAGCTCACTTCATCGGTCTCTTTTGGGACAGAAAATTTGGGGACTTTACTATTTCTCTAAATCCTGCATAACTTGTGTACACACAGCTCTCATTGACCTCAGTGAGGTTTTGAGGCGCATGATCCAGCCCTACTTTTGTGTTTCCGTAATCCAACAAAGTTGAGAGAGCAGTTGAGTATGCAAATGTGTTTATGCTACTCACATGAAAAGGTATTATGGCTTTTATGTATTAAAAAAAACAACAAGAATATTTTTTTGGGCTACTAACTCCGCAGCAATAGTTTCACTTGTGTGTAGGCTGAAATTGCTGTTACATACGTCAAAGAGGAACTGATTTTATATGCTGTGTTTTTAAATGTATCTGGTGGGTCTTGAAGTTTGTCTCTGAGTTTCTTCTGGAGCAGTTGATGATGTCACAAACACTTAAAATAGAACAAGAAACATTTCTTGCACTTCCTCCTCTGTATTTGTTATGTGTGTGTCTATTATTGTTTTCCAACATCTGCACATAATGCCATGTGTCTGCAGAATGACACAAGCCACCATTTTCAAAAGTGACTAGTGAATCTGGGCTCCTAGCTGGAAATACCTGAGATGAAATCCTGGTTCCACTGAAGTTGATAGCAAAACTCTCAATGATTTCAGTAGAGCTAGGATTTTCAGGTGAGTGTTCAGCACTTCCTGAAAATCTGCCTCCCTTTAAAGTGTCTGAAGTGCCACACACTAGTTGCTTATAAAAGACTTGGCCCCAGTCCTTGCCCTGGGGGGTCCTAGAAACTGGATAAACAGAATCTTAGAACTCAGGGTTTTACTGGAAAGTGATGGAGAATCTTTTTAAAATGCTGTGTGTGTGGAAATGTGCTGAATTATAGCCCTGGAGACAAAAGTCCTATTTCTGCACTGGACAGGCATAGCCCAGGGAACAGTGTATAAGCCTCGTCCTGCAGCCCTTACCTAAGGAAAACTCCCATTAAAGTCAATGAGGAACATTGCTCATGTACAGATGGTAGGATGGGGCCCTATTTTGTGTTTGAAACCTGACCTGCAGGGACCATCATGTTTCGAGGTGAGAGAATAATCCATTCTACAGAAAAATTCAATGTTGTCCCTCCACAGAAGGCCAACTAGTACTAATTATGATGTGGGAGATTTTTGTTCTTTGTGGTATCAAATCAGCCTAATTTCACAAAGCCATCAGAGAACAATTTTCAGTCACTATCAGCTCAGACTGGATTCTTTCCAGAGAACTAGAGAAAATAATCTATAGCACTGTTCATCCACACATCCTGTCACACTTTACAAAGGTAGTAAGCCTCATTATGCACATTTTACAAATGGGGAAACTAAGATATAGAGAGATTATGCAATGAGCCAGTGACAGAGCTGGGGCTCGGACTCCTGACTCTTACTCCATTGTCTCGCTCATTAGGCCACATTTGTTGATCAGCCCCATCCCCCAAGAAAATGAATTTCAAATATTTTGTTTTAAAATGTTTCTAGAATACAGTAAACATGTAGACCTAAAAATAACTGCTTTGAGGACATAAATGGATCTTTTAAAATGTATTTTTACACACTTTCCAGTTCTTTAAAATTGAGTTTATTATTGAGCAGTAGCATCACTTGTTTGTATTCCTTGTTCCCAAATATTGATGTTTTTCACTGTGAAATTCTTAGTCGTGATCAACAGAACTAAGGGAAGCTCACCAAAAAAAAAAGCTGGCAAAAATTGTAAGAGCTTTACAAATGATCTGTATTCATTGTAGTTTTTCCACCAGTCCACAGAAAATAGTTGTGGCTTCAAAGCTTAACAGGGGAGGGTGACTCATTCTTAGATATACTGTTCCCTTCAAATGCCTAAAAGGTAGGAAAAAGTTAGTAGTAAGAGTTTTATTTATTTACGCATGTTATTTATGTGTTACAAGAGGACCATCCAGAGGCCCCAGTCAGGATTAGGTACACACTGTGTTGGACACTACTCAAACATATAGTAAAATGATTGCCAAAATCGAAGACATCAGCCAAGACCTTATTATATATTTTACACACATAATTAAAAGAACATTGTTAAGATGATAAAGTCAAGCTCTTAAATGTTAGGAAATGCCAGTATTAAGGTTGCCTGTGCACCCTTTCCCTTTTGTGCATATGAATAACGAAACAGTCATCCATTATGTGGTCATGTACTGTTTTTTTTCCTTGCCCAACCAGTTCCAGTCTTCTGGTTCCAGCTCCCAGTTTCTTTCCCCCAGTCCCAGGCTCAGCAGACTCCTTGTCCCAATTTATTCCTTTCCCTCCCTTTGCCTGTCCTTTGTCCCCTCTACCTTCAAATCAGATGGCGTCCTCCAAAATGCTGACTGGGTGCCAGCAGAGGATGGGATTCATTGAGAGCACAGGAGAGACAGGCTCCCTATTGGCGGTTACAGTGCCCAGCCTGGAGTAGCTGAGAGCAGCAATTTCAGAGAAATTCCTTCTGCGCCCCTATAGCTTGGGGTTGGAGCATACTCCGTAACTCTGCCGCAATGGCACATGTGCACTGTCCAGTCACACACAGGAGCTGAGAGGGGATGCAGTATGTTCAGTCATGCTGTGGGCATGGTGCATTCACTGTCTGGTCAGCACTAGGAGCAGTGAGAGGCTCAAGCATGCTCAGTGAGGGTGGAATCTTCAGTTATTTCTAGCTACTAAATCAAAGAAGTCTCCACTGAGCATGTTTAAACTGCAATTTTTCAAAGGCTTATAACTTGGCCTAATTTGGCAGATTTTTGCCTGGACAGCAAAAGGTTCATCACTGACACAAACACCAGGTCCTACCAAATTTCAAGTCCCTGCTTCAAAGCCTTTCAAAGAAAAAAATCTCAAGAATTTTTTAATATGGGCAAAATGTATTTTCCCCCAGTCTTGTTCTCAGAAACAGTGGAACCATACTGGCTACATTTTTCTTTTAAAAAAACACCAACTATTTCAGACTGAGGCAGACACCCAGCATGCAAAATTTCAGGCCAAACAGTTCAGCAAAGTTGTAAAAAACTGAAACAAGGTCTTAAAATGGGAATTGTCGGATGACCTCAATACATGGTAGAGCCTTCCCTGCTTATTCTACTACTGTTCAGTCCAGGTCAAAACTTGGCTGTAATCAATGGGGCTCCACACGGGTGCAGTGATTTTTGCCTAACCCAGCACCCCAGGTACACCCATGTGGATCTGGCTGCAGGACTGTGGCCATAATTTAGTCTTATCTACTCTAGCTGGCCAAACAAAGAGCTGAATCCCGTGGTCTCTGTGCAGACAAAAACCAAAAAATAACTCGGAAGATTTATCTGCTCAGAACTGCAGAATTGGGCCTTCTGTCATTAAAGTTTAGCTTGTTTCCTTAACTTGGTGTCTCGTCCAAGGCCAAAGATATTACAGTATCCCTTGAAAGTTGCACTGAAATATTACTCGTAACAAATGTTTACGGTCTGTGACAAAGTGCTCCAATTTCAGGAGTGTGCAGTGTAATGTTTTATATGAAGTAATACTCCGTGTATCCAGCACTCATCCAATACAAGGAACATAAATGCTTACAGACTCCATCAGCCCCGCAGCTCCCAGGCCATAGGTTCATTGCTGCTCATAATTGCCACAGCCTGTATGTTAAATATACATTGCTCTCTGCTTTTTTAATTAATATGAATGGTCCATAATTTGTGTATGTGTAAGCCCAGAGACTTACTTGCAGCAGTTTTCCAAAAGACACTTCATAATTCATACTAACACAAACAGTATATGTAAGCCAGCAGGGAGAGCTACTTTTGCCTAGCCCAGCACTTTGTGCCATCAGTGGATCTCCTGGCTTGAAATAGCGTGAAGTCCCCCATGGTTACCATCTGTCCCAAAATCACAGAATAGTCTTGATGCACAAACCTTCCACTCACAGCCCTGCTGCTGTTCTGCCCTCAGCTGAAGCCTGCCTGACCTTATGCCCTTCTAAAGTCAATGGAAAAAATTCCCACTGACTTCAGAGGAGCAGGATCAAGTCCATAGCCTTGTGACACACCCTCAAGAGGTGATGGCATTGATTCTCTATCCTATACTGATGCAGAGTTATGACTGTGAAATGTATTGCCAGCAAATGAATAATTTTATATCTCGTAGCTGGTTATTTTAAGAAATCCCACACCTTTCAAGCCTCCAAGGTGTATTTAGTTAATTATACCTGCAACCCTGTCTTCCTATTATTGTCACCTTAATCTTCTCTCTTCTCCTCCATTGTGTTCTTCACTTCCTGTTGCATCAGTGAGCTCCTGGAGACTGTCTTATTAAATATTTGCATCCAGCACAATGAGGCCCTGATCCTGTAACACACACAATGAATAATGATTGCCTCCCTGTGTTGTAAAACAATTGATTATCTTGTTCCACATGAAGAATAAAAATAGAGAAAGGCTTGACCTGTAGTGAAAAACTCTGCAGTTTGGCAGACCCATTACTCTTGGAGTGGCAAATCTTGTTCCTCTGTGGGTGGTCATGTAAGAAACAAAAACAGTGGAGCTGCCATTTTATACTGTATGTAGCAGACAAGCTGTAGTGAAGCTGTGTATGGGGACCCAGTCTTGGGGCATTGTTCAGCGAGGATATGGGGATGGTGTGGAAGGTGGCTGGGACAGATGGGGCCTATCAGTGGGTCAACAAATGATACCAATCCCCTGATTGATCTCCCATTTAGGGAGCGCAGAACAGTCGGTAGCCTCTGCCACATCCTGGAGACTGCAGTTATTCTCCCAGAGAGGTTGATCCACCTGCTGGTACAGGGAAGGGAAACTCCATCCTTCCATCTCCTGCATGTCACCTGTGGACAACACATTTGTTTGGCACTTAAAGAACCTGGGGAAAGCAACTCTATACAAGCAGCCATCTTGGTGTCAACTTTTTATTATTTTTGGGTGTTCCATGAAGAAAATATGCTAAGTGGCCATACAGACATCTACAAAGACATGCTCCCTATCCCAAAGAGCTTGCAATAGATAAAATAAAGGGACAGTGTCCAATTCATTCTTTATATTTCATTGAATCTGCTTTTCCAATCATAATACCTATTTAAATTGCATTTGGAAAGCAGAGACAGGTAAGTTAAAAACGCACAGCAGTTTCATGTGACCAACCCCCTTGTGCAGGTAAAGGTTAGTACGTATCCACTACCAGTTATGCTACACAGAATGAAGTATGTTACTCAACAGACATCTCTTTAAAAATGACCATGGTAGCCTGTTATTAGACCCAAAGGCTATAGTCGCACTATCGTTGGCTGTATCTTTTTAATTCAGGACAGTATTTTAGATGCAGTTGTGTGTGTGGTTTTAATTCTAAAGTATTTTTCAAGACACTTGACAAAAACACACTGGAGAAAAAATATAGTAAAGCTCTTATAAACTACTAAACTACCTCTCCAGCCTGGGCCTGAGGATATCAGCCCCACAAGGGGATAGTCAGTGAATGGAAAACCCTGCTCTGCTAGCATCACCCCTCCCCAGCTGCACCCTGCAGGTATTCCTGTGAGCTGTCAATGGTTCAGGAATTGAATTATTTAATTTCCTTCCTATCCTGAAATGCATGTCATCTGCATCTCCTGATCTATAAAATATATTCACTTTTCTCTTCAGCCACATTGGCAAGAACCTTCATTACTTCCTAACTGTCTATACCACTTTTCTTTATTTAATTTGATGAAGGCCAATTGCAAACAGGCAGATTAGTGCAATGGCGTAGCCATTTTAGAATCATAATTTGATTTAATTTCTCTCATTTATTAATGAGACTAATTTGTCTCCAATTCCCTTCTTCCCCACCCTCATCTATTTATTCTCCTTAACTCCTTTAGGTTGCATTAACTCAGTCTGCT
Organism: Lepidochelys olivacea; assembly: GCF_965140295.1. Lineage (NCBI taxonomy): Eukaryota > Metazoa > Chordata > Testudines > Cheloniidae > Lepidochelys > Lepidochelys olivacea. The sequence continues at coordinate 76,738,954 of NC_140418.1, read as the reverse complement.
TTTTGCTGCTCTTATCTGCTCCTGAAAGCATTAACTGACTCTGTGGGCCAAGTTCTCAGCTGATGTAAATGCTTGAAGCTCCACAGAAGTCAAAGTTGCTGAGCCCATTTATACCAGCTGAGAATGTGGCCCTCAGTGCTCTTGTTTGCTTCTTCCCCACATCTCCATTCCCAGCATATGCCTGTTTGTTTATTATCTTCATATTCCTTCAGAAGACCACACTGTCCCCTTCTTTTCCATGTGCTATTCTTTTGCTGTGGAATTTCAGGGTTCCTCAAAATTCTTCTGCACTCCTGTATTTTCACATCTCCTCTCATTGCCCATATTCACTGAATCAATTTTCAGTTTCCTTTATTTTCCATTGTTTGAAATACCTCCCTAGAAACATTAAAAATATATTTCCCTACTAACCCTCCCCCCCCCAGTTTTCTATCTGGCAAACCCTGAATTTTATTTTGAATTGTTTACAAGCTTGTTTTGTGTTGTTTATCCCTCCTTGTTTGTATACCACCATTGGCTGGTTCTCAGAACAAAGTTTAACTTGGGCTTCTTCTCTTAATTCTCTGCAGCAGCAGAATACCAGATAGTCTAGCTCATGCCTCCCTTTCTTTTTTAAATTTCTGGAGAGCAAGGTGGGGTAGGGGAAGCAAGAGAGAAAAGAGAATGAGAGTGATGATTTTAATTAAGAGTATTTAGAATTCAGAGATTCTCCAACCAGATTATAACAACATTTAATGTAGGTCAAAGTTTAGGCCTAAACTACTGGGTATTGTGCCTGTAAATAGTAACTGTGGATGCAACTGAATTGAAGTCAGTGGAGCAGTACCAATTTACACCAGCTGAAATTCTAACCCACAGTGTTTAAATTCATCTTTAATATTGCAGTTCCTTTTAATAACATAAGAGAAACTCCAGTAGTTAATGTGTTGATCTGTGTCCTGAAATGTGGCATTGGTTTTAAACTGTCTCTGTTTTGACTTGTTTAAAATAGTCAGCAGAATATAGATTGAATCTGAACCTTTTCCGTTTGCAAAGTCCTTGTCACATCTGATTGGAAATGAATCTATGAATAAAATACTGTTTGACTGTAACACTTCTTTAGTGTCAGAGTCCTTGTGCAGTCTGGAGGAGTTCTTTAGCAATTCTTTGAAAAAGATAAACATGCAGTCTGTTTTTCTGAAGCTTTGGAATCCTCTGCTTATGGAATTCCAAGGTGTCTTCATGGCAACAGGGCTAGAAGCGGAATGTGTAAAATCAAGCTACTGTTGTAAAAGAAGTGGTAGTTATATATATCCACTTTTCGTTCAGTCATTCAATCCAGCAGCATTGTAGAATACAGATACCTTCCTTTGGATTTCTTACAGGCCTCTGCTGTGATTTCTAGTGCCACAAAGGTAGCCTGCCATTAGAAATGATTTTCTTGAGAGAATGACAGAAAATGGCTCAAATATCCCATACCTTTGTGACCAGTCTCCATCTGAATCTTGCAAATATCCATGTTTGCAAAATATTGCAAAAGAAGGATCAAGTGTAGAAAGTCCCCACTCTATGTACAAAGGACACCCTTTGTATTCTATTCAATTCAATTCCTGTTCCTTGTATTCATTGTATACTGTCATTATTGTTCATTAGTTCATTCACGTCCACCATTGGGACCATATATTGAGTAAAGAATGCTGAACAGGACCTTAAATAACATTCTGATATAGTTGTCACAACAAAACTAAACACTAGATTGACTCACCCCTGACAAGTTTTTTTAATAGTAATTTTTTCCCTCTTCATATCAATATTTTTCAGAGTGCTTTTCTTCCCTGGTGAGGTTCTCTAGTCTGAAAGAATGGTTACTAATTTTCAGGTGCTATAGATCTTGATTTAAAAAAATCAGTTGGTCTGTTTCTATTTTTAAAGTAACCAATGTATAAACTTTCTACTGTGCAACAGTAACGGGGCTAAGTATTATCTGGCGCTGGTTTGGACAAAAATTTCCATTCTGTGGGAAATTCTAACATTCCAAATTTTTGTTCCAAATCAGAACAAAAAGCCAGAATTTTGACATTTCCCACAGCATGTTTCAATATGACATTTTCTGACAGAAAAACATTGCATCTGAAAATTTTCAGATTGTTCAAGTATTGTTGCTTAGGTAGACTCAGATCATCCTTCTCCACAGATAGACCTGCTATAGAGGATGCGAGAGATTTTCCCCATGGAGATTCTTCCTCATCGTCTGTGGACCACCAACAACACAGTGATGTGGTCATGTGCTCTTGAGCAGTTCTGACATTCCAGCTAGTGGAGGGTCATGCTACATATGCTCATTATCCAATATAGTAGGAGGGGAAGGGAAGGCGATCCGAGGAGCATTTCCTTGTAGTGGCATAGACTATATGTCTTCATCTAAATTCCTCATCAGTTACCTGCCTATAAATTAATCAAACACAGTTACGATAAAACAAAACTTAAAAATACATAGAGAAAGCAGAATTCAAATTTAGCCGGGCTTCCCACTGATTTCAGTGCAGAATGATTTCCCATCCCATCCACTACTATGCTCAGTGCACTTCTTGCTGTATGTTGCCAACTCTCATGACATTAGGCGCTGTTCTTAAAGCTTTCCTTCTGGAGTCATAAGATTGTGTGAGAATCTCAACTTTGGTTTAAAAAAAAAAAAATCTACCCCTCAGAGTTGTGGAGAAAAGCTTGAAAATGTGAAGCCTACAGGATCTGATGCGAGAAGACATATCACCTCTCCATCCCAAAAACAAAAAACATCCCACAAAAAAATCACCCCCCCCCCAAAGTTGTTATCAAAACAAAACAAAAAATGATTTTGAAGCCATTCTCGTGATCTGTGGGATTTTTGAATGTTTGGAGCTGGCAGTACTTCTGTTATCAGCAAAATGCCAGTTTCCAATGACTGAGCTGACAGTCAGGTAAATAGCAAAGCTTTATCAGGGATCACTAAGTGGCATCTAATAGACTAACATTGTATTTATATATTCTTTAAAAATATATCTGAGTTTTTGTAGAAAAATAATAATTTTAAAATAAAATCTGAAGGAATAGCATTCCAAAATTATTTAGATTTGTTCTGGAAATAAAGAAAAGGAAGGAAGGAATCTTCCTAGCAATGGCCATAAAAGAGTGCGGATTGCAGTATTGAAGAAAAAACAATTTATGACATGCTTTAGCTCTTGCTCAAGAGTCTTTCCTGTGAGTGACACTTATGGGCACTGTGATGCTGTCAGGTAAAGGATACCTAAAGTACAGTGCTCCACTGATAAGTGCTGGTCATATAATTTAAAGGGATCAATTTTTCCACTGTTTTCTAAAAGAAAAGAGAGTGAAGAGAAGGTTTGTCCTATTAATCACTCATACCAGCTCTTCCTCTTTTGAAGAAGCACTTTTCCCCTGGTTTCTCTGCTGAGTTTTTGTGAGATAAGCACACAGATATCAGAAGGGACTCTCTTGGCTGGATGTAATTTCATAAAGAGAGCCGTATAGCATCACCATTACTGCAACAAACTGGGCATCAGTGCAGGCCTATTGATACTGACACTGCCTGATAAATAACTCTGACTTTTAATATGGTTTTGTGAAGTAATGCTTCAGTTGTAGTGGTTTCGTTGACAGTGTATGAAGTCTGAGGATTTAAGAAGACAATATGTTAATGTAACTAATGCTTAGAGTGCCTTCTATCCAAGGATCTCCAAACACATTATAGCCATGAATGAATAATCCAGAAACATCCTTGTGAGATGACTATTATGCCCATTTTTAGGTCCAAGGCACTGGGAGGGAAGTATGGGAAGCATGGAATGCCTAATGATTGTAGAAGGTCAAAATAGCTTCTTCTTTTTTTCACCCAGTGAGTCAAATATCTTTTTCCATGAGTCATATGGAATGGAGGAAGATAGCATGAAATGACTAAACACCAGCCTTGCTTGACTATCTTTCAGAAACATGATTCCTGTCACCGAATTTCGTCAGTTCTCTGAACAGCAGCCAGCATTCAGAGTACTGAAGCCATGGTGGGATGTGTTTACAGACTATCTCTCAGTAGCCATGCTGATGATTGGTGTCTTTGGATGTACATTACAGGTAAATTAAACAAAGTATAACTTAAAAGCATGTTGTCAGGGGTGTTCAAAAAACGCCAGACAGAGCCTTCTTCAGAAGACCATTATCAAGTTTTGTGTTCACTGTAGTCACTGACAGCAATGCCAAAATCTGCTGGCCCAGATGAGTAATTTGTTTGAACAGATGAATAAAATATCATGGCCCAGACCCATAGCTGCTGAAAATCAGAAATCAGTGGAACTATATTGATTTGCACCAGCTGAGGAATTGGCCCATTTGTTTTTTAATGATCCTCAGTCATGGCAAAGGAGGGTGAGTAGATTTTGTGCCTAACCTGGTCAATTTTCATTACAATTTTGCAAAGCAAGCCTGACTGTAGAGTTAAATTCTTGTTTTTCCCTCTTTATTATTTACAACTTTCTTAGGGTCTTAAAATATATTTTTTGTCTTTTCACATTTGGCACACACAAATTTTATTTTTCTCCCTGTGTTTTGAATAGAGCTGAAATGAATATGCTTATTTTATTCATAACCACCCATAATTAATAACTGCCTCCTCCATGCCAAAACATTTCAAGGATGCTTGGTACATAAACAATTGATGTTAACTGCTGGGTTAGTTAAATGTTGCTACAGAGCCAAAATCTGATGAGGAGCAGATATGTATGGTGGGCTCCACAAAAATACCTGTTGTTTAAAAACAATATAGATATTTGGTCATGAATATTTTTTGTTTTTACATCTGTAAATTTGAAGGATCTTTCCACCAGGTTTGAGAGTAGATCAAAGTGTAGACACATAAACATTAACAGTGTCCCTTTTAATTAAAAAAAAAAAGGGGGGGGACCCTAAATTGTGATTTTGCGTAGGAGGCAGTGCACAGTTGTGCAGACCCAGGAACTACCTATCAAATCAGATCTATCTCCCAGTTTTCCCCATTCTAGTTAGGACATACCCTATGCTCGGATTATACCTCGTGCAGTATACATCCCACAGCCTTTGCTCTACCTACTGTTTGCCCACCTATGCAGGAGTAATGACTCGGCAGAGGCTGCTTCTCTTCTGCATAGACCTATAGAGCATGCCACAATCTGGCCCTACGTTTCTGTCACTGATATGAAATAAGTCTCATCATTTCTTGTTTAACCCTTATGCCGTTTCTTACCGATTCACATTTTCTTAGCAGGATTTTGATCCAGCTGACACTGCTGGATCCAGTAATACCTGTAATGTGAAACTCACATTCCCTAGGAAGTGAAGTGAAAGGGACAAATTCTCTGCTGTCATAAGCTGGCAGACTTCAGTGGAGCTCTGCTCATTGACACCAGCAGGAAATTTGCTCCTGAATTTCAATGATAAATGTCTCAAATTGTGCAGGATGTAAGTTAGAAGTTTGTTTGTGTTATATTTTTTAAATATCTTCTGCTGTGTACAGAAGATCTGTAAGTATGTGATATATTCAAAAATCACACTTCACAAGGGCACTTTTTGGGCTAGCAGCCAAGTGTTTGTTGACATAAACAAAGCATAGTTTCAGTCACTTGCATACTTAACTGCTTGACTGAATAAACCACAAGGGGAATGGTGTGTGAAAACAATGCAAATGAAACAGACAAATATTTACATTCATGTTTGCTACAAATGTGTAAACCCAATTTCAAGATAATGGGCCAGATCCTCAACTGATGTTGATTGGGGTAACTCTGTTGACTTCACTGGAGCTTTATACCAGTTTATACCAGTTGTGGATCTGGCTCAATGTATGTAAAGGAGCTTTCTAAAGCCTGATCTACACTACTGTGGTAAGTCGACCCAAGTTACGTGACTTCAGTTAATTGAATAACATAACTGAAGTAGACATAGCTTAGGTCAACTTACCGCGATGTCTACACAACGCTGTGTCGATGGGAGATGCTTTCCTGCCGACTTACATTACTCTTCTCAGGGAGGTGGCGTACACAAATCAGTGGGAGAGCACTCTCCCATTGATTTAACATGTCTTCACCAGACCTGCTAAATCGACACCCACTACATTGATTGCAGCAGTGCCAGTCTACCGGTAAGTGTAGACATAGCCTAAGTTTCAGCAGTTACCATGCTGGAGATAGTTAAAAAATAGTGGTGGGGTCCAATTCTGCTAGGTGGCATGCTCCCTCAGCTCCTGCTGAAGCCAATGGGAAGTGTGGGCACTCAGGCAGAATAAACCCCTGTGTGTATGTGTGGTGGGTTTAAATCTGATTGGTTAGTGCTAAATTCATGCAGTGATCATGAAATCAAAGAGAGAGCTATACGTTCATAGGTTTGTTTATATGTGGAAGATTTTTTTTTATGTATGGAGACGACTAAATAGGTCAGACAATCTAGTTTTTAGCATATATATTAAGGGTGTGATTAGCACATAACTAATAATAATGGACTTAACCACTGAACTGGTACTCAGCATAGAGTATGTCAAGGAGAAATTACATTTTGCTGATGCTATTATCCAAACAGTTATGACATTAGGCATCATCTCTTCATAATTTGAAAGTGTATCTTTCTGTGTGTTTCAGGTCATGCAAGACAAGATAATATGCCTTCCAAAAAGAATACAGCCTTCACAGAATCACTCTCACATTCCTAATGCAGTCCCAAATACAACTCCACTTCCTCCACCCAAACCATCCACTACTCCTGCCACTGTTGAAATGAAAGGACTAAAGACTGATTTAGACCTTCAGCAGTATAGCTTTATAAACCAAATGTGCTATGAACGTGCACTGCACTGGTATGCAAAATACTTCCCTTACCTTGTCCTTATACATACTCTGATATTCATGCTATGTAGTAACTTCTGGTTCAAATTCCCTGGATCAAGCTCAAAAATTGAACACTTCATTTCCATACTGGGGAAATGTTTTGATTCTCCCTGGACAACAAGGGCCTTATCTGAAGTGTCTGGGGAAGACTCAGAAGAGAAGGACAACAGGAAGAACAACATAACAAGGTCAAATACTATCCAACCTAGCACAGAAGGCACTTTGGTCAAGACTCAGTCTTTAAAATCGATACCTGAAAAGTTTGTTGTAGATAAGGGGACGGCAGGGGCATTGGATAAAAAAGAAGGAGAACAGGCAAAAGCACTGTTTGAAAAGGTGAAGAAATTCCGACTGCACGTTGAAGAAAGTGATCTGCTCCATGCTATGTATGTTCGTCAGACTGTACTTAAAGTTATTAAATTCCTTATCATTATTGCTTACAATAGTGCACTGGTTTCAGAAGTTCAATTTACAGTAGACTGTAATGTTGACATACAGGACATGACAGGATATAAGAATTTTTCCTGTAATCATACCATGGCACATCTGTTCTCTAAACTTTCCTTTTGCTACCTGTGCTTTGTAAGCATCTATGGACTAACATGCCTTTACACTTTATATTGGTTGTTCTATCGTTCACTAAAGGAATATTCCTTTGAATATGTTCGGCAAGAGACTGGAATTGATGATATCCCAGATGTTAAGAATGACTTTGCTTTTATGCTTCACATGATAGATCAATATGACCCTCTTTATTCAAAGAGATTTGCAGTGTTCCTGTCTGAAGTCAGTGAAAACAAGCTGAAACAGCTGAACTTAAACAATGAATGGACTGCAGATAAATTGAGACAGAGGCTACAAACAAATGCATATAACCGGCTAGAACTGCAGCTCTTCATGCTTTCTGGACTTCCAGACACAGTTTTTGAAATTACAGAGCTGCAGTCTCTAAAACTTGAAATAATTAATAATGTTATGATACCAGCAACCATTGCACAGTTGGATAATCTCCAAGAGCTCTCTTTGTACCAGTGTTCTGTGAAGATCCACAGTGCTGCCTTGGCTTTTCTGAAGGAAAATCTGAAGATCTTGAGTGTCAAATTTGATGACATCAGAGAGCTTCCACATTGGATGTACGGGCTCAGAAATTTAGAAGAGCTCTATTTAATTGGTTCTCTCAGTCATGATATTTCCAAAAACATTACTCTTGAGTCTTTTCGGGAACTTAAAAGCCTTAAAATTCTCTACATTAAAAGCAATGTATCCAAAATCCCACAATCAGCAGTTGATGTTTCAAGTCATCTTCAAAAAATGTGTATTCATAACGATGGCACCAAATTAGTGATGCTCAATAACCTGAAGAAAATGGTTAACTTGACTGAGTTGGAGCTGGTTCACTGTGATTTGGAGCGCATACCTCATGCAGTTTTTAGCCTTCTCAGTCTCCAGGAATTGGATTTAAAGGAAAACAACCTCAAATCAATAGAAGAAATAGTTAGTTTTCAATATCTGAGAAAACTTACAATCCTAAAACTGTGGTACAACAGTATAACATATATCCCAGAGCATATAAAGAAACTCACTAGCCTAGAGCGTCTTTCCTTTAGTCACAACAAAATAGAGGTTCTTCCATCCCACCTATTCCTATGCAACAAAATCAGATACTTAGACTTGTCTTACAATGATATACGATTTATTCCACCGGAAATAGGAGTGCTGCAAAGTTTACAGTATTTTTCCATCACTTGTAACAAAGTGGAGAATGTGCCAGATGAATTATACTTTTGCAAAAAACTTAAGACTCTTAAGATTGGGAAAAATAATTTATCAGTCCTTTCACCTAAAATTGGTAATTTAGTATTCCTCTCCTATTTGGATATTAAAGGCAATCACTTTGAAATTCTCCCGCCTGAACTTGGTGAGTGTAGGGCTTTGAAGCGGACTGGCTTGGTTGTGGAAGACACTTTGTTTGAAACTTTGCCTTCTGACATTAGAGAGCAGATGAAAGCTGAATAATTTACTTCCTTTTACTCAGTTTTACAGAAAGATGCTTCTACCAAATATACTATATAAATAATTTGATAGTCTGAATATGCCTTTATTGATGTGTTTATTTTATTTTTTCTTTTGTCCTTTTAACACAAAACTATCTGTACAAACAAATGTGGAGTAAGGAATATATATATTTTTAAATAAAAATTTACTTGTATTTTTTCACAGTTTAAAAATATTTAAAAGTTTATTTTGCCCTGATAACAAAAGTGTCTGAAAAATTATTTTGTACTGGCAAAAGCTAATGGTTAGATCAACTGTTTCTTAATTTTGGCTAGAAGAGGATAGTGTGCTTCCAGCTGTCTACCTTGAGTAGCATATTTTTTAATAGATGAATGTATCATCTCCTGGGCCATTGTTAATACCTTAGGATCTTTTTTTCTAGGGGCTGATTCTGTGGGATGTTGAGCAGCCTCAATCCCTGTTTTCATCAATGGTGCCCAGTACCTCACAAAACCTGACCTTGATTAAATGTCCTTTTGTTGAGACTCCACACATACCAACTATTCTCCCAAGTGGTCAAAGTCATTTAGGCCTGGTGTACACTAGGCGGGGGATTGAGCTAAGATACGCAAATTCAGCTACTAGAATAGCATAGCTGAAGTTGACTTATCTTAGATGGACTTAAATCACTTACTTTGCGTCCTCGCGGCGCGGGATCGACGGCCACCGCTCCCCCATCGACTCCACTTCCGCCTCTCGCTATGGTGGAGTTCCAGAGTCAACGGCAGAGCAATCGAGGATCGATTTATCGTGTCTACACTAGACACGATAAATCAATCCCCAACAGATCGATCACTACTTGCCAATCCGGCGGGTAGTGTAGACATGGCCTTAGAAAAATTTCTAAGGGGCCTAAGGAAATTAGGTGCACAACTTCCATTGAAAGTTAATGGGCACCTAACTCCCTTAAGCCCCTCTAAAAATCTCAGCCTCCATCTCATGCAGTATGCTGAACAGAGCACATCTGCTGTCGTTATTCTTCAGAACGGAACGAGTAAGGCTAAGATTTTCAAAGTAGTATAGGAGAGTCAGTCTTGGAAGGAGGAGTACTTGTGGCACCTTAGAGACTTTGTTAGTCCCTAAGGTGCCACAAGTACTCCTCGTTCTTTTTGCTGATACAGACTAACACAGCAACCACTCTGAATCCTGGAAGGATTCAAGTTTTAGATTTTTTTAAAAGAAGGGGATGTAGCCTCCCACCTTCCATTAATTTGAACAGAAGGTATGTGACTAAGTCACTGCTTTGAAAATCTCAACCCAGATCTTTACATTCTGCAAGGTAAAGATGAAATACCACAGTCAGGGAGCTCTCCCTCCCATCCCAAAACCAAGGGCCTATTCTTACACAGTGGTGAGTGCCTTCAACTTCCATTGAATTCACTCCCCTCCCCCCAACACTTCTTCCCCCCACACCAGGGTGTTTGGCATCTCATATGACTGAACTGTTTGGGGCTTAGGATCATTGCAGTTATCTTTGGTCTGTGAAGCTTTTGACCAGGAAACAAAAATGCTTCCAGCAGCTAAGAAGCTCTGCAGTGGGCTTGGTAGCATATTACCAGGCTTGGCAGAGGAGCCTTTAAGATTATCAGAAACCAGATTAAATTAAAAGAATCTAATATTAACATGTCAAGTCTCAGCATAGCAGAGGATGGTGGTGAAAATCACATTTGTTTTAATTTCCCAGCTAGTGATTAAATTGAAAATTGTACAATTGGAAGCCTGCTTTTTTAAATAATTTAATAATCTGTAATAGGCTGACACAATAGTATATCAGGTTGGGAATTTTATCAGCTAAATCTATGTTAAATTATTTTGTCAACTACTCCTGCCATTTACTCTTACATGGGCAGGTCTGGCAGGTGTTGTCCATTTTAATTCTATGTGCTGTTCGAAAGCTAATTTAAGCCTAATAAAAAATAATTTAAAATTTCCCAGGGCGTCTCCTCTTCCCCTGTATGTTTGAATCACAATGCAGGCACTGGATAATTGCTAGCAGATAACTAGAAATAAGTAAAAAGAAAAGGAGTACTTGTGGCACCTTAGAGACTAACCAATTTATTTGAGCATGAGCTTTCGTGAGCTACAGCTCACATCTGATTAAGTGAGCTGTAGGTCACGAAAGCTCATGCTCAAATAAATTGGTTAGTCTCTAAGGTGCCACAAGTACTCCTTTTCTTTTTGCGAATACAGACTAACACGGCTGTTACTCTGAAACTAGAAATAAGTATTTCCTTTGAAAGGGCAGTCATGCTGTTTGTAAATTGCAGGGGCTTGGCTGCTAATTTTTCAAAGTTATGTGAAACAATTACTAGGTAGTTGTCAGGGTATTTGCTCTTTGTTGCCAGTATTGCTTGTGTGGCTTGCACTATAGTTAATTTAAGTTTTGGGTATTGGTACAAAAGCATGTTGTTGCTTTAAGAATCTGACACATGGGGGTGGGAGAGATGAAGAAAAATATTTTTTTCCCCGTTAATCCAGGGTGTACTATGTAGTTCAGTAAGAATACTTGCCATAGTACCAAAGTCTGACTTACTTTTTCCATATAATTAACAAGATGGGTTGGATGTGAAGGAACCAAAGCAAGCTTTTTAAGTTTAGCTCTATAACTGATGTAGCTGTTGCAAGGGCTACTTTTATTCATATATGGAATGCATTTACAAGAACTGCTTCAAATGTGCTTCAGTTGGATGTGATTTGGGAGAGAGAAATGTTTCATTGCTTGTATTAACCTAATTGTGTAAACCCAAGTGCTGTAGTTCCTGATGAATGTAAACTGTTTAAAATGTCCAAGAAATCAGTGAATCTGTATCATTCTCTTACTTAGATCTGAAATAGGAGATTACATTAAGGTTGATTTAAAAAAAAAATCTTTACAATGCCTATATTTATAGATATAGCATTTCAAAAACATGATTTATGTTGTGTCTATTGTCTCCCTTGTATAGTGCAGTGTATATTCTGAATGGAAATGACACACACCTTTTAGCTAAAGTTTTGAAGGCCTGGCCTACAGACAGTTTTTGTACTGGTATAACTAGGTCAGTTAGGGATGTGATTATTTATCTATTACAGTTGTACCAGTAGTGCCTCTAGTGCAGTGGCTCTCAACCTTTCCAGCCTAGTGTGGCCTTTCAGGAGTCTGATTTGTCTTGCATACCCCCAAGTTTCACCTCACTTAAAAACTACTTGCTTACAAAATCAGACATAAAAATAAAGAAGCGTCACAACACACTAGTTGAAAGAAAAATTGCTTACGATCTCATTTTTACCATATAATTATAAAATCAATTGGAATATAAATATTGTACTTACATTTCAGTGTATAGTATATAGAGCAGTATAAACAAGTCATTGTCTGTCTGAAGTTTTAATTTGTACTGACTTCGCTAGTGCATTTGATGTAGCCTGTTGTAAAACTAGGCAAAATGTGTAGATGAATTGATGTACCCTCCAGAAGACCTCTTTGTACCTCCCAGGGGTACGTGTACTCCTGGCTGAGAACCACTAGTGTGGACACAGTTATACTGATATAAACGTGCTTTATACTGGTATAGCTTATTCCCCTTCCTGTATGGGAGTAGCTGTACTTCTATAAGCACATTAATATTGGTATAATGGCATCCACACGAGGAGGTTTTATCGCTTTAATTATACAGATGTAGATAAACCGGTATAGTTGTGTTTAGATAAGCCCTTAGAATCACAATGAATGATAAAATATCAAATCACAGTTATCAGTTTAATCTTATGAAACAAACTCAGGTAAATGGCCTGTTGGCTTTTTCTAAACTTCTTAATATCTAGTCTGTGGGATGTATTTTAAAATTACAGTATTTTAGAAATGCTCTTGCTAACAAAAGATTGTTTCCTAATTCCATATGAGATCCAGGAAAGATTGCATATGTAAATGTAAAAGTGCCATATTTACTCAGCCATTCATTTACTACTCATACGTATATTTACCTGCAATGGATTATGGAAAATCTTTCTGGGAACTACAGTAATCTAGTAAGAATGGATGGACTTTTTATTGATAATACTATAGGCATGATTTGAATGAGTATATATGTCCAGTTATATTAAACAGGTGCCAAGTAACTAACAAAATTCCCTCATATAAACAAAGCATTCTACATCATTGCAGAAAATGCAAATCATTCTTAGTTATAGAAACAGAGAGAACAGATGGTGGATCAAATATAAGAAAACTACCTTCTGATTTTTAAAAATGTGTACTGAACCTGAAAAGCAGACCTACTGCATGATCAGAATCTGGGTATGTCTGTTTCCCCTGTTGTATCTAGCCAGTCTGACTAGCTCGCACATATTCCTAGTGAAAAGCACCTGTTCCAAGTCTCGTATCTCACATTTCCAGCACTTCCATTAATGCACGTGCTTAAGTGATGACAAGACCTGTAAGACTGTCAAGGGAAATCTTTGAAATTTGACTTAATAGACAAACGTCTTAATCCTGTGGTGAGAAACTTCTTAATTGATAATAGGCCTGCCTAGTGTTATATTGCATTAAAGAACACACACAAAAAATAATAAAAACTGTTTTTTTGTAATTTAAAACATTGACTGACTGTAATGTGATTATTTGTTTTGCAAACATTTTTCTTTTCTATGTCTGTTTTACCTAAAGACCAATCATAACCGTTTCCTTGATTTAATGATTTTTGGGGGCTGAGGAGTTGGGAATATACTTTTGAAATACATCAAAAGGTTTTAAAGATTTATAATAATTTAATCTGAACTCCTGTGTAACAGAAGTTATAAAATTTTCACCCAGTAATTCCTGCATCAGCCCCAAAACTTGTAATTAAACAGTGTATATACAGTGCTCTATTTTATTTGTAATATTTTCATATCCTGCTTTTCTGTGTCCAGACTAAATTCCAGCTGAGGTTGGCAGCATGGAATTACCCTGATTCCCTGTGTAGTTTCAGCGGGTTAAAGTATTCCTCTCTCCAATTCTCTTGAATGGTTATTTTGAAATGCTGCTGCAGGCTGTTAACAGGCTGCCAACATGCAACCTACTGTGACTGCATTTCAGGAAAGAGGATTTTGGTTCTTGCATCTGATTTATATTTTATTACTTTATTTAGAAAATGTACCTATCCAAAGTCATGGTCATGCGTATTGGTGGCCTTCACCTTGTTAAAGGGTCTTGGACTCTTAGGCCTGGTCTACACTACGAGTTTGTCGGATTTAGCAGCATTAAATCGAATTAACCCTGTACCCGTCCACACAACGAAGCCATTTTTTCGACATAAAGGGCTCTTCAAACCGATTTCTGTACTCCTCCCCAATGAGGGGATTAGTGCTGAAATCGGCATCGTCTTTGTGACTTAGAGTTAGTGTGGACGCAATTCGAAGGTATTGGCCTCCAGGAGCTATCCCACAGTGCACTATTGTGACCACTCTGGACAGCACTCTGAACTCTGATGCACTGGCCAGGTGTACTGGAAAAGCCCCGGAAACTTTTGAATCTCATTTCCTGTTTGGCCAGGTGAGATCATCAGCACAGGTGATCATGCAGAGCTCATCAGAACAGGTGACCATGCAGTCCCAGAATTGAAAAAGAGCTCCAGCATGGACCGAATGGGAGGTACTGGATCTGATCGCTGTATGGGGAGATGAATCTGTACTATCAGAACTACGTTCCAAAAGACGAAATGCCAAAACATTTCAAAAAATCTCCGAGGCCATAAGGGACAGAGGCTACAGCAGGGATGCAACACAGTGCCGGGTGAAACTTAAGGAGTTCAGACAAGTGTACCAGAAAACCAAAGAATCAAACGGACGGTCAATCAAACTGGAGAGCCCCGGACATGCTGCTTCTATGCTGAGCTGCATGCAATTCTGGGGGGGCCGCCACCACTACCCCCCTCCTGTCCGTGGACTCTGATGATGGGGTACTCTCCGCCATACCTGAGGATTTTGCGGACGGGGAAGATGAGGAGGAGGAGGATGAGCTTGAAGAGAGTACACAGCACACCATTCTCCCCAACAGCCAGGATCTTTTTATTACCCTGACTGAAATACCCTCCCAACCCAACGAAGCCGGAGAAGGGACCTCTGGTGAGCGTACCTTTTAAAATATAATACATGTTTTAAAAGCAAGTGTTTTTTAATGATTAAGTAGCCCTGAGGCTTGGGATGCATTCATGGCCAGTACTGTTACTGGAAAAGTCTGTTAACGTGTCTGGGGATGGAGCGGAAATCCTCCAGGGCCATCTCCATGAAGCTCTCCTGGAGGTACTCTAAAAGCCGTTGCAGAAGGTTTCTGGGGAGAGCAGCCTTATTCCATCCTCCATGGTAGGACACTTTACCACGCCATGCTGGTAGCAAGTAATCTGGTATCATTGCATGACAAAGCCTGGCAGCGTATGGTCCCGGTGTTTGCTGGCATTCAAGCAACATCCATTCTTTATCTCTATGTCTTATCCTCAGGAGAGTGATCTCGTTCATGGTAACCTGGTTGAAATAGGGGAATTAATTAAGGGGACATTCAGAGGTGGCCATTCCTACTGGGCTGTTTGCCGGTGGCTGAAAAGAAATCCTCCCCGAAGTTAGCCACGCGTGGGGGAGAGGGGACATTGGCACTGAGCTGTTTACATTTGGCTAGCAGGGATCTTCCCTGATACCAGTATACGGTGGGGAGAGGGGTAGTGCGACCATCCCAGAGAATTGGATGATGGGCGGGGGGAGGTTAGTTTGGTTTCTGCTGTTGCACGTTAACAGGAAAACAGAGTACTAAATGGCCAACTCAACGTGCTTTGCTTGGTATGGGAGAGGAGCGCACTGCTGTTATGAAGGTTGCAGAAGCCGAAAGACTATGGCTTACCATGGCCGCCTGCAAGCCGAATTCTGTTTCCCGGCACTGCGTGTGTGATCTCTAACAGCAAAGCCGCAGGCACTCAATATAAGATGCAAAATGTGACCTTGTATCAAAATCACATGTGCTATGCAATGTGAATAGTGTTGTTCACCATGAAAGAGTATAGCCATTGTTCTGTAAAATGTACCTTTTAAAATACTTCACTTCCTTTTTTTCCTCCAGCAGCTGCAAATGTTTCAAGCCTCCCTCCTCCATCCCAAAGGCTATCTCAGATAAGGTGGCGAAAAAAACGCACATGCGATGAAACGTTCTCTGAGCTCATGCAGTCATCCGGCACTGACAGAGCTCAGCAGAATGTGTGGAGGGACACAACAGCAGAGTACAGGAAAGTGGCCAATGAACGTGAGGAGATGTGGTGGCAGGATGATCAGAGGAGGCATGAGGCAATGCTGGGGCTACTGTGGGATCAAACGGACATGCTCCGGCATCTGGTGGAGGTTCATGAATGGCAGCAGGATCACAGACTGCAGCTGCATCCCCTGTTTAACCGCCCTCCCTCCTCCCCGAGTTCCATAGCCTCCTCACCCAGACGCCCAAGAATGTGGGGGGCGGGGGAGGCTCCGGGCACCCAACCACTCCACTCGAGTGGACAGCCCAAGCAACAGAAGGCTGTCATTCAAGAAGTTTTAAAGTGGCCTTTTCCTTCCCTTCTCCCACACCCCACCCGGGCTACCTTGTGAGTTATCTTCCTATTTTCATAATCAATTAATAAAGAACACATGTTTTTTAAACGATAGTGACTTTATTTCCTTTGCAAGCAAGCTGTGATCGAAGGGGGGAGGCTGGGTGGCTTACAGGGAATTTAGAGGCAACCAAGGGGACGGGTTTTCATCAAGGAAAAACAAACAGAAGTGTCACACAGTACCCTGGCCAGTCATAAAACTGGTTTTCAAAGATTCTCTGATGCGCAGCGCTTCCTGCTGTGCTCTTCTAACCACCCTGGTGTCTGGCTGCGCGTATTCAGTGGCCAGACGATTTGCCTCAACCTCCCACGACGCCAAAAAACATCTCCCCCTTACTCTCACAGAGATTGTGGAGCACACAGCAAGCAGCAATAACAGCGAAACCAATAATCCCACTGAGGTCTGAGTGAGTCAGTATACTGCACCAGCGACCCTTTAAACGTCCAAATGCACACTCTACCACCATTCTGCACTTGCTCAGCCTGTAGTTGAACAGCTCCTTACTACTGTCCAGGGTGCCTGTGTATGGCTTCATGAGCCATGGCATTAAGGGGTAGGCTGGGTCCCCAAGGATAACTATAGGCATTTCAATATCCCCAACAGTTATTTTCTGATCTGGGAAGTAAATCCCTTCCTGCAGCCATTTAAACAGACCAGAGTTCCTGAAGACGCGAGCATCATGAACCTTTCCCGGCTATCCCACCTTGATGTTGGTGAAATGTCCCTTGTGATCCACCAGTGTTTGCAGCACCACTGAAAAGTACCCCTTGCGGTTTATGTACTGGCTGCCCTGGTGGTCTGGTCCCAAGATGGGGATATGTGTTCCGTCTATGGCCCCACCACAGTTAGGGAATCCCATTGCAGCAAAGCCATCTAGTATGACTTGCACATTTCCCAGAGTCCCTACCTTTGATAGCAGCAGCTCAATGATTACATTGGCTACTTGCATCACAGCAACCCCCACAGTAGATTTGCCCACTCCAAATTGATTACCAACTGACCGGTAGCTGTCTGGTATTCCAAGCTTCCACAGGGCTATTGCCACTCGCTTGTGATCTGTGAGGGCTGCTCTCATCTTGGTATTCTTGTGCTTCAGGGCAGGGGAAAGCAAGTCACAAAGTTCCATGAAAGTGCCCTTACGCATGCGAAAGTTTCGGAGCCACTGGGAATCATCCCAAACCTGCAACACTATGTGGTCCCACCACTCTGTGCTTGTTTCCCGTGCCCAGAATCTGCGTTCCACAGCATGAGCCTGCCCCAGTAACACCATGATCTCCAAATTGCTGGAGACCGTGGCTTTAGAGAAATCTGTGTTCATGTCCTCATCACCGTGCTGCTGTCGCCTCCTCGCCTGGTTTTTCAGGCGCTGGTTCTGCATAAACTGCACGATAATGCGCGAGGCGTTTACAATGGTCATAACTGCTGTGGTGAGCTGAATGGGCTCCATGCTTGCTGTGCTATGCTTCTGCTCGGGCAATCCAGGGAAAAGGGCGTGAAATGATTGTTGCTTTCATGGAGGGAGGGAGGGTTGACTGATGACATTTACCCATAACCACCCGTGACAAATTTTTGGCCCTATCAGGCATTGGGAGCTCAGCCCAGAATTCCAATGGGCTGCGGGAACTGTGGGATAGCTACCCACAGTGCACCGCTCAGAATGTCGACGCTTGCCACGGTACTGTGGACGCAAACCGCTGAATTAATGTGCTTAGTGTGGATGCATGCACTCGACTTTACAATCTGTTCCCAAAAATTGACTTCTGTAAAATTGGAGTACTTTTGTAGTGTAGACATGGCCTTAAGGATTCTTGCATTAAAGATGCTATGTAAATTCTTCAGTTTTAGTAGAAGTTAGTGGACTGTGTTAGCTGGCTCTGCTTTCTTTTAAGTTTCCCATGAAGGACTCATTTGTAATTTGAGAGGAAGGATTTTGTCAGACTCTTCAGTGCTCTCAGTCACGGCAAGAGATGAGTGGAAAGAGAAACCACAGCATCATGCAGTCCTGGAGGTTGCTGTTACAGCATCTGAACAAAACAAATCAAGTTTAATCACTTGTTAGATTAAAAAAATATTGTAGCCAATCTACACATTACCCCAAATTCAAGCCAAATGACTAACTGAAATGTTCACTAATTCTGGTTTGGGTTTACTGTAGAAATGTCAGTAAAGTCAAAGCTTAGATCCCCCTGTTCCTGTTTTTTACCCAGAATAGAGGGATTCTGGGGATTGTAGTCCAGAGGGAAGAATGGGAGTAAGAGAAATGATAGGTAGGCCTGCTGGGAAGGGAAGCTTTATAAAGGCTAGTCCTTTTCTTCATTGTGAGGGAGACCAGGGGAAAGAGCAGGGCTTGTGGTTCTTTCTGCTCAGAGGACCAGGACAGAGTAAAGTAGATGAGAGGGAATAGGCTGGGTTTCTTTACTGGGGAGAGAGACTGGGTAAAAGCAAGAGCTCTGAAACTCCCCAAGAGCAAAAGGATTTACTATGACGCCTGTAAAAGGGGCCAGGAAGGAAATTTAGGAAGGTGATAAGGGGTCAGTGTCCTGGAGTTACACAGAGGAGGGCCACAGTGTAGGAGATAGCTATAGGAGAACCATAACCTATACCACTCTGAGGAGCTGCCTGCTGATTTTTGTAATTTTTGCCCTGCATCAAGAAGGGTGAACCCATCACCAGGGGTGAAACTTTGAACAGACCCTGGAGACACGGCTGTGGCCCAGGGAGTGAGGGACTTGATGAAACTCTGCTTTGGTCAGAATTTTAATTTCTTTTGGACCTTTATTACCCTGGAAAGGGAGAAGTTCTGATTTTGCTGGAGAACAAAGAAAACTCTGAGGCAGCAGCCAATGAGGTAAGCAACTGCTATGTGGCACAAGAGTGATTTTCTTTTCCTTCAAAGATCATGTTTTAAGTAAACAAACAGCAAACTCTACTTTAATCAAAGTCCACCAATCCAAGGAAGATTTTTCGTTTTAAGGAAAACAATCCATATTTACAATTCTAGAATCATGCAATCAGAAATATAGGGCTGGAAGGGACCTTCAGAGATCTAGTCCAGTGCCCCATGCTAAGGCAGGACCAACTATACCTAAACCATCCCTGACAGGTGTTTGTCCAGGTGTTCTTAAAATCCTCCACTGATGGGGATTTCACAACCTCCCTTGCTAACCTATTCCAGGACTTCATAGAATATCAGGGTTGGAAGGGACCTCAGGAGGTCATCTAGTCCAACCCCCTGCTCAAAGCAGGACCAGTCCCCAACTAAATCATCCCAGCCAGGGCTTTGTCAAGCCTGACCTTAAAAGGAAGGAGATTCCACCACCTCCCTAGGTAACCTATTCCAGTGCTTCACCACCCTCCTAGTGAAAAAGTTTTTCCTAATATCCAACCTAAACCTCCCCCACTGCATCTTGAGACTATTTCTCCTTGTTCTGTCACCTGCTACCACTGAGAACAGTCTAGATCCATCCTCTTTAGAACCCCCTTTCAGGTAGTTGAAAGCAGCTATCAAATCCCTCCTCATTCTGCTCTTCCGCAGACTAAATAATCCCAGTTCCCTCAGCCTCTCCTCATAAGTCATATGCTCCCTCCCCCTAATCATTTTTGTTGCCCTCGGCTGGACTCTTTCCAATTTTCCCACATCCTTGTAGTGTGGGGCCCAAAACTAGACACAGTACTCCAGATAAGGCCTCACCAATGCTGAATAGCGGGGAATGATCACATCACTCGATCTGCTGGCAATACTCCTTCTTATACAGCCCAAAATGCCGTTAGCCTTCTTGGCAACAAGGGCACACTGTTGACTCATATCCAGCTTCTTGTCCACTGTAACCCCTAGGTCCTTTTCTGTAGGACTGCCTGCCTAGCCACTCGGGCCCTAGTCTGTACCAGTGCATGGGATTCTTCTGTCCTAAGTGCAGGACTCTGCACTTGTCCTTGTTGAACCTCATCAGATTACTTTTGGCCCAATCCTCCGATTTGTCTAGGTCCCTCTGTATCCTATCCCTACCCTCCAGCATATCTACCACTCCTCCCAGTTTAGTGTCCTCTGCAAACTTGCTGAGGGTGCAGTCCACACCATCCTCCAGATCATTAATGAACATATTGAACAAAACCGACCCCAGGACCAACGCTTGGGGCACTCCGCTTGATACCGGCTGCCAGCTAGACATGGAGCCATTGATCACTACCCATTGAGCCCGATGATCTAGCTTTCTTATTCACCTTATAGTCCATTCATCCAGCCCATACTTCTTTAACATGCTGGGAAGAATACTGTGGGAGACCATATCAAAAGCTTTGCTAAAGTCAAGGAATAACATGGCCACTGCTTTCCCCTCATCCACAGAGCCAGTTATCTCATCATAGAAGACAATTAGGTTAGTGAGGCATGACTTGCCCTTGGTGAATCCATGCTGACTGTTCCTGATCACTTTCCTCTCCTCTAAGTGCTTCCAAATTGATTCCTTGAGGACCTACTCATGATTTTTCCAGGAACTGAGGTGAGGCTGACTCACCTGTAGTTCCCTGGGTCCTCCTCCTTCCCTTTTTTAAAGATGGGCACTACATTAGCCATTTTCCAGTCATCCGAGAGTTCCCCTGATTGCCATGAGTTTTCAAAGATAATGGCCAATGGCTCTGCAATCAAATCTGCCAACTCCTTTAGCACCCTCGGATGCAGCGCATCTGGCCCCATGGACTTGTACTCGTCCAGCTTTTCTAAATAATCCTGAACCACTTCTTTCTCCACAGAGGGCTGGTCACCTCCTCCCCATACTGTGCTGCCCAGTGCAGTAGTTTGGGAGCTGACCTTGTTCGTGAAGACAGAGGCAAAAAAAGCATTGAGTACATTAGCTTTTTCCACATCCTCTGTCACTGGTTTGCCTTCTCCATTCAGTAAGGGGCCCACACTTTCCCTGATCATGTTGCTAACATACCTGTAGAAAACCCTTCTTGTTACTCTTAACATCCCTTGCTAGCTGCAACTCCAAGTGTGATTGGGCCTTCCTGACTTCACTCCTGCATGCCTGAGCAATATTTTTATACTCCTCCCTGGTCATTTGTCCAGTCTTCCACTTCTTGTAAGCTTCTTTTTTGTGTTTAAGATCAGCAAGGATTTCACTGTTAAGCCAAGCTGGTCGCCTGCCACATTTACTATTCTTTCTACACATCGGGATGGTTTGTTCCTGTAACCTCAATAAGGATTCTTTAAAATACAGCCAGCTCTCCTGGACTCTTTTCCCCCTCATGTTATTCTCCCACGGGATTCTGCTCATCAGTTCCCTGAGGGAGTCAAAGTCTGCTTTTCTGAAGTCCAGGGTCCGTATTCTGCTGCTCTCTTTTCTTCCCTGTGTCAGGATCCTCAACTCGACCATCTCATGGTCACTGCCTCCCAGGTTCCTATCTACTTTTGCTCCCCCTACTAATTCTTCCCTGTTTGTGAGCAGCAGGTAAAGAAGAGCTCTGCCCCAGTTGGTTCCTCCAGCATTTGCACCAGGAAATTGTTCCCTATGCTTTCCAAAAACTTCCTGGATTGTCTGTGCACCACTGTATTGCTCTCCCAGCAGATATCGGGGTGATTGAAGTCCCCCATGAGAACCAGGGCCTGTGATCTAGTAACTTCTGTTTGTTGCCTGAAGAAAGCCTCGTCCACCTCATCCAGGGCCGGTGCAAGGATGTTTCGTGCCCTAGGCGAAACTTCCACCTTGCGCCCGCCCCCCTCCACCTCTCCCTCCCCATTGGCCCGGGGAGCCGTGCAGCAGCTCTTTCCCCCTGCTCCCCCGTCGGCCCCGGGAGGTGTGCGGCAGCTCCCCACCCCAGCTCACCTCTGCTTCGCCTCCTCCCTGAGCACGCCGCTGCCATTCCGCTTCTCCCGCCTCCCCAGGCTTGCGGCACCAATCAGCTGTTTGGCACCGCAAGCCTGGGAGGGAGAGAAGCAAAGCAGGGCAGCGGGCTTAGGGGAGGAGGCGGAGCAGAGGTGAGCTGGAATGGGGAGTGGTTCCCCTGCGTGCCACCCTCCCCCTGTTACTTGTTGCAGGCGGCCCTCCCCGCGCTCCCCTGCCCCAGCTTATCTCCACTCCACCACCTCCCCGGAGCGCGCTTTTGGCTGCTCCCAACCACTTGGCGCCCTAGGCGGCCACCTAGTTTGCCTAGTGGTTGCACCGGCCCTGACCTCATCCCCTTGGTCCGGTGGTCTATAGCAGACTCCCACCATGACATCACCCTTGTTGCTCACACTTCTAAACTTAATCCAGAGACTCTCAGGTTTTTCTGCAGTTTCATACTGGAGCTCTGAGCAGTCATCCTGCTCTCTTACATACAATGCAACTCCCCAACGTTTTCTGCCCTGCTTGTCCTTCCTGAACAGTTTATATCCATCCATGATAGTACTCCAGTCATGTGAGTTATCCCACCAAGTCTCTGTTGTTCCAATCAAATCATAATTCCTTGACTGTGCCAGGACTTCCAGTTCTCCCTGCCTGTTTCTCAGGCTTCTTGCATTTATGTATAGAAACTTCAGATAACTTGCTGATTGTCCTGCTTTCTCAGTATGAGGCAGGGGTCCTCCCCTCTTGCGCTCTCCTGCTCGTGCTTCCTTCTGGTATCCCACTTCCCCACTTACCTCAGGGCTATGGTCTCCTTCCCCCAGTGAACCTAGTTTAAAGCCCTCCTCACTAGGTTAGCCAGCCTGCTTGCAAAGATTCTCTTCCCTCTCTTCGTTAGGTGGAGCCCATCTCTGCCTAGCAATCCTTCTTCTTGGAACACTATCCGTTGGTCAAAAGAAAAGGAGTACTTGTGGCACCTTAGAGACGAACCAATTTATTTGAGCATAAGCTGTAGCTCATGAAAGCTTACTTCATCGGATGTATACTGTGGAAAGTGTAGAAGATCTTTTATACACACAAAGCGTGAAAAAATACCTCCCCCCACCCCACTCTCCTGCTGGCAATAGCTTATCTAAAGTGATCACTCTCCTTACAATGTGTATGATAATCAAGGTGGGCCATTTCCAGCACAAATCCAGGGTTTAACAAGAACGTCTGAGGAGGGGGGTGGGAGGGGTTAGGAAAAAACAAGGGGAAATAGGTTACCTTGCATAATGACTTAGCCACTCCCAGTCTCTGTTCAAGCCTAAGTTAATTGTATCCAATTTGCAAATGAATTCCAATTCAACAGTTTCTCGCTGGAGTCTGGATTTGAAGTTTTTTTGTTGAAGAATTGCAACTTTCATGTCTGTAATCACGTGACCAGAGAGATTGACGTGTTCTCCAACTGGATTATGAATGTTATAATTCTTGACATCTGATTTGTGTCCATTTATTCTTTTACGTAGAGACTGTCCAGTTTGACCAATGTACATGGCAGAGGGGCATTGCTGGCACATGATGGCATATATCACATTGGTGGATGTGCAGGTGAACGAGCCTCTGATAGTGTGGCTGATGTTATTAGGCCCTGTGATGGTGTCCCCTGAATAGATATGTGGGCACAGTTGGCAACGAGCTGTGTTGCAAGGATAGGTTCTTGGGTTAGTGGTTCTGTTGTGTGGTTTGTGGTTGCTGGTGAGTATTTGCTTCAGGTTGGGGGGCTGTCTGTAGGCAAGGACTGGCCTGTCTCCCAGGATTTGTGAGAGTGTTGGGTCGTCCTTCAGGATAGGTTGTAGATCCTTAATAATGCGTTGGAGGGGTTTTAGTTGGGGGCTGAAGGTGACGGCTAGTGGCGTTCTGTTATTTTCTTTGTTCGGCCTGTCCTGTAGTAGGTGACTTCTGGGAACTCTTCTGGCTCTATCAATCTGTTTCTTCACTTCCGCAGGTGGGTATTGTAGTTGTAAGAATGCTTGATAGAGCTCTTGTAGGTGTAGTTTTGTGGTATGCTGTAGTTTCTTTTGGTAACTCTCAGTGGGATCACCACTTTCTACAAGCCATTACCCTCTGATCCCACTGAGAGTTACCAAAAGAAACTACAGCATTTGCTCAAGAAACTCCCTGAAAAAGCACAAGATCAAATCCGCACACACACACCCCTGGAACTCCGACCTGGGATATTCTATCTACTACCCAAGATCCATAAACCTGGAAATCCTGGGCACCCCATCATCTCAGGCATTGGCACCCTGACAGCAGGATTGTCTGGCTATGTAGACTCCCTCCTCAGGCCCTACGCTACCAGCACTCCCAGCTACCTTCGAGACACCACTGACTTCCTGAGGAAACTACAATGCATCGGTGATCTTCCTGATAACACCATCCTGGCCACTATGGGTGGTAGAAGCCCTCTACACCAACATTCCACACAAAAATGGACTACAAGCCGTCAAGAACACTATCCCTGATAATGTCACGGCTAACCTGGTGGCTGGATTTTGTCCTTACCCATAACTATTTTACATTTGGGGACAATGTATACCTTCAGATCAGCGGCACTGCTATGGGTACCCGCATGGCCCCACAGTATGCCAACATTTTTATGGCTGACTTAGGGGACGAGAGCTGAGGAAGCGTTGTTCTAATGCCCCTACTCTACTTGCGCTATATTGATGACATCTTCATCATCTGGACCCATGGAAAAGAAGCCCTTGAGGAATTCCACCATGATTTCAACAATTTCCATCCCACCATCAACCTCAGCCTGGTCCAGTCCACACAAGAGATCCACTTCCTGGACACTACAGTGCTAATAAACGACGGTCACATAAACACCACCCTATACCGGAAACCTACTGACCGCTATTCCTACCTACATGCCTCCAGCTTTCACCCTGACCACACCACACGATCCATCGTCTACAGCCAAGCTCTGTGATACAACTGCATTTGCTCCAACCCCTCAGACAGAGACAAACACCTACAAGATCTCTCTCAAGCATTCTTACAACTACAATACCCACCTGCGGAAGTGAAGAAACAGATTGATAGAGCCAGAAGAGTTCCCAGAAGTCACCTACTACAGGACAGGCCTAACAAAGAAAATAACAGAACGCCACTAGCCGTCACCTTCAGCCCCCAACTAAAACCCCTCCAACGCATTATTAAGGATCTACAACCTATCCTGAAGGACGACGCAACACTCTCACAAATCCTGGGAGACAGGCCAGTCCTTGCTTACAGACAGCCCCCCAACCTGAAGCAAATACTCACCAGCAACCACAAACCACACAACAGAACCACTAACCCAAGAACCTATCCTTGCAACACAGCCCGTTGCCAACTGTGCCCACATATCTATTCAGGGGACACCATCACAGGGCCTAATAACATCAGCCACACTATCAGAGGCTCGTTCACCTGCACATCCACCAATGTGATATATGCCATCATGTGCCAGCAATGCCCCTCTGCCATGTACATTGGTCAAACTGGACAGTCTCTACGTAAAAGAATAAATGGACACAAATCAGATGTCAAGAATTATAACATTCATAATCCAGTTGGAGAACACGTCAATCTCTCTGGTCACGTGATTACAGACATGAAAGTTGCAATTCTTCAACAAAAAAACTTCAAATCCAGACTCCAGCGAGAAACTGTTGAATTGGAATTCATTTGCAAATTGGATACAATTAACTTAGGCTTGAATAGAGACTGGGAGTGGCTAAGTCATTATGCAAGGTAACCTATTTCCCCTTGTTTTTTCCTAACCCCTCCCACCCCCCTCCTCAGACGTTCTTGTTAAACCCTGGATTTGTGCTGGAAATGGCCCACCTTGATTATCATACACATTGTAAGGAGAGTGATCACTTTAGATAAGCTATTGCCAGCAGGAGAGTGGGGAGGGGGAGGTATTTTTTCACGCTTTGTGTGTATAAAAGATTTTCTACACTTTCCACAGTATGCATCTGATGAAGTGAGCTGTAGCTCACGAAAGCTTATGCTCAAATAAATTGGTTAGTCTCTAAGGTGCCACAAGTACTCCTTTTCTTTTTGCGAATACAGACTAACACGGCTGTTACTCTGAAACCTATCCGTTGGTCAAAAAATCCAAAGCCTTCTCTCTGACACCACCTGTGTAGCCATTCATTGACTTCCACGATTCGACGGTCTCTACCTGGGCCTTTTCCTTCCATAGGGAGGATGGACGAGAATACCATTTGTGCCTCAAACGCCTTTATCCTTCTTTCCAGAGTCACATAGTCTGCAGTGATCCGTTCAAGGTCATTCTTGACAGTACCACTGGTGCCCACTTGGAGAAGCAGGAAGGGGTAGCGATCCAAGGGCTTGATGAGTCTCGACAGTCTGTCCATCACATCATGAATTGTAGCTCCTGGCAAGCAGCACACTTCTTGGTTTTCCTAGTCAGGATGGCAGATAGATGACTCAGTCCCCCTTAGGAAGGAGTCCCCATCACCACCACCCGCCTCCTTCTATTGGGAGTGGTGGTCGTGGACCCTCCATCCCTAGAACAGTGCATCTCATGCCTTCCAATCGGTGGAGTCTCCTTCTGCTCCCTTCCCTCAGATGTATTATCTAGTTCAGTGTCCGCATTAGTACCTGTGTAGAGAACATGAAAATGGTTGCTCACCTGTATCTGCATTGCTGGTACATGGATGCTCCTCTTTCTTCTTCTGGAGGTCACATGCTGTCAAGTTTCTTCACTGTCCTTCTGTCCCCGCTGCGCAGCCTGCTCCAATTCTTCAGAATGTTGTGCCCGCAGAAGCATATCCTGACGTCTGTCCAGGAAATCTTCATTTTCTCTTATGCAACGCAGGGTTGATACTTGTTTCCTCTAGATCTTGAGCCTTCTCTTCCAATATGGAGATCAGCTTGCACTTTGTACAGACAAAGTCACTTCTGTCCTGGGGAAGAAAGACAAACATGGCACATCCTGTGCAGGTCACAACAGCTGAATGCTCACTATCCATATTACCTTCCTTCTAAGAGCTTCCTCAGATGTTGTAGTAACTACTCAGAGAAGCCTGCAAGATGAAAGCCTCAGTGGGCTCTCCCCAGGTGAACTCCCTCTGTTTGCTGCTCAGCTGGTTTGCTGCTGGCTGCCTTTTTATAACAATCAGGCCCACCTGGAACAAAGCACTCCCAGTTCAGACTTTTCAAACAATCAAGCACACGGTCAAACTGCCAAAATGTCCCCACAACAGACACTCAGCAACTCACCAACACAGGCCCCCTAATGCAGCACATAGCGTACTTCCTCTCAGACAGATCCCAGTCAAACTCCATCTGTTAGCCTCGCTGCTGTTAGACTTACCTATCCTTATTCCCTGAAAGTTTTTCCTAGTATCTAACTTAACTCTCCCTTGCTGCAGATTAAGCCTGTTACTTTTTGTCCTACCTTCAGGGGTATGATGGGGTGTCTACCTTACACAAGGCCTGAATAGTTAGAAAGACCAATTAACTCCACAACAGGCTGCACCTGGAAGAAAGTCAGGGCCCATAAACTCTAACTGATGATGAAGCACAGCTGGGCAGGGGCAGGGGCAGGATGAGCTGGAATAAAACCTGGAAAGGGAGAGCAAGAAGAGGTTTGCAGGAAGGAACACTGCAGTCATGACTAAAGAGAAGAGTTGAGGAGGAGTCCTAGTGGTAAGTAAGCCCTGGAATCCTGCCTGGGAGTACAGACTCTGGCAGGAACCCAAGAAAGGGTGAAGTAGCCATAGGGAAGGGAGGAGGTTCCAGTGGTAGCCAGATGACAGAGGAAGGAAGGTAGGAAAGAGCCCAGGGAAACAGTGACAGGATCTGAGATTGCTTAGACCGTAGTTGCTGGACTTAAGGTTCCAGTGCTTACCAGCCACTTAAGAAGTGGCACAGATTGTTCAGTGGGACTTTATTACCACAGAATGGGTAAACTGTAGAGACCTGACTGGAGGGCCAAATCAGGAAGAGGGTGTACTCTTGAGTCCAGAGAAAGACCACAGGGTGAGCAACTGAAGGAGAGGGCATCAGACCAGTCAAGAGGTAATCCCTGGGTCGCTACATACCGCATTCCTGTTCATAAACACCAGAATAATTAGCCTTTTTTGCAACAGCATCACACTGTTGACTCATTTGCAACTTATGACCTGTACATCCCCAAGATCCTTTTCTGCAGTACTATTGCCTAGACAGTTATTTTGTAGTTATGTATTTGAGTTTTCATTCCAAAGTGGTGTACTTTGTGCTTGTCTTTATTGAATTCTATCTTGTTGATTTCAGACCGATTCTCCAATTTATAAAGGACACTTTTTGAATATTAATCCTGTCCTCCAGAGTGCTTGCAACCACTCCTAGCACAGTGTCCTCTGTAGATTTTATAGGCATACGCTCCATTCCATTGTGGAAGTCATTAATGAAAATATTGAATAGTACCAGACCCAGGACAGAACCCTGTTGGACCCCACTAGATACCCCCTCCGTGGTTGTTGCAAACCATTGATAGCTATTCTGAATACAGTTTTTCAACCAGTTATGCATCCACCATATAGTTATTTCATCTATTTCCCTAGTTCATTATGAGACTGTCATGTGGGACTGTGTTAAAAGTATGACTAGAATCAAAATATATCACTGCTGCTTCTTCCTTTCTATCCACTGTCAAAAGAGGAAATTTAAATTTTGTTTGGCATTATTTGTTCTTGACAAATCCATGTTGGCTATTACTTTATTATCATCTCAGTGCTTCAATCATTTGTTCCAGTATTTTTCTAGGTATCAAAGTCAGGCTCACTGGTCTATAATTTCCCAGGTTCTCTTTTGAAAGATGGATGCTATGTTTGCCTCCCCAGTCCTCTCGGACCTCACTCATCCGCTGTGAGTTCTCAAAGATAATGACTAATGGTTCGAAGATAGATTTGCCTAGTTCCTTACATATCCTAAGATGAATTTAATCAGGCCCTGCTGACTTGAATATATCTAACTTTTCTAAATATTCTTTGACCTGTTCTTTCCCTGTTCTGGCTTGCATTTCTTTCTTTTTGTTTTTAATAATTAATTGTGTTGAGTATCCGGTCTCCATTAACCTTTATAGCCCTGGTCTACACTAGGACTTTAGGTCGAATTTAGCAACGTTAAATCGATTTAAACCTGCACCCGTCCACACAGTGAAGCCCTTTATTTCGACTTAAAGGGCTCTTAAAATCGATTTCCTTACTCCACCCCTGACAAGTGGATTAGCGCTTAAATCGACGTTCCCGGCTCGAATTTGGGGTACTGTGGACACAATTCGATGGTATTGGCCTCCGGGAGCTATCCCAGAGTGCTCCATTCTGACCGCTCTGGACAGCACTCTCAACTCAGATGCACTGGCCAGGTAGACAGGAAAAGAACCGCAAACTTTTGAATCTCATTTCCTGTTTGGCCAGCGTGGCAAGCTGCAGGTCACCATGCAGAGCTCATCAGCACAGGTGACCATGATGGAGTCCCAGAATCGCAAAAGAGCTCCAGCATGGACCGAACGGGAGGTACGGGATCTGATCGCTGTTTGGGGAGAGGAATCCGTGCTATCAGAACTCCGTTCCAGTTTTCGAAATGCCAAAACCTTTGTGAAAATCTCCCAGGGCATGAAGGACAGAGGCCATAACAGGGACCCGAAGCAGTGCCGCGTGAAACTGAAGGAGCTGAGGCAAGCCTACCAGAAAACCAGAGAGGCGAACAGCTGCTCTGGGTCAGAGCCCCAAACATGCCGCTTCTATGATGAGCTGCATGCCATTTTAGGGGGTTCAGCCACCACTACCCCAGCCGTGTTGTTTGACTCCTTCAATGGAGATGGAGGCAATACGGAAGCAGGTTTTGGGGACGAAGAAGATGATGATGAGGAGGAGGTTGTAGATAGCTCACAGCAAGCAAGCGGAGAAACCGGTTTTCCCGACAGCCAGGAACTGTTTCTCACCCTAGACCTGGAGCCAGTACCCCCCGAACCCACCCAAGGCTGCCTCCTGGACCCAGCAGGCGGAGAAGGGACCTCTGGTGAGTGTACCTTTTAAAATGCTATACATGGTTTAAAAGCAAGCATGTGAAAGGATTACTTTGCCCTGGCATTTGCAGTTCTCCTAGATGTAGTCCTAAAGCCTTTGCAAAAGGTTTCTGGGGAGGGCAGCCTTATTGCATCCTTCATGGTAGGGCACTTTACCACTCCAGGCCAGTAACACGTACTCGGGAATCACTGTAGAACAAAGCATTGCAGTGTATGTTTGCTGGCATTCAACCAAAATCCGTTCTTTATCTCTCTGTGTTATCCTCAGGAGAGTGAGATATAATTCATGGTCACCTGGTTGAAATAGAGTGCTTTTCTTCAGGGACACTCAGAGGTGCCCGTTCCTGCTGGGCTGTTTGCCTGTGGCTGAACAGAAATGTTCCCCGCTGTTAGCCACAGGGAGGGGGGAAGGTTGAGGGGGTAGTCACGCGGTGGGAGGAGGCAAAATGCGACCTTGTAAGGAAAGCACATGTGCTATGTATGTAATGTTAACAGCAAGGTTTACCCTGAAAGAGTGTAGCGACTGTTTTATAAAATGTCTTTTTAAATACCGCTGTCCCTTTTTTTTTCTCCACCAGCTGCATGTGTTTCAATGATCACAGGATCTTCTCCTTCCCAGAGGCTAGTGAAGCTTAGAAAGAAAAAAAAACGCACTTGCGATGAAATGTTCTCCGAGCTCATGCTGTCCTCCCACACTGACAGAGCACAGACGAATGCGTGGAGGCAAATAATGTCAGAGTGCAGGAAAGCACAAAATGACCGGGAGGAGTGGTGGAGGGCTGAAGAGAGTAAGTGGCGGGCTGAAGACAGGGCTGAAGCTCAAATGTGGCGGCAGCATGATGAGAGGAGGCAGGATTCAATGCTGAGGCTGCTGCAGGACCAAACCAGAATGCTCCAGTGTATGGTTGAGCTGCAGCAAAGGCAGCTGGAGCACAGACTGCCACTGCTGCCCCTCTGTAACCAACCGCCCTCCTCCCCAAGTTCCATAGCCTCCACACCCAGACGCCCAAGAACGCGGTGGGGGGGCCTCCGGCCAACCAGCCACTCCACCACAGAGGATTGCCCAAAAAAAAGAAGGCTGTCATTCAATAAATTTTAAAGTTGTAAACTTTTAAAGTGCTGTGCTTAAAGTGCTGTGTGGCATTTTCCTTCCCTCCTCCACCACCCCTCCTGGGATACCTTGGTAGTCATCTCCCTATTTGTGTGATGAATGAATAACGAATGCATGACTGTGAAGCAGCAATGACTTTATTGCCTCTGCAAGCGGTGATTAAAGGGAGGAGGGGAGGGTGGTTAGCTTACAGGGAAGTAGAGTGAACCAAGGGGCGGGGGGTTTCATCAAGGAGAAACAAACAGAACTTTCACACCGTAGCCTGGCCAGTCATGAAACTGGTTTTCAAAGCTTCTCTGATGCGTACTGCGCCCTCCTGTGCTCTTCTAACCGCCCTGGTGTCTGGCTGCGCGTAACCAGCAGCTAGGCGATTTGCCTCAGCCTCCCACCCCGCCATAAACGTCTCCCCCTTACTCTCACAGATATTGTGGAGCACACAGCAAGCAGTAATAACAGTGGGAATATTGGTTTCGCTGAGGTCTAAGCGAGTCAGTAAACTGCACCAGCGCGCCTTTAAACGTCCAAATGCACATTCTACCACCATTCTGCACTTGCTCAGCCTGTAGTTGAACAGCTCCTGACTACTGTCCAGGCTGCCTGTGTACGGCTTCATGAGCCATGGCATTAAGGGGTAGGCTGGGTCCCCAAGGATACATATAGGCATTTCAACATCCCCAACAGTTATTTTCTGGTCTGGGAACAAAGTCCCTTCCTGCAGCTTTTGAAACAGACCAGAGTTCCTGAAGATGCGAGCATCATGCACCTTTCCCGGCCATCCCACGTTGATGTTGGTGAAACGTCCCTTGTGATCCACCAGAGCTTGCAGCACTATCGAAAAGTACCCCTTGCGGTTTATGTACTCGGCGGCTTGGTGCTCCGGTGCCAAGATAGGGATATGGGTTCCGTCTATGGCCCCACCACAGTTAGCGAATCCCATTGCAGCAAAGCCATCCACTATGACCTGCACATTTCCCAGGGTCACTACCCTTGATATCAGCAGATCTTTGATTGCGTGAGCTACTTGCATAACAGCAGCCCCCACAGTAGATTTGCCCACTCCAAATTGATTCCCAACTGACCGGTAGCTGTCTGGCGTTGCAAGCTTCCACAGGGCTATCGCCACTCGCTTCTCAACTGTGAGGGCTGCTCTCATCCTGGTATTCATGCGCTTCAGGGCAGGGGAAAGCAAGTCACAAAGTTCCATGAAAGTGCCCTTACGCATGCGAAAGTTTCGCAGCCACTGGGAATGGTCCCAGACCTGCAACACTATGCGGTCCCACCAGTCTGTGCTTGTTTCCCGAGCCCAGAATCGGCGTTCCACAGCATGAACCTGCCCCATTAGCACCATGATGCATGCATTGTCAGGGCCCATGCTTTCAGAGAAATCTGTGTCCATGTCCTGATCACTCACGGGACCGCGCTGACGTCGCCTCCTCACCCGGTATCGCATTGCCATGTTCTGGTGCTGCATATACTGCTGGATAATGCGT
Source organism: Lepidochelys olivacea (assembly GCF_965140295.1). Taxonomy (NCBI): domain Eukaryota; kingdom Metazoa; phylum Chordata; order Testudines; family Cheloniidae; genus Lepidochelys; species Lepidochelys olivacea. The sequence goes on along the minus strand of NC_140418.1, from coordinate 76,705,931 downwards.
GTGGTGGTTGATGTGCTCCTAATTGCCAAAATGAGCTCAGCGGCCTCCATGCTTGCCTTGGTATGGCGTCCGCACAGAAAAAAGGCGCGGAACGATTGTCTGCCGTTGCTCTGACGGAGGGAGGGGCGACTGACGACACGGCTTACAGGGTTGGCTTCAGGGAGCTAAAATCAACAAAGGGTGTGCCTGTACATCAAGGAGTATTTCAGGCAGGACTGCATGGAGGGTTCCAATAAGAAATGGTGCACCTAAGTTATTGTTGTTATTGGAACAAGGAGGTTAGCCTGGCCTCTGATTGATACATGGCTAGATTTACCTCGCTGCACCTTCTCTGTGAGTGACTGCAGTGTGATCTAGACGGGGAGGAGGAAAATGAGTACAAAACAAATCTGGTCTATTTCTTGTTCTGACCCACTCCATCTATCTTTTACATCTTTGGCTGGCAGCAGACGGTGCAGAAGGACTGCATGCCATCCACATCTCATGGCTGCTTGGCAGAAGATGGTACAGTACGACTGCTAGCCATCTTCATCTCTTGCCTGCCTGGCATAAGATGGTACAATACGACTGCTAGCAATCCTCATCTCTTGCCTGCCTGGCAGAAGATGGTACAGTACGACTGCTAGCAGTCCGTATCGCCTCCCCGCTCACCATAAGACGGTTCAATAGGACTGCAGGACTAAAGAGAATGACCTGGTCAAGTCACTCCAAATTTAGTCCCTGCGCCCATGTCTGCCCAGGCGCTCCCAGCTGACGTGGCCAGGAGCACCTCGGACACGACGAGGACGACTACCAATCGTATTGCACCGTCTGCTGCCAGAAGGCAATGGGTTGCTGCTACTGTGCAGCAAAGCCGTACCGCGTCTGCCAGCACCCAGGAGACATAGGGTGACGGTTACCTGAGCTGGCTCCATGCTTGCCGTGGTATGGTGTCTGCACAGGTAACTCATGAAAAAAGGCGCGAAACGATTGTCTGCCCTTGCTTTCACGGAGGGAGGGAGGGAACGGGGGCCTGACGACACGTACCCAGAACCACCCGCAACAATGTTTTAGCCCCATCAGAGTGCTCCATTGTGAGTGCTCTGGACAGCACTCTCAGATGCCCGATTGTTTGCCATTGCTCTGACGCTGGGAGGGGCGCTTACAGGGTTGGCTTCAGGAAGCTAAAATCAACAAAGGGGGTGGCTTTACATCAAGGAGTATTTCAGGCAGGACTTCACGGAGGGTTCCAATAAGAAATGGTGCACCTAAGTTATTGTCGTTATTGGAACAAGAAGGTTAGCCTGGCCTCTGATTGATACATGGCTAGATTTACCTCGCTGCACCTTCTCTGTAAGTGACTGCAGTGTGATCTAGAAGAATGAGTCCCCTAGACAGGGGAGGGGGGGAAGCAAATCTGGTCTATTTCTTGTTTTGATCCACTCCATCTATCTTTTACATCTTTGGCTGGCAGCAGACGGTGCAGAAGGACTGCATGCCATCCACATCTCATGGCTGCTCGGCAGAAGATGGTACAGTACGACTGCTAGCAGTCCGTATCGCCTGCCCGCTCACCATAAGACGGTTCAATAGGACTGACTGCAGGACTAAAGAGAATGACCTGCTCAAGTCACTCCAAATTTAGTCCCTGCGCCCATGTCTGCCCAGGCGCTCCTGATCGACCTCACAGAGGCGACCAGGAGCACCTCAGACATGACGATGACGGCTACCAGTCGTACTGTACCGTCTGCTGCCACAAGGCAAGGGGTTGCTGCTACTGTGTAGCAATGCCGTACCGCGTCTGCCAGCACCCAGGAGACATAGGGTGACGGTTACCTGAGCGGGCTCCATGCTTGCCGTGGTATGGCGTCTGCACGGGTAACTCAGGAAAAAAGGCGCAAAATGATTGTCTGCCCTTGCTTTCATGGGGGGAGGCAGGGAACGGTGGCCTGACGATATGTACCCAGAACCACCCGCGACAATGTTTTAGCCCCATCAGGCATTGGGATATCAACCCAGAATTCCAATGGGCAGCGGAGACTGCGGGAACTGTGGGATAGCTACCCACAGTGCAACGCTCCGGAAGTCGACGCTTGCCTCGGTACTGTGGAAGCGCTCCGCCGAGTTAATGCACTTAATGCACTTAGAGCATTTTCTGTGGGGACACACACACTCGAATATATAAAACCGATTTCTAAAAAACCGACTTCTATAAATTCGACCTAATTTCGTAGTGTAGACATACCCTTAGTGAAGAATGAAGCAAAGTAGACATTAAACACCTCAGACATCCACCTTGATTGTATTGGCCTCATTAACACTACAAAAGTAATTTTCCCTCTCTTGATATTCACCCCTTCTTGTCAACTGTTGAGAATAGGCCACTTCCACCTTAATTGAATTGGCCTTGTTAGCACTGACCCCCGCACTTGGTAAGGCAACTCCCATCTTTTCATGTGCTTTTATATACTGCTTATTGTATTTTTCACTCCATGGATGTGATGACGTGGGTTTTAGCCCACAAAAGCTTATGCCCAAATAAATTTGTTAGTCTCTAAGGTGCCACATGGACTCCTCGTTGTTTTTGCTGATGCAGACTAACACCGCTACCACTCTGAAATCAGATTTCTTGGTCTGTCTGTTATTAGCTCTACTTCCTTACTAAGCAGTAGACCTACATTTTCCTTCATCCTTCTCTTGCTCCTTAAATACTTATAGAAACTGTTCTTATTACCTTTTGATGTCCCTTGCTAGGTGTAATTTCATTTTGTGCCTCAGCCTTTCTGATTTTATACCTAGATATTTGAGCTTTTCTTTTGTTTTCATCCTTAGAAATTTGTTGTTTCCACTTTTTGTAGGATTCCTTTTTTGATTTTTCAATAGCTTCTGATTGTTTCTGTTTTCCCACATTTTCCTTTTTTGGCTACCTAATCTAGTCATTTATGGCACACTTCCCAGACATTCGTGAGCACTAACTATATTAGTAGATTAATTATCCATCCATAGAATACATGAGTCACACAAGGAGACTCAAATTCTTGTAGCTCTGACACCATCTTACTTCTGCCACCCAGATTCCTTCTTTCCTTTCTTCCTGTCATTGGGATGCTTGGAGTGTTCTTTTTATAAACTATGTAAAATAGCCAAAACACTTCTGATACTGACTATGAAGATTTTCATAGTCAATATCCCATGCAGACAAAGGATCCAAGAAGATCAGCTTTACAGGGATTTGAGGAAAATGATGCCTAACAAATGAGGAATCAAGGAAAATGGGGGTATCAAAAATCTACGCACTTCAGACTCACTCATACTCCTGTTATAGGTTTTGCAAAATGCCCATTGGCTTCTATGGGGAGTGTCAAGGTTCCTTCCCCACTCTGAACTCTAGTGTACAGATGTGGGGACCTTCATGAAAACCTCCTAAGCTTACTTCTACCAGCTTAGGTTAAAACTTCCCCAAGGTACAAATTAATTTTACCCTTTGCCCTTGGATTTCCACTGCCACCACCAAACTTTATCTGGGTTTACTGGGAAACGTAGTTCAGACACATCTTCCCCCCAAAATCCTCCCAACCCTTGCACCCCACTTCCTGGGGAAGGTTTGGTAAAAATCCTCAATTTGCTTAGGTGACCACAGACCCAAACTCTTGGATCTCAGAACAATGAAAAAGCATTCAGTTTTCTTACAAGAAGACTTTTAATAGAAGTAAAGGAATCACCTCTGTAAAATCAGGATGGTATACCTTACAGGGTAATTAGATTCAAAACATAGAGAATCCCTCTAGGCAAAACCTTAAGTTACAAAAAAGACACACAGACAAGAATAGTCATTCTATTCAGCACAGCTCTTTTCTCAGCCATTTACAGAAATCATAATCTAACACATACCTAGCTAGATTACTTATTAAAAGTTCTAAGACTCCATTCCTGTTCTGTCCCTGGCAGACAGACACATACCCTTTGTTTTTCTCCCTCCTCCCAGCTTTTGAAAGTATCTTGTCTCCTCATTGGTCATTTTGGTCAGGTGCCAGCGAGGTTACCTTTAGCTTCTTAACCCTTCACAGGTGAGAGGATTTTTCCTCTGGCCAGGAGGGATTTTAAAGGGGTTTACCCTTCCCTTTATATTTATGACAGGGAGAAATTAGATTTAATTAAATGCTGGCAAAATGCTGGATGTCAGCAAAGCCTTGTCAAAGCTGAGCTTTCCACTAGTACTCCTGCTAGTCCATCATTAGAGCACTTAGGAAAATATTTCTGCAAAATTCTTCAGGTACAGTCTGACAAGGTTTAACAGTTCAGGGGAGATTGCCCTTAGCCCATTAATCCAATGAGGCAATAAAAGGTAACATGATAAATCTATTTATCCCATAGCAATGGAATTTATCACATGACTATTAGCTCCACATATATGTATATATTCAATCCAGGAACTAATATTGTCCATCCTATACTATAATATTGTCCATCCATTTACCCCCCACCACACTTACATAGTGTGGTGGGGGGTAAATGGTTTCTGACTGAAGCTGCTCAGAGACTTCCAAAGAATAAGTGCTGGGAGGTGAATTAGTGCAAAGGCCTGATCCTTCACCACTGAAGTCAGTGGGAGTTCTGCTATTGACTTCAGTGGAAGCAGGCTTAGATCACAAGCGAGGCGGCCAAAGGAGTACAATAAATGTAGTGTGTGACATGAATATCAGTTCAATACATATGATGTGTGGGATATAGATTATAGATATGTTTTGTATAGGGTATAAACCTAAAGTTTGAGAGAGAGAAAGAGATCCAAGACACAGATTTTGAGCGCTTCAAAAATTCATGGGTGTTTTAGGTCAGGGGTTTTGGTTCAGCCCTTCATAAAAATATAGGTTGTTTGCAAACTTCAAGCCTGGATTTTGGACTCGGCCCAAACTGTGTCTAAACACACAACTCTCACCATCCTTTTTTTTTTTTTTTCAACCAGTAATAATCTGGATGAAAATTATTTTTCTTATTTAAGCTCAGCATAGTGAAACCCTAGCTTTAAATCAACTTTCCTGCAAAGTTTATAAAAAGGGGTTGGAGATGGATGGAATTTAATACTATTTGGGCCTTAATTCCATACATTTCTTGTTTAGAGGAAGCAATGCCTGCAGGATCTGCCTAATTAATTTATGACTATGTTATTCTTATCCTTTCCCTGCCTTAATATTATTGTATTAGAAATCATTCAGCAGTTAGAGATTTAATGAGGATTTAGACACAATTCTTGAAAGGAATTTAGACAGAATGCAAACATATGGTCCTAAAGTTTTCCCCAATCCAACTATTTTTCCATTTCTCATGCTCTTTTTTTCTCTAGAACACGTTAAACTCTTTACACTCTCCAGGCATGTGTTTATAGTCACTTCAGACAATTCCAACATTTTGTTATGGTCTCTTAAACCCAAGTTTCATCATATGAGATTGGAGTCCAACAGAGTTTATGGGAGACTTTGAACTGATCCTGCTCTAATGCCAAATCTTAGCAAGCTTTATAGCTCTTAGCAGATTTTGAATCCGTCTTTATCATGCATTGGATGCTTAGGTTGGTTTCCAAGTTAGTGAGTCTTATTCCATGGGGTTTTTTTAATAACATGGTGTCACTGGGTTCTTTGTTTTCAAGTCTTTAAAGTACTATTTCTCATGAGTGTATAAGAAAATGCCCTAGATCCTAGATTTATGATGTCTCATATAGAATTATGTGATTTTTTTTCTCCCATTACAATCCACAGGGTTAAGTTTTTGTTCTGAAAAACTTCAAAGCATTTAAATATAATTTTTTTTCCCCTTTTTTGGTTGTGGTAGAGAGAGGTGAGATGTGGGGTGGGGGCATATTTCACGTCATACAACAGACAGCAGATGTTATGGAAGCAAGAATAAAGCCACTAGCTATGACATGTGAAGCAACAGCTGATGAGGGTAAGGTACAGGGTGTGGGATGATCTGAGCAACATAACTGAAAACAGAAGCCTGACCTCTCAGAAGGCTAGTTTATTACAGCACTTACTTGGCTGGACATGGGAAGAAAGAGAAGCAAGGTTCCTGCTTAGATTGTGACTCTGGCTGGGGTGAAGAGAACAGGGATTAAATACCATAGTTACTCTTCCTGTTATGAGTAAATGGGTGGGGAATGGGAGGAGCCCTGGCTCTGCCCTCTCTACGCGCTGGGCAGAGTAGCTGGCTAGACACACAGTGGTCCACTGATAGAGGTGAAATAACTTATTCCTCTCCCAGGCCAAGCAGGAAATGTGGATGAATTGGTGACTGTCACAAATTGTTCTTTGGTCCACTCCTGTGATAGTGCATTCTGCTACCTCAGGCTGTATATTTTGAATCTAGCCTACAATGACAAACCATAGGGAAGTCACTTTTCCCACCTACTAAACACAGACCTAGGAGTTGGAAGTTCTGAATGCTATACTTGGCTCTGTAACTTATTTGCTGCCCCTCCTCAGGCAACTCACTTAACCTCTCCAGGCTTCCTGTTCCCCATCTGTGATAGGGGGATAATTATCTACCTCTGAAGGAGGTTGTAAAGATGCATTCATGAGTTGCAAAGTGTTCTGATGATCTCTCAAAGTATTTTATATTACTGTTATAAATATCAGCAGATTTTTGGACCCTTCCCCACAAACTTTTGTATATATTTAAAAACATAGTCAACAATTTAAAATAGTATCCATTGCACGTAATCCTGTCTAGCAAATCATCCCATGGAACCAGTTGATAGCTGGTACCTGGGTGAGCTGTAAATAACTGAAATTAAAGCGCTTTTGTTTTGGCTGGTTCCAGATCCTGGCTTTAAATGGTTGGATTAACAATGTGTTCTGCCCCTGCTGTTCTCCTTCCTCCTTGCCATGAACATTACTGCTGTTACACTTTCACCTTTAATCACACTCCTGTCTCTGCTTACAATGCAGTTGATTGCTTATTGTCTTATCCCATTTCTCCTCCTCCTCTGCCCTTTTTTTTAAAGAACCTCCTCTGTGGTTCTTTTCCTAAAGTTCCCTCCAGTCACGATTTCACATGCCTCTGCATAGCCCTTAATAAACCTAGAAATATTGCCTGTATACAAAAGCTTGGAGACCACCATTCAAGAGGGTCACAGAAACCAGAGCTGTTCATTGAAGTGAGTTGGGTAGAGCAACACGGCCATGTGAAATGATTGAAAGGCAGCCTAAGGCAATAGGGAGAGCTTTCTCTTCCCTCTCTCCAACCCCCGCTCCCTTCTAGTGTCTGTGACGTGCAGTATGTTAAAGTAACAAAAGCAACTAACTAAATTCTGACTAATATACACTAATGGTGCTGCTTCACTTCTCTACCAGAGCCCGTGTCTCTTTGGTGCTCAGCACCAGCCCAGCCCAGGGAGATTATTGGCACTGACGCAGGGCAGAGATGAGGGGAGTGCGCTACGTAGTAGGAGAAATATGTTCTGCTGCTACTTTGAGTTGCTCTTTTCCTTTTACAGCTGAAATTTTAGGAGTTCTTTGGGGAGACTCTTACTTCCTGCTTCATTTCTCTTTCAAAATGCCCTCTTTCCCTCTATTTACTCTGAGGGCTTTTAAAATGTCTCTGCCTATGTCCAAGTCTCTCCCTCTCCTGTTCCCTGTCATAGAGATTACACACCACATTATGCTCAAAATAAAAAAAGGAAAATGCAGCCTTACAGGAAAAACTGGGCTATTTTTAAACTTCCTCTCTCTCACTTCGTATCTGGTGGGGGTTTTCAGCATCCAGCACCTTTTGCTGTCTTCCTGCTAGATAGAGCTCCAATGAGGGCCAAAGCCTGCGGGGTCCTGTGCAATGTGGCATCCTCTCAACCTCCAGGGAAGCTCTCACAAGACCTTATAAAATTGGGACCTAAGTGGGTAAGAGAAAAGCTTTTATTTTCTTGACTAATTAAGGTACTTTCCGGATGGGAAAGGGGAGGCGTTGCTGTTGTTAACAGCAAAAACCGTACTGTGGTTAGCCAAGAAAAATAAATAAGAGAAGCTTATATAAATACTAATTCAAGTATATCACATAAGTCAGGTGTACCTACAGCCCAGATCCTCAGAGGTATTTAAATTCACTGAAGTCAATGGGAATTAGGCACCTAAATATCTTTGATCTAAACCTAAAAGATTATCTGATAAAAGCAATAAACTAATATGAAATCACTGTATATGTGTGCACACGCGTGTGTGCATGTACACAAAGCTCGCTGGACCTACCCACTGATAATTTTCAAACATAGCAGATGTCAAATACAGCTGGGGAATAACATGTGACTGTGTATCTCTAAGTCTTTATACAACATTAAAATACAGAGACTTTCCCTTTGGTGGTGTGGTTTTGTTTTGTTTTTTAAATATCTTTGGTAGGAAAGCAATGGATAATTCAGCTAATGTCTCACATGTCTGCTGGTTCATTTTCCTGGTCTCTCTCGCATTTGGAACGTCTGTTAATAAACAATTGCTTCCTTTTGCCTCCCAGAAGGACTGAGCAATAGCTTGAGGGGAAAGGAGACAAAACTAAAGCTGGAAAGGAAGAATTTTTGCAAGGCTTAACTCTCTGAGGGAATTGAGCCCAGATGAGGCTAAAGATACCTCAGTGCTGCTATCGGTTTTAGCAGATAGGCTTGCAGAATGATTAGGAAGAACAACTGAACTGTACCATCTTCAGGTGTCTTTTAGAGGAGGGGCTGGATGGATGGAGTAAAACCAATGAATCCAAGCAGTGGTGGATTAGCCAGTGGGACAATAGGTCCATGGGGGGGGGGGCACTGGAAAAATTGGCGCTCCTGTGCCCCGACCCTATTTCTTGGCAGGAGCACCGGGGGAAAGGGGACTGCAGGCAGAAGGGGTAGGGAGGGGCCTCCACTTGTTCTGGCCCTACAAATCCATAATCCGCCTCTGAGTCCAAGGAAAATGGACTCTCTTCCAGCAAATATTAGAAGTCTTTCGTGTGACTATCCTCCCTGCCCTCCCTTGCTTGGAAAGAGAAAATCCTCATCAAACAGCTAAAAGTGGCTCACCCAGAAGGCAGAGAGTGGGACTTGAAAGTGAGCTAAAAATAGGAAAAAGAGGGTTGTCCCCCTTATCCCCTTCTTTGTAATGGAAGAAGAAGGCTGCACTAGAATTGATGTCTATCTTGGTTTTCCTGAAACAGACTATGACTGACTGGAGAGCTAGTAGGACTCGATCCAACTCCCATTCAAGCCAATGTTAGTTTTTCTGTGGATTTCAGTCCAGATACCATAGGGCTCTTTGTTTTTTGCTAATAATTAACTCAGATGCCTGACGAACTGATGGAAGAAAAGCACTTGTGTTAAAGATTCAGTATTCCCATCTCTCCAGTTAAAGCAGGGGTGGGCAAACTTTTTGGCCCAAGGGCCACATCTGGGTATGGAAATTGTATGGTGGGCCACGAATGCTCACGAAATTGGGTGTTAGGGTGCATGAGGCTATGAGGGCTCTGGCTGGGGGTGGGCCAGAAATGAGTTCAGGATGCAGGAGGTGGCTCTGGGCTGGGGCAGGGGGTTGGGCTGAGGGCTCCTGCTGGGGGTGTGGGCTCTGGGCTGGGGCTGAAGATGAGGGCTTGGGGGGCAGGAGGGCCCTCCAGGCTGGGACCGAGGGGTTTGGAGGGTGGGAGGGGGATCGGGGTGGTACAGGGGGTTGGGGCTAGGGGGCGCTTACCTCAAGCAGCTCCGTGTCCACAGGCACCACCCCTTCAGCTCCCATTGGCCGTGGTTCCTGACCAATGGGAGCTGCGGGGGTGGTGCTTGAGGTGGGGTCAGCGTGCGGAGCAGGATGGGGGACATGCTGCTGCTGCTTCTGGGAGCCACATGGAATGGGGCACGCCACAGACCCCGCTCCCCGGCAGGAGCTCAAGGGCTGGATTAAAACGTCTGGAGGGCCGGATGCAGCCCCCGGGCCGTAGTTTACTTACCCCTGCTGTAGTGGCTAGGGCCCCTAGCTATAGACCAAGATCCCATTGTGCTACAAATACAGGCCAAAAAGACACTCCCTGCCCCAAGGGGCTTACAATCTAGGTATAAGACAAGAGACAACAGCTGCATACAGACAGATGGGGAAGTATCATCTTCATCACTGTGGTATCTGAGTCCTTTCCAATAGGGAATTAATTAATGTGAGTAGCATCTGTCAAGTTTGGTTCATTCTGTCCCTATAGAGCAGAGCAGGATACTGTTTTGTTTTGATGGGAGCTTTTTGGATTTAGTTTTTAATACATTATATGTACATGATGTTGTGTATTTATTATTGAAAGCCAGTTCCAAGAGATGTGCCTTGCACTTGGAACAAAAGGTGGTGAGGGTCTTAGATCCTCTGTGAGTGAGTTCCATGGTCTTGGACCAGCCCCCTCAGGAAGCACAGTCTCCTGCACAGATATGTTTCAGAGTAACAGCCGTGTTAGTCTGTATTCGCAAAAAGAAAAGGAGTACTTGTGGCACCTTAGAGACTAACCAATTTATTTGAGCATAAGCTTTCGTGCAGCCGATGAAGTGCATCCGATGAAGTGAGCTGTAGCTCACGAAAGCTTATGCTCAAATAAATTGGTTAGTCTTTAAGGTGCCACAACTACTCCTTTTCTTTTTGCACAGATATGCTTTACCTTTATGCTGAACAGCTCCATTGTCCCTGAGAAGCAAAGCTGTAATTGGCATAGGTCCAGGCCATTGAGCATCTTGAAGATAAGGAATGAGACCTTGAATTTGACTCTCTTCTCTGGGAAGCCAGTGTACAGTGCAGAGGACAGGTTTAGGATAACCTTGCGATAATGTGTTGCTGTATTCTGCGCTAGTTGGAGTTTCCCAAGTGTTGATGGCTTCATGCCCATGTATATGGCAGTGATGTAGCACTGATAGGAGGTGACAAAAGTGTGTATGATTGAGGGTCAGCATTTTTCTCGAGGATGGGAAGGAGTCTTCTAGCCAGCAGGAGATGGTAGGCGATGTTATTCATGGCCAGGCCTTCAGTTACCATGGGCTTTTCAGCTGCTTTTGCTGGGCTGGTGGTCTGTGCATTACTCAGCACTTTTGAAGAGTAAATGAGTTCACTTTTGATGCCGTCTCTGGAGCTGCTGTATCCACACCATAATGGACAAGCCCAGGGAAGATGTTGGTGTCAACAGGGTGGGATATTTTAAAAACCCAGAAGTAAATGGCCTATGAGCAGTTTCCAGGATCTGTCTTTGGTTTCTACATTTACCTGACATTTTAACAATACATGTATTGGCTTTGCAGCAGCAGCGAGAGTGATCTGCTCTGTGTCAGCTTTTACATCTGCCTTTTTTTTTTAAAGCCATACTCATTTCATATGCTCAGTAATTCAATTCAGATTTGAAAGGAAATATATGAGAAATTAATTGGCAGGACAGCAGCAGTAATAAGCTTTGCTGTGAAAACTCCAAAGGAAAAGAACTGAAGACTCAGTAAGCTGATGGAGTCATTGGCAAAGCTTGCAAATTACCTCAGCAAACGTGCAATTCTGGAACAAGAGAGGGGGACCCATAGAAATTATATGAAAAGATTTAACTGCAGTGAGACAGTCTTCCTGACCCCTGCCTTGTTATTCACAGGTCCAAAGTTGTGCTAGGTACCTTACAGAACATATAGCAAGACACCATCCCTGCCATGAAGATCTTCCAATTTTCAATATGTCTAATATTTGCTCTTCATGTTTAGGGATCTCTTTCTGTATTGCTAGACCAAAGCTCCCTGGACGATCACTTTGCATTTTGGAGACCAGCAAAGTGCTCACAGAAAATCAACTTTCAGTATCACATGTCCCCTACTGTAAAAATATGCAAGACAGAAAAGACAAACCAGTGGGGTGTGAAGAGTGACCTACAAAACTGGGTCACATTTTTCATCCACAAGTTTTTTCATTGAAAAATGCAGATTCATGTCAACTGAAACATTGCATGAATTTGTGTAAAATTTGCTGAATTGTTTTAGTCAAAAAAAGAACAAACAAAAAAACCTCAAATTTAAAAAAATCAAAACTTCATTTTGACATTTTTGAAAGGAACCTGTTGATTTATTTTATTCAAAATTTTGTTTGAATTTTACCTCAACTTTGTTTTTTAAAAAGGTTAAAAACTCAAAAACTAAACAGAACATTTTATTGCGGGTTGAACAAAATGTGTTTTGTCCTTCTCCGCACCCCAACTATTTGTTTTCAGCAAAAACAATTCATTTTGAATCAACCCAAAATTAAATGTTTTGGTTTTTGGTTCATCCCATGAATTTTTGCACAGTTCTATGACTGACATTTTGCTAAGTGGACAACAGCTTGCATTGGCTTTGAAGTGCAATATTCACTGATCCAAAGCCTGTTGAAGGGAGTGAGAGTCTTTCCATTGACCTCAGTGGGCTTTATATCAGGCCCTAAATGCCAAAATCCTATCCTGTCGTGTGAGAATATCCTATGAGAGGCAAGCAGGAGCAAAGCAGGAAACAGGCCTAGTGCTCCCTTAAGTCTTAGTCAGGGAGGGTATTGATAATCCCCTGGCAACTCTCAGTAATCCCAAAGCAGCCAGTATGGGACCAATTCAGACCTTTGTATACCCCAGGGGCTATAATCAGCATTAGATGATGGCAGCAGGTCTATACTACTACTTTTTTGGAGTAACAATGAAGAGTACATTGCTTTCCCAGCTCCCTAAACTGTCCTGACCTGCCCAGGCAGAATGTCTCCTAGGCCTTCTGCCCATTCACTATTTTCCCCCATCACACCACATGCTCCTAGAGGCATGAGTTTGCCCTACGTATTATTATTAATTGACCCAAGCATAAGATGTTATCTTTGTAGCCAGGTCTGGTAGACTTAAAGCAGAAGCATCTTTAAATTAGTCTGTCAGCACTGAAAGGAAGTGAAAAGAAGTCCCAAGTCACTGTTATGTTGTTCTTTGGTAACTACATGGGATTCATGTGAGGCCAGGGGCAGCAGCATCATCCCTTATCTGCTTCACAGGAGGGTTCTATGCTGTCACCTGGTGTGGTCTGCCCATGCCAGCTGAGTGGCTGATGTATAGCACACTACTATAATATAATATATAATATAATATAATTTTATAATAATAAATAACGTTGCTAAGAGCTTGTCTACATGGAGATGCTATTGCAAAAATAAACTAGAGTGTGAATTTAAAGTGCAGTAGCTATTCCACACTAACTCCCCGTGTGGATGCTCTTATTTTGCACTGAATGTGCTTTTTAGCAGCTTATCATAATTCACCACTACACTAAGGCACTCCTCGTGTAGGATATGAATGTCCACATGGGATGCTATTGCAGGCTATTTCCCTGTCTAGACAAGCCCTGAGAAGAAGTGAAGACTCTTTAAACCACTAGGCTGGCAGGAGAGTCCGATGGTGGTTCTGCATGGTAGAGCTGTTCCTAATAATTGGTATCTGACTGATTTTTAAAAATTCTTTGAAAATGGAGGAACATTCATTTCCAATTGCAGTAGTGATGAGTGGACAGCTCTCTTCCACCAAATTGAAATTGCCTGCATTTTTGGTAAAGACTCTGAAGGGCTACATAGCTCAGCCCCTGAATCTCTGCATTTTGTGGCACTAACATCGTGGAGTTTGCTGGGGAGGAGGAGGGAAGGGTTTGATGCCAAAAGCCATGCTGGAAGATGGAAATGGGGAGATTTCAACCCTGAGCATATCTGCGAACACTCAGGACCACTCGTTGAAATATCAGTTTTACCATGTGAAATCTCTTCGTTCCTGATTCCGGGATTCCCTGGGGCTGATGTACAGGAGCCATAAAGCCAGCAGATCGCCCCACAGGGGAATATTCCCAATGTAAGCAGGATTCCCCCTACAGTGCAGGGCGGGCAGAACAGCCTTACAGTGCCTCTCATCTCCCAGTTTAGAGGGCCTGACAAATCCATGGGGAGGGAGATGGGAGGGATGTGACTGGAGCAAAGTGCACTTTTAACTCTTCTTAGTTGACTGAGGCAGAGAGCTATACATCACAGCAGCCCCTAGGGATGATCTAACTTCTGCTGGGCATCAGAATAATCCAGCAACTGGGAGGACACCAAAATGCCATAAAGCTACGCTTCCCCCCCTTACTCCTCACATACACACTCCTCAGCTGCATAGAGCTCAGCATCAGGGCCAATATCATTGGATTATTGTCATATTTGGAATGGCAACACTGAAAGATGTGCTATGGACTGGTGGGACTGCAAATAGGAGGCTGCATCTGGGGGGGGATTACATTCTATGGCAGTGGTCCCCAAACTTTTGAGGGCTGTGACCCCTCTTACCCCTGTCCACACACCCCCTCTCTCCCCCTCCCCCGCCGAGCCAGGGCCGGGAGCGGGGCCGCGGCTCAGGTTGGGAGGGATGTGGATGGGGTAAGGTGGCTGAGGATGGGACTGCAGCGGGGGGGTGGGTCTGAGGCAGGAAGCAGGGCGTTGGCTGGGGGTGGAGGTGGAGCAGCAACCAGGCCACAATGGTGGCCAGCAGCTGAACCCCTGGCCAAGTGCTGAGGCTGGGGATGGGACCAGGTGCAGGACCGGGTAGCACTCCCTCCCTGCCCCCTGTGGAGGCTGATCTGGGCCCACTCTGCCCCCTGAATGTTCCTCTATTCCCCCCTAGAGGGGCATGCCCACAGTTTGGGGACCTCTATTCTCTGGCTATGCCTACACTGCAATCATGGAGTATGACTGCAGCTTGAGTAGCCATGCTTGAGCTAGATTTAGTGCAGCTAGCTCAGGTCCTGGTAGGAGGAAAGCTGCAGCAGCACACGTGAGGGTAGAATTCTGAGCATGCTGTTACACTGACGTTGCTTAGATGTAAATGACTATCTGAGGTCAAGGGAGAACCAGACCCCCGTATCCATAAAGAGGTGGCGAAGGAACACCTTGTAAGATCAGTTGGGCCAGAGGAGATGAACCTAAGAGTCTCTAAAGAATGGAGAGAAAAAACTGAAGAATAGCTCACAGTCTTGCTGAATACAACTTGGAAACAGCCAAGGCACCCGATGCAAGAGGAAATGCTAATGTAGTTTCAATTTAAAAAAAAAAATGATCCACTGACCAGCTACTGTTTCAATAGCAGGTAAAATCTTTAGACCAAGAGAAGAAGAATGTGCATGTATATATGTAAGCATTTAGGAGAACATCCTGCTGAGGGATAAATGTCATGGAGCCATAAAATATAGATCCTGTCAGTGACTTCTATGTAACTGTGAGCTTGGTAGATGTGATTCAGCTTTTTTCAGTAAAGCTTTTATACGTTGCCACATTAAAACCAGAAGTTGGCAAAATAAATATCCTGTAGGTAAAAAAATAGCTGACCGGTTGTGAATAATTATTAATGATGTAACCTCCAACCGGGTGGAGCCCTCTAGTGGTCTCCTACAGGGATTGAGCTTGCATTCTTCAATAGATGCATTGCAGGAGGTTAGACTAAATGATCAGAATGGTCCCTTCAGTCCTTAAAATCAATGATTAGTGGTAATCTGGAGGACCTCCCCCCCTAAAATGCACACCAGCTGCATTCAGAGGGCATGGCTATACACAATCTTGCCCTCTGTAAATGGGCTGGTAACTTCCCAAGACACCTGCAAGAACCCTGCCTCCATTTCCCCACATCTCAGGGTCTTCCTCAATAAAACTACCAAGCAGCTCTTCTCTGGTTCATCAACACCCCTCCTTGGGGCTGGTTTTATTCAGATAACCAAATCATTCCCATAAGAGTTCTCAAATTTCCATTAAGTCCATCCGCCACATCTTTCCTGCTGAGGGTCTCCCAGGCCTTCCTCTTCCTGGAGTGTTTTCCTTAAAGAAAATGCTCCTAGTAGCCATTCCATGCTTTGGCAAGCCTCTGTTAAAGTCTCTCAATCCAGCGTCACCCCAGTTGTCTCTGGGTACATCTAGACTGCAATGAAAAATCCCTACCACCAGGCCTCAGAGCCTGGGTCAGCAAATTCAGGCTCACAGGCTATAAAAATGCACTGCAGCCATTCAGGCTCAGGCTGGAGCCTGGGCTCTGAGACCCTCCTACTTCATGGGGTCTTGGAGCACAAGCTCTAGCCTGAACTAAAACATCTACACTGTAATTGTATTGCCCTAAAGCCCCATTCAATTAACCTGGGCAGACTAGCCATCTTTTATTGCTATACCCTTTCTCTCCCCACACATCCCCCTCAGTCTATAGCTTTCTGTAGCTCTTTATAGGGGAATCAGTTCCTCTGTACCCAGCTGGTTCTATTAAGTAAACCTCACGCCCCATTCCAGGAGTGATGGGCTCCAGGCCTCTGGCCCTTAAAGGCCAGGACCCCATCACATAGCCCTGCCTTTAGTTAAACTAGTGCAAACTCCTGTGGGGGTTAGATAAAACTAATTTTATCAGTTTAGCTTGACCATGTAAATTCACAGGTTTAAACTGATTTAAGAGTACCCATGTTGCTCTGACTTAACTAAACTGGTTCAAAATTATGCCTTCAGTTAAACTAGTGCAACTTTGTGTGTATAGCAGGACCTCAGAAAATACCACTCTGGGATTGATGGGAAACTCCAGAGAAGATTGCTCAGAGCTACAGAATGACTCACCAACTATCTAGAAGTGGGTGGATATAACTGAGGTGAGACTTTGTATAAACAAACATGACATAATAAACTTTGGAAGAATTAACCAGCAGGAATACCAAGGGCAGGCTTTCAGTATTACTGAAAACTAGTACCACATTACTGCTGAGGTCACAGTGGGCACCAGTTCATAATGTTATACTGCTGCTAAACAGGCAAATGCCATCCCTGGGGATGTAGAATCCCTCATATGACAAAGCTACTTTATTCAATATGCCAGAATTGCATTTGACTGTCTGCAGTTTTAAAAAACACCAATATTTAGAGACCCTAAAAAGGAAAAATAAAATAACAGGGGAGCTAGGAACTCTAACGCATTAGCAGGAAATCCTGGAACTTGGGCTATGTCTACACTGCAATAAAATCCCAGCCATTGGCTGGGTGAGTGGTCTCAGGCTTGCAGGGCTCAGGCTGTGGGGCTATAAAATTGCAGTGCAGATGTTTGGGCTCAGGCTGAAGCCTGGGCTCTGGGACCCTCCACCCTTGCTGAGTTCTGAAATAAGGCCTAATCTGGCACCCTGTATTGGCTTCACCAACTTCTGTGTGTGTTTTAGCAGAGTAAGGACTGTAATAATAAATAATCTAAAGGGGATTAGTGTAGAGGAGGGTCTCCCTTGAGTTAACGTGAGAAGTCCTCTTTGATCCCTTCATCTCTGTTTCTAGGGTTAAGTCACCCATTAACTGTATGAATGTTTCCGTTTCTTCTTTTCCTTCTCCCTCAGCTCCCATATTAGTTTCTTCTCCTTTATTCCTTTACATTTATTACATGTCCTTCTTATTTATCAAAGACAAGAAAATGAAATAAAAGCGCATTGCCACGATGAGGTCACTCTGGACGTTGTTATTAGAGCACTCTGCTTTAGACCCAAATTGTGAACAATAATTAGATTTTCTTCCACAACTGCATCTCTTATCAATGGGGTGAATGAAATAAGAGGAAAATGATGCTCTTTCCCTGCCAGATGGTCAGTGGGTTGTCATATACTTTTGGAATCGCTTTGGCAGACCTGTTTGTGAATGTTACAGAGTGACCTTTCATAGTCAAAGGCCATGTCTAGATAAAGATAAAAGGGGTGATAGATTGTGCTAGCTAACATGTTCGTTTGAACAGTCTAGTGTAGAATACAGCACGTGCTAAGACAGGAGCCTAGGCACATGCTATTGTACAACATGTCTTGTCTTGACTAGAGTTTTAGCACTGTAAGGTCCGACTAGCTAACATGTCCTAACATCGTGCCTGCAGAGCCTACCCTAGGCCAAGCCTTCAGGGCAAAAGTAGGTGCAGGGAAGGCCTTGAACACAGCAGCAGAGCTAAGCATTTGTAGCTGGCGTGGGGGCAGGATGCAGGGACTGCATGCCCTGCTCCCCGTTGAATTGTGCCTGCGCGAGCCTTTCCCCCTGCCCCTCAGCCACTGTTACTGCCACCAGTGCAGCTCCACCAGAGATAGCAACACACCAGCCACGGGCACAAGACTGAAAAGACTTGGCGGTTAAAGGCCCCAGCACCCTGTCTACATGAGCACTCCTACTATTTCTACGCATTGTGCAAAATGTTCAAGAAAAAAAGCTTGCAATAGGCAAAGGTTAATGGGTCCCTATTTAATCCACGATGGAGGATGGGGCTGGATTGATGGCTCCCTGGCTACGGATGAGAGGTGGTTGGGAATTTTCAGTTAGAATGATTTTCTGACAGAAAATGCAGTTTCTGCCAAACCAAAATTTTCCATCAGGAAAAATAAAAATTAAATATTTCAGCTTTTCACCCTGATTTGGGATTAAAATAAATGTTACAATATTAGAATTTTCCATAGCTCTGCTATAGATTTTTCTATGGCACTTGTCACAGGTAGTATCTGAGCACCTCCTCTACACTAATGAAATTATTCTTGCTATGTCCCTCCAACCCCTTTAGCAGTGGGTGTGCTTGTGCCCGCCCACTTCCCGGAACCCAATAGGACCCCTCCAACACAGATCACTACTATTATCCCCATTTTACAGATAGGAACTGAGATACAGAGAGATCTTGTGGCACACTCAAGGTCACACAGGAAACACAGGGTAAAGCTAGGAACTGAACTCGTGGTTAAATCAATGGGACTCATGAGACAAAACCTTCCTGTCTTTACCAGCTAAACCCCACCCTCTCACCAAGTGGGAGTTACAAAGATTCAAAGGTAGCCATCTCTCTGAACATGCATAGCAGCAAACGAGTATCTGGGGAGGTGGATCCCATTCCTCCCTGACCAAGCTTGTTTATTCAAGTTCTGCACAGGGACCAGGATCTGGTCCTTTACCAAGGCACTGGACAACCACAGGAAACAATGACACTGATTTTGTTCCACTTAAATATCGCTGTAATGCCATTAACTTCAAGGGTGTTATTCCTGATTTGCACTCTTGTAAGTAATAAGAGAATCCAGACTGTTGCTTAAGTCCATCTGCCTTTTTGATTGCTTTGGTTTGGATGTTATAACAGGGTCTGTGTTCCGGCACACAGCGAACTCTCCCCACCCCTCTCTGCTTATTCCATTGCCATGATCCAGAGTTGTGCCTCCTGCCTATGGCTGGCAATGCCATCACTGCACCTTCTGGTCCTCATCCAGCCATTGTCCACTGCTGGTGTCACTTACAGGCTTTCCCTTTCTCAGAGGACCCTTTGTTCTAAATATCAATCTTCCCACTGAGTACAATAGTGACTTAGTATTTGCAATTGTAATACCTGATATGATCAGCAATACTCTGAATGCAACAGCCAGCCCTTTCCAGTAAAGCCCTCTAGTGTCTGTTAGCTTCATACACACTTATCCTTTTGAACTTTGTACCATTACACTGGGGTACAGCACTTGTTTACCTTCTCTAGAAATGTCAAAGTACATAGTTTAATGATGGATTTCAGAGCTCATCAAAAATCGGATATAAGCTACTTGGATCTACATGCTGCACTTCAAAGGGCAAAAATGTAAATTGGAATTTGACACTGCTTCATCAAAATGTATCCGTGCAAACTCCTAGGTAAACAAAGATTTTTCTCTCTCTTTATTCTGGTAATTCAGATGCAGTTTATTTATCACTAAAACCAACAATTGTTTAATTTGAGGATGGAGATTACAGGCCAGGTTCTGGACCTGATCCTGTATTTGTTAATTTCAGTGGGAGTCTGATTTATCTGAACTGCAGAACCTGAGCCATTAATTGTAGATGTAATTAGACTCAAATGTCTAATGCACTAGTGCCTAATCCACTGGATTGGCCATTATCCAAAAATCCATCAGGCTAATCTACTGGCATGTAGAAACCTAACCCAAATTACAGAGAACAATTATCACAGTTTGAGATGATAGGCTTATTTTCAAGTCTAACCCATTTAAAATCCACATTTATGGTAACAAGTGCTAAAAGTGTCTTTTTCTGTAATCCATTCAAAAGCAATTTTTTACATATGCCAATTATACTGTGCCACCTCCTGCAGTGAAAAATATTTAATGAAATGTTCTTTAATGTTTATAAGTAAAACAATTACTTTAAAATAACTATTAGGAGTTAACAACAGTGAGCTGCAGAAATCATCTGAGCTTTACTTCAGAGGCTTAGATAAATGCTGGTATCCGAGAGAGTGCAAGGAACAAGCACGTGACGCAGGCACATGGGAACTGCCATACAGGACCAGACCTATGGTCCATCCAGTCCGGTACCCTGTTTCTGACAGTGGCCAGCACCAGATCGCTATGTTGCCATGTCATGATAACCACATCCCTTTCTGCAATGGCTGCTTTCCTCCATTCGGCCATTTCATTTTATACCTATGTCAAAAGGCCTGTTAATCCTGGACCTCCCTGCAAATCAGTGCCAACTGATCAGACTTGAGACCTGGGAACACATCAGACTTGAGACCTGGGAACACTAAACGGAGCAAACTGGAAGGCAGTTCAGACAAACCTGGTGGAGCAGAGAGATGCATGGTCATTTTCACTACTCACTCTCACTGCTTTTCATTACACCGTCTCCCCCATCCCTTTTTTGTACTGTACTTAGCTTTTGTCCACATTGGGGATTTGTCCTGATTTCAGCCATCAGTGGTCACCACCAATATAGTTGCACAGTTGCAAACCCTTAGGGTAAAAGCCTGGCCCCATTGAAGTCAATGGCAAAACTCCCATAGGCTTCAATGAGGCCAGGATTCACCCCTAGTGTAGACAGCTCTGTTTGTACCTTAGCCCTGCTTGAAATCAGGGGGAACTCCGCCTTGGGGATTGAACATGTGCAGATTCATTGGTGGTGACCACTGATGGCTGAAATGGGAGCAAATCCCCACTGTCCATAAGGCCTTTTGAACCAGGATCTTGTTCAACAGGGTTATCTGTCCATAAGCACCTAGTACACTGCTGACATAATACATTTGGTCAATCACACAGTTTTTAAAAATTATTTGTGTTAACATTAAATAGCAGAACATTACTGAGAGCATGGGAACATTTTGGGCCAGATCTTGTCCCTGCCGCTCAGACACACTGGCAGGAGTGAGGATGGGGCCTCAGTATGCTCCCTGCTTTGTGGGCCAGTGAGGGAGCAGATACTATGCCCCTCCCTGGGATTCTGGACAGACACTGTGCAGGGATGTAAGAGGGGAGGGGAGAGGCTCCTCTTGCCCTGCTCTACCATACAAATGCACAGGGCCTGGCAGAAGCTAGCCCTTCATCTGAAAGCCCCAAATCACCCAAACAGTAAGAATAATTGCACTGAGTATAGTTGAAGGGGCAAAGACTGTCTTTGATGTATTGTGCAAAAAGAAGAAAAAAAAAAGCCATCTCCAGATGATTCAGTGTCATCTTGCTTAGTTTGAAGAGAAACTCCCTCTTTGTCTGTTAATCTGTTGGTTAAAAGGGGAAACAGACATACGCTGCATTCTCGGTCCAGTTCGAAGGCATCTTCTATGATGTTTGGCTGCTGCGAAATATAGTTTCAGTTTCTTGCCAGCATTCCTTAGCTTTATTACCGCAAAGTGCCTTGGACAAGACAGTCTCACTCAGGGCAAATTACAGGTTTTCCAAACGTCCTGATGTATTAACTCCTTTGTGTCTTATTCCTTTAATTTATCTTAGTAGTTCAGTATTTCCTGAATGTCTTCCTCATATTGTGGGCGAAGCATACCCTGCCTGGTAACCTGGCCTAAGATATTTTAAATGCACAGTCACAAATGAACAGTTTTGAACTTAGTGCATTTGAAAACTGATTCCAAGTATGATGATGGGGAAAACACCTACAATTTCTTTAGATGTCCCATATTTAATTCCCTCTATAATCTACATGGTTTTATGCAGCGTGCACAGGTAGCCACTGTGTTAAGTAAAAATATATTTGCTTTCTGTAACTAAACAGAAGATCCATTCTTATGAAGTATGGATTTTATAGTGAAAAATTCCTAATGTACAGTCTGCTTAAAAATGGATCCTCGGCAACTGAAAGTGCCTAGTTACAAGTGTTATGGGCACGCTATAAATAGCTAAGGGTCTGTTTCTGCTTGAAAGACTGTAAAAGATACTATGTATTGAGTGTACATTACAATATTTGTATTATGAAAGGTGGCACTTAAGAATTCAACAGAGCATTTGCTAGTGCTTGGTTTTTGACCGTTTTTTGGAGAGTTTTTATGACTATTTCATGTGTAAACACCTACAAGATCTCTGTCAAGCTTTCTTACAACTACAATACTCACCTGCGGAAGTAAAGAAACAGATTGATAGAGCCAGAAGAGTTCGCAGAAGTTACCTACTACAAGCTCTGTGATACAACTGCATTTGCTCCAACCCCTCAGACAGAGACAAACACCTACAAGATCTCTCTCAAGCATTCTTACAACTACAATACCCACCTGCGGAAGTGAAGAAACAGATTGATAGAGCCAGAAGAGTTCCCAGAAGTCACCTACTACAGGACAGGCCTAACAAAGAAAATAACAGAACGCCACTAGCCATCACCTTCAGCCCCCAACTAAAACCCCTCCAACGCATTATTAAGGATCTACAACCTATCCTGAAGGATGACCCAACACTCTCACAAACCTTGGGAGACAGGCCAGTCCTTGCCTACAGACAGCCCCGCAACCTGAAGCAAATACTCACCAACAACCACATACCACACAACAGAACCACTAACCCAGGAACTTATCCTTGCAACAAAGCCCGTTGCCAACTATGCCCACATATCTATTCAGGGGACACCATCACAGGGCCTAATAACATCAGCCACACTATCAGAGGCTCGTTCACCTGCACATCCACCAATGTGATATATGCCATCATGTGCCAGCAATGCCCCTCTGCCATTTACATTGGTCAAACTGGACAGTCTCTACGTAAAAGAATAAATGGACACAAATCAGATGTCAAGAATTATAACATTCATAAACCAGTCGGAGAACACTTCAATCTCTCTGGTCACGCAATCACAGACATGAAGGTCGCTATCTTAAAACAAAAAAACTTCAAATCCAGACTCCAGCGAGAAACTGTTGAATTGGAATTCATTTGCAAATTGGATACAATTAACTTAGGCTTGAACAGAGACTGGGAGTGGCTAAGTCATTATGCAAGATAACCTATTTCCCCTTGTTTTTTCCTCCCCCCCCCAGATGTTCTGGTTTAACTTGGATTTAAACTTGGAGAGTGGTCAGTTTGGATGAGCTATTACCAGCAGGAGAGTGAGTTTGTGTGTGTATGGGGGTGGGGGTGGGGGTGGGGGGGGGTGAGAAAACCTGGATTTGTGCTGGAAATGGCCCACCTTGATTATCATGCACATTGTAGGGAGAGTGGTCACTTTGGATGAGCTATTACCAGCAGGATAGTGAGTTTGTGTGTGTGGTTTTTGGGAGGGGGGTGAGGGGGTGAGAGAACCTGGATTTGTGCAGGAAATGGCCCAACTTGATTATCATGCACATTGTGTAGAGAGTTGTCACTTTGGATGGGCTATCACCAGCAGGAGAGTGAATTTGTGTGGGGGGGGTGGAGGGTGAGAAAACCTGGATTTGTGCTGGATTTGTCAATGGCCCAACTTGATGATCACTTTAGATAAGCTATTACCAGCAGGACAGTGGGGTGGGAGGAGGTATTGTTTCATATTCTCTGTGTGTATATAAAGTCTGCTGCAGTTTCCACGGTATGCATCCGATGAAGTGAGCTGTAGCTCACGAAAGCTCATGCTCAAATAAATTGGTTAGTCTCTAAGGTGCCACAAGTACTCCTTTTCTTTTTGCGAATACAGACTAACACGGCTGTTACTCTGAAACCTGTGATTAAGCATTAGTGTATCCCTCTTGCAGCTTCAGCAGATCATCAAAAGTTTTCAATTTATATAAAAGTCCCATAAGATGGAGATGGAGTTTATAGGCTGCAGCTGTGCAAATGTCAATACACAAACCTGTCTGGCAGGGCTCAGAGCGGCATATGTTTAACGGTATTTAAGTGCCTAAAGGTGGAGCTAGGGGCCTAGTGGGATTTTCGGAAGTGCCTAGGCATCTAACTCCCATTGATTTCAATAGGAGCTGGGACCTAGGCACTTTTAAAAATCCCAGTTGCATCTTTAAGTACCTAATGACCTTTAAACACCAGGCCCAGAGCGGTTAGCATTCTACCTCAGCAGAATTCAGGCTCCAAAACTCCTGAAATGGCATGTTTTTTTAAAAAAAAGCTTAATGCTCTTTCACTCCATCAAGAAGATGATGATGCAAAATTGAAAGGAACGAAAAGGGAAAATAAAAGGAAATAGAACTGGGCAGAAGAGAAGAAACAGCTAAACTGTGTGTCTGATGTAGACTGCCTCTTCTGCTGTGCTCCTTCTTGCACTCCCACTCAGATTAGCCCCTCTGTACTGCTGCCAGCTCGGAGCAGTTCTAAAGCATTCCCCCACTTTGAGCAGAGGCACAGATATGGTATCAAAACCAGTTTATCTTTAATCACTAGCGTGCATAATACCAGAAATAAGTTGTAGCTGTTCCACTTATTGCAGGCTTTAATGCATGCTGCCCTTCAGTGGCGGATCTTGGATTAGCTGCCAAGCAAACTACAGTACAGCCTACATTTATCTTTAAAACTATATGTTGATTTGTAACCTTTATACACACACAATGCTCAGAGGTCAGAAAATGACATTAAAGGGTCTCATTCATTACCTTAGTGATGCTGCAAATTCTGTATATTTTATTGTCTGCCTTAGCAATAAATTCCATCCAGGTTGTGCAGGGGGAAAAGAACCTGCAACCCCTTTCTCCTTTGCATTCCTGCACAGGACTAGCTATAATCGCTCTTTATTCTCACTGAGCACAAGGAGTGCTCCAGGCTCTGTCTCTTCAGGCTCTAGGGGATGGGGTGAGTGAAGTGAAGGCAGAACCACAGCCCAGCCCCTTTTCCTCACATCAGACAGAGAAGCTGAGCTGTCACAGGGATGAAGGGGAAGAAAGCACACGACAGGCTGTATAAGGGTTGCACAGCTCCCACTCCCCAAAAGTCCTGGAGGAATTCTGCTGAGTCTGCTGTGAGCCTTGCTTCCCCACCCCCTTCCCCAGCCCCTCTATGTGCCCAGTTACTTAGGGACAATTTGGATCTAGTAGATTCTATACAGGCTGCTGTTAATTTGTGTAATAAATACAGCATAAGAACAGCATGGATGAGTTACTGAGAGTCTTAACTCCCTCCTCCCCCAGTATCTACACTGAGTGGCAACTGGAACTCTCCCCAGGGTAATATGTGTTTAAACTGGTGTAACAGCAAGGCCTGCAGATTGCCCTTTCTAAACGGGCAGCGCTCCATATATCATAGTAAACAGCAACCAGCATCACAGTCATTTTCTTACTTTTACTGTTGTCAATAGATCACCATGTCAACTACTTGAGCCACTTTTTAATTCTGGAGCAAGATGTGTAATCGAAGGCCTTTATGAAATGGGTGAAGAGAGAAGAATGAAATCCTTGGCTAATGACTGATGCAACATGAATACTCCAGAGGCCTGAACGGTGTATTCGGGAATATTGTACTTGTGATGGAAAACTACATGAAAGGCGTATCCCTGCAGGAGTAATTGCCTTCTTCGGTTAACCCCATTTTTCTTATACATTATTTCATTCTATCGGTGTATTGTACATTTTTCTCAGCAGATTTTCCCACAGTCAAAATCTTAATAGATAGAGGATTCAGAGAGAGAAATTATTACTTCATTTCCCTCGATATGTAGATTTTTTTTTTTAACATCGTCTGATTTTAATTCCTACGCTCCCCAGGTCTTAATCTAGACCTCAGAAAGGGGGAGCTATTCCCTCATAGCCAGCCCCACTGTTTAGTAAAATTTAAATCCAAAATACCGTAGGGCAGAGTGAGTTTCATTTAAAAGGTACCTAATTTTATCAGCATCCCATCCTTCCTCATTGCCTTCTGGTTCTTTCTTGTCCCAACAGAAATATGCTCGTCCTGGCAATAGCAGCAACTGCATTCTGAGACGCGACATTGATAGAATACAGGGGGCTTTGATGCTTCTGATTAACCTTAAAGCAGTGTCTAAAACGATAACCTCAGCGTGGAATATGTGTCACTACACAGAAAAATCTGTACAGCTGCCACAGTAAAATAGACCAAGATCACACAACTGGGCAAGCAGGAAGTTCCAGAATTATGTTTCAGCAGTTTTCTCTCAGGTAAACAATCTAAAAGCGGTAAAATTACTCTCAGTAATCTAAGATGTGCTGGGCAAAAAATACGTCAGCACAACAGATTTGCAGAATCCCTCTGGCAGGTGTTAAAAAAAGCATCCAGCTATGTTGTAATCATTCTATAAATCTATAGTATGTGAGTCGGTATCGAATACCTTTATACCTGATTTAAGAAAAGGGTAAATTCATGACTTCTGGGAATACCAATATTTTAATGTCGGAACTGTTATCCTTTTAGATGCTGCTTTAAGGTTAATCAGAAGCACCAGGGCCAAATTTACAAATAAATGTGCCTGTTGACCCTGCAAGTTTTGTATAGGCACTGTGATGGGGTATACCTGCCCTGCATTGGACAGGAAGGGGTTTAACCCCATACTGTGGACTGAGGAAGTCACACCCCCTCACCCCTGCTGGGCATGCTCCAACTAAGCAGCTCAGCTCAGTCGGGCTGATTGCCGAGGAGAGAGGACATGTGTTGCCGGCTCCCACCTGAGAGTTGTCAGAGCCTGAGACCATGGAGGCCAGGTGTGCCGAGATCCAGGTGAATACCCGGCTGCCTGTAGAAGCCCACAAGGGAAAGGAGTTGTTGGGAACTTTGCCAGTCAATGATCCCAGGGATCCCGAGGACCTGTGGACTACAGCACAGGAAGAATGGGTAGGAAGTAGCCCAGGGGAACTAGACATTGATCCAGTTGTGGAACTGGGAACAGCATCAGTGTGTTTCAGAAAGATCCCTACTGACCCAGTGGTGGATACACTCACTGCTGATAGAGCCCTGGAATGGCACCTGGTGGAGTAGAGGGGACCTGGGTCCCCCTACTCTGGCCATCAACCCACTCCTGGGTGACAACCCCTGCCTGGCCACCAGGCCATAATGCTCCACTTAGAAAGGCAGTCCTATTGACTTCAGCCCCGAGGCCATACTGCCCAGCCCTGTGTCAAAGGGCAGCCCCATTGGCTCTGGCCTCTGGGCCATGCTGCCCTGTGCTGAAGGGCGGCCCTACATCCAAGGACAGTCCCCCTGATGGGGTATACCTGCTCTGCAACAGCACCTACTGCATATCCTGCACTTGTGTGTATGAACTATGGAGTTGAGCATGGGAACACATAACAGTTACTCTGTTTATGTACCCTGTTTATATAAATAAGTGCAAGATTCATGGGCACATTGGGCACCCATGCAAAATATGCAGGTACAATTTTTATTTTATAAATGCATTTTATTCAGTAAACAAATAAACCTGAAATAAACATGCAGAGGACAATAATTTTGCTAATAGTCAGTCAATGCTCTTTATGTGCACAGGTTTGGGCCTGATCCTGCTAACAGTTACTGCTGGATATAGTGCTTCCTACCATGAGTAATCCTCATGGAAATTTTTTTTCTGGGACTGGGATTAAAGGACAACATGCTCTAGAGCTGGCTTTTCCCCAATTCAAACTTCCCCAAGCCCTGATACATGGGTTTCTGCTCCCCTTTACTCATTGGCTTAGAGGGCAAGAGCAATGCAGGGTCAAGGCCCAGATCTTCAAAGATATTTAGGTGCCTAACTCCCATTTAAATCAGTGAAAGTTAAATGTCTAAATACCTTTGAGGAACTGTCATAAATATAAAGGGAAGGGTAAACCCCTTTGAAATCCCTCCTGGCCAGGGGAAAGCTCCTCTCACCTGTAAAGGGTTAAGAAGCGAAAGGTAACCTCGCTGGCACCTGACCAAAATGACCAATGAGGAGACAAGATACTTTCAAAAGCTGGGAGGAGGGAGAGGAAACAAAGGGTCTGTGTCTGTCTATATGCTGGTCTTTACCGGGGATAGACCAGGAATGGAGTCTTAGAACTTTTAGTAAGTAATCTAGCTAGGTATGTGTTAGATTATGATTTCTTTAAATGGCTGAGAAAAGAATTGTGCTGAATAGAATAACTATTTCTGTCTATGTATCTTTTTTGTAACTTAAGGTTTTGCCTAGAGGGGTTCTCTATGTTTTTTGAATCTAATTACCCTGTAAGATATCTACCATCCTGATTTTACAGGGGGGATTTCTTTATTTCTATTTACTTCTATTTTTATTAAAAGTCTTCTTGTAAGAAAACTGAATGCTTTTTCATTGTTCTCAGATCCAAGGGTTTGGGTCTGTGGTCACCTATGCAAATTGGTGAGGCTTTTTATCCAACATTTCCCAGGAAAGGGGGGGTGCAAGTGTTGGGAGGATTGTTCATTGTTCTTAAGATCCAAGGGTCTGGGTCTGTAGTCACCTAGGCAAATTGGTGAGGCTTTTTACCAAACCTTGTCCAGGAAGTGGGGTGCAAGGTTTTGGGAAGTATTTTGGGGGGAAGGACGCGTCCAAACAGCTCTTCCCCAGTAACCAGTATTAGTTTGGTGGTGGTAGCGGCCAGTCCAAGGACAACGGGTGGAATATTTTGTACCTTGGGGAAGTTTTGACCTAAGCTGGTAAAGATAAGCTTAGGAGGTTTTTCATGCAGGTCCCCACATCTGTACCCTAGAGTTCAGAGTGGGGGAGGAACCTTGACAGGAACTGAGCCCCAAATCCTACTGCCAAAATAAACCAAACCAAAGCTTGTTGTCTTTCTCTTGTCCGAGAGGCCTGTTATTTCTAGTGCTGTTTGTTGTCCTGTTGGTGGAAACTTTAAAAAAGAAAGAAATTGCTCCTATGCATGAAAGGAAACCTACTTTAAAAACAATTCTACAAATGTAGTAGATTCCCAGCTGGGCTCTGGGAACAGGGCTCAGGGGCATGGGAGAGAGCTGGCTGCCATAGCTCTAGGAAGCTCTCTTTTGGCTTGTGAAGTGCTGATCCCCCGCTTTGGGCAGCGGACGGTGCTCCGCAAGCTGCAGGAGGTGATCAGCACCTTGTGTGATTAGGCAGTGGGATGGAGAAAGTATATCTTAAAGTTTGTCTTTGGAAGGTTCTTTATGGACCACTGCCAAAATATAAAACATAGAAAAAGTTGTAGGGTCAGATCATCTTCTGGTGGTTTTAGTAGAACTATATCAATTTAGAACAGCCCAGTATCTGACCCAAGAAGCTTTCATGCTGTCAGAAAGAAGATGCATATCAGAAACGTGATGCCCTCAGATACCAGCAGGGCTTGTCTCAGAGCAGCACAGAACATTGGTATGTATTGTATGGCATGCGCTGCTCTCTCTGATGCATTAGTTTTACTTGGCTTTGTGGAAGAAGCACATTTTGAAGAAGGATTTGAATGAAGAGAGGGTGGCTGTTTAATGCACAAGGAGAGGAACGGAATTACAAGAGCAATGGTGGAGATACAGGGCTGAGAGGATAAAGACTGTAGTTGGAGAAGAATACATAAGGGGAATTAAGAATGAGTGTGGGCAGGAACGTAAGACTTGCTGTAGTGAATTAGACCATCTAGTCCAGTGTCTTGACTCTGACAGTGACCAGCACCAGATGCTCCAGAGAAAGGTGTAAAAGCCCTCACTGGGCAGATGTGGGGTAACCTTCCCCCTATAGGAGATGAGATGAAGGGAATGAGAGCTGAGGTTCAAGTGAGGCACAGTTGTTCAGAGCTTTGCAGCTGAGACTGGGAAACTATGTGGAAGAAATCAAGAAAAAATGTAGCTTTGAGTCTCCCCTGTATGGTGTCTACACAAAAAAGGCATTTGGTATGTGGGCTGGTATCAAAAGTTACTGAACAATGAGGAATAAGAGGAGGTGGTCTGATCCAGGAGGCTAATTTCAAACATGTATGGGATACTGCTGTACATGGAGTATGGGGCGAAGGGGGGAGTGGGGTGGAAATTTAAAACCCAAATATATGGTGGTGGGATGACTTAGTGGGCAAAAATTTCACAAATGAACATTGCAGTTAGATTTAGGACAGAATAGCACAGTCCTTCACTTGCACTGGGCTCACAAGATATCATTACAAGATAATCTAGTGAAATTTTACTCTTGCTGATTCAAGAAAGTACATGAGAATCCCCCAGATCTGTATTTAAAAAAGGGTTCCTTTAGAATCCCCCAGATCTGCATTTAAAAAAGGGTCCCATCTAGAGCTGGCACCTGCCTACAACAATTTTGAGGTGATCCAGTCAAAATAAAGGCTATTGCAGGGAGAAGTTATTACCAGTGGAAGGGATTTTAGGGCAACATATGCTAAATTAGTAGTTGTGAAATGTGAGATAGCAACTCATAGGAGAAAGAGACACCCAAAGAGTACTTGATTGCACAATAGGCCATAATACCTTTTCATTTCATTCAGAAACTGATGTATGCAAGAAACCAAAAACAGTAAAACTACTGCAAAACTGACTCATTAAGTAAAATAACAGATTTTATAATGTTTCTATCTAACACTTTGCTTTTCCGATGATGGTTCTCACCATGCAGTCTGAAACCTGAAATCACTGAATGTATCCTTGAATTGGTAGTCTACACCCTATTCCCATTACAACCTGGATGTGCGCCTGTATGCATGCGTGCACACACACACTAGGTTGGTATGCAAAACTCACACAGAGACCCCCTTTCAGTGGGTTCCTGTTGTAATCTAAAATTTTAGTAGTGTGGATAGGGAGGAGATGCCAGACCCCGGAGATGTGCTGGAGGAAGAAGTGACAAGATTTGGACATCGACTGGATGTGTGTTGTAGATGGCCCAGGAGGGAAAGGGGAAAGAGGAGATTGGTATCAAGGTGAATTGTTGGGTTTTTTTAGGGTGGAGAGAGACTACAGTGTGATATACTGTGAAGGGAAGAAACCTGATGAGAGTGAGAGGTTAGGAAGATGGTGATGGAGGGAGTGGGGCTGGGAGAAAGGGACCTCATGAGGCAGGAAGAGTTGGAGTTACTGGGCCAGTTGGAAAGGTAAGAGGAGACAAGCAGGTGAGAAACCTTCTCAGCAAAGGAGGAGTGGGGAAGAGTACAGGGAAGGCAACCTTACGTCTAGTCTTCTCAGTTTCCATGAAGAATCTGGCAATATTTTGCATGGAGATGGAGTAAGAGGGAGTGTAAGGTGTGGGGGAGGAGAACGAGGAGAGAAAAGGGATGGGGATGACTGGGAGTGAGGATGGAGAGGGAAGGGACACAGATGGTGATAGGGAAGGATGCAGCAGGTGGAAAGGTTGGGGATGGAGAGAAGATGATGGGGGAAATTGTTCCAGTAGCTAATTACTTTCACCGTTTAAAAATTACACGTTATTTCCAGTCTAAATTTGTGTAGCTTTAGCTTCCAGCCATCGGATCGTGTTCTGTCTTTCTCTGCTAGATTGAAGAGCCCATTATTAAATATTCATTCCCATGTAGATGCTTATAAACTGTAATCAAGTCATCCCTTAATCTTCTCTTTGTTAAGCTAAATAGCTCTTTGAGTCTATCACAATCAGGCATGTTTTCTAATCTTTTAATTATTCTCATGGCTCTTCTCTGAACCCCCTCCAATTATCAACATTCTTCTTGAACAGAACTGGACACAGTTTTCCAGCAGTGGTTGCACCAATGCCAAGTACAGAGGTAAAGTAACCTACCTGCTCCTACTCAAGATTCCCATGGATATGCATCTCAGGATTGCATTAGCTCTTTTGGCCACAGCATCACACTGGGAGCACATGTTCATCTGATAATGGTGGGGAGAGAGAGAAAGAGGTAGAGTTGTCAGGAGCAGAAGTTGTGGGGAAAATAGAAGGGGTTGGAGATGGAAATCTTGCAAGGAAGGGAGGTAGAAAGAGAGGAAATGGAGTCTGGTGGGCATGGTGGAGAAAGAAGACTGAGTGTGTGGTACACTACCTGAGAAATTAATTAGCAAGTGATCACTCTGCATTAAATGATCAGTTAAAGCAATAATTAGATAATCAGCCAGTAGGGAGTTAGTGAGCAAGTCATAGGTTGTTGGGACGACTTGGCTTGGTCAAGCAGCGTCAGCAAGAGCCCGAAGGGAGCAGGTGGGCCTCAGAGCCAACTTGGCTGGAGCATCAGAGTTGCATGGGAGCAGGTGGTCAGCAGATGCTGAGGCTGTGGTTACTATGGCAATGTAAGCAGAGCCAATCAACAAGTGTCTGAAGGTGGCAATGGTATCCAAGGGGATATCCTTGCAGGTTTTCATCACCATGATATCGGAGCACCCACGTGATTCCTGAACTACCCTGCTATGGTCTAATCCTCCTCATTAAAACTAATACAAGTTACTTTTGTGGATAAAGGAAATTTAGTGTAAAGAGTTTGATTTAAAAAAAAATAATCTTCTGCAGTGTTTTATATAATAAAAGTCCCAGTACAATGAAATACAGTGGAGCGATCAACAGAAGTAAGGCCTTTGGGTGCTGCTCAGTGTATAGACAGATTTGTGATTTATCGCATCTGGATGCAATGGCTTAGTGGTCTAATTTTCAGGTTTGAAATACTTATGCTCCCTGGGAACTGTAGTTTAAATCTCAGCAGCATTGACTCAGCCCTTCATCCTTCAGAGACCGACACACTGAGTTTTGGCCAGTTGACACTGTGTGAGCATGTGATGTTATTGATATAAACTGTGACCGTATAGATCATTGTTGCAACTAAGGTCATATAGTGGCACCAAATCTTGTACAAAGGAGGTTAAGTAAGGTCTATGACAAGGTTATGATTTGCTGGTTATGATTGTTATCTGTATGCATGTCTCATTTTTGTATTTAAAGTTATAAGTATTGACTCTATACTGTCTGTATTTTAAACTTGTGCTATGCTTCTGGGTGACACCCCAGACAATTTGGATCAGCACTGCCTAGCCTGCTTGATGGCCCATTAAGGACCATCAGCTATACAATTGACCCATTGAGAGAAGGCAGATACACCTTGTAACTCAGCAAGGCATGCAGGGACATGCCTATGGACAAAACTCTAAGGTTTTTCCATACCATGTGCTGGGTAGCTTGTTTCTGGAACAAAGGAAGCACAGGCCACATGGCAAGAGACTATAAAAGGCAGCTGCATCTCCTCCATCTGGTCTTAAGTCCTGCTTCTTACCTCTGGAGGAACTTTGCTACAAACTGAAGCTCTGAACAAAGGATTGAATGACCCATCCAAGCTGTGGATGTACTCCAGAGACTTGATTTGAATCTGCAGTTTATTCCATCACTGCTACAAGCCTGAACCAAGAACTTTGCCATTTCTGTATATAATTGATTCCATTTAACCAGTTTTAGCTGTCATCTATATTTATTTCTCTTTATGAATAAACCTTTAGATTTTAGATTCTAAAGGATTGGCAACAGTGTGATTTGTGGGTAAGATCTGACTGGTATATTGACCTGGGTCTGGGGCTTGGTCCTTTAGGATCAGGAGAACCGTTTTTCTTTTACTGGGGTATTTATTTTCATAACCATTTATCCCCATAAGAAGTGGCTGCTGGTAGTGATACTGGGAAACTGGAGTGTCAGAGGGAATTGCTTGTATGACTTCTGGTTAGCCAGTGGGGTGAAACCGAAGTCCCCTCCATCTGTCTGGTTTGGTGTGCCTTAGAAGTGGAGGAACCCCAGCGTTGGGCTGTGACTGCCCTGCTCTAAGCAATTTGGCCTGAATGGATACTCTCAGTTGTGTCCCACCAGAGGCTGCATTGTTACAGGGTGTCTTGAAATGAGGCTACATGAATATTGGTCCTGTTTGTTCATCATGGACAGAGAATCCATGACCCTTTTCATGGGATTGGGACTTGCCACCCTCCATACCCACCCAAGTGTGCTGGTCCAAAATTACTGTCCCTTTCTCTTAATGATTTCTGAGCAAATTAATCAGCGCTTTGAATATGTAAGTACTATGTAGCATTGTTTTAACATCCTACTATTAAAAGCAGAAGACAGAGATGTTTTTGCCAAAGAAATGGGAGTAAAGCTGCATTGAACTAAGTGCTGCTGTTTCCAGGGTAATTCTTAACCAATTCAAAGAGTAGGGAGTTTTAAGGCCTCTTCTGCAAGGTGCTGAGCACTCCTTGTGAGGTGCCAAGTTCCCTCTGCTCTTGTTGACTTCAAACACCTCACAGGCGTTTAAACAGCTAATGTATCTGTAGTGCTTGACGTCAGCATCACTACTGGAACTGTGAGAATGAATGTGCTTGTGACAATATTTTTCACCATATAAACTGTTATTTCCATGCGTGATGTAGCAGCCCTCAAATGAAATGGTTTTGCTATTTGAAGGTTAGCAGCATCCAACAGCAGAGGGAGCTCTCTGAGAGGAAGAAGGAAAGAAAAGCTGACAGTCTGGCAAAGGTTTATTGCCGTGGGGGGAGGGACCAGGGAAATGGCAGGGACCAGGCCTGGCAGATGAAGAGAGAGCCCAGGGAAACGGGTTAGTGAGGGTGAGTATGAAAAGCAACAAAGATGCACCTAAAGGAGTTTTTGAAACCTTGAACAGACAAGGAGAAAGAGGTTTGGGAGGGGACCAGGAAATGAAAGGGAAACAGCCAACATATAACCTAGATGCCAAAGAGGCACTTTATAAAGACAAGACAAAGACAAGAAAGAGGCTGGGGATAAAAGTGCTGGGACATTATCAGTCTAATGTGGTAGAGGAGATGTCTGAGAGTAACTAGTTCAGAGAGAGAGAGAGAGATTTTCTGGTTCAGAGAAGCTGTTCCATTGCTTTTTGTCCATTTTATTGAGAAAAAATACTGCTAAATAGTTACACATTCACTTCTTCTCAGCATCACTAAGAAGGTGGCTTGTTAGAGTGTTTTGAATGGAGAGATTGTGGTGGCTTGGCAAACTAGGCAAGGGAATCAGGAATTTACCTGGGGTCTTTACAGTATGTAGCATTAGGGAAATCTGAATTGTGTACACAATTTATAAAGGTTATAAAATGTTTTAAAAATGCTTTAAAAATGCATTGTGTCACTCTCCTAAAGTACTTACAGCCCATTCATGTATGCAGGATTTTCACTGTAAATCTGACATTTTACAATGATCAAATGCCATAAACATATATTCAAGACAAATCGGAGATCACAAGCACTGTGTGTATATATACATGCGCACACACGATTATGGGGCAATAAATATTGTAATGTAATGGCTAGTTCTGCCCCATATTGGATAAAATCAACATAGCTCTCTGTGTCATGGTCTCTATACTGCCAGCACCAGATGAAGATTCTCCTTTAGCTCAAGTAATAGGGATCCATCCCTTTAAAGCAGGAAGATCTAAATTCTACCCTTACCAACACCATAAAGTTCCATATGGCCATGGGTAAAGCACTGTGACAATCATGAAGTCTGAAATGGCGATGATTTGTTATGGTTCATTGAAATGAGCTATGTGGTCCTTTCCACTTACGATGTCAAAGATCATGGTTAGCCTGAACAACCAAAATGTTATTTTTGGTTGAGTTGTGATCAAACTTTCTTTTTCGTATTACATTTTTTCTATAATGATAAAATAAATAAGGAGACTTAGTGATGTGTTTGTTTTCTTTCTTGCTGCTTAGCACTGAGCAGGCTGTAAGTGCTACGGAATGCACAAAAATAAGGATAGTACTTTCCCTAAATAGCTTACATTCTAAACGACAAGTATGCAGTGTTGTAGCCATGTCAGTCCCAGGATGTTAGAAAGACAAGGCGGGTGTGGTTATATCTTTTATTGGACCAACTTCTTGTTTCTCTCACCAACAGAAGCTGATCCAATAAAAGAGATTACCTCACCCACCTTGTCATTCTAAAGGACACACAGAAAACAAGAGACACTGAGAAACCCAGAGATGGAATTAGTTTAATTCCCAGTTCCCACAAATATTATATATACATCCTATTACAAACTCACTTCTTGTCAGCATCACTAAGAAGGTGGCTTGTTAGAGTATTTTGAATGGAGAGACTGTGGTGGCTTGGCAAACTAGATAAGGGAATCAGGAATTACCTGGGGTCTTTACAGTATGTAGCACTAGAGAAGACTGAGTTGTGTACACTAATTTACCAGTGGGTATCTAATCAGAGTGGCTTGAAGAATTTGAGTACTTTGATTTGTTGAAATGGTTTTTGAACAGATACCAGGAAGATGATTTCACTAGAGTAATTTCATCTTGTGGCTTCATTTTGCCTTGAGTAGAGACTCTAGAGTCAAGTCGGTGATTTTGTTTGATATATATTCTGTGTACACATAAATAGGAGAATGAAACGAAAGTGAAATATTAGTCTAGCGGTTCCAGATGAAATTGGCTCATCTCTGCATCACAGATTTTAGCTCAGAAATGGCAGGATTCAGAATCTGCAGACTCACAAGTATAGAGTCAATGGCAGATGTGCTGGTACTGGGGCGTGTAGCAGCACCCCCAGGCTTGAAGTGGTTTCCGTCATATACAGGGTTTACAGTTTTGTTCAATGGCGTTCAACACCCCTATTATAAAAATTGTTCCAATGCCACTGATCAATGGGCCCAGTATCAATTATCAAGGTAAGGAGGATGCTGTAATTGTAGTTCCCCAAACTCCCTAGCTAACCCTCTGTGTTTTAATGAGATTTCTTTCCTCTCTGTTCACAGAATAACTTGTGGTCCTTTTGGTCTCACCTACACAGTTTATGCAAGGCCAAACAGCAAGAGAGTCAGGAGCTGCTGCATATAAAAAAATAAATGAAATCCTTTTTCTGATGCTCTGCCTACTCCCAGACCTTGCAGGACCTTGCCTTGCAAGCCTAAAATGACAAGGTATTGTGTCCTCATTCACTTCAGGTGGGAGATGCACTCATCATCTTGCAGGTTCAGGGCTGTGGTATTTTGCTCCCACATCCACCCTTTCTGGCTTGCCCTCCTCCCCCACCTCTTCTCCTCCTGCTCTGGAAGTGCTGCCCAGCTGTGCCTCTTGTTACATATGTGTGACTTGGCTATTTTTAAACTTTCTTCCTCTTTAAAAATATTAACTCAAGAGACTTTAATGATTATAATTTAGGTACTGTACTTAAAACAGGAGTGGGGGGGGCAGGCAGTAAAGGTTCAAAGCTAGCATGACGCTAGTTAAGTGCTTTGGAAAGCTACAGCTGACTGGCCATTTTTAAAAAAACTACCATCTCCCCCTTAACCATGCAATGCAATTTATTTTTGTGTCATGCACATTCTGCACGGTGCCACAGACCCTTTGCAGAGAAACTCCGTCACAAACTGAAGGGGAATGAGAGGGTATCAGGCAAGAATTGAAGTAGGGAACAATGACCCAAATGTCCCAGAGGGAGGCAGGGAGACAGCTCCAGCTAGTTGGGCAGCCTGTGTTCTGACAGCCAAAAGCCTCTTGCAGTCCCCACTTATTGTGGTCAGTCTTTAACTTTCATTTTCTATTCAGCCATTTTAAATCGTGTAGCAGGTGAGGAAGGATATGGGCCTTTCTAAGTTCAATGCAATGCAAAATTTAAGATGGGACAGCTATGAGTGAGTGAAAGCCATGACTGAAACAGGGCCTAATTCAGGCCTGTTCCTGTGAGGTGCTGAGCGCCCTCATCTCCCTTTGACTTCAGGGAGTTGTGGGTACTTTGCACACCACTAAACCAGGCACATGGGAAGTAGAGTGAGTATGCTTTGGGGGACATGGACATATACCAGATCCTACACAAACAGAGGAACAGCTGCCATTTTGGATGTCCGAAACCAATCCAAAACCTTAGCCCTCCTTCTGAGTAGGAGTTATGCCCCTGCTGAGTCTACAGTGCTGCAAATAACAGGCCCAGCAGTGGTGAATGGGATATATAGACAGGAAACTACATTTTCACAAGCATAGCTCTTGCTCCTCTGCCACACCAACCTTATTGTGGATTTTGTGGGGTTTAAAACCTTTTAATCAATGAGTATTAGCTATAGATGGTAAGCAAGCTGGGGCAGGGGTCAGCCTGTTTGCTAGGTGTACGTACAGCACCTTGCACAGTGAGCTGCTGATCCCTTCCTGAGGCCTTTTGTACAAATAATAACTAATCACCATCATCACCTTCAATGTACAGCGAGATGGGTCTGCCAGGAACTCATGGTAAACTGAAAGTCATGTGTGGGGTAGGTTACTGGTATAAAATTCACTACATGCGGGAGGAATGTTTTATAACCCTACCTATTGCCTGCCTGCACTCATCCCACACTCAGACTCTCAGGAGTAACTGGCGATTTGTTACATCTTGGAAGCAAGGTAGAACTTTTACTGTCAGCAGGATTTTCTTTTTTTTACGAAGTTCAGGATGAGGGCCTACGTATCCCTTTGACCTTCTGTCAGTATAAATTATGTTCTGGATTTGGTATTTTTCACATCATGTTTGTTTTCTTTTACTTTCACTTTGCATTTTCTCTGCACCCAATAGTACAGTACAGTAAGATGGCTGTACAAAAGCTCCTGGTGTCTTATTAAGTAGCCAGTTAATCACTAATCCATTGTAATTTCTTTAGTGTTCTGTGTTCTGCTGCTTAAATGTGCTTTGTAAGGTATAAATTTGGAACTTTGGAGCTGTTATTTCATAGCTTGTAGTTGCTTGCTAACATTACCTAGCTTTCAAATGTACTCAGTTCACACTTTTTAAAGGAGACTGACCAATTGGTTTTATCTTCCATAGAAATTCATTTAAAAAAAGAAATATCAGGAAAAACTAAGTAATCAATGTAACCAAGAACAGCAGACACAAACTACTTCTGGCATCTTTACCTTCACTTAAAGAAATTCACTGAACTGCTATTTGCTAATCCACACAAGTTATTGACAGATAAAATATAAGTTTCTTATTTCAGCAAAGATTTAAAAGCTGAATGCTCATAGCAGTGACGTCTCATTGCAAAAACTCCATTACTTTTACAAAATACTGTATAGCAGGTTGAGTAGTGAGAGAATTGGTGGGTGCAACAGGGATGTAAGGGAGAAATTAAGGAGGGTAAAGATATTAGAGATTGTAACTGATTTATTTGACAGTCTTCACAGGCTTCTTTGTACTCTTTTCAAGTACAAAGAAGATACACTGTCAGGTTGATGTTTTCCCCCCCTCAAAGAGGAGGCACTGGAATGAATAAATCAAGAGCCACAAGTCACCAGGATTGTGCAGTAATATATGCAAGTGTTCTGAAGGAACTTCGGTGTGCCTGAGCTTCTAACAAATATATGCAATCTGTCATTGAAATTGTCTGCTATACCAGGGTTGGAGGGTAGCCCAGTGTGGTACCTATGTTTACAAAAGGTGCTAGTGTGAGCCTGGAAATTTCGGAACGGTGAGTCCTACTTCAGTGTGAATAAAATTGTTTGAAACAAAGATTAAAAAGAGTATTATAAAACACCAAGATGAACATGATAGGAACAAACCAGCAATAGTTCTGCAGAGCAAAATGGTGCTTCTCTAATATACTAGAATTCTTTGAGCATGGTTGAGAGCTGGTTGACATAATTTAATTGGACTTTCAAAAAGCGTTTGCCAGTGTTCTGGTTACAGGGCCAGCTGTACTTTAGACTCCCTTCAGTCCCTCTTGAGTGCACCTTGACCTCAGGTAACACATTGGCTTTCTGCCCTTCTCTCAAAGGGTGGAATCCTTCAGTCCAAGCACTCTTTTTTCCAGGCTGCAACCTCCCTTTTTTCCAACCCTGTTAGGACAACAGGTCCAACTGTGTCTGGCATGGGTGGCGGGTATCAAAAGCTGGGGGAGGCTGAGCCTCCACAAACAGCCCTGCGAGGCCCTACCCATGCTCCACTTCCAGACCCCCTCTTACTTCCCAGGTGTTTTATGGCTCTTTTCCTGTAGCCAGGGCCAAGGGCTGGGACTAGTAGGGGCCAGGTTGTGGCTGGGGACTCCAGGTGGCTGGAGCATGTGCTCACGCTGCCCACCCACTCGGCGCTCGGAGGCTGGGGCAGGTGGTGGTGTTGGGACTCGCGTGCTGCCCATGGTGTCTGGCACTTATAAGTCCTTTTCCTCCAGGGACTTTTGACCAACAAGCTGATTAAAGTAAAAAGGGCTTCTTCAAAACAAAGCATTGTTTAGTCCCCCAAAGGTTCATAGCACACAAAGCAAAGGGCCTATATACATCTTTCCCCTTACCTAAACCTTCATCTTTCCTTGCAAGCATTGGTAAATTCCATTCAGCCCAGTTATTTCCATCTCTAGGCTGATAAAAGCAGACTGCACGCTCTCCCTCCTTTGGTGTGTCTCTGCCAGCGTTTCCCTCCGGGGCAGCTGCTGACAGCCCATTCACCACCCCCTTCTTCTCTAGGCCAGTATCTTCAAGGTTTTAACATCCCCTTTGATCCTAGGTTCTGCTTTGGAAGAATAAATTTAGCAAGCCAGGGGTATTCCCCAATCATTAGCTTTCCTATTCTTTCCTTAAAGACCATTGGTATTCTCTGGGACTCTACCTTATCTTTACCATTGTTCTGTTTCATGTTGGTTTTTCCCTTGCAGCCTCCATTGATTTAACTCTATGCAGCCAGGCAGGACAATATCACACAGGTAAACTGAGATGCACGTGATATTTATAAAAAATAAAATGTTTATTTGCCTCATTCTCCACACAGTGTCTCTCACAAGAGGAAATATATTGTCTTTGGGAGAGAGGTAGAATGCTCTCCTCTGTTAGAAATTATCTAGGAAATAACGGTCAATTTCTCAACCTGGCAAAATGCAGAGCAGGTACCCAGAGTTCCCTGGTATGGATGATATTCTCTAATGTATTTAGTAATGATTTGAGAAAGCAGGGACTGGTGAGGGGGCAAAATTTGCGGATGGCACAAAATGATTTTGGTTTAATTAAGACTAGAAAATTAGCCTAATTTAAACTGCCGTTGTAAAATTAAATGAATATATTACATTCTGTGATGCACTATCATTGTATTTTTGCTTGCTAATGTAGTCACTAATGCCTAGAATTCAGGAATCTGTAATGCCTCCCGCAGCCATTAGTGCAAATTAGCAAGGCTCACTCACGTGTTTTCTTAATCATAAAGGGTCAGATTCATCCCTGCCTAGGTACTGAGCTGATGCAGTTTGTGCCTTTCCTGTTCATGGGCTTTTCAGATTCAGGGAACTCACTTTTGTTTCTCGTATATCTTTTTTTAGATAGCATAACTTGAGGGCCACTCTAACTCATACTCCTGTAGCAATGGCCAGCTGTGGACCACTGCAGGAAAGCAGAGAAGCTGGGGGTCAGGTTTGCCTTGAGCCAGAACCATCACCTCCTTCCTCCATCACACCTTGGAATGCCTCACATCCTGTGTAGAGGACACACAGCCATCCATGTGCCAGGCACAGGGGCTCCTATCTGGCAAAAGGGGCCATAGGGCACTAAGGAATTGGGCCTAAAGGAGACTGTTCTGAAGAAGGCAAACATCACACTCAAAACCGGGGAAAGGTTAAGAGTTTGTGTGACAGGAAAGTTTTAAAATAAGGGAGGCATAGAGCTTAAAGAGTTATAATTACCTTTTGAGACACGCAACTAAAAGAGATAAAAACCATATGTTCTGTAGGAGGTGAGCCTTTTACACTCCATTACAGCACCTACTACATGTTTGTGTCAGAACTGGGCTCTAATTGTGTCTAGATCTCTCTGGTTCTAACTCTTTTCTCACTTACTGCTTCTGGATTCATTTTTTTTCTTGCTAGTATGTCTGGACTTAGCAAGACTCCTTTGATTTGACACTAAACTTATATGTGGATCCAGCTAGTTTTGTCAAGTTCTGAGTTGGTAAAAAATCTTTTTATGCTTGATTGTAGACAGCTGGCAGAAAAATTCAGGATTTCCCAATCACTGACGCTTTTTATTATCTGTCTTCACCTCTCTTGATGTTTACCAGCATGGCCTGCTTTTATCTCTGTTAATCCTTCAGTGCATGGAGCCCCAGAAGCAGAGACCCTACATAAGCATGGCCTCTATGTCAGTTAAAACAAATTACCCTACCAAGGTTACACTTGTGAGACTTTTCAAAGCTGGCCAAAAATAATATAAGTGATGATCTAAGAGAGGAAAAATAACCAAAAGCCAGACTGAACTTCCTAAAAACAGTTGAAAACAAATTACAACTAATTATTCGAAACAGGAGCTGAGCTAAAAACAGAACTGAAGTAAATTAAAATAAATTGATGAGAACAGTGCTCAAAGATGAAAGCTGAATAGAGCTGACCTAATTTTCCTTTGGTCTCTGAAGCTGATGTTGCTGAAGAGGTCCTTCCTCTGTAATTTTAAAGAGCTTTAAATGGAGAAGAGTAGGTTAAAAATAATCAAATTTTAAAAAAGCAAAGGACTAAGTCGTCAAGCCCAACTGGGTTAAAGCAGCCTTAAACGAGGCAGCTGGAGATCCCAAACTGGATAACACCCCATTCCAACTTCTCCCGTGAAGAGGTATTGCTGGAGAGCAGTGTACATGTCTGGGAACCCCCATGAGTGTACCTTCTTCTAAAGGGCTGTCACAAATGAATGTAGATTACTGCAAACCCCGGAGTCCTGTGGATGCAGAGAGGGCAAAGGTCGTATAAACCTACCTTTTGATCCCTCCCCTGGCTCTCCAGGGCCTGTAATAAGCGCCGCGTGGATGAACCAAAGGAGAGTTACCAAAGGATCCTCTCTGCAAATAATCCTTTAGATAATTAAAACTGAAAGGATTTTGAAATTCAAATGTACTTTCTGCCATTTGTGGTGGGGTTTTTTTTTGTTTCCATTTTACCATATTTTAATAAAAATACATCTGGAAAAAAAATCTACAAAGCCGAATAGAAATGAGTCCCGGGGGAGAGGAAGGGTGGGCAGCAAGACAACCCCACACCCAGGCCCAATGCCAGCAGACGAAGGGATCCAGCCTGGGGGCCCAGTGACAAGGAGCTCTAAGGAGATGCTGCTACTTCTGTTCGGGAGCAGGTCTGTAAATCCCCACCACCACAGCTTGGTCTCGCTTGTAGGGCTCCAGCTTCAGCTGCTCCTGGGGTTTCATGTTCTCCTGCTGCATCTTCTTCGCCTCGAAGGCGAAGACGGCCTCAGGTGCCGCTGTGGAGTCGATGCAGTTGGCCTTGATGGATATGACGAAGTGCCCTCCGTTCTTCAGGAAGCTGTGAGCATTTAGGGCTACAATGTGTGACTGGTCGGGCGAGGCCATGTCAGCAAAGATTTAGTTTCCTGTTGCATTTCACTTATCTTGGACAATGACGCAAACTGTTTGGCTTTATTTTGTTTATAGGTGTTTTGCTGCTGTTTCTGGTACTCAAGCAGTAGCACAATACGATAATGTTTAGGTTGCAGACACTGCAGGAAACATTTAACTCCAAACCAAGTTATGTTTTCACTGAAATTAGTTGTTTTTAAAGCAGGGGTGGGCAAACTATGGCCCGGGGGCCACATCTGGCCCTTCAGACATTTTAAGCCGGCCCTTGAGTTCCCACTGCAGAGCGGGGTTCGGGGCTTGCCCCACTCCGCATGTGGGGTGGCTCCGCACGGCTCCTCGAAGCAGCGGTATGTCCCCGCTCCAGCTCCTACGCATAGAGGCAACCAGGGGCCTCCAAACACTGCCCTCGCCCCAAGCACTGCCCCCACAGCTCCCATTGGCCGGGAACCATGGCCAATGGGAACTCAGAGGCGGCGCCTGTGGATGGAGCAGTGCACAGAGCCACCTGACCATGCCTCCACGTAGGATCCCGAGTGGGGACATGCTGCTTCCGGGAGCTGCTTGAGGTAAGTACCGCCTGGAGCCTGCACCCCAACCCCCTGCCTTAGCCCAGATCCCCCTCCTGCCCTAGGAGCCCCTTGGTCCAAGCCCAGAGCACCCTCCTGCACCCCCAACCCCTCATCACCAGCCCCACCCCAGAACCTGCAGCACCAGCTGGAGCCCTCACTGTCCCCCTGCCCCAGTCTAGAGCCCCCTCCCACACCTTGAACTCATTTCTGGCCCCACCCCAGAGCCCTCACCCCCTCCCACACCCCAACCCGCAATTTCGTGAGCATTCATGACCCGCCATACAATTTCCTTACCCAGATGTAGCCCTCGGGCCAAAAAGTTTGCCCGCCCGTTTTAAAGGTTATCTTATTTTAAAGAAAAGGAGTACTTGTGGCACCTTAGAGACTAACCAATTTATTTGAGCACAAGCTTTTGTGAGCTATAGCTCACTTCATCGGATGCATACTGTGGAAAGTACAGAAGATCTTTTTATACACACAAAGCATGAAAAAATGGGTGTTTACCACTACAGAAGGTTTTCTCTCCCCCCACCCCACTCTCCTGCTGGTAATAGCTTATCTAAAGTGATCACTCTCCTTACAATGTGTATGATAATCAAGGTGGGCTATTTCCAGCACAAATCCAGGGTTTAACAAGAATGTCGGGGGGGATAGGAAAAAACAAGGGGAAATAGGGTGTTGGGGGCATTTAGGGCACTGGATAATGTACACAACATCCCTTATGGGTGAACACTTTTCACAAGCTATCCCT
Organism: Lepidochelys olivacea; assembly: GCF_965140295.1. NCBI lineage: Eukaryota > Metazoa > Chordata > Testudines > Cheloniidae > Lepidochelys > Lepidochelys olivacea. The sequence continues at coordinate 76,661,265 of NC_140418.1, read as the reverse complement.
CTATCTCTGACCTATAAGTCCTCATCCTTTCAGGAAACCCACACCTCACTTTCAAAAGATGAGCCTCAGATCTTAATTCATAACCTTCCTAGATACTAAAAATCATGGTCCTAATAAAGACACTAGATTTATGGCTTATTACAACCATCTGTAACTCATTAACCCCTCTTTATACCCTATGACTACAGGGGAGTTAATGGGCCACTTCACCTTGAATAGTCCCTTAGATATTTGCTAATTGCTTATGCTAAACTCTGTTTGACCTTGTATTTAGCTGTGACCCTCTGAGTATCTTTCCCAGACCTGAGGAAGAGCTTCATGAAGTTCAAACACTTGTCTCACTCCCACAATGTAAATTGATCCACTAAAAGATATTACCTCACCTTGTCTCTCCACAATCTGAATAGTGAGCTTAAATTGCCTTCATCTGTCTCTTTATAACAAACGGCCCTTAAAGTTCTAAATGTTTTAAAGATAAAGATATGACTGACTTATAGAAAGAACATTAAAAGAGCTTAATAAGAATTACAGGCCTCCATTCAGCAAACATTTATGAACATATTTAATTGTAGGCATGTGAGTCAATGATATTGTTTTCAATGGGACTATTCATGTGCCTAGAGTTAGTAACCTGCAGGACTCCAGACAGAGTTCTTAAGAACACTGAGATTCTTGCCATATTCTTATAATAAAACAATAATGAATGGGGGGAGGGAAGGGAGGGTACACATATACCAATGCCTTTGTAGAATCCAAAATGCCTGGCTACAGGTCCTATGCCTCAGACTGCTAAAAACCATTCTCCTGTACTAAGAAAAGGAGTACTTGTGGCACCTTAGAGACTAACATTTATTTGAGCATAAGCTTTCCTGAGCTACAGCTCACTTCACATCATGAAAGCTCATGCTCAAATAAATTTGTTAGTCTCTAAGGTGCCCCAAGTACTCCTTTTTTTTTTTTTTTTTGCAGATACAGACTAACATGGCTGCTACTCTGAAACCTGTCATCCTCCTGTAGTGAAAGCTGTGCCTCTGGTTTTGGAATAGAGGATCTGAATCCATCCCCGGTGTTGCCAGACAGCCCCACAGGGCCAAGGTGTTTAGCACAGGGACATTTACTAAGTCCCAAATGGCCATGGATTTGTTGACCACTAAGACTTTTCCCTTCCCTTTGGGGTGCTCAACGGGTACCCCTCACAGTCCCTGCGTCGCTCTTCTCCCCATGTCACAGACAGCCAACTCGACACAGCGCCATTAGGTAGCTTGCCCATGGTCCCAGTGCCCCGCACCGTGGGGAAGCTGGGCTCGGGAGGGGGCTCCGGAACTTGGGCCGGGCTCTCGGGGCGCGGTGAGGCTGGAGCGGCAGCAGCGGGGGCGATCCTGCAAGCAGCAGACCTGGCAAGCAGGCGGACGACACCCGCGGGCCAAGCGACCGCTCTCTCCTCCCACACACCTGCGGCGAGCGGCCCCGGAGCACCTGCTCCCTGGCAGCGCAGGGGTGCCGCGCCGCGCAGCTGGGCGGGGCCTGACGATCACATGGGCGCTGCCGCGGGGGCCATTGGCTGCGCCCTGCGCCGTGGTTGGCGGGCCCCGGGCGAGGGCTGGCGCCCCAGCTGCCGGGCCGGTCTCAGCCGGTCTCCCAGCGGAGCCGCGTGGCGTGTGGCTGCGCGGCGCGGGCTGCAGGGTGCTGCAGGGAGCCCCCGTGGCCGCCCCGCCGGAGTGATTCGCCCTGCGGCTGCCCCTACCTGCCTGCCGCGCCCGCCGCCAAGGTTTGTTGCTGCAGCCCCGGGGGCAGGGAGCTGCAGCCGGGGTGGTGCGGGCCCCCGGGCAGGGAGGCGGCTGCTGGTGCGGGTGCAGCAGCCGCGGGGGAGCGGTGCCAGCGGGAATCCCCCGCCCCCGGCCCTGAGAATCCGGCTGCTTGGGGGAGCGTCAAGGTTCCCGGACAGCGGCGCTGCCCCTCGCCTCCCTCCTTCCCTCTGCTTCGCCCCTCCCGCTCTGTCTGCACGTGCGTGGGGCTTACCCGGCGGCCGTAGCTCCAGTGGCTCTTCCTTATGCAACAAACAGCCGCTTACAGGAAATGCTAAGAATAAAAGTGATGTCGCTGGCTGCCAGTGACGGATCATGTCTGCGCTGACTGACCGGGCAGCCCCAGAGGCTGGCCCAGGACTGTTAAGGACAGAGCCCGTGTCCGATTGCCAGATCAATACCGCTGCAGGAAAACTGAACATCTCTTGCCACCCCTGGTGTTCTCAGATAATTGCACAAAGTCCATATTTGTGTTGGCCGGGAGACCCTGTTAGAAGAGAGGTTAGAATTCACCCAGTACTAGCAAAGTGAACTGAAGCAGGCAGGAGCAGGACTAGTGTCCCCAGGCTGATAGTTATACATACCCACCCTCGTAAAAGTAGCTCTGCCTTCCCCTAGCATCAGGGGCATCCATAAACACTTGGAATACCAGCTAGTGGAAACTGAAAGGGTAACTAGTTTTGCAGTTGACAGGAAGAATACTATAGTTCATCCAGAGAGATTTTCCTTTTTAAAATCTCTGTTTAATACTTTTACTGTGTGTGTGTGTGTGTGTGGAGCATTGCATGCCAGAGTATGATACTGGAGCAAGCCTTGGGTATGGAAGTGTACTTGATTTTATCCCACTGGGGATATATCCAGCTAAAAAAATCAGTCTCTTTCTGGACCCTCTTTCCCCATATTGCATTATGAAATCAGTGTGCAACCACTGTTTATTTGTGGTTTTTCTAATGGGGTCAAATATTTTCTTGATGTTGCACTAGGCACAGATAAAGGGCCTTAACCTATGTAATATTAACATTTACTACATCAGAACAGACAGTCGTCTGGTCAATGAACCATCTTTATTTCCCTGCTTTTTAGGTATCCTTGCCATTAAATGGCAGTACAATAACACGTCTATAGTGTCTGTTGTATGGGAATTTCAGAGCATTGTCTATTAATCCTTGCAACCCCTCTCCAAGTTGAAGTTTTATTATCCCTGTTCTAACAATGTGTGACCTGAAGTCCAAGGTCACACAGAAAGTCTATGACAGAGCCAGTATTTGACTCTTAAGTCTAGTCTCTAGGTGATTGACCTATTGCTTGATAAAACCAAGTCTCAGGAATGCTTTTTGTAATGGTGCTGGAAATGTGTTTTTCCTGTCTATAGCAGCAGCTAAGTTAGCTTCAGCACCAATTTGTGGTATATGTTGCCGACCATTGTTGTCACTGATGGTGTTCTCTCTCTTTCAAAATATATCTAGGGAAGGCTTAATTTCTGTGCCATACAAACAGGGTTATGTCCATCAGCTCTGGTAGCATTAAAGATAGAAAAGAAATTACCTATGAAGCCAAACGATAAGCAACTGCTAAGTGGACAGGGGCTATTGAGCTTCTAAAAAGTAAAATCTGATGGGATGCTACCAAGGTCCTCACACCTTCTTGTCAACTCAGGCCATCTTGATTATCACTAAAGTTTTTTTTTCTCCTGCTGATAATAGCTCATTGTAATTAATTAGCCTCTTACTCCACTTTTTCATGTTCTCTGTATGTATATATCTCTCTTCTTACTATATGTTCCATTCTATGCATCCGATGAAGTGGACTGTAGCCCACGAAAGCTTATGCTCAAATAAATTGGTTAGTCTCTAAGGTGCCACAAGTACTCCTGTTCTTTTTGCGGATACAGACTAACACGGCTGCTACTCTGAAACCTACCAAGGTCCTGGTCCCCCAGTGTAACCTATCAAATACATTTTAGCCCTCTTTACTTCACAAGCTAAAGGTGCCCTAGTTTAAAATCTGTTAACTGTAGATCTGCTTTTCCAGTGGGTCTACACTCATTTTCTTCATGACTAAATTAAGGGCTTCAACAGTGAACAGCAATTAATGTTACATTATTTATTCACCATTGATCTTGGATCAATACACCAAGTGAAATGCTGTGAATTAAATCCATTCTCAGGGATTTATAACTTGGCTGTAAATCTTGTATTGTCTGATTAAACTTAACTTACACGGTCTTGGCCTGAGAGTAAATTATTCTGATGATATTTTATGTGCCTTTGTGATGTCTACCAATTCTTCAGCAGAGGCCACTGTACAGAAAATTAAAGTGTTAATATTAAAATAAAACAGTTTTTGTCCTAGATCTTGGACATATTACTTTTAGCCATTTTCCACATGGCATGAAACAAACAAGGAATGTCTAAACAGATACTCTTATCTGCTGTCAAGATTGCTTTGATAAGGAGACAAAGATTACATTGACTGTGCAAGGTGGGATGGAGGATGGCAAAGTATATTAAAAAAAAAATCATAATCTCCAGAACATGATGCTGTGTATATGATGGGAGTTCTAAAATCCATTTAGAAGTGGGACCACTGTCTGTGTAACGTTTACAAACCCAGGGGAGATTAATAAAGCAACAACACTAATTCTAAAATAGAGAAACTTTCCATGCTGCTTCCACATAGGTTATAACCATCAAAGGTAATATTGATAAGAACAAGCCTGTTCCTGTCATGACCATGTTAAGAACTGGGTAAGTTAAAGCAGTCACACACACACAAAAATTAAATATCAAACATAGCACTACTATAACTCATTGGAACGTGCAAAATCTGGTTCCTCCATGGTATTCCATTGTTTAGCCTTGCTAAGCATTTTACTTCTGTGTGACGCGTGCAGCTTTGCTGGATGCACCAGCTTTTTACTGAGAGCACGTTTAGGTCACTTTCCTCTGACTTCAGACAAGTGTGTTTCTTTCCACTAGAAGTAGGTAACAACCAGGAGATACGCCAATTGTACATCTTCTTTCAGGGCATCTTTCCTAATTCCATTTCTGGTGAGTCATAAACTAATGCTGTTGCGGGAAGTGCTTCCAAATGCAGGAGAATAAGAAATGAAATGCATGGCAGCAGTCAGAGAAAATTAGCCAGAGCTGGCGCTAGGCATAAATAGACTAAGCAATTGCTTAGGGCCCCAAGCAGTTCAAGGGCCCCCACTCCATTATTAGTATGTGTTGGGGTGGGGGGATTCCTGATTAGGGCCCCCACTGGGCCAGCACTGGCTCTGAAACTAGACATATGTTCTGTGGTCAGAAGCACTTGTAACCGTGAAATAAATGTGATAGGTGTTGCTTTAATCCAATAGTGTGATTGTCCTGAAAATTGTCAGCTGAAGTTTGTTCTCTCTTTACCCCCATTCCTCATTGGTTCCCTGCTCTGTATTATGGTGCTGATTCAAAGCCTACTCTGAATTTAGTGGGAGTTGACTTCAGAGGGCCTTGGATCAGGCCCTGTGTCACTAGCTGGTTCTTCCCTCTCTCCTGATCCCATCTGTTGCTGTGTCATTTCCTAGTCTGGCAGTTGGTGGGTGGATGACCAAGAATCCTGAGTCAGTGCCTCATCGCAGTGGCTGCAAATGGTCCCTGTTACTGCACCTCTCTCAACCACAGTGGAATTGGCTAGTCTTAATCCAAGGGACCCTGGGTAATCTCTAAGGATTAGACAATGTTTTGAGGATTAAAATTCTGAATTAGAGCCTAGTGCTGGAGACAGACATCTTGCTGAAATGTGGCATACTTTGTGATGCAAGCAGTGTGGGAGCCCAGAGAAATAGACTCTAAAACCAGTTTCCAAGATACGTACTAACGAACACCTGATTATTCAATCAAAATGTTTCTTTTGTAAAATACAAAGAATATAAGGTTTTCTTCTGCCTGTTAAAGAGACAATTTACAATTAAAAATGATTAAGTTCCTTGTCTTCATGCAGTTGCTTCTTGTTTTCACGTAGTTTTATAAATAATTTGTAGTATTACTAATAATGCACTTGAGTAGTAATATTTTTTTTTAAAATGAGCTTTTCACATTTTAGGCTGTTTCTATTTTTGTATTTCTTTCAACAGTGAAACTAGATTACTCAGTTTTGTTTTTGTTTCTGTTCAGTTCCATTTCCCTGGTTCTTCTATATTATCACAATGCCAAACATTGCAGGGAGAGGCTAACATCAAAACAATTTTTTCCCCCACTGAAGTGTTTAGAAAATACAAAAAATCTCCCTCTTTTCCCCCCCCCCCTCCAAACTCTTGGTTTCTGTTAAGACTTGTAAACTCTTTTATAAATTTGAAACTCTGTGAAAGTGTTTGTTTGGCAAAGCAGACTAAAAACTGGGTTACACACTTTGGACCCAATCCTGCAAAAACATATGGAGGTACGTAATTTTCCACACGTGGGTCTGCTTCCCTGTAAAAGTCTTTAGCACCAGTCTTAGGAAAGGATCTGCAAAAATTTACTGTTGGCCATACTGGTTGGCTTCCACAGGCTCATGTTTTTAGTGAGGCTACGTCTACACTAGAAACTTCAAAGCGCCACCTTGGGAGCGCTCCCACTGCAACACTTTGAAGTGTGAGTGTGGTCACGTGCGAGGGCTGGGAGAGAGCTCTCCCAGCACTCCTGGTAATCCACCTCCACGAGGGGAATAGCTCTGAGCGCTGGGAGCGTGGCTCCGAGTGCTGGGAGCCTGTCCACGCTAGTCCTTTAAAGTGCTCAAACTTGCTGTGCTCGGGGGTGATTTTTCACCCTCCTGAGCCAACAAGTTAGAGCGCTATAAAATGTAAGTGTAGACAAGCCCTAAGTGTTTGCAGGAGTGGGCCCTTAAATCATGTTTGAACACCGGACTGACATTTTCCAGTGTGATATCTGCCTCCAGCACTAGGCTCAGAAAAGCCCATTGTAATTCGTTGTTTTAAATAAATATCACAGTTTATTCATGGTGACAAGTGCTTCTTACCTTGAGAGCGATGGGTGAGTGAGGTAACACCTATTTTTGGACCAACCTCTACCTTGAGAACATCTTGGGTCCCATTTTCCAATGGTGCAACTCCTTTGACTCTATCAGAATTACACCAGGGATAGATTTGGCTCAAAATCTCTTGGGCTGAGTAAAATGGGTGCAGTTTTCTCTCATCCACTTAGCAAGAATAGGCACTGATTGCCAAACAAAACTTTTTCAGAGTCCCCATACAAATTTACTAAAGAACAAAGCCAGCATTCTCAACTTTCAACTAGCTGAGAATCATCTTGTTGTTTTTTTTGACCTGTTAAAAAGCAAAGTGCGTCACAAGTGAGGTTGGCACTTTCTAACACCAGTCAGTAACGCTCATTTCCACATTGTTAATTTTAACTATCTGTTGCCAAAACTTTCTTTCATGAAAGGAATCAAAGCTCTTTTTCAATATCTCTGTATTCTTTGTATTCTTCCAGTCTTGCAAACTGGCTTCCCATCTCCTTCGTGGAACAAACAAAGAAGACTGTCTTATAGGACCCTGATTTAGCACCTGCAGAAATGCCCTGGGGCCTAAAAATGTATTCCTCTGTGGGAGTAGATTTGTCTCTTGGAATCTAGCACGCAAAGTATCTGTTTCATTCATCTTTAAGGAAGAAAAGGGGTGGTATTAAAGTGGTATCAGTGCATCAAGCACCTGCTCGTTGCCGCTGTACAAAGAGAAAAGGAGGACTTGTGGCACCTTGAGACTAACCAATTTATTTGACAGGTTTCAGAGCAGCAGCCGTGTTCGTCTGTCTTCGCAAAAAGAAAAGGAGTACTTGTGGCACCTTAGAGACTAACCAATTTATTTGAGCATGAGCTTTCGTGAGCTACAGCTCACTTCATCAAATTTATTTGAGCATAAGCTTTCGTGAGCTACAGCTCACTTCAAGTGAGCTGTAGCTCACGAAAACTTATGCTCAAATAAATTGGTTAGTCTCAAGGTGCCACAAGTCCTCCTTCTCTTTTTGCAGATACAGACTAACACAGCTGCTACTCTGAAAACTGTACAAAGAGAGATTTGTTTCCCTTTCTATCCTTTTCATCTTATCCGTGTGAATGAGGCTATGAAAATATTGTGCTGATGCATTCTTTAACGCTGTTACTGTCTACAACTTTCTCTTTCTGCTTGTGCCCCCCTCTAAGCCACCAAAGTGATGTTCCATGTAAGGGTGAAGGGGACAATTTGTACTACTCCACCTTTAAGGAACAACTGTGGTACAAAGCACTACCACCCTAGAGGAGGCTGGCAAAAATTTGCCACCCTCTTCTTGAACAAAATGCTCTTTTTGGAAACAATGTTAGAGAGGGGAATGAGGAAATTAGCAGGCTGAATGCATAGGGCAACTAGCAAAAGAAAAGATGAGCAGAGCAGACACATCGTTCTGTGTAGTCCAGGATTTTATATTAAAGGTGACCTACAGAAGAGTGAGACAATTGAGCCTGTGACCTCTTTTACTGCTTGAAAAGTGTAAGGCTGTTCCTCCCCACCCCACCCAAATCTTAGAAATATCAGGCCTGGTCATTCCTAGTTTTGCTGGGGAACTTTTTGGAGGACCAGAGAAGTGAAGTGGGAGCTTTCTCAGCCCTCAATTAAGGGGGAGGAGATGTTTCACACTTTAACAAGAGCTTCTCTTCCAATGTGTTTTTCTTTCTGATGCTTGAATTAAAAAGCGGTAAACAAAACCCCAATAAACAAGAGTTTGAAACAATCTGAATAAAAATCTGTTTCCATCTCAGTTGCTCAGGTTTGGCTGTCTTCATGTTGTCTTCCTACTGGTTCTCATCTAGATGTCTGATGTAAAGAAAGAAGCAAAGTTAAAACCTTAGGCCTTCTTTAGGCACTAGAAAGAAAGAAAAGTAAAACAAAAAGAGAACACAGTCTGATTTTTTCATCTTTTTCAGGTGGCCATTAAGGATATATCTTCACTGCACAGTTAACTGGATGCTTAGCACTCAGGTTAACTTAGCCCAGGTGGGAGCATTCTCACAGCAAAGCCCTACCCATGTTACTGGATCCCTGTTTTCTGCATATCCATGGGGCATATCCTGTTGTTCTTTGTGCTGGGGCTTCCACAACTAATTGTGGGAAGACACTTTTCAGCATTTGAGTGGCTTTTGCTTGTATCCTCACTTTAACTAGGATTGGAACATGCCCTTGTTGAAGTGGAGCTGGAGCTCTGACCCACCCCGTCAGCCACGAAAATTAGCCCAGGCTTAAAGCACCTCCAAATCCAGTTTCAGAGGTTTTTCTGTGTGGTAGGATGGGGGAGAGTTTGGGCTAAAATGCAGGCAAGAGCCTGGGTTAACTCTGAAGTAAAGACATACTCTGAATGGGTTTCTCCATAAGGCTTTTGTTTTCTACAGGAACCGTGGCTTAGAACTTCCTCTAGCATTGTAAAACCTGAATGGTGTTAGGCCAGATTTCACATTTACTGGAGGCAGTACTGAATCAGTGTTGTTTTAAGAACTTATCTTGCTGCAAGATGATCTATGCAGTCATAGGAAAGTTATACAGTATTGTGACATTTTGGGGTTCACAGCAGGCCAGCAAGGGGTTGTCACTGCCTGTCCTGTAAATCTGGGTGCTTTCTGTGCTATACTGCTGTGGCTAACAGCCCTGACACCAACTGCCAGCATTACAAGCATGCAGGTCCCACCCTGGCTTCACCAGTCAGTTACGTTTTGCAGAGTGACCCCAACATCCCCCCCAGTCCTGAATTTCCCCAAAACTGTCTACCTCTGTAGTGTCCAGCCCTCTCCTGGACTGCTCACAAAAGTTGTTAGTCAATATGCTGCAGCTCATTAATTTAACTGGTGTTTGACAAGCAGTCGTATTTCAATCACGCAACTGAAGTTGTTTATAGTAAAAGTGAAACCAGTTTATTAAACAAAAAGTCACATAGGTTTAAGCGATACCAAGTATAAGGAAAGAGATACAAGCAAACAAAAGTGAAAATATGCTTCTAAGACTAAAACTTAATTTCAGCAAGTTACAGTCTTTGCCAAAGTAGGTTTATTATCTAAACTTAGTTCCCAGAAACTTCAGCCCCCTTGGTTGAAGAACCCAGTGTCCTGTGATTTCAAGAGCTCTAGCCCCTTGAATCCCTCAAGTGATAACTCAAAGGTCTTTTTGCCCCACTTATATCAACCAAAATTCATTGTCTGTTTCAAAAGCCTGGAACGCTTCCTGCTGTTCTTCCCTTCTTGTGGACTTCCATTCCCTCTGCTGATTTGTATGTAAATAGGGCTCCCACTGGTTTTATTCCACATTGCTTAACTTACACTAGAGAAATGTAGATAGTTACCTTCCCTCCTGTCTGGGAGAAAATTATTTTCTCCCAGTGTTTAGTCACGGACTTTAAAGCATAAGATCATGGAGTATCCATAATTCCTCACATTGTATAAATACATACATTTCACAATGACATTGATCACCAGTGTGTCATAGGCTGTCAGAAAAGACCTTACTCTATATGCTTTTATAATACAGTACTGTTGTATACAATCGGTTAATTCAGTTGCTTATCATTTAAGGTACAGATCCCCTCTTTATAGACCAGTAAACCTTTGAAATGTATATTCAGATAAAGTTCCTTTTCTCCTGCTGGGAAGAGACACCATGTGGTCTGGCGAAGACTTAATGTTGGTTCCTTCCCGTGTTAAGTTGATGGCTTTGTTTACCTTTTATGTAAATGCATTTCCAGTGACTCTCGATTTACCTTGACGACACATGCAAGCAGGCAGAATCATATTCTGGGTGGGGTGGGGTGCCTTTTAAAAACATGTCAGCATGTTTTGCCTATGTTACCTATTCATACACCACACAATAATATTAATGGTCAGAGAGTTGTGTGGTTTTCTAATGGTACGTTACACAACAACTGTTAGATGTATTGAGTACGTCCGGTCTGACAAGTTGCTGACACAGAGTAGTGAACCACCCGTGGGCCTCTGGGTCACACATGTAAAGCCATGGTTCTAAGTAGAAAATTAATCCAATACACCACATGCCTTTTTTTCTTTTTTTGTGCGTGTTCTAAGGCCAGCTGTAAACACAGACCTCAAGATGGGGATGAAGGGGAACTTTTACACTAGTAGCAATTGATGAAAGGTAGATACCGGGGTAAAGCACATGAATAATTGGATGATCTCTTGTGCAGAATTACTGAAGTGAGGTGTGAAAGAGAATGCGATGTTTAAAGTTAGAAGAGGGCTGATAAATGAATGGAGATCTTTATGTAACTTTTGTGTGTATATTTCAAGTTGTATTTCTTAAATGTTTGTTATTGCTAATAAACTCTGTCCATAGCCTGTTTGTTTCTGTCTACATCCAGTACTCTGATCAGCAAGTAATGCATAAACGGATTGTAAATTAAGCTTTCAGGTCAAAGGTTTCAGCTGTGGGTATCAGTGTTATGTGCAAAGATATTGTGTATACAATACTTATCTGATTCTGATTAGTGCCTTGCACTGATGCAACTTTTGACACTATTATTCATTAATAAACCTTTCTGTAGTGTACTAATGCAAACATCCACTAACGATTCAAACCTGTCTACCAACTTACACAGTATAGACAGATAATGCTTTTTGCACAAATTCCCAAAAGGAAGTCAATAACCCTTTTAGTCTGACAGTTTGTATATTAAAAGTTAACTTGTTGGTCCAGACCAGTGAAAGGTATTACATTCTCTCACCTATCTACTCCCCCTCTCACCCCCACAAGCACCACTATGGCTACACTTTCCACATAAATTAGCAATTGCCTTAATCAAAGATTCAGAGAGGAACCAGACTTCACGCTTAATCTAAAATAATCTAAAAATACAAAGCAGAAGCCTACATGCAGAGTTCCTCACAATGACTGCTATCCAGAAACTTGCATATGCATGCTCCTTTTCCATTTTTAAAATATATATAATAAATCCTAAGCCTTCTCAAACAGGAAGACAGCCAAAGAAAGAAACATGAAACCTTTGAGGCATTTTTTTTTCTCTTTAAAAGTTTTATTTTAGGTACTTGTTCTATAATCTATACAAGGCCTATTCAATATTTTATCTTGCCTGCATCTATGGTAGTGGAAGATGGAGAATAATCCTGTTCCTTCAAAAATACCCAAATCTCTTGTGGTACAAACACATCTTCATGTCTCATACTTCTTTCTCTGCTTCAAAAGTTGTGATTCTAGTCATTTACCTAAAATGCACAGTGAAAAGGGAGTAAGGATGGGTTGTACAATACAAGAACAGAAAAAAGTAACACCTGAAATGGGGGAATGGATGTAAAAAGCATTAGAAGTCTGTTGGACTGGCACATCTTTGGTAGAATGGGTCATGGAGATCTGAAACTGGCCTTCTCTAACAACAGAGTTTTAAATCTATATTATTTAAAAAGTTGTGGACACGTAAATTTTGTTGTTAATTTGGTAAGGGATTAATTGTTGCTGAATTGAGATAGATCAATCCAAGGCACTCAAACCAATTTAAGATTGTCCACAACAGACATTTACACCAGTGTAACAAAATCTATTTTAAAGTAAGACTGAAATCAGTGAAAATTCTGTCAGTATACTAGCCTTGAGTTGCAGGAAAACAAGAATTGTTAGTAAATGAAGACAAAAAAGATTGGAAACAGGATCAAGTATGGCAGGTAGAGGAGATAAAGGGCAGCAATCTGACAAGATAAACACGAGTAAATTGAAAAGGCCTAGATCATACCATTCTGCAAGTGAAAGGTGGGGGGATTCTGTTTTTTAGACTAAACCTAATCTTATAATTGGAAATAAGGTCTTTGTGCCCAAGGCACTATCCAAACATGCAAGTTGCACCAATTTAACTAAAATCTATTTAAAAACTGATGTAATTAAACTGGTGCAAATGCATGGCGTAGAGGTGCACACATCAGTTTCAGACTAATTATATTGATATAGCATATGCCTGTAAATTTCCTGATGCAAGCTAAATCAATATAAACCAGGTTTAAATCAAATGCAGTGTCCCCACAGAGTTTTGCACCATTTAATTACATCAGTTTAAAATTGCCTGTTCAGTTACCAGGCCAGAGTTGAAACACTGCTGGGGCAGTATTCAGGGCTACTACCCCTCTGGATTTCTTCTGTGGATAAAGAGAGGACTGCAGGCTTCAGAACTTATGTCCACTTCTCCCAAGCATTCCATTCATTTCCCTCCCACCCCCCTTTTAAGGGCTTCTTCAAAGGCAATTACATTTGTCTGAAAATATTTTTACCTGCCAGTTGACCAAGTTTGCATAGCCTTGCACTGAACTTCTCAGTTTGGGGTGTAACATGATGCTAAACCAAAAGGGGGCAGGGGACATGGAACCACTGGCATCTGGTTAGCAGCTTCCAAAATTGCCGATAGTTTAAAGAACTGGCTGATGACAGCCTTTAAAGCCTTCTAAACAATCCTCCCAATGCAGTTTAAAATGGTTGGTGACACTCTGAATGACTTCTCTCCCAGAGAGAGAAAGAATAAATAAGAATGACGGACAATAGGGACTCTGGCCTGGGGGGAAGGAGACATGAGCACCCCGAGTCCTTGGTGTCAGAGGAAATGGGGGGAATGCAGAACTCCTGGCATGGAGGCAGGTTTACAGGGAGTCCCTGAAATAGAGTGGGATGGGAAGGTGGCAGCAAGCTTGAGGGGGAATGGAAGACTACAAGGAACCCCTGCTGGGTGCAGTGAGTTTGGCCACCAGAAGAGACAAACTGTGACCCTCTATTGTTACAAGTAACACCTAAGGTTCTTTCCACTCAGTGTATGTCTACGCTGCAATTAAACACTCATGGCTGGCCCAGGTCAGGTGACTCAGGCTAGGGTTGTAAAATTGTGGTGTAGACATTTGGACTCGGTCTGGAAAATCTCTACACCCCAGTTCTATAACCCCAAGAGCCTGAGTCAGCTGACATGGGTCAGCTGTGGGTGTTTAATTGCACACCTTGTAAGGCTAGAGGGGAACAAAAACTCATGATATTTTGAGGGCCTGTCTCCCATGGTTTTTGAATGCTTGGGATTAGCAATACTGGGAGAGGTTCTAGAGAAGGCTAAGATTAAGACTGGAGCAAGTTCATCATTATTTTTTTTAAATAAAAATAAAATAAGGAGGGCACTTTTGAACTGGCACCGGAGATTCATGGGATTATTTGCAGATGGTGATGTCCTTGCTGTACACTTGAAGCAGCATGGGTGAGGATGTTCCTACACTTGGAAAGGTATCAAAGTAGCTATTCCAGAATGTATATTTAATGGCTCAGTATGGACACTTACTCTGGAATAGCTATTTTTGGGACATTTCCAAGTGTAGAAAAATCCTCAAGGGGAGTGCTGCTGATGAAAGCACAAAGGAGGATTTATGCAGAAGGGGAAGCGAGGCACTAGGGTACACAGGCAGTGAGGTTGCCTTTTTCACCACAGCTGCAATCTCACCAAGGTGGGAGACCATAGGATACCGTATCTACCTCTGAACTGAGACTGCTTCCAGCATTGAGCAGTTGATGCAGCATAATAGGATATAAAGGTTAATTATCAGGAAAGATTAACGGGCCTTGTCACAGCATTCGCAAAAGATCTGGGCAGGTCATTAACATACATCATCTTGCATCCTCAGGGACTCTTAGTTATTGATTTTTTTATTCTTCAGATTTCGCTGATTTCAGAAAGGAGTTAACCTATGGGTCAGTCTAGCTTGCCTATCCCTCTGGACATGCTAGACCCCGGCATTAAGTATCTAACATGTACACACGCCTTAATCCTGGCCATACGCTGCGATATGCCCCACTCCACCTGCTGTCCCGCAAACGCCGCTACCGCGCATGCTTCGGCTAGCCCTGTAATATTTTTTTAAGAGCTGTGGCGATGGGTATATGTGCTTGTTATGTGTGAGTGAGCATGACTGATGGGAAGGGGCATGCCAGTGAGCAGGAGCCGTTCCCAGCCAGCATGCAGTAAATATGCATTGCTGTCTAGTGCATCTTTCGGGCAGCAGCGAAAGTTCGCATTTTATAACCTACCTTTGTTTCAGTAACGCAATTACCTGCAACCCCCTCCCACTGTCAGCGCCTCCAGGCCGTGACACCAGCAGCCAGAGGCCACCGGCAGCGGTTCGCTTTGAGCGCCCCTCCCAGCGCGGGGATCAGCCTGTCTCTCCAGCCAGCCGGCGAGGGGCAGACGTAAACAATTTCCTACCCTCCCGCTCCGTCTGGGCGGCTTTGCGGACGGCGCGCGAGGCACAGCCTGCGGGGCGGGGGGTGCCGGACCCCGGCCGCTCGCGGAGCGGCGCGCGCGCGCGCGCGGGCTGCCGGCGGCTGGGGCGGGCTGCGGAGGCGGGTCTGCGGGCAGCGGCTGACAATGGCAGGGGCGCCCGGGCCGCCGGCGGAACCTCCTCGCCGCACGCCGCCAGCCGCGGGCTTTCTCTCGCTCTCTTGTCGCGCAGGAAGTGCCCGGTGGTGCGCGAGGCTGGCAGACATGAGGGCGTGACTCTCGGCTGCTGGATTCCCGGCCCCCCGCGCCCGGAGCCCGCTGCAGCCCGAGCTGGGTCCAGCTGAAGCAGGCAGGAGGAAGAAGGAGGAGCGCAGCCGGCTCAGGTACAGAGACGGGGTTGGGGGAGAGGGAGGGAGAAGCAGCCGCTGCCCCCGCGCCCCCCCCGGCAGCCCCCTTTGCTAGGCAACGGGGTGGGGGTGGGGGTCCATAACCTGGACCATAGTGTCTGCCTTGTACAGCTCCTCCGGCGCGCGGCGCACGGGGGGCTGCGCTGGAAATGGGCACCTTGTTTTCCTGGCTCAGGACTTCGCACTGAGCATGCTTCTTCCCTGTGGCCGGCTTGTTCCAGCCTGTGATCGCCGGCTGCTGCTGCAGCTTCAAGCCCTTTGTTCCTGCAGCCTCCCTAAATGATCTTATCACGGCCGGGGAAGCGGCTAGGGAGCCTTCAAGACAATGGTGGTGTCGGCGCGTTACCGGAGCGTGAGAGAGCCGCTCTGCTCCGGGGGGAGAGATACTTAAATGTTACTTTGTTCAGTTTTCAGATGAATAAGCACGGAGTGAGCACGGGGCTGTCATTTTTCTCAGGCAGCGATCTGAGATAGGGAAGAGCTAGCTGACCTCAGCTGCCTGTGTGGAAGCAGTAAGTTACCTTTAGTCTTACTCAGCCAGACCTGAGTGTAATTGCCTTTATCGGCTGACAATCGGAATTACCTGGGAGTCAAAGCTGCTGATCCAGACTTCTCTGGATTAAGCCACTAGGTGATTGATGCTCCTTGAACATGCCCTATTCTTGTGATGGGCAAGATGCATGGGCAAGCAGCACAGGCCTTCAGGCTTTGCTGTCATCTCCCTTCCACCTACAGACTCCCAAACAGACTTCAGATTTCTTCAGCTGCAAGAGATGGGGCCCTGCTTCCCCATCTACATCTTGCCAAAGGCAAAAGCGAGCACCTTTTTCTCTAGAAATAAATTGGAAATAATGGTATTTGACAAGTTTGTTGTGCAGATCTTTGCTTTCCATTTTGAGGTTTAAAATTCAGCATCAGAATAATGATGATAATGAGTGTGAATAATTTCTTTTTATGGAAGAGAGTTATTCTGAGTGGTGGGAATACATCAGTACAACTGTACTTAATCTCTCTATATAACAAACACTGCTTAGAGTATAAACAAGACTGTTATTGCACAGAATAGCCAATAAAAGGGCATGTCAAATGTATGGGATCATTCTTTCTTTTTGGAAAGCACTATTTGGCGTTTGATTGTTATACAGCCATGTAAATATACATGGCAGCTTGCCATGTGTTTGTTGGAGGCTGTTGCAGTAAAGATGCTTGATTTATAATGAAATATGTTTAATACATTTATACATTTAATAGAGCAAACAAATACAAGTACAAGGGAAGTCACATATCTGTGTTATGTATTCTTTTTGCTGACCCATCACTCTTCCGTAATACTGCCTGCTCTATCTTCTGAATGATACTGAAGGAAATGTAACTAGCCAGGGGCATGGCTAGTGGCTGCGCTAGGAAGTAGCTTTGATGGACATAGGTTTGGTGTACACTACCAATTTATGCTGGTATAACTACATCGCTCTGGAATGTGGAAAATCCACACCTTTGAGCGATATAGTTATACCAACCTAACTCCTGGTATAGGCAGCGCTGTGGCTCCCATCAACAAAGTTTACTGCCTCTTGGGGAGGCAGAGTACCTATGCCAACGGCATAGGTAGCATCTTCACTAAGCATTACAGCATCACTGTAAGTGTAGACAAGCCCATAGTACCTTTTTATCTTCTTTCATACTTTTGTTTGATAGGAGTTGTCGCCTTTTCACTAAACTGACTCCTTGACTCCTGGGTGTCCAAGCACTAAATGTTCTATGAGGGAACCTCATGAATGTGTCAGCTGTGTAAAGTGTTGTGCAATGATTTAGATATGATCTAAATACTCGTGGGGCATGTAAGTGAGATGAGACTGTGATTTGCATGAAGATGCAATTTGTTGCTGGTGTAACCATAATCTACAGCTGAGATACAAGTGGAATGCCCTAGTGCAGGAAAAGAGGGGCACTTGGGGTAGGTGTGGATGAGTGAGTTGGCATATAAAAGGAGACAGGTAATATGCATTGAGTATGTAGGGCATGTGTATTCAAGATTACATCGCAGGCTTGTGGTAGTGACATAAGGGCAATTCCGTAATATTGTAGGATCTCAAATGTTTGAATATAGAAGGAGTCTAGAGTATTAAAGAGCATTATTAAAATAAATAGAGGTATGCCCTCCCTTTCATGCCCCCAACTTAATTCTGCCATTAAGTTGCTTTCTAGGTAATATGCACTGTTTACAGCATCTTAGACACCCAGGGTTGCAGCACAGCTTAGACACCCAGGTGTGCCTGAGTTTGTTTGAACACTTGTCTCAGTAACTTTTAAAACAAAAGAATGTGATACCAGCCTGACTTTTAGAACTACTGAAAACCTTTAGTTCCTGTTGATTTTAGGTGGAGTTTTAAGTGCTCGGCACTCCTGAAAATGCGGTCCATGGTATCTGATTTTTTTTTTTTTAAGCAAGTGGGCTACATGCTTCATATACCTATAGCAGACCCAGCTATGACTCCCTGGGTGTGTAGGCTGTTCATGGTAGTGACTAGTGACCTGGTCATGTATCCTTTAGTTGCAGAAAGTCCTTTTTGCTGCTGTCATTGGTGTGTGTTATGTCAATAGGACCCTGCCCCCAACTCACAGCATACACAAGTTCTGCACTTAAGCATCAGAGAATGGGACTTATACTTGGCACCTTCATGCATGTCTAATTGACACATGGATGATGATAGTGCAGTTCACTGGCAATTTGGATGCCAAAATCTGAATCAAGGCTCTGTTGTCAAATTGTAAGTACAAATTATAACTCTTAGTACACTTTCATTTGAAAACTGTTTACATTTTGAAGAGTGATTTTATGTTTTGTCAGAATTATTTTATTCTTTATGCTAACAGGGAAAGTATATAGCCCAACCTTCCAGGACCGTGTTACTGGGGAGCTAAGGAAAATTGAATGTATTAGCTAGAGTGGTGCCTGGCAGTTACAGATTTTCTAGTTTTAATTAAAATGATTTAGAACAGGAAAGAATTTGCTGTGACTGTTTTTGTAAACTGAGGATTTGTACTTGCAAACAAAAGTTCCACATTGCCAGAAAGCATTGTTAGGTTTATCTACGTAGCTGTGCAAAAATGACAAACTGGCAGAATGATCCAACTTCTGAAAAAAAACCCATAAAATAGCTGGATGTTCTTAATTATTTTTGACAATTGTTGTCTCTTTAATTTTAAAAAGCAGTTAGAATGGTGTCAGGGCTACTGGTGCTTTGGTTTAGTAGGGACTAGTATGCTTAGGTCCCAGTCCTGCAAAGGCTGAGCCATGTATTTAATTTTATGCCCATGAAGAGTCCCATGGGCATCAATGAAGCTACTAACATATTTAAAGTTAAATATGTCTTTGCAGGATCAGGGCCTTAGTTTACATCTAGGACTGCAGATTTTTAAGACAAATTGTTTACTGTGTATATACTGTGGGTCCAGTTCTCAAATCACATTTTCTGGCCAGATGTCCCACAGCACTTTTCTGTTTACCTGATTTGAATTTATTTCAAACTAATTTGGATCCTACTTTATTTGTCTACAGAGATGGTTCATTTAAATGGTCCATTGTGAAACTGAGGGCTAGTCTACACTAGAAGCTCTATAACAGTGCAGCTGCACTGCTATGGCATGTCTGGTGAAGGCTCTCTATGCTGATGGAAGAGAGTTCTGCCACCTCCGCCAGAGGTGGTAGCTGTGGCAGCGGGAGAAGCTCTCCTGATGACATAGCGCTGTCCACACTGGCGCTTAGGTCGATGCAACTTATGTTGCTCAGGGGGTGGCTTATTCACACCTCTGAGCGACACAAGTTTAACCAACATAAGTGTTAGTGTGTACAAGCCTGTGCCTTTTGCATTTTCAGTGAAATTTACAATTAAGGCTATGTCTGCGGTACCTCTTATGTCAGCAAAACGTATGTTGCTCAAGGTGTAAGGAATAAGCCACCCCCCCTAACTGACATCAGTTTAGCCAGGACACGTGGTAGTGTGCACAGTGCTATGTTGGTGGGAGAGCTCTCTCCCATTGGCTTAGAGCAGCTACACGAGAGATCTTACAGCGCCACAGCTGCGTAGGTACAGCTGTGCTGGTGAAAGCTCGCGGGTGTAGACGTGGTCTCAGTCTAGGTACATAACTCCAGTATGGTTAAGGAAAGGCAAGCTCCTTTCTGGTATGCACTGAGAAGGCTTGATAATTGAAGGAAATGGAGAATGCTCTGTTAGTGTAATTGGGGGAATATAAACCAGCATTCTTTTGATTCAGTGACTGGCTTCCTGCCCCACAGGGAAGAGGTGGTGGCTTATTCACTTGGAAACATCTCTCCAAATGAAGTGATAAACTAGAGTGTCTTTGTTAAAGAGTTTGAGGAAAGCTAGAAGCTGAATCTACAAGTAAAATAGCTGCATAAAAGGATGAGGGGATTATTGAATCGTTACTAGAAACTATATGTCTATATGCAAGGCCTCATGTATTCCACATGCAGCTGACCTAAATCCTGCAACGGGGCTCCCTAGTTTCTGCATCAGTTTGATGTGGCAGCAGATTTGGATAAAAATTGGAGATTTTGATTTAAATAAGAAAATAATGCAGCTAGTGTGTTATACCTTGAGTGAGTTTGTTTGTATTTTAATATGAAAGTTAACGTTATTCTGCCCTTACACAATCTATATTGAAAATTGGCAAGTCAATTCTGTGTTATAGAAGTTGTCACTGGGGAAGTGGGATTTTTTTGGTGCTGGGTAGAACATGTTCATCTTGCACCTGATAAGGCTTGAGAGGTAATTTGGGGGATAACTACATAAGCACATTTTGTTTGCTAAAAATGATCAGCAGTGAAATGAACACTGATATTTAAATCATCATTGTTAGGCTTCAAGATTAACACCCCATTGAGATACGTGGAGCAGTCGTACTCGTGAGGCTTTTTCAAGCTATCTGCAGGCGTGGGTTGACTACACATGGCAGGTCTACACTGGGAACGTACATCAGCATAGCGACATCTCTCAGGGTTGTGAAAAATCCACCCTCCTGAGAGACGTAGCTATGCCAACCTAACCCCCAGTGTAGACGGTGCTAGATTGACGGAAGAATTCTTTCATCAACCTAGCTACCGCCTCTCAGGGAAGTGGATTGCCTACATTGACAGGAGAACCCCTCCTTTCCTGTTGGCGTAAGTGGTGTCTTCACTGAAGCACAACAATGGTGCAACTCAGTGCTGCAGCAGTGCCAATGTAGTATTTTAAATGTACACAGCCTAAGTGTGGCCATAGCCACAGTGCTTAATGTGATAAAAGAATCCAAATAGAAACCAAAAAGCGGTGTCAGTTTATACTCTGCTCACTGCTGGATCTGGTCTGTATACAAATTTTCAGTTAGGGATGTGACTCTTGTGCAGTCCTAGTGTAGATGCAGTTATACCAGTATACCATATTTTCCTTCCTGTATCAAAATACGCCATACCAATATAAGCACTTCTGTACTGGTACAAATGCATCCACAATGGGAGGTTGTACTGGTTATGACTATACTGGTATATTTAAAGCAGTAGGACTTGTTTATGAAGATGAGGCTTTGGACAATTTTCTTTGCAACTATATTATAGCTAGAAATGTATATTTTAAAAATTATAAAAATAGCTTCTGTGACTGCAGAACGGTGGAATATGTAGGCATTAGCAATTATCTTCAAAATTAAATAAAAAATGTAGTTACCACATTTCACTGACCAACTCTTTTTTTTGTAATATAATTTATGTGGGTTTGTGTGTGTGGTGTGGGGGGAAAAATCAGATCCAGCTAAGGCATTATTTATATCTATTTCCTACCTTCTTCACTGTTCCTATTATAACTTCATGGATCAGCTGCAGGTTTTACTTTGCTGTGTAGACGTACCCTATCTGTACAAGGTGCAGAAAACTTGGTGGAGGTGGATTGAGGAAGGCAACAAACAAACACAAAAAGGCCTGTGGATAAGAAGTAACTTGTCTGAGGATTTTGTGTCTCTCTCCTGTCACCAGGTCTGATGCAAGTTTTCGGTACCTTGTGTAGCTGGAACTTCACATTACAGAATATCAGTATTCCAGCGAGAGAGAAAAATAAATCTAATGGATTGGTTGTTCAGTGCATCAGTGACATCCACAGTTATGAAAACTTATCAATAACAAACTCAGAGTAACTGTGGTGTCCTGAGTCAGCCTGTTGTAATTTGTTTATGTAACACCAGTTTTAGTCTGTGCTGATGGGCTATTTTATTTCATGTGTCTAAGCCATGTGAGTCTTCGGCTGCAGCAGAGAGTGAGAATGGAAGGAAACTGTAGTCTGCTAAAACAACAGCTACAGTCATTAGTGCTGTTAACACCAGCTGCCAGGGGAAGGAAAAGTGGTGGAAGTGGTAAAGATGTATGTATTTAATAGGGCTGTCAAACAATTTAAAAACTTATTGTGATTAATTGCAAGATTAAGAAAATAGTCTCAATTAATCGCAATTTTAATCACACTGTTAAACAATAATAGAATACAATATAATTATTTTTGGATTTTTTTACATTTTCAAATATATTGATTTCAATTACAACACAATACAAAGTGTACAGTGCTCACTTTATATAATTTTTATTACAAATATTTGCACGTAGAAAGATAAACAAAAGACAGTATTTTTCGGTTCGCCTCATACAAGTACAGTAGTGCAATATCTTTATTGTGAAAGTGCAATTTACAAATGTAGAATTATTTTTTTTACATAACTGCACTCATGAACAAAACAATGTAAAACTTGGAGCCTACAAGTCCACTCAGACATACTTCTTGTTCAGCAAATCACTAAGACAGATAAGTTTGTTTACATTTACAGGAGATAATACTGCCTGCTTCTTATTTACCGTGTTGCTTGGGGACTGCATCTTGCCAGAGCCCACAGCCATCCCTCAGCCCTCTGGCCATTCCTGGCTCACCAGGGGCGCCATATCAGATTTTCGTTTGAGGTGTGTGTGTGTGTATTGGGGAGGAAGTGTGTGTGTGCGCGCATGCAGGTGCGCATGTTGGTGGAGCGCTGTCTCTTTAAGCAAAACACTCATGAGCCTGAACACTTTTTCAGCCAGCAGCAGCTGTTATCAGCAGCACTCACTCCTGAGCCACCAGCAGCAGCAGACAGGCTCCCCCTGTTCCCTAACCCCAGCTCAGCGGCGACCATGTACACAGGAGAGGGAATGGGAACACCCTTACATCACCCGTTCTGGCAGGCTCCCAGTCCAGAGCAGCTTGGCCAGGGTAGGCTCCATGCGGGAGGGAAGGTGGAAGTAGCAGTGGAGCATGGCGGTGGGAGAAGGGGCGCCCCTGCCCTGTTGGCATGCAGCAGCGCCCCCCTGAACATGACACCCTGGGTGGTGGCGTCCCTCGCTCACCCCAAGGCTGTCCCCATCCAGTGGGGAGGTGATGGTGCAGGCGGTAAGGGCCTGGGCTCCTCCCTCCCCCATGAAAAGTGTTTAACTGGCTCTCCCAAATCGCTTCAGCCAGTGCCTCCCTCTTTTCCCGGCTGCTGCCAGTCCGGTCTTCAGAGGTGGGCGATTAACGCTTGTTTTAAAAAGAAGTGTTAATTTTTTGAGGTAATTGCATGCATTAACTGCTATTAATTGACAGCCCTAGTAGAAAGTACATGTTGCTTTAAACAACACATGGCTTTGTTTTCATTGTAAAAAAGGTGCGTATTTATATTGAGATATCTGCCTCCATGTAAAATCTTAATGGAGACAAGGCAGATAGATTTAACCTCATTGTAGCTAGTAAAGGTCAACCCAATACTCCTTACCTGGAGTTTACTTCACAAAGCCATGTCAAGGTAAAAACTACCTGTGCCTTGTCTTCTCTAGGATTTTACATCAAGGTAGCTATCAGGATAAAAACACTCCACTTATGCATGTCATAGCCACTTTTTAGGTAATAGTAAGAGATTTCACTGATCTGTGCTGGTTTTGTGTAATGAAGATGGATAATGGCCTTATTTGCCTACTGTTCATTGTCGTTGTTTTGATCATTCCCTGCATAGCCAAGAGTTCATTGGTTGTTAATAACAAAGATAGCCATGCTCTCTCCTAAAGGAGCTAGATGTAACTGCCACCACTTCCTCTGGTGATTTACCCAGGCTATCAGCAGAACCAGTTTTATTTGGGTTGAGCTTCAGCCAGCCAGTTAGCTCTTCAAGTCAAGTTTTGGGTTAGTCACTGGGAAGTGTTTGGTACAACATCTGGGTGAGATGAGACTGGTGCAAAACTAAGTGTCATTAGCAAATTGATGGTGTCCTCTCAAAATGTGCCTTGCATCAAAATGTTGCAGTTCACCATCTTAATTCCTAACTGTGTAATGTATGGGAAGCCCATCAAAATTGGGCTACACCTGCTCCATTTTCATCCTTTGCCCGGAGGGGACAGATTTTTATGGGTGTGGGGAGACTGTCAAAATAGGGTCTTACACCAGTTTTCACCCTGGTCCTAAGGAGGGCACACTTTATCAAGTATGGGCCACCCATCAAAAAATGTCCTGCCAGAAGTGAAAACTGGAGGGTGAGGCATGTTTTGATGGGCTGCCACAGCTGCTTGTGTGTCTTCCTTAGGGTCAGATTCAGCGTACTTGGGAAAGTGAAACCCTTGCTGAAACTGAGGGCAAAATAAGGACAGGGGCCTCACCAAGGCTTCAGTACTCTTATGTATTTATGCGCATCCCGTATATGTGCTCTTTAGGAATGCTAAGTTTGCACATGCTCCTAACAAAAAGGTTACATATTGACACTACAGTAATACTGAACCCCAAACAGTGAAGGGGTAGAAAAGAGATTTTGTGGCAGTGGCAGGCTGGCAGAGTTCTTTTTGAAGGATCATTTTAATACTGCTGGGGTATTGTAGCAATATTAATGATCTGTTAAGTCACCAGATTTCAAAGGTATTTAGGCATTACTGCACCCAGCATTGCAACACCTAATTGATTTAGGAACCTAAATCTCATTTTGCAGAAGGAGTTTAGGTTTTTAAGTGCCTATATATGAAGATAAATAAATTGGCCCTTTAGGCAGAATATATATTAAATCACTAGGCCAGTGTGTGAAATGTAAAAATAAATTGGCCATTTAGGTAGCAAAGGAGAATGCCCAATGCCAATGGTTATCTTTATGGTTGCATTTAAATATTATCAAATAGTCAACAAACAGCAATGCAGGTTTGAACACAGTGAGCTTAAAACTAGCTCAGATGCATACGTGCACAGGTCATCTAGTCGGATACCTTTTCATCAGCAAACAAGACAAGAGGCTGGTGTGTTTTTTCTCCATCACATGATCAGTAACTAAAGGTCATGTGTGATTCCTGAGGGTATGTCTACACTAGAAGTGCTGCAGCTGCACTGCTGCAGTGTAGGCACTTACTCTAGTGGCGGAAGGGTTTCTTCCTTTGCTGTAGTAAATCCACCACTCTGAGAGATGTTAGCTAGGGGCCTGTCTTCACAAAGGGCTTGGCTACACTTGCGAGTTGGAGCACATTAAATCAGCCTCGGGCGCCCTAACTCCTGAAGTGTCCACACTGGCAAGGCACGTAGAGCACCCAGACTCCGTCACTGAAGCGCCCTTGGTAATCCACCTCTGTGAGAAGTATAAGGCTTGCTGCGCTGTGATGCCAGTGTGGACGCCCTGGTCTGTTAATGTGCTCTGATCAGCCTTCATGAAGTGTCCCACAATGCCTGTTCTAGCCACTCTGGTCATCACTTTGAACTCTACTGCCCTGCCCTCAAGTGACCAACCGTCAGACCTACCCTTTAAATTCTCTGGGAATTTTGAAATTCCCCTTCCTGTTTGCTCAGGCCGGCGTAGAGTGCTCTCAGAGCATCTTTCCAGGTGACCATGCCTCCAATCGCCAGGCGATCCCCAGTATGGAGCAGTGGCAAGGTGCTGGACCTCATCAGTGTTTGGGGGGAGGAAGCTGTCCAGTCCCAGCTGTGCTCCAGCCATAGGAATTATGATACCTTCGGGCAGATATCAAGGGCCATGATAGAAAGGGGCCATAACCGGGATGCAGTGCAGCGCAGGGTTAAAGTGAAAGAACTGCGGAATGCCTACCACAAAGTGTGGGAGGCAAACCGCCACTCCGGTACTGTCCCTGCGACCTGCCGTTTCTACAAAGAGCTGGACGAGACTTGAGGGCAACCCCACCTCCACTCCGAAGAGCACCATGGACACTTCAGAGACTGTGGCAGCCCAGGGTGCAACAAGGCAGGAGGAGGAAAGTGGGAGCGAGGGTGCTGAGGAGGAGGGGGGCCCAGAGCCAGAGGACGGCTTGGCATCCCTTGATGCATGCAGCCAGGAGCTGTTTTCAAGCCAGGAGGAAGGTAGCTAGTCGCAGCGGACAGTGCTTGTGGAAGAACAAACAGCAGAGGAGGTGCCTGGTAAGTGGCTTTTATTTTGGGAAGGAAGTTGTTCGGTGCGGGCTGTTGGGGCAAGGAGGGCTGCAGAGAGAAGGGTTAGGGCCGCGTGCATGCCTAGATGTGGAATAGGGTGTTGATGTGCTCTCTCACATCGCGGTAATCAGCCTCAGTGATTTCATCAAAGGTCTCATGCAGAAGCTGGGCAATCCACTTGCGCAGGTTCCTTGGCAGAGCTACTGTGATCCTTGTCCCAACAAAAAGAAAAGGAGTACTTGTGGCACCTTAGAGACTAACCAATTTATTTGCGCATAAGCTTTCTTAAGCTACAGTTCACTTCATCGGATGCATACTGTGGAAAGTACAGAAGATCTTTTTATACACATAAACCATGAAAAAATGTCCCAGTAAGGCTAACATGTCCTCACCAGTGTGCCGTGTGGGGCAGGAGGGACCATTGCTGCACACAGGAAAGCCGCATAACGGCCAGGGTGGAAACTGCATTGCAGTAGAAGACCCTCCCTTGCTTCCCAGGTCACCCTCAGCAGCGAGATATCTTCCAGGACGAACTCATCCTGTGGAAAATGTGGGAAGAGTGTTCAGTATAAGGGCCCCCTGCATCTGTTGGCTCTCCCCAAGGCACAGCACCCCAGAGGACAGTACCACCCTGAAACAATCAATGCCCCTTGCCCCTGTGGTTACTCACCATTTGGGGGCTCTTGTGGGTTATGTGCATTCGCTTTGGGATGGGCACTTTCTGCTATTGTGTGCATTGTGCTTGTCTTTAAGTTTGGCTGAATCATTGCTCTGTCTCGTGTGAGCAGTGCTGCCTCTGTTAAGCGTTGCATATTGGCTTTACAGATGCAACCTTGAGATCCCAGCCATCCTTGTTATCCATGTCCGAAAGGCTGCAAAGAATCAGGAAGTGTCTGCGAAGAAGCAAGGAGGACTTTCTGCATGAAGTCATGCAGCAGTCCCTTATTGAAAATCAATAAGTACAGGAGTGGCAGGAGACGGAAAGGAGGCTCCGCTAGGAGAGTGCAGATCACCAGCAACAAAACACGGCGTGACTCCTAAACATTATGGAGTGCCAAGCGGATGCGATGCAGGCACTCATAGCACTGCAGATGGAGCAGATCCGCGTGCCCTCTTCCCCCCGCAGCCCTTGTCCCAAACTCTTTCCCTTGTGCCCCCATGTCACCGTCAACTCACTTTTCCCAACATCCAGTTTCTTATTGCCACCAGCTGCCTCCAACACCTGTAGCTTCAGCACCCAGCTCTGCAAACTACGACACTTACCCACGGAACTCAACTCCCCATCACCATGAATTTTAGGCAGCCTGAATTTTAGGCAGTACTTATTGCACGGCACTCCAGACAGAAAGTCTGAATATGATAACAGGACATACGTAAATCTGTGATTGTCCCGGCCTCACCCCCTCCTCCCACACAGCACAGATGTGTCAAGCCATGTGTGTTTCCCCAGCAGTTCTGTTTCTTTTCAGTAAATGAATTTTTTAGCTTTGCAAACATTCTTTATTGCATTAAGTAAAAAATAGCGTAGCCCAGGAAAGCAACAGGCACTGCAAGTCAGTGCATCATACGTAGCAAACACAGATGCCTACTAGTATGGGAACCACTGCTCTTCACTCCTGTGCAGGGCACCAAACATTACTGGTGGCTTTCAGCATCAAATTTCTCCCTCAAGGCATCCATAATCCACAGCGCCATGCTGCGCCCCTCTAATAGCCCTGCTCTCTGGCTCTTCAAATTCAGCCTCCAGGTGTTGAACCTCCATGGTCCATGCCTGAGTGAAGCTTTTACCCTTCCCTTCACAAATGTTATGGAGGGTACAGCACGCGGCTGTAACCATGGGGATGTTGTCATTGGCCAGGTCCAGCTTCCCATACAGACAATGCCAGCAGCCCTTTAAATGGCCAAAAGCACACTCCACAGTCATTCTGCACTGTTGTTGAACCACTCCTTGCTGCTGTCAAGGCTCCCTGTATATGGTTTCATGAGCCATGGCATTAAAGGGTAAGCGGGGTCTCCAAGGATCAGAATGGGCATTTCCATTTCCCCTACGGTGATCTTCTGGACTGGGAAGAAAGTCTCAGCTTGCAGCTTCCTAAACAGGCTTGTGTTCTGAAGGATGCGTGCATCGTGTACCTTTCCTGACCAGCCTGCGTTAATGTTCATGAAATGCCCATGGTGATCCACAAGTGCCTGGAGAACCATTAAGAAATACCTCTTCTGATTTATGTACTCGGTGGGTAGGTGGTCTGGTGCCAGAATTGGAATATGTGTGCCATCTATCGCCCCTCTGCAGTTAGGGAAACCCATTTGTGCAAAGCCAGCCGCAATGTCATGCACATTGCCCAGAGTCACAATTCTTCTGAGCAGGATGCGATTAATGGCCCTGTACACTTGCATCAACACGATTCCAGCGGTCTACTTTCCCACTCTGAACTGGTTAGCGACCAATTGGTAGCTGTCTGGAGTTGCCAGCTTCCACATGGCAATAGCCACACGCTTCTGCACCATGAGGGCGGCTCTCAGTCTTGTGTCCTTGCTCCGCAGGGTGCGGGCAAGCTCAGCACACAATCCCATGAAAGTGGCTTTCCTCATCTGAAAGTTCTGCAGCCACTGCTAGTCATCTCAGACTTGCATGACGATGTGATCCCACTTCTCAGTGCTTGTTTCCCAAGCCCAAAAGCAGCGTTCCATTGTGGTGAGCATGTCCGTGAATGCCACAAGCAAACTTATGTCATATGCGTTATGCGTGTCGACATCATCGTCGGACTCCTCACTTCACTTTGTAGCTTAAGGAGTAACTCGACTGCAATTCGTGACGTGCTGGCGAGACTCATCAGCATATTCTTCACAAGTTTGGGATCCATTCCTGCAGACTGAAAGGGAAGACAGAGCGTGCAGTACAAAAACCATTGGAAGATGGTGCCAAATGTGGACAGAAGCACAGGAAGTGCTGGGATGCGACGCGATGCATCATGGGATATTGGGACAGGACCCAGGATGTCCCGTGCCCCCCTTCTCCCTTCCCACCAGCCACAGCACCAGAATGGGAAGAGGTGCTCTGTGGGATAGCTACCCATAAGTCACCGCTCCCAATGCTGCTGCAAGTGCAACAAATGTGGCCACGCCACTGTGCTTGCAGGTGACAGTGTGAACACACGGCAGTGCTTTCCCTGCTCCGGTCTCCGAGGGCTGGTTTAACTCACAGTGCTCTACATCTGCAAGTGTAGCCATGCCCTTAAAACGCTATAGTGACACAGCTGTGCTGCTGTCGTGCTTCAGTGTAGACACTAAGTATGCTGGCTAGGAGGCGCTTCTCCTGTTTGGCATAGGTAATCCACCTCCCCGAGAGATGGTGGCTAGCTCAATGGAAGAATTCTACTGTTGACCTAACAGTGTCTACACTGGGCATTCGGTCAGCTTAACTACATCTCACAGTGTGTGAAATTTTTCATAGTTAAGGTGACGTAACTTTGTAGCGTAGACCAGCTCTGAGCTGCAGTGAGGGATTAATTCAGCTTGTTTTACGTGAATTAGGCAACCTCTAAAAGATGTAGGCTGAAATCCTGGCCCCATTGAAGTCAATGGCAAAACTCTAATGACCTCATTGGGAGTTTTGCAGTTGACTTCAGTGGGGCCAGGATTTCGCCTCCAGATTTTGTGCAGAATCTGAATTATGCAGAGAATAGGGCGGTGATGGAAAGAATAACTAGAGTCAGTGTCCCCTTCAGCAATTGGTGGTGAATGCTGAAATGGATTTCCAGTGCCCTTGCCTAAAGATAATAGTATGATACATTTTATTTTAAAACAGAAATACTAGTTAGTGAGGAAAACTCAGAACTTTTGTTGTCCTTCTTTCCAGGACAGGATCGTAATATTTTGTTTTGTATGTATACTGCAATGTAAATGATAGCTATAATGATAAGGAGGATCAGATCCCCGGCGCTGTGTGTGTGTGTGTAGGAATAAATAGGGAAGAGAAGATTTTTTCAAATTAAATGTAATACTAAACATGAACGGGAAATATCTTTTTTTATAAAAGCATGTAAATACTATTTTAAAGTATTGCTTGTTGCACTGCAACCTAAGGCTAATACTCTTCAACGATTTCTATGCAACCTGTTTCCTGCAGTCACGTAGAGGTCTGTGGCGCTCTGTATGAGCCCTGGGATCTGCCCACACAGAGCTCATTGCAGACCTGGAGGCTCAGTACCTCTTTACTGACTCCTCCCCTTGCTCCCATGTTGTTGAGAATTTTATAACAAAAGTTTGCTTTCTGAAACACTTATTTTGCTAATGTAAGGGTTTTTTAGACTCCTAGAAATCATCTACATGTTTAAAGGGGGAGAATCCACTGTAGCTTTGGAATGATTCTGCATCTCGCAGCAATAATTGAAATGCTTAGCTGAGCACTGCTTTTTTTGATGGGCATCCTTCATTATTTATGTAGCATTCTGTCCTCTGTGCAGTCATCGCCTTTCACACTCTTTCTTTCTGTGTGCTCCCTGCCTACAGCTCTGATGAGTACTTTGTTTCGGTATGTCTCCTGTAGCTCAAACTGAAGGGAACTTTGTTAAAACAGGCATAATATATATAGGTGGAAAGGCAGGGAAAGGAGAGCTCTTATTATTAAACATTTCAAAGCTGACTTCAGCTGCTATTTCTGCTGTTTTCTATCAAAGGGACACTGTCATCTTAAAAAATATCGTCCTTCTGCCTGAATTTTTTTACCTAATATTGTTACAAGTAACACCTAAATCTTATACAACTGAATGAGATGGGAGAAAGAATACTCCTGTTTCCCTGATGCATTTGGCAACACTTTGAGTATGGTTGAATTGTCTCTGCATGGTTGTTTAGTTTCTCTTCTTACGTAGCTTTTACACTCACCAGCATGGGTAAGAGGAGAAAGAACCCATTCAAATAGGGAAATATGATAAGGCATGGACTGTCATTTATGATGTGTTTATTCAGTGCCTGGCACAATGGAGTCCTGACCTAGTTGAAGCCTCTCGGTACTCCTGCAATATGAATGTTTAATAATAATAATAAACCGCTATAACTGGCTGAGGGACTCAGTGGGCAAGTGTGCCGCTTGAACAACTTCATTCACTTTTGAAATTGATTAGATTTCAAGGTGATAGGGTCCCTTTGAATTTGAGACAAGAGGTTCCCTATTCAAAATGTGCTTGTCAGCAAAATACCATTTTATGGTAATATATGTGTTGCTAAAGACCCCACAGCTGCTATTAATTATTCAGTGGAAAGAAAAGAAGCATATTAGGGTTGGTTTGTCTCATCTGACCTACTTTTTTCTCTATAGTAACAATCTTGCAGTAATCGTTTTGTCTGTTTTTCATATATTATGTCAATGTTCTATTACAAAAATCAGCCACACTGCTTTTAGCAAACTTAGAGCAATGACTGAAAACAAAACCACAAATCCCCAGGCTATAGTGTGGTCAAGGAGAGAGAGTTGCTAGTAACCAAGGACTTGTTATAAATGGTCTGAGGGAAGAAAGGTTATGAAAACTAATTTGACAGTAACTTTAATCTTTAGACTGATATTATAAATGTGGATGGTGCTGTGTAACAAAACATCTCCTATCTTTTCTTTGAATAGTTGAATTTAACATGATTCTTCACAGGAAGATGCCTTGGGGCTTATTCTTGGCTTTTTGAGTATTCTAATACATTGATGGAACTGAGGTAGGGTATGAGGTCATGGCATTTTAAAAAAGGAACCTATTAGATATAATCTAGATGACCCTTTTCAGTTGGAGGTGTCCTTCAGATAAGCCATTCCGAGTGATCTGCTGCCAAAAAGACCGATTATTAGATGGGAGGAATGTAGCTGGATTGATGTACCTAGGGTTAAAATATTGTGTGCGCATATATTCTGGTTGAAAATGTTGCTCAAAATTGGAATGACTTAATAACATTTGTTACCATTGTTTGTGTCTCTTTTGATCTGTTTATCTACTGTATCAGAACATATGCCAAGGGTCTTACTTCGTTTTTTAGCATTGTGTAAGGCACATAAGAAGTGCACATCTTGTTTTCAGAGCAGTCAAACAGTCTGCAGTAGCTGACTCACTGCTGTTTTGTAAGACTTGCCCTTTCTTTGATGTGGTTCTGTTTTTCCTTTCTTTGGCCGTGTTAACTTAGATTTTCTTTGTGTTGTATAGTGCTTTGGTGTCAAAACAGGCTTGTTTGGGTAGTATCTAATCTTTTTTTATACTCAGATTCATTTGATATATTCTCAAGCGTGTTAATTTTTGGTTGCTTTGTTCCTTTCTAATTGTGCCACTGTTTATAACGTGAACCATGGTGCATGGACACTTTTGTACAGCTATTTATTCTGAAAAGTATATCATGTTGGGGTTTTATTTTGTTGGTATTGATGGTTTTCATATTTATTTATTTTTTGAAAGTTTGACTCTTCTGGGCTTGTTTTCAGCCTCTCCGGTGCATTGTCTTGCACAAATTTGCAAAATATTTGATAATCACTTGAGTCACTGGTTAATTGACCGTATCAAGTTGCATCTGTATGTCTGAGCTGCAGTGATTTAGGGGAGGCTGTAGCGTGGTGGTGGAGCTTGGACTGTTGGGAGAGAGCTTCAAGAGGAGGGCTGGGAAAGAAAAATAAGAGCAGGGCTTCAACTTTGTATGGCTTTGATCCTTTTTTTACCCCCCTTGTGCCTATGTGCCCATTCTTAATATAGCACATCTTAAATTATTTAACTAGTATTCCAATACTGGGTTTTAAAATCACTTAAATGTACTTTCGCGGTTTGATAACACCTAATTAGATGTTATCAAACAATTACAGTTTGATAACACCTGATCCCCTGAGTGAAAGGTAAATACCTGTGATTGGCAGTAACCTTCTGATATCAAAACCTATAATTTTAGTCTTTAAACTTCAATACAAAGCTTGACCACTCCATTTCCTGTCTCTTTCTCTTGGGCCAAGTGGGAAGTTTGTCATGGCAAGTGAGGGAGGGGACCTACAGTCACTTCTGGCAGAAGTTAAGCTTTCATTTAAATAAAAATCCTCGCATGTGTGGTTGTGAACGTAACTTTCCAAATGTCCACCGACGTGAAAGATAATGCAGTGATAGCTCTCTGATGAATTTCATATTTGACACTTAAAAGCTGGAGGCTAGGAAGGATGACTGTGTCCAGGTAGAAATTGCAGATCCCTGCTAGCAGCTGTTGGCAGCAGTAGGTGGACTTCAATCTGGGTGTTTCCTCTGGAGCTTGTTGGTGAAGCCCTCCATCCTCCTCTTTTATGTCTACTCCTGGCTTGTAGGTGTCTTGTATGGTTTTCTGTCACTGTTGACAAAATAAGAAAAGAGTGTGGGTGGGAGATATGCAAATGTGTTCCATCATTCTGAAATAATTTTAGTGCAGGAAAGGAGCAAACTGCTTTCGTAGGAATCCAAAATTAGGCTCCAATTCTGCAGCTTAATTAATGCAAATAGTCCTGTAGACTCTGAAAGCCCCGTTCACGTACGTATGGGCTGCAGGATCAGGCTGTTAGTTTTTCAGTCTCTATAAATCAACACCTACAAGGAGTGCATGCTTAAAGTTAAATCCTTTGACGTTAATAGGAATTGTCTGTGTGAGGATAACAGGATCAGGCCTTTTCATTGCATGTAAACGGAGGCTGTAATTAAGAAGATCTGGTGACATGAACAAAAAATATTCTTTGTTCGAGGCCCGTAGCATCATCAGAACTGTCTACCTTATGGGTGGTTTTATTATGAATGACTGTTAGAGATGAAAGTTTTATCTCCTCTTGCTGCTATTAAAAATATATAGATCCCAAGTGTTGCTTTGATATATATAGCTAATTATAATTTCTCTTAGAGTTCACTGGTAAAACAGAATTTTATTAAGAAAAACATTTAAGATGCCTTTGTCATCCTGGGTTAAATATTACAGATTACATGGTCGTATGCTAGTTGAACTATAACCCTTTTATACAACTTTAACTTTAGCAATGAGAGTGAGTGACTCATCACAGGAGGTAAGATGGATGAAAAGATTAATTAATAATTAATGTGTAAAAAAAAAATCCTTCCCTTATGATGTGTCCCAAATTTAAGCATTCAAATTATCCTCAGGTCCTCACATATAGTTTACTCTTTGAGTTGCACTGACATGTTTATTTTGATGTCTCTCCCTAAACCGCAAACACTGCTTCCTCTCTGCATTTGTTTAAGTGTTATTTATAGGGACATAAATGTTGGGCACAATGTTTACAGTGCTTTGAAGACATTACAGCACTCTTAAATAGCTGAGTATTGCCATTATTTTCATTTTATTTTAGGCTTGAAATTAGATTAAGGTTTCTAACCATCAGAGGAGTGAAGTTCTAGAACAGCCTTCCAAGGAGATCAGTGCGGGCAAAAAATCTAACTTGTTTCAACACTGAGCTTGATAAGTTTATGGAGGAGATGGTATGATGAGATTGCTCTACAAGGACATGTGGCCCACCTGCGACTGCTAGTAGCAAATATCTCCAGTGTGGCCGAAGATGGGACAATAGATAGGGAGGGCTCTGAGTTACTACAGTGAATTCTTTCTCAAGTGTCTGGCTGATGGGTCTCGCTGACATGCTCAGGGTCTAACTAATCACCATATTTGTGGTTGGGAAGGAATTTTCCCCAGATCAGATTGGCAGAGACCCTGAGGGGTTTTCACCATCCTCTGCAGCTTGGGGCACGGATCACTTGCTGGTTAGAGTGAAAGGTGGATTCTCTGTAACGTGGAAATTTTAAATCATGATTTGAGGACTTCAGTAACTCAATCAAAGGTTAGGGAGCTATTACAGGAGTGGGTGGGTGGGTGAGGTTCTGTGGCCTGCAATGTGCAGGAGGTCAGACTAGATGATCACGATGGTCCCTTCTGGCCTTAAAGTCTGAGACTGTTGTTTTCATGTGATTTAGATCAGTGCTACTCAAAGTGGTGGTGGTCCGCAAGCCATCGGCTGCTGGTCTGCACACACATTGGAAAAAAAAAATTGCTGGTCCCCGACATCAGATAGCTTGAGAAGCACTGTTTTAGATGGTTCATTATACTTCAGTCTTTAACCCCTCATTACTTTCTGGCTGTGGCTGGAATATGGACAAGCTGTTTAAACCATTAACTCTGTGGGTGGGTGGGTGGGGTGGGTAGGGTATATCACGCACATACACTCAAGCACTTTTTCTCTCAAACGTTCATTTGGCTGACAATCTGAAAAACGCCAATGTTTTGCATTTCTTGCGTTTTTAAGCCTGGAGGTAAAAGGGGAATGAACATTTGTAACCGTTTTAATATGGGGTTGCTTGTCATCCTGACATTGTAAAGGGAAATTCTGTAATTAAACATGAAGTTTATATTTTCTACTTAAATTGCCCCTGAGACACAAACTCACAAATTAAATTATGGCTGGGCTAGTTTCATGATAAGAGGAGGTGGCTCTCAGGTATTTGGCACTGTGATGTAGTTATGGCCTTGTGATGTTTGTATTTATGGCATCCCATTTTGCTGTTTGTGCAGGGGGGCATCAGCAGAGCCTTGTACTCCTTGAGGCCAAAACTTGTAAGAAGTTATCTAAATCTTCTGGTTCAGGGACAGAGGTGCATTTTGGCATACTTTAACCTTTAATTTATCTTAGATCACAATTTTAGATTTAGCTGCTGTGTAGCATGAATTCTTTAGCTGTAGTGCTGAACTACAGTTATGGATAGTGTTAACAGAAGGGGGGAGAGCATGCAGGATCATTGTAAACCTAAAAACAGTCAAAATCAGGATGGCTGTGTAAAAGCTATAATATCGCTCCTTTAATAAAATATAAATTAATCTTGGCTGTTCCTTTTTAATTTTGTGCCCTTTTTTTTTGGCACTTGTATGAAATGAAACTGAGGACAGCAAACGTCTTTCCCACTTTTTGTACAAGCAAATTTTAGCTGTAGGGAAACTGAAGTTTCCTACTTGAACCCAGCACTTGTGGATCATGCATTTTAGCTCCGCTCCATCACAACTCCATCAGGTAAACAGCATGTGCTGGGTGCTCAATAAGTAGAGTCTGCAGGGAAAGGAATGAAACCTCTCTCAAAGCCTTTGTTGGGAGATGGAGAAAGAAACTCATTTGGTGGAAGAGATGGCCAGCCTGTCACCCCAAGAAACCAAACTTTCCTCGTTGGAAGATCAGACCATGGGATATTCGTCTGTGGAAGTCAGCTTGGGAGGGGCAGGTTGATGACTGGGGCAGTGTGATTTCCCCTGGGGGAAAAAGGGAATTGGGTCTGCAGGGGGAGACTGGTGAATCAGAGTACATAACATAAGCCAAAGCAGGGTGCTCGGGTGAGTCAGGTTGATGTGTGATGTTGATTTCCCCCCACTCCACTTGATCTGTGTAGGTGTGGGCAGAAGAAAGGGGCTGAATTGCACCAGTGGTGCCAGATCAGGACGGGGCCAGGGCCTTCCCACTTCTTGAAAGTGGATGGGCTTGGTCCATCCACTTTTCGCCAGGGTGGACCCTGCCCCCTTCCCCTCCTCTTCCACATGAGGTCCCACCCCCCGGCCAGGCCAGTGGGGAACCCGGACGGGGAGCCCAGGTAGTTGTGGGAGCTGTGCAGACCCTCCACCTGCCTGCTGTGCTGGGGAGCTGAGAGCAGACACGGCCTGTGTCCCCGCTCCCTGGGCTCCCTGCCCGGCCCAGGTCAGGTGGAGGGTCCATGACTCTGTGGCAGCTCGCCACAGCTGCCCACGCGGCTCTCCCCAACCTGGCTGTACCAGGAGCCGCAGGCCGGCCATGGTAAGAATCAGGCATGGGCAGCTGTGGGGGGCCGCGTACCCGCCACCTGCCCTGGGTCGGGGACTCGGGGTGGGGACGTGGGCCAGGGACTTCTCTCGGCAGGCCCCCCGAACTGCAGGCAGGTGGCAGGTCCACCGTGGCCCTTATCATGGCCAGGCTGTGGCTCTGAGGCCCTGTCCCCTGGCTGGAGCTGCATGGGGAGCTGTGGGGAGCCTGGGTCCCTCCACCTGCCCTGGGTGGTGAGCCCTGGGGCGGGGACACAGGCAGGGGGCTGATTTCGGGCTCACTCCCACCCTGAGTGGGGGAACAGGGCTTGGTTGGGACGGGGCCTTCGGGGGATGAGGAGGGGCCTCGGGTGGGGGCTTCTGGCCCCATGTCTCCTACTTTTGGGAAGGCTCAGACGCCCTTGCATTGCACCCCAGTTGTGAAAATCTGTGTGGGTGTGCTGTGCAGGTGGAAATGCCACTAGGAAGCCCTGTGTCTTGCTAGCTCTTGGCTACTCATACCTGACAGTGCGCCTCGACTGTAGTCGCTATTTCAGGGTTTCCCTTTTGCCTCCTTGTGCCCCTGGAACTGCCCTAAAAAGGGGATCCATTGTGCAGAGGGCTCTGAGCAAAAGTAAATGCATCTCAAGGCTGTATTTATCTTTTGTCCTATGGGATCATCGTTGGATTCCTGGTGGGTACAGAGAGGGATGATTTATGTCTTCTCCTGTCCCTGCCTTCCCACCAGCCCTTCATTCTCCCTATGCATAGATTCCTGGTCCTGTGGAGAGCTCTTTGTGGATCCCACAATGGTGCTGTGGAGGTGGCTGGATTCCCCCTTCCATGATAAAATGAGTAGATCTGCACGTAGAATATCTCTTCTGTGAGCAGATGTCAGTGGGATAATTTACTTGGCCCCTGGTCTGTTTGGAAGGAAGTAAAGGGGAAGCTTTCTGTGGAGTCTGGACCACCATTCACATCTCTGAATAGGTGACAACTGCTTAGGTCTCACTTGTTAAAAATGTAATTGGAACTGAAAACTGTTCACATGGGCCTCCCGATGTTGGCATGAGCATGTTGCTCCCATGGTGGTGGCTCCATGAACCAAGAAGTGCTGAGATTCCGTTGAGCCTGACCTAATTTTCAAATACTTACTTTCTTCCCTCCCACTCCTGTAAAAACTAATGCAGTTGCACAGTGTTTCCATTATCATGGTGGTAAAGCCAAATGGAAAATTAGTTCAGAATGTTATTTTTATAACTATTTCCCTTCAGCATTTTTGAGTTCACTTTTTGTAAAAACTGCTTGCTTCTCTGTTAATATCAGTTGACTTGCAGTTGATTAGTTAATATCCCTCTCAGAGGAATTATTAAGATAACAGGTGTATTAGTTTCTATAGTTCTCTTTGTGATGCAGTTTTCACTGATTAGCCTAGACTTGATTTGTGCATACACTGGAGTTGTTTACGTGTTCAGAATATGCTTGAGGCAAGGGAAAGTGAAAGAGCATCTTCAATTTGGGGCAGCTAGTTGCTGTAGTGAACTTCTTCATAATATAGACCACATTTTAATTGTCTCATGGAATTCTTTTCACACACACCCGCCCCCCACCCTCGTCCCCATTCTCTGTCAGTCTGTGTTCCTGTGGATGCTACAGCAGTTGCATACATGGAAAAGTAAGAGGAGAGTCATGCATTTCCCAAAGGACTTTAAAGTCAGAAGTCTGTGATTCTCTCTGGAAAAACATTAACCACAGTGTCTCTTGTGTGGCAGTGGTCTGTAGCAGAGGCAGAGACACAGGCTGCTGCTCCTTGGTTCCGGCTGCTTTTACAAGCCTCCAGGCTTTCTTTTGCAATGAAACAACATGGAGGAGCCCGCACCATATAAGTAGCCTGCTCACTTCTGCCCTCCGGGTCGTGTTCTGTTGATTACTACTTGAGATTTCAAGGAGACATTAAATATTTAATTAAGTCCAATTGCTTTGTGGAATCAAATATAAAATTCTTGTTTCCATCTCCTCTCTTGTATCATTCCTGGTGTTGCTAAAACATCTCAACTGTTCAAATCGTTTTTTTGCTGCAGCTGTAAACTGGGATCAGTGTACAATGTGAACTTGTGATCACATAAATTGTACATTATTAAGTTTCCCAAGTACTCACCAGAATTTAGGCTTTCACTTAGTTTATTTTTTATTTTATTTTTTTAATTTCTAACCTGTTATGGTTGTGAAGAAAGCCTTTTGGAATAGTCTGTGTTGATGGACCTATGTGTTGATATCTGCCTACAGCATCAAACTGCCTTGAAAGGATAGCACTGAGAAGGGTGTGAACTGATCTATTTGTCCCAGTGAGTTGACTCTGAACTATAAATGTCAACATTAACTATGTCACTATTGATCATTGTAGCAGAAACATCAGGTTAATATGCTTAATCTTTCATAGTTGGATATAGGGCAAATATTAGGATGGAGTGCAGCAGAGCAAGCAATCCATTGCTTTCAAGGTTTGCTGGGCTACGAACAAGGAATTCAGACCCTTCATAATCTCTTCTCCTAAAGCAGATTCTTCCCATCCTGTATTTTTGAGCCTTTGGCTTTCACACCTGTCCTGTCCTTGTTTTTTTCTGTTGTCCCCCGTAATTAGGGCGCAGTGGATCGTCCCCGATAGGACCGACAGCCTTCTGGATATGTTGAAAAAAATTAACGAGTCAAACACCACCTCCCATGGTTCCTAGGTCCTAAGGGCCTTAGCTACCCAGCTTTCCCCTGACAACTTCTACAATTTTTTTTTTCAAGCACATA
Source organism: Lepidochelys olivacea (assembly GCF_965140295.1). Lineage (NCBI taxonomy): Eukaryota > Metazoa > Chordata > Testudines > Cheloniidae > Lepidochelys > Lepidochelys olivacea. The sequence goes on along the minus strand of NC_140418.1, from coordinate 76,621,756 downwards.
ACACAATCTGTGGCACTTTAAAACCTGAAAAGCAGGGACAGTGTAAAATTAGGCAAGGAGCACTGTATACCTTGGACTAGATGTAAGCAAACAGATTAGTAATTCTGGATCCCTGTCTCATAATTTAGGTGTAATGTGCCGTATGAGACACAGGGATATGACTGTAAATTCACTCTTAATCTATTAACAAAAAACCTAGCCTGTCCTCCCCATCCCCAACAAATGTTTTTAAAAGTAAGAACTGAATGGCTAAAATATTGTATATTGATTTTCTTTGTTCATTTCCCTTAATCCTCTAAGACTGTGCTCCCCTCCCCGCCCCACAAAAGTTGCAGAGTTCCTGATGAACAGCAAGTACCAGACTGTGTTGAGCCAATGCGTTTTTTTTTAGTTCACTGAAGTTCACCAAAAGGGACTAACTTGTACAACATACTTCTGGTCTTGATCCTGCAACTGGGTGCCTTCTGAGGTGCCACTGACTTAGGGCTGTGCATAGGTGGAAGGGCCAACCTGTATAGATTCTGTAATAGGGGGTGTGTGTGTCTGTGTGTGTGTTTGTGTGTACAAGTTTGTATCTCTGAGTTCATATAGAACACTGTTAATAGCTCTTACACATTATAGCTACCTTGTTCGCTTACACTTGACATTAAATTACTGATAGGGCCCCCCACTTCTGCAAGGCTGTTACATTTTTCTTAATTGCTGTGTAGAATTATGTGTAGTGAGTTTATTGCTCTTTGAAAGATACACTCATAGACACTGAAGGCTGCTAACTCCATTTTTATGTACAGAACAGTTACAGCACAGGTACAATACATCTCATCTGATCAATTTTAAAGACTGGGATGGTTTAGTGTAAACAGGGCTGGTGCAAGGATATTTTGCACCCTAGGCGAAACTTCCACCTTGTGCCTCCCCTCCCCCCGGAGCATCACTTATTATAAACTTTCAAAAATGAATACTGCATACTGTGGCATTGTTCATTAGAATTAATACACATTCGGCTTGAAAATTTATTAATTTCATTATTTAGTCTACATATTTAATGAAAATAAATGAATAACCTGACAGGGTGTGGGGCTGGCTGGCTTCGGGCAGGGCAGGGGGTGCGAGGTTGGCTGGAGACGGGGGCTGTGGGGCTGTCTGGCTTTGGGCAGGGGGTTGCGGCAGGGGCTGGCTGGAGACAGGGGCTGGCTTCGGGCAGGGGATGGCTGCGGGCAGGGCAGAGGGGTGCAGAAAGGGCTGGATGGAGACAGGCTGGCTTTGGGCATGGGGTGCGGCAGGGGTTGGGTGCAGGCAGGGCAGGGGGGTGAAGAAGGGGCTGGATGGAGACAGGCTGGCTTTGGGCAGGGGGTGCGGCAGGGGTTGGGTGCGGGCAGGGCAGGGGGTGCGGTAAGGGCTGGCTGTGGGCAGGGTGGCGGCTACTCATGGGGAGAGCATCTCGGGGCAGCAGCACATGGAGCAGCCTGAGCAGCAGGACTCAGCCAAGGCCCAGCAGAGCAGCTGGGGACCCACCGGGGGGCTGCAGCAGGAGCCCCAAGGCCAGGGGGACGAGCACAAGAGGGCCCATGCCCCGGGCCAGGCGGTGGCCCACATGGCTCCCGCAGTACAGCGCCCCCGGTAGCCGGAGGAGGAATGACATCACTTCCCATCAAAGTCCATCAAAGCCACAGCGACACCTCACACAGCAGCGGGAAGAGGGTCACACGTTAGCCGGCGCCAGACGAGCACCCCAGACATTTTGGACAATGCTTTTTGGCGCCCTCAAATCTTGGCGCCCTAGGTGGCCACCTAGTTGGCCTAGTGGTTACACCGGGCCTGAGTGTAAACCAGGACAGCTAAGAGTGGATATGATAGAGGCATGTGTGACAGACTGAAAATATCCTGAACAAACCTCATGGGATTAAGATAAACTTTATTGAACTAAGTTAAAACCTTATTGAATTAGGGTTAATATCTTTGCAGTTCATTGTATTAAACATGCAATTGTGTATGTATTACTGTGGCATTGAATGTACCTTCTCTAGTAGGGAGCGGGGATGCGAATGTATTTCTTCTGTTACCACCCTTTGAATCCACTCTGCTGGACTGGTACACATATACTAGTTCAGATTGGATTCTCCAAGGATCAACAGAAAAAGAAAGGGTTTTAGGTTTTAAACTGGCTCAGGGTCTTTTTCCTGATTCAGCAAACGGACCAGACCCCTGGTCCATGGAGGGCCCCAATCCTTAGGGTAGGGATCGAAGGACTGTGAGTGCTTGTTCTGAGCTGAAGCTGTGACGAACTGGTAACCACAAGAATCCCCTTGGGTGGGGGTTTAAAGGACTGCTCCTGCCAGAGTCCATGTTAGGGTTGGGATTAATTTTGGAAAGTTTATTAGTATGTGTATGTTAGGTTCTTCTATTGCTTTGAGTAAGTTTTCTCTGTAATGCTTTTGTACCTTAAGAATAAAGCAGGCTTGCCTAGGAAGTACTGTGTGGTACCTTATAGTTGTAGCAATTACACCTGTTAACTGTCTCTGAAGAGAAAGCACCAGGTGTCCTGGGGCAACCTGTCAGTGCTGAGAAATACACAGAGAAGGCAGGGAGCTGTGCAGTCTGGAAATACCCTGGTCAGAAGGGAGAGAGATGCAGGTCTCTGCCCGAGAGAGGTGACTGCTGGGGAGCTGGAAGCCCTGCTCTGAACTGTGGTAAAGAGACGGTGAATCGGGTGTTCCCATTTATCACTTTTTTTAAAAACAGGAATAAAGATATGTTGATGAAACTGAGCGTATGTCTACACTGCATAGTAAACCCAAGTCTATGTGAACTGCACCTTCAGACCTGTTCTTTTGAAGCTCATGCTTGAGCATCCACACAACATTGTTATTTGAGTCTCTCACCGATGCCAGCACATCCACTCTACTCTATGCACATCTGAGTCAGACTTCATTGTTTCTGGGGCATGTCCCAGGATTCTTAATATCTTTGGTATTGTGGCCACTCTAGGACTTGATTCATTGTGTACTGTGGGTAACTTGTCTGTCCGTCCATCCATCCTGTGGGACTTGACCAGAAGTGGTTTGAGCCTGCCAGTGCATTCAGCCGAGCCGTTTTTGAGTCTGCATGTCCCCAGCACCAGAGTTATCAATATGGATCCCAACCCAGGAGGAACTTCTCCAGCTCACTCTTTTGCTCCTATTTTGAGAATCAGGCAGAGCATCCGTGGGAGCCTGGTGGACATTTTGGTGGTGGTATTTGTCCTACCAAAAGCGCCTCTTGGAGGGTGTTACTGACATAGTAGCTGCAACCCAGCTAATGCGGCTTATGGCTGTTGCCAAAATCGCACATTCCCCATATGTACAGCAGCACTTCTGCAGCAGGGCCACAATCACAAGCTGGTGGGACCACGTATTCATGTGGACCTTGGGATGACCAGCAATGGTTCCAGAACTTTTGCAAGAAGAAACAGATGTTCCCAGACGCTTGTGATCAGCTTGTTCTGATGCTCCAGCATTAGGACATGTGCCTGAGGGCAGTTGTGCTGGCCCAGAAACTGGTTGCTTATAACCAGCTGGAAGCTACCCTGGATTGCTACAGGTCCACAGCTAGCCAGTTTGGAGTTAGCAAGTCTGGGGCTGGATCCACATGTGCAACGGAAAACAGGGATGCTTTTGTTTGCCTACATAATAGGTTTGCACAGTCCCAGGCATGGAGGGAATTAAATAGAATTTGTAATTGTGCTGTTTCCAGCTATGAGGCAGCTCTGGGAGATCATTTTTATGAATTTGTATTTTGAATTTTGTGGACAATGCTAATGTTCCTCCATGCTGACTATGCTGAAATGTGTGGAACTTTTTATGCATTTTATAAAAACTGGCCATGTACTTCAACCCACAGCGAATGGATTATTATGATGAAATGTTTTGAAATTTTTTATTATTTTTACTGAGACTGGCCATGTACTTCAACCCAAAGTTTACAGATTGCTGTGATGAAGTTCCGACTTCATTAAATGTAATAAAATTTTTTAATGAAGCCTCTTGTGCAAATTCATCATTTTTATTTTAAACATTTATTTAAATACAAAGTGGCAATGTAAAAACCATGTACTACACAATAATCAAAATCAGTGCAAAATCAGTGAACAGTGCATGTTAAAATATGAAACGGACAACAGTGCAAATGACTCCAACTATGTATATAGCCACTGAAGCAGTTTATCTATTCCCTTTTGTTTGTAATGGCCTGTCTGGTGCATTTTGCAGCTAGACTGGAGTAGAGAAATGCACAGGGTACATTTGACCATGTACTAGTTTTCATTGCCTGTGATATGATCCAGCTTACCCCTGAATTGTCCAAAGGGTGTGTAGTATGCAGTACATAATAGGGTGGGGGGGGGCGGGGGGCCTTAGGGATTGGGGCCGGAGCAGGAGCTGAAGGTGTCTGTGGAAGTGGTGCTGGAGCCTGCAGTCTGGTGACCATAAGCAAAAGCAACCGCTCAAACAGTTGCTTCTATAGCACTCTGTCTTTCTCCCTTGACCTGCGGTCATGCTTTGCAAGAACTGGGCTGCCAATCTCTGAGCACTTTTTCTCTTTCCACCTTTCTTGCATCCTGATCACTCTGGTACTTCATCTGCTCATTGGCTTTCTCAGAAGTATCCCCCATTGACTTATCTCTAACTTTTTTTCCCCCCTCCTTGTCTGTAATTGAAGAGTCTCCTTCCCCCAGGCTTCTGGACCCTTGTGTGTGCCATGCAGAAGTGGAAGAGCTTGGAAAGGAACATGAAAGAGCACGTTATTATCTGGCCATGATAAAAAATTACATTTCTGCTCTTTCAAAGGGCCTGCATCAATTCAAGGTCAAAAGATGATATTTCTAATCACTGGGTCTTATTATATTCATACAAAAACCACTGGCCAGTTCAGACATCCTTTGGAGTAGTACTGAGAACCATCACACATCATAGGAAGATACATATACACATTCAATTAAAGTTATCTATATTCCCCTACCATTTTTCCCAGAGTGGAGAGGGAAGGGGGTTCATATGAGGGGGTCTGTTACTAGCTATGGTTTTACAGTCCTTTCCAGGGCCAGATTAACCTTTTCTGGGCCCAGCGCCAAACATATTTGTGGGCCCCCATGGAGGCAATGGAGCATAGTGCGGGGAATTCAGTCTGAGGGGCCAGCCAGAGGCAATGGGGCATGGCAGGGGAAGCCCCACTCTGCCCAATGTGAGGGCACTATTTACAAACCAGCAGTTGCCAGACGCACAGTGGTCCCTCAGGGGCAAGCCCAAGCCAAGCCACATAGCCCCCCTGCCCAACACCCCCCGACTCCCTATGGCCAGAGCCCCCCAGCACCTACTATGCCCATTGCCCCCCCAGACCCATCCACAAATGCACAGCACCTTGCACAACACCACCCCTGCCCACAGCCCCACCACAGCTGCCCAGCATCCCCCACAGAACCCCCACTCCCTAGTGCCCCAACACACACACATCCTCCCCACCCCTTCACAGCCCAGCACCTCCCCCCACATATTCCCCACAGACCCACTCCCCCACCCCCTGCCTCCCAGCCCTGCTGGGAGTCAACTGTGTCTGCCAGGCTGAGCCGCCAGTGCAGCCAGGGCTGGTCCCAGGGCCAGGAATCGATCCGGCCCCTCGGGAGTGGTGCAATAAGCTGCGGACCAAATACACCAACACTGGGACAGAGCAGTGTGTCTGACTTATCAGGTATACTGTATTAGCAAGGTTGGGTATGTGAGGCTCATAATTTTAGTGCCCCAACCCACCTTTCTAACAATCAGTGAGTATCTAGTAAAAATTTCATAATTGCTTGTTTAACTTTTTCCCCTCGGCTCCCAGTGTTCATTTTGTATCCCACGTGGTGTCAGGGGAAGGGAGGGGAGGTGCTAGGGAACTGGCATGGGTTCTGCCCTGAATGGAAGTACGCTACAACTCCTGGCTTGTATTAACCATTTCTGAGGGCCAGAAGCTAGAAACCCCTCCCATTCATGTATTAATAACAAACATGATGGCAGAAACATGCCAGGCTACGGCTCCAGATTTCTTATGCTCTGGGTTGTGCGGTGGGCTGCTCTCCAGGGCTATTTCCAAACAGGTCCTCCTTCGAATATGGCCCCGGGATGTGTTTTTGCTTCTCTGGCAGGATAGCCTTTTCAGGGACTGGCATTAGCACCAGAGTCACTTCATTAACTTCATCCAGCAATTGCTGGCTTTTCTCCAGTGGAGCCTGTGACTGTGGGGTTATCAGGGTACCATTCCTGCTCTGCAGATTGTCCTGTGCCATGGTGGGCTCAGTGCTTGCTGAAGTCCTTAGCACCCAGTTGAATTTCTTGCAAAAGAGATAAAACAGATGGGGAGCTTTCAGAGGTGCTGTTAGCATCTTTGACTTTGTTGTAGTCTGTCTTGAGCCGTTTAATTCACTCTTTGCATTGAACTCCAGTGTGGTTGATTCCTGATGCCACCAGCTGCTCGATATAGATTTGTAGACATGATCATTTCTTGTGCTCTTGTTGAAGTCAAATGTCTTGCTTGGCATGCACCAGAGATTAACCAGAATCTGTTCCTGTGGCCAGCCAGTAGCACTTTTGATGCAGGATTTCTTATTAGTACTGGCCATAGCTAACACACATGAGGATTAACTGTGTTGATCAGTCTGTGGAAATGAAGGGTTAAATGCTGAGCAGCTGTGTATGAAACAGGAAGTTGCTTGAGGTTGCTGGGAATTGAGTATGAAGCTTTGGGATGGATGGGCTGGGAAACACAGGCTCAAAGGATTGTTGGTTTGCATTAATGGACTGTTCGGACATGAGTCTGGTAACCCAGGCTTGAGCTTCATCCACACTGCAAATGCCTGGGCTTGAACCTGCAGCATAGCAGGACTTGGACCCATACCCCTGGGCGGGTCTGTGGGCCCAAATTAGATGTGTGTGTTGATATAGAGGTACTTTGGCTTAAACCTGAGTCTGAGCCTGGGTTTGCTATGCAGTATAGACATACCCTGGAAAGCAACCAACGTAAAATTGAAAATATATATATATATTTTTTCTACATAATGCAAAATTAACCTTGGGAGTTCACTACCACAAGATTAACAATGAGGTCAAGAGCTTAGTAGGATTCAGAAAAGGATTAGACATTTGAATGGATGAGAAATTCTACAGTTCTGTTAGATAGCAATAAAAAGGATATTTAACCTTTGTGCTTCAGGGTTTAAAATCACTTGTAGGGTCAGGAAGAAACTGACCCTGTTGGGAAGGTTTTTCCATAATTGTCTATTACAGAACTTCTTGCACATTCCTCTGAAACATCTGGTACAGGCTAATGTTAAAGAGAGGATATAGGAACAGATGGTTTATGGGTCTGAGCCAGTATAAACTAACTTTAGAAATGTAATACTGTGGAAGCTCTGTTCTTGGTATTTACTTGTCATAATAAAACTACTCAATTTTCTCCTTGTAATTTTTCTCTTAATTTGAACACTATGACAAAACAAACAAGATCTTCAATATAATGTATTTCATTCTTAGGGTACGTCTACACAGCCGATGTTGAAGCACTGCCACAGCAGCGCTTTAATGTGGGTAACCACCTTTCTGTATACAGTGCTATGAAATCCCTCCTGACCAGAGGCAAAATCCTTTCACCTGTTAAGAAGCTAAGGTAACCCCTCTGGCACCTTACCCAAAATGGCCAATGAGGGGACAAGATTCTTTCAAATCTGGAAGGGGGGACAAAGGGTTTTGGCTGTCTGTGTGATACCTTTGCCGGGAACAGATCAAGGATGCAAACCTTCCAACTCCTGTAAAGTTAGTAAGTAATCTAGCTAGAAAATGCTTTAGATTTTCTTTTGTTTTTTGGCTTGTAAAATTCGCTGTGCTGGAGGGAATGTGTATTCCTGTTTTTGTGTCTTTTTGTAACTTAAGGTTTTGCCTAGAGGGATTCTCTATGTTTTGAATCTGGTTACCCTGTAAGGTATTTACCATTCTGATTTAATAGAGGTGATTCTTTTACCTTTTCTTTAAATAAAATTCTTTTAAGAACCTGATTGCTTTTTCATTGTTCTTAAGATCCAAGGGTTTGGGTCTGTGTTCACCTGTACCAATTGGTGAGGATATTATTATCAAGCCTTCCCCAGTAAAGGGGGTGTAGGGCTTGGGGGGATATTTCGGGGGAAGATGTCTCCAAGTGGTCTCTTTCCCTGTTCTTTGTTTAAATCGCTTGGTGGTGGCAGCATACTGTTCAAGACAAGGCAAAGTTTGTACCTTGGGGAAGTTTTTAACCTAAGCTGATAAAAATAAGCTTAGGGGGTCTTTCATGCAGGTCCCCACATCTGTACCCTAGAGTTCAGAGTTCAGAAGCTTGACATGGTGGTAGCGGTGGGATAAGGGGTATAATCGTTGCAGAGCAAAGGGCCAGTGTACATAAATGGCTGACACTCTTGTCTCCTGGCAGCTAATGGCCTGGGCCCTTCCCCCCTACAAGGTGATAGCTAAAGGGTTGGAGAACAAAGGAATCAGGTGACCTCCTGGCCCGGGAAAGGGACAAAGCCCAGAGGAGGAGAGGGTGGAGGGTCAGTCAGTTGGGGCAGTAACTGAAGAATAACTATATGTTGCTTTGCATCTATCAACCTTCTGCTGCAGGGAGAGTCTATACTTTTATATAGTGTAAATTAACTTTTAGCATCTCTGTAGTAACGTCACGGAGAATATCTACTACTTATTACTTTTTGGTTTTGTCTGTGCAAGTCATAGTAACCTTTTGCATCATTTTAACAATATGGAAATGAATAATAAAAATTTGGTGATAGCTAAGATTATTTGTCCTCTCCCTCCAGTTGCAAGATCGTTTACCTCAGATGACAATGTGATGTGTTTGGTGTAGGACAACAGTTTGAAAGACCCTGAATAAAAGTAATAGGGAAAGTTTTACACCAAGAGTAACTTGCTGTGGCACTCTGTACCTCAAAACAGCATCCTGGAACTCCCGTATTCACCCATCATATAATTAGGATATATTTCATACAAAGCATGCCATGTAAGATATCATATGAAAGGTCATGATCTGTTGAAACCCATTGTTCTGTCAAAATATGTATATCGTTAGTGTGCATCAAATTATGATATTTTGCTATATGGTTGTTGCTGAAATATGCTGTAAGTTTGTCATAATAAAATTACTCAATTTTCTCAACAAAGTAACAACAAAGGAGGTGATCCACACCCACGAGGGTTGTAAATGACCATTAATTGGCAGGGGAGTTGTATATAGGGGATTTACAATGCTGTAAGAGAGCTGGGCAAAATCACACGCTGGGCAAGCATCACACATCTGGGATTGCTCAACTCTGAGACTCGGCAAAGCCCACCAGGATATATCTGGGCTAGTGTCTTCCAGGCACATGGACTGAGGATATAAAATAGGGGACAGTGGTATTATGTTTTGGCCTTTCTCCTCCCCCACCTATGCTGGAAGCACCAGGAATGCAGGGAAGACAAAGACTTGAACTGAGGAAACTGGTCCCAGGCTTAAACGGGAAGCCTGTGTGTTAAGAACTGTAACTTACCTGCAACATCCAGTGGGGTGAGAAAAACTGCTTGATCCAAATACTGCCTAGTCTAATATGGTTTCAGATTTAGCCTGTGCACTAACCTTTTCTTAGGCATAAAAGGTCAGAGATAGTTACCAATCACTTATAATCACTCAAAATCTATCTTTTTTTAGTTAATACATCTGCTTTATATTTTACTTAAAATAGTGTGTTTTGCTTGAAGTATCTCAGCTCACTTTACAGAGGCTAGGGTGGCTCCTCTCTACATTGAGGGGGGGCGGACTGGGTAATAAGCTTACACTTGTCAGGCTTCTGACCAGGGCAAGATGGTAGAGTTCTGGGGTCAAGGCTGTGGGCTTGGGAGATTTGCTGGTGCCTTACTCTTTGTGATTTGGCTCTGGGAGCATTTATGCAACCTAACTGGGTGTGGGGCTCCACATGCTGTTGTACTTTGTGATAACAGCACCTGAAGGAGTTTGCTGCTTGTCACTTGTAAAACATTGTGAGAGACAGCCCAGGCTGGAGAGTTAAGGGGGCACAGAGGTATCCCAGTTCCAGGTTGTACCCCGGGAACCCCATCACACTTGCAAAGGGAAAAACCTGTGGTTTTATTTGGTGGCTTCATGATATATAAAAAAGGGTCTTTTGGGTGGGAGGGGTGGCAGGAGGAGGGAGATGTGAGGCGGGGAAAGGTTCTACTTGTTTTATCTAATGTAGATGTTCTTATCTTCCTTCTTGCTGTAGGAATCCTTGGAGGACTGGAGAACTAGTGAGCTTATACCATTACAACTTGGTTAATACTAGAGATATTATACCAGTTAAAGCCGCCTGTACATTTATAGAACACTTTGCATCAGCACAAACACTTCAAACAGCCTATGCAGTGTTTTAATCATCAGAACAGCTCTCTTGTCAGCGAGAGTAATAACTGGTTTAAACGACTGGTTCCTTCTGAGTTGGCTTCGGACCAGTGTGGCTGCAAACAAACTGAAATGGTTCAACTAGTCCTCTCATGCCCACCTGTTTTACTTAACTTCTCAGAAACATTTGGGAGAAAAGGTCCCTTTGTTAAGATTAAACTGCACCCTCCCTTAAACTGAAGGCTGAGGAAATCTCACACTTGACCTCCATTCATCCAAGGACAACTTACGGTCTTATGCCTCTATTCCATGTAGAACGTATGGCCTTCACTACTGCCTTCCATCTTTGGTGGTCTCTTGCTGCAGTTTCCAAATTGTCCTTGGTCTACCCCATTGCCTCTTGCTCTAGGGATTCCAGTCCAACACCTGTCTTATGTTATTTTATTTGTTCCATAATGTCCTGTACTGTCAGTTTCTGTTTCATCCTCTTGCAGAGTTCTTCATCTCTGGATTTTTTTCTGTCCATCTGACATTGAGGATTTGTCTAAAGCAGCTGTTTATAAAACTTGGAGCTTAAATGGTAAGGTCTTGATAAGTCTCCATGTTTCCGTGCCATATAATAAGGTAAACTTTACAAGACATTAAATATTTGAAGTTTAGTTCAGAGGACAAGGTTTCTGTTTCTCTATATTGGGTTAGGGTTGCAAAGGCATGTCTGGTTTTTGTTGTTCTGGCTTTAATGCCTTCATCTCTTCCACCTATGTTGCTTATGATGCTGTCAAGATGTGAAGTGTAGGACCTCTTTAATGTCAACCCCAGAAAGTGTGATTGGCTTTCTTGTTGTATGGGTTTAGTTTTCTTGGTGTTGACTTTCAGCCCTACTAACTGTGCATACATCTGGAGATGATTTGTTTTAGCTTGCATATCTCTGTGGGTATAGGACAGCAGGTTGATGCCATCTGCAAAGTTGAGGTCTTGTAGCTTCTGTGTAAAAGTTATTCCTAAGGCTATGTTTTAGTCATGGGTATTTTTAGTAAAAGTCATGGACAGGTCACAAGCCATGAATTTTTGTTTACTGCCTTACTCTAACTAAAACTTGGGTGGGGTGACCTGGGTGCTCGGGGCGGGTGTGGTCTGGGAGTGTTGCAGATGCTGCGGGAGGCGGCTCGGAACCCCGCTGGTGCTGAGCGGGGGAGGCATTGGCGGGGCTGGCAGGGGCTCCCTACCTGGTTCCATGTGTCCCTGCAGCTCCCTAGGCGGCGGAGGGTCGGGGCTCAGTGCGCTGCTCCCACCACAAGCCCCGGCTGCGCGGCTCCCATTGGCCAGGAGGTGCAGGGCCATGCCGGTGGGAACTGGGGAGCTCCCCACCCCAAGGTAAGTGCCCCCCCCGCAACTCCCTCACTGTGAGCCCCCTCCCACACACCCAAACTGCTGCTGCTGGCCCATGGGCTGCCCAGCTTGGGCAGCCCCTGTGCCAGCACCAGCCACTGCAGAAGTCATGGAGGTCATGGAAAGTCATGGAATCTGTGACCTCCGTGACAGACTTGCAGCCTTAGTTATACCCCTTCGTTGCTCTGTGGTCTTTCTAAATACTCGGTCAACAGGAAGGTCATGGGCGACATGCATCCTTGTCTGATACAGGTAATTATGTCGAATGGCTTGGTCAATTTGTTGCTATGTGGTCAATTTGTTGCTATGTATTAGTTGACATGTCATATTTTCATAGAAGTTCTGGATAATATTCACAAATTTCTGCAGCATTTCATAAAGGCTATTCTATCGGCTGTGTCAAAGGCTTTTGGAAATCTATGAAATTCATGTATATCAGGGACTGCCATTGGATTGATGGTTCTGTGATGATACACAGGGTTATAATTTGATCTGTGCATGATTTCTCCTGCCTGAACCCTGCCTGTTTTGCCATAGCATTGAATCTACTGTGTTCCTTAGTCTGCCTAAGATAATGCATGTGAATATATTAAAGTTGGATGCCTCTCCAGTTTTTTGCACTGTCTGAGTTCTCCTTTCTTTGATGCCTTCATTATATGACCTTTTTCTACTCATTCAGTATTCTTTCTTCTTCCCGTATCTTTTGTGAGAGGCCTGTCAAAATCTCTACTTTGTTCTTCAAGTCATTAAGGATCTCCATTGGGATGTTGTCCAAATCTGGTGCCTTTCCATTTTTTAACCAATTAACTTCCCTCTCTACTTCTACGTCCACTTCTAGTGGTCAGTACTAGTTCGGCATCTAGAGCTTCTCCATCCTCTGTGTCTAGGGGGTTGACTAAAGTCCTGCCTCCATATATTTAAGTTTTTGTTATTTTTATTGTTACATTACCTTCACTGCCTTGGATGCTTGGTGTTTGTTCTCCCTGACAGCTGTCTAGTGATGTTATACAGGGTCTTCATATCATTTATGCTGTGGCAACCTGTGCATCTGTTGCCATTTTGCCTATAAAATTTATTTCTGTTTCCTGGCACTCTTTTTGATCTCTTTGTTCTTTGTGGCATATTCCTCCTGGAGTCACTGTTTGTGTTCTTGTTCTTGCTTGAATTAATTTCAGTTTAATTTTACATCTTCTATCTTCTGCCATGTATCCTCAGACAACCATTCATTGTGGTGTTTCTTCATGAAGCGCCGCACTTCTTTGCAGGTTTTGGTGAAAGTTTCCTTTACATGTTTCCATTTGCCTTCTGCTGTTCTGTTGTCTTCATTTCAAGTGCCTGGTATCTATTTTCTAGTTCAATTCTAAACACTAGTGGTGTTTGTTCTAGCCTGGCAATGTTATAATGTGCAGATGTCTCTGTCCAGTTCTCTCTTTACTTTGTTCTTATTTTTATTCTCAATTCAGCTACCACTAATGTATGATCCATTCCCATGTCAACCCCATTCCTGCTACGTACTGTTGTATTAATATAGATAGACTATATGGGCCTAACGAGTCTAAGGTGTTAACATGACCCAGTCACTATCTGTCCATCAGTTTTAAACAAGGTTCAGGGTTTGGTATACAGGTTCCTCAGCCTGCTTAGTACCATGGCAAACAAATCATTAAACATTTCACCTTTTAGTAAAGATACACAAAAGAAGAAAAAACAGAGCATTTGAAATGTAAAATATTAAGTAAGACTTTCATTTTAGCAACATCCCTTGTTCCCTTTAGCAGGAGAGTTTTTAGAAGGAAAAAAACTCCCTTGTTTGACGTCTTTTAGACCATATCAGAGATAGCAATAACTGTCCTTTTTGGGGAAAAGAGAAGAAGTTAGTTGAGATGGGCTGGAATTTTTATTGTTGCGGTTGTGAATGTCTTATCCCATTTCCGAAGAAGACAAAACAAGACAAACACAAAAGAGGAGAGAAAAGAATAGTAAAGATAGAAAATGTAGCTTCTGTCTCTGCAATCTCACTGATAGAAAAGAACAAGTATGGTGCATGGTCTTATCAGTCACTCTTGAGACCTGTCAAACTTGTAGAAGCAACCAGCTGTTTAGGTCATTGCTTTTAGTTTCCTCTCTGGTCACAGGTTCACAGCAGTGTTACAAAATGTGTAACACTTGGATGGCTAAGCCAGACTCTTATTAAACAGAAGGCTAAAGGAGAGAGATAGGAAAGAAAAGAAATAGGGTGGGGAAGGGAAAGGACACAAGGTGGGGGGAGTGGGATGAAGTCTCACATCCTAGGTAGTGTTTGGGATTTAGTCGAAGCCGCTGGAGGTGGTGATGTCATCTGGCTCCATCTCTCTGGCATAGTCTGGTCAGGATGTCTTTCAAGATTAGGATGAAGAAGGTCTGGGGTTCCAGGACATGGTGGGGGTGGAAGCCCTGAGAGTGAAGCTTGCTCCTTCCCCTTTCAGTCAGTCAATGTAGCATAGCCAGCTTTCCTCTCCAAAATCTTTTTTTTTTTTTTTAAAGAGTGGTGGGTAGAACAGTGCATCCTTTCATCATTTTGTCCACCAATGAGGCCAAATTTTCATCACACCAATTTTGTTTCATTGACTTCCAGTTCCACAATTCTCTTATTTACCAAGCATGATCTTAAGACATAAAGCCCTGCAAATCCACAGATATCCACAAACCATTTTTGCAGATCGGATACGGATACAAATTTTGTATCCACACAGGGCTCTATTAACACAGTTATATTGAGTTGTATCAGTAGGCATTTTTGTTTGGACTAATTCAGTTTTTGTCTCTCTTTGCACCTTTTCCTGTCAGCATTTATTGTTATAGGTTATTGTGACATTTTACAAACTTACACTTCTTATAGTCCAGCTCACAAGTGTGGTAAATTTGTAGGCCCAATTATCACAACAGTGCATCCTCTAAAACTGTTCTCCATTTGTGCCAAATTGTAATATGATTCATTTGGTGACCTCCAAGTTGCCTTGTGAATAGTCTGGTGATGGAAAATAGTACCTCTAATGACCGGATCATTCATTCTACAAAAATCAGCAAAGATTTCACCATTTCCTTTTATTTCACTGAGGCCTTCCCCCTAATTACTTCCCTGTCAATATTATTGCTCCCCACTTCAGTATTCATGTGTCCAGTTGCTAGGGGGACATCCTTATTCAGGACCTTGTTTACTGTGTTCTGGAGTCGTTTGTAGAAGTTTTCTTTTTCTTCTTGGCTAGCTTGATTTGTTAGAGCAAGGGTTGGCAAACTTTTTGGTCCGAGGGCCACTTTAGGATGCAAAACTGTATGGAGGGCGGGTAAGGAAGGCTGTGCCTCCCCAAACAGCCTGGCCCCTACCCCCTATCCGCTCCTTCCCACTTCCCGCCCCCTGGCTGTCCCCCTCAGAACCTCCGACCCATCCAACCTCCCCTGCTCCCTATCCCCTGACCGCCCCTTCCTGGGACCCCCACCCCTAACCACTGCCCGGGACCCCACCCCCTAACTGCCCCCCCCCGAACCTCTGCCCTATCCAACAGCCCCCTGTTCCCCGTCCCCTTGGAACACTAACAAGACTGGCTTTGTTTTCCTTTTCTGACTCAGTTCTCCAAAATTGCTAAACTATATTTAATCAAACTTTCAAAAAATTCAACCTGAGGCACAGATGAGGAAGGAAAATTTCAGATCCAAAAGTTGCTGTTTGACAACATTAGAACCTACTAAAAACAGAAGGTTGCTATGGAAGTTGTTAGGTAACCTTATTAATAGGCATTGCTATGTGTGCTGCATTTCGCTAAATAACCCAGGTGTTGTGTGTGAGTGTGTCTTCTCTACTCCACAACAGACAGCTGTAGAGTGAGGGATAGAATCTTAATGTATACATGATAGGGGCTTTATGGCTCTCTGAACTGGATTAGAGAACATGGTGGTAACAGTACCTGCACCATGTTTTCCTACAGTTTACAACATTGGTAACACTGGTGCAGAAACCCTAATTTTCCTTTGTAGATGCACCCTGAAAGGCCCTGTCTACTACCCTAGAGCATTTGGCGTTACCATAGCAACATTGCATAACATTTACTTGCAGTGGTGTAAAAGCAATCATGCTGCCATTGCAATAAGCAAAGCTAAGCCCTATTGCATACCGCCCTGGGGCTTCCTGCACATTTGATTTGCCTGTATGGACATGAAATGCAAGCTCTCTGGTAGCGCTGGGACTCATTGCAGCATTGCAACTCTACAGTCCTTCTGCTTGCCCTTCAGTGGTATTTCAAAGTTGCAACACCTGTCAAGCCTACGGTATGTTGGCGTGAGAGCAGCTGGCCTGGTTCTTGGTAGATGTACATGCTGGTTGGTCCCCTACTTCTCCAACTCTTCCTTGACACCCCAAATTTTACCCAAACAAGAACATAAAATAATGCAACAAAACTAAATTCATAAGTATTGAATTAATGAAAACTAAGCATAAACTCAGGCTCCTTAGTTTCTCAGGCCCACCACCCATAGGTGTCAGGGTTATCAGAGTCTGTGACTCCAGGCCCACAATGGATTCAGCAGAGTTTGAGGAGAGACTGGTGGCTCTCTGCCCTGACATCTGCAAGTCTGAGAGTGTAGCTGTAGCAGGGCATAGTACCTACCCTTTCGTGACTCAGGTGCCTATCTACATGCCTCACAGAACCAGCCAAAGAATCCAACAGGACATGCCGAAAACTGTGAACAGGTGCAAATGTCACACTAAAACCATAGACCAGTGGTTCCCAAACTTGTCGGCATCACGCCCCCTGATTCTTGTCCTCTGACCCCCCCTCCCATCACCCCCACCCCTAATGCCCCCCCCGGGACCCCACTCCCTATTCAACCCCCCCTGCTCCCTGTCCCCTGACTACCCCCTCCCGGGACCCCACCTCCTATCCAACCCCCCCTGCTTCCTGTCTCCTGACAGCCCTGACCCCTATCCACACCTCTGCCCCCTGACAGGCCCCCCGGGACTCCCATGCCTATCCAATCCTCCCTGTTTCCTGACCGCTCCCCCCAAAGAACCTGTGCCCCATCCAACCGCTCCCTGTCTCCTGACTGCCCCCCCAGGACCTCCTGCCCTTATCCAATCCCGCCCCCCTTCTCGCCACCCCCTTACCACGGCAGGACTGGCTTATTGGAAAGCCTGAGAGGTGGGCGGATGCAAGCCGCGCGGCCAGCACGGCGGCGTGGCTTCAGGGGAGGGTGGACTGGAGGGGAGGGGAGGGGCGGGGGCTAGCCTCCCCGGCTGGGAGCTCAAGGGCCGGGCAGTGCCCCCCTCACCCCAGTTTGGGGACCAATGCCATAGACCCTATGCATCTGCTCCAAGGAGCTGTGCTAGGGATTGTGGGAGAGGTGCAACAACACACTGGCCTAGTAACATTTGCCAGAATTGTTGTGTGTGGAGGCAGAGCACCTGGAATAGGTTAGCTAGTGTATAGTATGTATGCTGCACCTTTGTAATTTGCAGTGTGTTCAGTCACAGTGGCGCAAGTCGCAGTTCTGAAAAGGGAGGAGTGTTGATTTTGAGACATGAAGAATATATGAGGCAAAAAGGTTCCTACAACACTAGGTGCAAGAGAAATTGTATTTGTTAAATGAGTTTCTCAGTTCATCGATACATCCAAATATACTGCTGCTTGCATGATGGTTTGCAGTGCATATGACCTGGACTGAGAGTGCATGTGTACTTAATTAATTAGTTCACTTGTTAAACAGTGGTAATATGTTTTGTTTAGTAGAGGCTTTTAAAAGAAAAAATAATTAAAGAGTAAGTCACACATTAAGGACATTTAGTTAATTGACCAATCCCAAATATAAACTGCATTCATAGTTCTTGGTATTCTTGTCTGCCCACAGGAGTCCCAGGAACTGAAAGAGATCATAGAACAATACAGGGGAAAGTGTTGCTGCTTTCATTCTTCATTTGGGGAAAGTACAATGAACTAAGTAATGACACGCATGCATTAGAAGACCGCATGACTGCTGAGATGTAGAAGTGATCTGTGTGCTTCTACCAAGGAGCACATTGCTGGGATTTTGAATTTGTGCTTTAAAGCAATCCATGCAATAAAAACTAACCAAAAAAGAAAAGCATAGACCCATTGCAGTTTTTTTCTATACAAATGATTAAAGTTAGTTTGTTACCTTAAATTGGCATTATATGGTTGTGATAGTGCAATAATTTCATAATTTTCTATCCTATAATTCTGTAAAATCTTAATATACTAAACTCCTATGTTAATTTCACTTGTAGCATATTGTGAGCTATAGTTACAGATTATGGAAATGTTAGCCCCCAGTTAGCTCTTGCTTGAGCTTTGTCTCTCAGTTAAATTGAATGTTTCAATGATTTTTTTTTAACAATGTTGACAGTTACTGCTCTATTGTGTCAGTATTTAAAAATGCTGAGTGCCTTGTTCCAAAGGGTTTATTACCTGTCCTGATTCCTGTGGAATGGCAAAGCAGAGTGTATGTAAAGCCCTGTTTTACTGCTCTTGGAAAAGGTGTTCAAACTGTGGGACTAATTTCAATAGTGTCTGGGCAATAGTGATGTATCACTGTGACACTAAACACCCCTGTATTCACACCCTTCAGACTGTTGTAATCATTTTTGTACAAAATGTATCTTCTGGGATGGCATATGAAAACTAATAGCTCACTGATCATTAATATTCTTGTGTGATGTATGTATGTAATGGGTATTTCTAGAGCCCTGCGTGGATACAACATTTGTATCCTCATCTGATCTGTGATCCGCAAACATGGTCCACAGATATAAAGCGGATATCTGCAGATTTGCAGGTCTCTAGATATAAATTTTGGATCCGCATCCCTCTGTAGTCCTCAAACGTGGTCCGTGGATATAAAGCAGGGATATCTACAGATTTGCAGGGCTCTAGGTATTAAGAGTTATGCATATATGCTAGAATTCTGACTAAAGTATGTTTAAACCAGGCATGTCAGGGGAAGTTAGTAAACATAACTGCCTTTGACAAAGGAATGTGGATTTGATTCTCTGACCAGCCTGATCTTCAGGCAAAGTCAATGAAAGTCCATACAGGAGTGCTGGAACAATTTGTATAGTGGGGGTGCTGAGAGCCATTGAACCAAACTGTAAACCCTGTATATCAGAGGTGGGTAAACTACAGCCCGCGGGCCACATCCGGCCCGCAGGCCTCTCCTGCCTGGCCCCTGAGCTCCTGGCCTGTGAGGCTCGCCCCTGACCCCTCCTCCACTGTTCCCCCTCCCCTGCAGCCTCAGCGCGCCATGCTGCCAGTGTCATGTATTAAACTGCTCCGTGTTGGAATGTGCCACTGGTAGCAGTTCTGGAGAGCAATTTACTACACTACACTGACACAATGCTCTGGGTGGCTGGGCAATGCTCTGGGTGGTGTGGCTGTAATGCCACCAGCCACCGGTGCTCTGTGCTGCGCGGTAAGGGGGCAGGGAGCAGGGGAGGTTGGACAGAGGGCAGGGGAGTTCAGGGTGGTGGGCAGGGGTGTGGATGGGGTCGGGGCTATCAGAGGGTGGGGAACGGGGGGGAGGGGTTGAATGGGGCAGGGGTTCCCGGGGGGGCATTCAGGAAGGAGGGGAGGTTGGATGGGGCAGTGGGGGGCAGTCAGGGGCAAGGGTTCCGGGGGCAGTCAGGGGACAGGGAGCCGGGGGGGGCGGTGGATGGGATGGGGTCCTGGGGGGGCCGTCAGGGAACAGGGGGGGTTGAATGGGGCAGGAGTCCTGGGGAGTGGACGTCAGGGGGTGAGAAGCAAAAGGGGGGCGGTTGGGGGCAGGGGCACAGCCTCCCCTAACTGGCCCTCCATACAATTTCTGAAACCTGATGTGGCCTCAGGCCAAAAAGTTTGCATACCCCTGCTGTATATGATGGAAACCATTTCAAGCCAGGAGGTGCGGCCGCACCCCCAGCACTGCTAGTTCCAACACCTATCGGTCCCTATTTACATATAAGCAGCAAACAGCAAGACCATCAAGACAGCAGTGGGAGGAGAGGGCAGGAAACAACAATCTGTATGTAAGCTAACTTGGGGGAGGAAAGAGCATGAAGCTTCCATCACCACCAGACTCTGTGTGCCCTTTCTCACTGCTTGAATAAACTTTAATTTGAGGGGTAACCCTCAGAAGAACGTATATCAAGGGTTTACTGGTCTGTAAAGACAAGTGACTGAACATCAAGTGATACGCAACTGAATCAACTGATTGAATACAATAGTACTGTATTATAAAAGTGTATATAGAGTGAGTGACTTGCATGCTTGTACCCTGGTTGTGAGCATCCCAGGTTGGGAAGTAGAGTGGCAAAAAAGTGTGAGGGACCCAGGGTTACGGGGCATATGGTGACTCAACCGCTCCTGGTGTGGATTGCACCCCAAACCCCATCACAGAGGTCTATGCCAGAGTAAAAGGGTGTTCAGGTTCTTATGGCTGAACCTTTTCTGAAGGGGGATCAGATGCTGAGACCCTATATAAAGTGTCAGATTTTTGCTTTGTTTTTTCCTGCTGACTCCTCCTGGAAGCCAGTCCAGCTTGAACCTAGGAGTATAAAAGTGTTTAAATGTCTCTGGAGCTGGACAGGGACTCCCGCCAGGTCACAGACACAAAATACATACTAGTTGTAGAGTCCAAAAGTCACCCTTCTTGTGGCCTGATTTTATTAACAAAGGTAATTCTAAAGGTAATATTGGATAACTGCAGCCTAAAGCCTTTTCCCCAGGCTTAGCTCTGCCTACGGTTCCTACTCTGCGGACCAGCTTGTCCCAGAATCACGTTCCCTTTCTGAAGGGTATTCCCACCTCTTTTCTATGCAGGGTGGAGTTTAAGGAGTCATGCCTGCCCTAGTGAATAAGCAGTAATTAATCTGCAGCATTCCAACACTTGCTGGCAGGGATGGGGCAGTAAGAGAATCCTACCTCCTGTGAAGAAGAGGAAATAGGGTCCGGAACAGAGGGGCACTGTAGAAACAACCTTAAGCACTGCCAAGTCTGAGAGAAGGCTTAGGCTTGGGTTTATGTCCTGTTGTTGTGTAGCTTAACAGTAAACTCAAACCAAAGAACGGGAGTAATTTGGAAGGTATCTAGAGTGTTTGGAGCAGGGTGGGAACTCAACATTGCTGTTGCTGAACTGGATCAGACCAGTGATCCACCTTGGCCATTGTCCTATTTCAGAGGAAGGTTAAAGAAACCCTGCAGTGGACAGTTACAGAATAACCTGGCCAGAAGGGGAAATTCCTAATTCACTGCTGTCAATTAGTGGGTGTCATATGTCCTGAAGTGTGTGGGAAGAGGTTATATCCCTTCCTAGAATTAAAAAATAAAAAATAAACAGACATTTTTTTCTTAATCTGATTGTTACAGTTGAAGCTTCTTCCATTATCCATATCAGTTTGTTTACCTGTCCCTGATAAGCTTTTGGAACACTACATCGCTTTAATTTTGATTTATAATAAATTATATTGAAAAAATATTAATCCTCGTTCTCTTTTCAAATCACAATCAGGTGTAACCAGCGAATCATTAGGAAGACTTAGTTTTGTGTGACTGGAAACTGGCTTTCATCATGAGAGCCTGATCATCAAGTGAGTTAGTTTATTCACTGTAGGCAGTAAAGAGTTTTTATTAGTTAAACAAAAATTGCATTATTTGCTTTTATTTGTATGAATGTGGACTTTAATGAAGGTAAAGTGTTGTGATTTTTTTAAAGCCACTCGATTACTCATATTTGCTCTTTGTATGTAAACATTCCCATCTTCTCACTTTAGTGATCAAAATGAGTCTTTACTGTTGCCTCTGCAGAGCCAACACAGTTAAGAGCTGGATTCCGTTAGTTTTCTTGCATTGCCAGCAAATCTGTTTGTTAAGTTCCAATCAAGATGAAATTGCACTGGTGTCAGTTGAGGGTCTGATTTAGCCAATGACCCTTTATTATTGGTGAAGATGCATAAGGAAAGCACCCAGCTTGACTTTCAGATCCCAGGGAGAGTTTAAAGGGCTGGCAGTTAGAAAAAAAAATTTTACTTATAAACTATGCATGTATATGGAAATAATGAAACACAATAAAATGGGAAATTCCACTGTTACTTTTACTAAGTTATGTTGTGAGTAGAACTTCACAGTAAGAAACACCACTTAAATCATTACCCAGATAAAGACTTGGATAAATAATCTCACCAGATCTTGATCATACAAAACAGTTTGGTGACTTTATTTTCGAGTAAATAAGACAGTGGTGATGTAACTAGGCATTGGGTAGTGTAGAATTAGATCAGTGTTGCTGTCTTGCTCTCCTGAGTCTAGAGATTATACCAGGTATTGCTTTCTGGGGTTTGATAAATCTGCTGCTATAAAAATTTGCTTGAGTCATAATTTGGTGTGCAAGTTCTCAGCCACAGAGAGAGGAGCTGTTGCAAAATTTTAGTTAATCAGACTATTTTGTCATTGTTTTGGTTTGTCTTGCTAGATCATGACAAACTTTTAAAATGAAGGTCTATAGGAATTTAATCATGTATAAAAGCTTTGTGTACCCACATTTGCAAGCACTAGTTCAAATTGTGCATCTGTGCTAACAGTAATATAAGAAAGTAATTGATGTATTGGTTAGCTGTCTTAATATGAATTCTAGATTAGCTCCATACAAAAAAGGTGACAATCTAATTTATAAGTAAATCGATGTATCCTAGATTGAAATAGGATGTTATATTGTGACATAGGTTGATACTTTGTATCCATCCCCCCTTTATTTTTTTTGGCACAGAGGGAGGGGGAGGTGTCAAGAGCTTGGCATAACTTTCAAATTAATTTTGCAATAGCTTCCAGGGTTGCTACTCTTAGAATCACAGCGTGCCTTTGATAGTCCATCTTGTTCCAAGGGGGGGTGAGGGTGGGAAGGGAGGAAGAGTACCCCTGTCAGGACTATACCTGGTACAGCTACACTAGCCGGTGCATTGGGGGGTTGGAGTAAGGCTCTTCCCACTTGTAGAGGGGGGGAAACATAGCAGCCCAGAAGAGGTTTCTCTCTTCCCTACATTGTTACCTAGGATGTAGGTAGCTGGTGCAAGCAAGTTAAGGGGTCAGAGAAAAGCCACAAGAATGATTTAAGATTTGGGAAAACATGCCGTATAATGATAATCTCCAGGAGCAAAATCTGTTTAGTTTAACAAAGAAAAAGTGAAGGTATGACTTGATCACTGTCTGTAATGATACCTACTTGGGGAGCAAGAGTTTGATAATAGGGACTCTTCAGTCTTACAAAGGTATAAAAAGATCCAGCTGGAAATTGAAGCTAAACTAATTCTGACCAGAAATAAGGTGCAAGTCTTTAACAGTGAGGGCAATTAACAATTGGAACAATTTACCAAGTGTTGTAGTGGATTCTCCATCACTAGAAATTTTAAAGGAAAGATGGGATGTTTTTCTAAAAGACAGGTTTCAGAGTAACAGCTGTGTTAGTCTGTGTTCGCAAAAAGAAAAGGAGTACTTGTGGCACCTTAGAGACTAACCAATTTATTTGAGCATAAGCTTTCGTGAGCTACAGCTCACTTCGTCGGATGCATACTGTGGAAAGTGTAGAAGATCTTTTTATACACACAAAGCATGAAAAAATACCTGCCCCCACCCCACTCTCCTGCTGGTATTAGCAGGATCACTTTAGATAAGCTAATAGGCAGGTATTTTTTCATGCTTTGTGTGTATAAAAAGATCTTCTACACTTTCCACAGTATGCATCCGACGAAGTGAGCTGTAGCTCAGGAAAGCTTATGCTCAAATAAATTGGTTAGTCTCTAAGGTGCAGTAAGTACTCCTTTTCTTTTTTCTAAAAGAGATGCTCTTGTTCAAAGAGGAGCTAATTCAGTGAAGTCCTATAGCCTGTGTTATGCAGAAGATTAGCCTAGATGATCTGGCCTTATAATCTATTAACTTTATGCCCCTTATTCACCTGCATTCACGTCTGAGACAGGCAATAATTTGGCCCAAAATAAATTCAGATACAGAAACATAACTAAAATAACATTAAAGAAAAAAAGGAAAATTCAGTTGAAGGCTAAGTCTCAGATCTTAACATTGTCCTGTTGTGTTAGCCCACAAATACATTTGAGCATAAGATCTCATCTCTTTCTGAAGCCCTTCTCAATACCTATAGTTGAGGGCAGAATAAGAGCTGTGGCAGTGAAATTTGTGGCATTTTATCAATGTACTTTGTCAAGACTTATATGTTTATGTATCTTATTTCCCTTTAAAAATTTGAGCATGTTGGCAAAATGATGCTCCATGGGAGACAAAGCTAGAAAATAGGTTCTAAAGAAAGTGATCTTTCTTGTCCCAGTTGTTCAGATATTGCTGCATTATCATCTCATGTCTATTATTTTTTTTTAACTTGGAGATTATAAAGAAAGTAGAAACATTTTTGGTAGTGTTACTTTAGCTTGTTTTTATGTATGAAGATTAAATTTCTTTTGGTTACATGTTGAAACAAAAAACTGATTTAATTTGTTTTCCTCCAAAGAGAGGGACAGATCTTCTTTATGTTGCTGGAGAAGTTAGGAAACTATTATTCTGCTGTCTTAAATGGTGTGGAAAGGACTTGCAGGAACAAATTCAAATGGAAAACATGTTATTGGATGAGTGGGGCGTGGAAGTGCCTGGGGAAAAAGTAAATGTTCTGTCTCTGAGTTGATTCTTTGCCTGGCTAACTAAATAGTCTCCATATTGGTTGTAAAATCCAGACAATGAAATGGAGCAATAGTGGGTACCTCTGACAATGCCTGTTGGAAAGGTTTTTTTAGTGCATCAGGTTAGGGCTCTGATAATCATGACTCTAGCAATAAAAATCTGGAACAAGTCTAGCAGTGCCAATGGGGAAATTCTACAGGCATGAGTTTCTTATTTTTCAGTCACTGCTGAGTAGAGCATCAAACTGGGTTTAATGCTAGGGGGGATGAGAGTCTGTCTGGAAGTGAGATTAAATAAGACTTTTTCTCCATGCATCCATGTGTCTTATTTCTTCATGGTCTGAACTAACGCAAATATTTAGAATGCTTCATTAACTCTGTTAAAACAAACTTGACTAGAAAAGGTAGTTTTAAAGAAGGTAGAGCTTGTTTGTTTCCATGTGCCTTATTTTTGAGATAGTATCATTCTAAAAGCAGTGGAAAGAATGTGGCTAAGCATATAGGAATGTTGTACTGTAAAGGGATTTACAAAGACACTTTGCTAACCCTTTTCAAAGATGACTGCCTAGAGGAAGGATGAATTAGAGTGATTAAGCATACAATATGTTATCCCAGAGCTTTTTTTCTGTTGTAGTCTGTGATAAATCCTGTCTGTCTTTGTCTTGAACAGCAGCCAACAGCAGCAGTGCCTAATAAATGATCATTTTTAGATTGTTAGAGCTCTAGAGCAGGAATTGTCTGGTTTGTACCGCACCCATCACAATAAAGCCATAATCCCAATTAAGGCCTTTGAGCAAAACCATAATATAAAGATTTACTGCTGCCACTACTGTCTTTAACTTGGGATCCCACTGAATCAGAAAGTTGGAAAATCACTGAGGAAAATACTCTGAATGCTAATGTTACTTCTGTAGCATAAGATCACCATTACCTGTGTTCTGATTGGTTCATTTGCCAGCACCAGTTGTGGTGTCATGGGCCCTTGTGAAACTTATTGGCGGGGATAAGGATGTTGCTTTTTAAAGCAGGGTTTAGTGAGCAAGGAGGCTGCAGACCTAGAAGAGAACAAGTCTGTCAGAGCAGTTTTCTTCGTGTTGTTTTACTTCATCATTTTGTGCAGGTTTTTGAAGAAGTATATCATAAAATACAGTTAATGGTCTGTGCATGTCAGCAGAATCCCAAGATAAAAATACAGTCTCTAGGCATATGTATAGTGTGGGTGTATTTTATTTATTCATGAGTACTGAGAATAAAGCACACCTAGTGCACCCAACAGTTATTGTGCTGGGTCAATGTCTGATAGAAAGAACATGTTATATTTGTAAGAGAATAAATCTACTAAGTTTAAATACAAAAACAGCTTCCCCCTTCTTCCCCCCCCCCCCAAAGAAGTCCGGATTCAGAGGGTCCTCTGGCAATAAAACCAGTGGTGTTCAGCAGAGTGTGTGGGGAGGGGCAACAGTGATCTGCACCCACTATTTGACATAGGCCATGATCTGGATAGCTTCCTTGTATGATGAGGGCAGACACGGATGAGATCAGAGGTATCTGCTACTGACTGGATCTTCCAGTCTCTGCATTCATACACACACACGTTTTGAATAGAGGAGAGAGGTCACAAAGACTTCCAGTTGTTGGGCTGTCATGACCACATGGGCTGAAAATAAAAGTAAATTCAGCAAACACATCAGGGATTAAGGTCCTAAATATCCTAGGGGCTTCCGTGTTTTTTAGATGTCTAAAGTGATTACAAGTGGGGGGAGGAGTTTCTTTATCCTACAGTTTCTTTAAATGAGCCTCTGTTTTAATGGTGGAGAAACAAATGAAGGAAAATGGTGCGTATGTAGAACCACAGGCACTTCACTGGAAACCAAAGACATAGTGGTTCTTGGCGAGGCAGCAGGCTGTATGTCTGATGTTTACAATCTGTTGCTCTGGACAGACGGGGGGACACACCCTGCAGAAATTTCACTGTCAAAAAGAGAGAAATAGTGTATTTTGAAAATGGATGAAATATTTAAATATTGCCTGCCTCTCAACCCACATACATGGATTATAGACTGCCATAACGTTACGTGATCATATAATATGCCCAGTCAGTCCAGGTTAAACGAAGAGCAGTTGTATTTAGTGGTGCCTTTACTTGGGTAATTAACAAGAAGTTGTTTTGCCATATTTTCTGTCGGTCTTGTGTACACAAATCCATTCTGTATCTTTATCAGTATTGCTGGTTGTGGCATACATAGGTGTCGACTCCGTGGGTGCTCCGGGGCTGGAGCACCCACAGGGAAATATTGGTGGGTGCTCTGCACTCAATGGCAGCTCCCCGCCCCAGCTTGCCTCCGCCTCTGCCTCCTCCCCTGAGCATGCCACGTCCCCACTTCTCCTACTCACTCCCAGCGCTTGCCACTGCAAAACTGCTGTTTTGTGGCGGCAAGCGCGGGGAGGGAGGAGGAGAAACAGGGACGCGGTGCGCTCAGGGAAGAGGCAGGGCCAGAGATTTGGGGAAGGAGTCCAATAGGGTCAGGGAGGGGGCGGAGTTGGGGTGGGGACTTTGGGGAAGGGGTTGGAATGGGGGCGGGGCAGGGGTGGGGGTGAGGCGGGGCAGGGGTGGGGGTGAGGCGGGGCTGCGGGGGGTCGAGCACCTACCGGCGCCAGGAAGAGTTGGCGCCTGTGCTGGCATATCTTAAAAATTCTCTGGAATGGGATGTGAACTTTGGGTATATCTACACTGCACACTCCTTATGGTGGCCTGTCGCATACATACCCTGCACGTCCCCCTAGCACAGGCATAAATAGTAATGTAAATGGTCTTACCAGAGGTAAACATGCACCTGAATCTTTATGGACTCTTCACAGCTCTCTACACACCCAAGCAGGTCTTCTCCGTCTACACTGCTATTTTTAGCAATGTGGTGTCCCACTGGTTCCCCCACAAGAGCTTTTCACTGCCGCGTGTAGCTACACAATGTAGTGTGGATGCAGCCTGCTTTTCACTGTGGCTATACATACCCTACATCCCACTGTCAGTGCTGTGCAGTGTAGACATACTCTGTCTATCCACAATCTCAATGTAGTCTAATTATAGATAATGTCAAGCTACTAATTACTGCATAAGAAACACACGGTCACTTGTGATGCTGTCATTTTACCTGAAATCAATGCTACTTCTATTGTCTCTGCTCAGATCTTTTTCTCTTGTAAAATGTGAGTTAATCTGGTACTCATGTAAATGAGGGACATTTTAGCACTAGTCTGAAGCTGTTTGTGTATAGCTCTGGTGCACTGTCAGTCTTGACCTGCAGCACCAAGTATTGTTCTTGTGTAGGTTGGGCGATGGTCCCTGAGATCTCCCTGACACAGTTTAGGAAGGTAGCAAGCCAGTCCCTGGTATCAAAAAGGTTGAGAAAACACTATTCTAGGATACTTATTTGGTAGACACGAAAAACTGTGCCAGTTTGATCATTGTGAATGTTTCATGTTGTGCATGAGCAGGAATTAGAATCAATCCATCAAATTTGTTTCCTGGTGACTGAAGCTAGCATTTAATTCCAGATATGCAGCGGTGAAAGGTCAGTACACAAGATCATTGTGTGGCTTAGTTCCATTAACAATATCTCTTAATTTTGTGTGTCCTCCTTTCCTAGGTGGTGAGGCATGAATGGCTTTTAAAACACTGACTCTAAGCTCCTACTTAGATTGTAAACTTTTGTTCTATGCTTGTACAGCACAATAGGGGCCTGTGACTGGAGTTCTAGGTGCTATCATAGTTAATAACATTTAGCAAAGCAATGGGAGTCTGCAGTAAAGACAGTGCTAATGCTGTGGATATATACCACAGGCATTATAACAACTGCAACAGGAAATGCTTTCTGCTCCCTCCCCTCTCTATTCTTTATTACCCTCTCTTGATTAGCTGTTGGGGTTGTGCATGAATGGGAACAGTGAACACTGACTAGTATGAAACTACTATTGAGAGTCCTGTTAATGAACCTGAATCTCTACCTTTTCCTTTGTTCTTCATGACCTCATTTATTGGCTTCCTGCAGCTCTACCATTGTGACCTCTGCTCAGGCTTTCCGCTCCCTTATACTCCTGTTCTTCAAAGCTTGTGCTTTCTTCCTACTCTGAGATTCCTATTCCCCACCCACCACCCCACCCACCACTGCCTTGGCACCTTGGCACCAAAGATACAGAGGCATGTGTGCACATGGCAATTGCAATTGGAATACTATTTGAAACCCTGCCTCATGTACCTCTGGTTGTACAGCTCTCCCCATGTGAAGGGGTCACTCTTTCAGATGTATGCTGCCCATCTGGCCTGACATTCCATTGATTTGCTGCTGCGACTGGGGAGAAGGCAGAGACAGTGACAGTTAGACCAGCAGAAAGGGACCTTTAGTGTAACTGAGAATCAGGCTCATAGGCGTTCTCTGAATTGTTGTTCATAAATCAAAAGAAAACTGTTAAATAGTTTAACCCTAATGGGCCAAAACCTGAGAGGTGCTGAGCTCCTGCAGCTCCCCTTGAAGCCTGTTTTGGACCAGGATGAATAGAAATGTTCGGAAACTTTTTTTTTTTTTTTGGCCCTGTAACATTCCCCTCTGGTGTGAGAGATAATTTTACTGCTCGAAGCATAAGCAACACTGATTAGACCACACATCTGTGTATGGTCGATTTATATCTCAGTACATTAAAGCAATTATTAAGTAAATGGGTGGTATGCAGGGATTATAGAAGGTAAACAGTAAAACAGCAGGATTGAAAGTTAAGTTACAAAGTCTTACATAACCAGAAAAAGTCTAGTTGTGAAGTACCAAAAACTTTTGAGGGGGAGAAGAGAGGGGTTTTATAGGATTTTTTTAAGAAAAATTTTATTTAAGAAAAATATTGAGCAATAGTCTGACATTGTTTGTTTATAAAAACAGGAATCCCATTTTTGACACAAAGCTAATGAAGCACAAAGTTTACATACCCAACATATATAAGGAATAGTAGACGAGGGTGGGTTAGTTGGTAGTCATTTATTGCACACTATCAGCATGCTCAGTGCTGTATGGAAAGAGGAAGATAATGGCTTTGAGGCATTTATGTATAGTCTAATCCAGACAGAGGATATTTTTCAGACCCAGTGATATGCTGTGAGAAGATCCAGCCCTATAGCTGTGCAGTTATCTTTTGATTCACTTAATGGGTTATGATTAATTAACATGATTCTTTTTCTCTTCTTTAATCTTCAGGTACAAGTTGTAAATATGGCATAGGGCAATAGTGTAATTTCTTTCCTTTTTAAGGCTAGAGTGAAACTCTCATTCCTAATTTTTTTATTTCTCTTTGTTTGGAATTTCTCCTTCAACTTTCCTGAACCAATATTTTCCTTGTCCATTTGGCCCCAGTTGTTTTTCTGAATTAATATCTCATGCTTTACAATATAGCAGGTCTCAGAGAAGTGCCTACCCTGCTGTACAGTAATTTTAGTATTGTAGAATAAATTACTTTAAATATACTGAAATCAAATGAAGAACAAAATTCCATCCTTCATAAGATTGCCTAGCCTAAAATATCTAATAAATGAAAATGATAACATATGCTAAGTTAAAAGACTGAATTAAAAAAAAAATTAAAAAACAATCAAACCCAAACCTTGTGAAATTTAAGTTCTAATGGCTCTTAAGGAAGATAGTTGCAAAGGCAGGAATTGTGAGTGACATCACAAGTAGCAGAAATCTCGTTGCAGCTCTTTCACTCACAGCTTTGCTGTGAGATGATGATATATTCTGTCACCCAAAAAGTATCAAAAAGCAGAACTGAGAAACATTTAAAATAGTTCTTTAAAATGTGTATATACATATATATTTCTGTGCTGAATTCTCCCCCAGGCCTGATGAGTAAGAGCACTCAGCATAGAAATCTGCACTTTGATGAATTATCAGTTTTGATTTGTAGGTCACTTACAAAGATAATCGTCTTCAGCACTTCGAATTGTACTGGAATGGAATAGGTACCAAAGCACAATTGTCATGTGCTTATAACTATTTATCCATCCTATTTCTCTTCAATGGGAGACGATATTGGTAGGTTGACACTGCTTCTGTGAAAAACTAGAAGCAGCGAGTGATCCAATGTGACAGGAGACTTTAAACCATGCTAGGAAAGGGTGATGCTACACACCCAAGTAAAGTTCCAGGCGCAGTCTCCTCTGAAATGAATCTGTCTTCTGGCATTGATTATGCCTTGTCTAGGTTAAACTTCAGGAAGTTTGCTCCCATCCAGATTTGAACTTCCACTAGGTTCGGTAACCCTGTAATCCAAGTTTGGTGAAAATGAGGCATAGAGGTAAAAGTCATCTGTATGATGGTGCCACTGGGTCCCATACTGCCTCATAATCTCTCCCAGGTTCTCTGTATACACATTATCCAAGAGGGAAGAAAAGATCAAATCCTCTGGCCCCTTGCATTAGGTTCCTTGGGAAGAAGAGAAGGTGCTCTCAATACCCTTCTCTGAGATCTCTCTGCGGAAGTGTGGAACAACTGTAATACCTCGTACACCAGTAAGACACTGCAAGTATCAAACTCATCATCCACTATAATAAGTTCACTTCTAGTCACCCCATCTTCTATAGGGTAGAGGACAAACAGAAAAGCTCTAGAGAACAGCAGTGGCAATGATCAGAGAGGCATGGAAAGATTTCCATATGAGCAAAGAATAAATATATTGGGACTATCTTACCTTTCTGAAGGTGATGACTAATGGGTAGGGCTGGTCCAAAAAAGGTGTGGGGGACAGGGGGAGAATAAAGTGTGTGTGAATAAGTGAGAGAGTGAGTGAGCCTTGGTGGAAAATACTCATTTAGTTCAAACAAGGATTTTTTTGTTGGAAAAGTTTTGGCAGAAATATTTGACCAACTCCAGTGAACGACATTGATTAAGTCATCTTTCCATTTTCAGAGGGGTACAAAGACAGGTGGGCTCATTTTAGTTGTTGGGAACCTGAAAGTAAAATGGGTGGGGTTGTTTTGTTTGTTTGTTTTCCCCCCTGCCTCCTGTGAAATTATTGAAAATATGAAATGATTTATCAAATAGGGCCTGTACAGAGACAGCCAGATGAATTTTTGATCAATGAATACAGGAAGCAGTGAGATGTAAATAAACATAAAGAATGCAAACCAAGATGCTGCTTTCTATTCCAATGATTCCTTTAGATTTTAAACTGATCTTATTTACAAGTAGAATAATTTAATTTGTGACCCCAGTAAGAAATATCCCAACATGTCCACTCACTGTTTGTTTGAGTAGTTGCTTTCTGAGGTCTGCCAACAAAACTCCTGAGCTGTTAATCACATCTCTTAGGGGCTGTGCTAATACTTACTTTTCAAAAACTAATTAAAGGGAATTTAATTGGATAGGCAACACAATTTATGTAATAATGGTTACAGTTGTTGATTTATCTGAAGCCTGTAATTTAGATCAGTAGTAGTATTATCTTTCTATCTGTGCATATGTAATTGCCAGCAGTTCTCATTCTGCTCTGATTGTTTTAACTGCAAGTAATTTATTTGGTTTTTTACAATCACATCTAAGAGAAAGTACGACTTTATGGAGAATATTTTCTTTTTCAATAAAAGTACAGGTACATTATACTCAGATTAGGTTGGAGCTTTTAGGAATCATTAAATTGCCCTGATATCTACCTATATAATAGAATAAATTAGAATATTTTCAATTCTAGACCTCCCAAGTCACCTTCACAATGAAAGGGGAGTTGGTGCACTCATGCTGCCAGGACTTTGAAGGTTCTTCCTAAGATTTTAGGAGGAGATGAGAGCAAAACTGAGGTTCCTAACCTAGCTAACCATAATTTATCAGAAGAAGAGAGAATTCTCACAGAAAATGGCTTTCTAAATTGGGACGTGTCATTGCTGATAAATAATGATTCAAAGAGAAATTCAGGCTCTGTCTACACTACGAAATTAGGTTGAATTTATAGAAGTCGATTTTTTAGAAATTGATTTTATACAGTTGATTATGTGTGTCCCCACTTAAGACCATTAAGTCGGCAGAGTGCGTGCACAGTAACAAGGCTAGCATCGACTTCCGGAGCATTGCACTGTGGGTAGCTATCCCACACTTCCCGCAGTGTCCGCCACCCATTGGAATTCTGGGTTGAGATCCCAATGCCTGATGAAGCAAAAAACATTGTCGCGGGTGGTTCTGGGTACATGTTATCAGGCCCCCCCCGCCCCCCCGGTGAAAGCAACGGCAGACAATCGTTTCACTCCTTTTTTCCTGGGTTACCCCTGCAGATGCCATACCACGGCAAGCATGGAGCCCCCTCAGCTCACCATCACCGTACGTCTCCTGGGTGCTGGCAGATGCGGGACTGCATTGCTACACAGCAGCAGCTCATTGCCTTGTGGCAGCAGGTGGTGCATTAGGACTGGTAGCCGTCCTTGTCATCTCCTGGGTGCTCTTGGCCGACCTCAGTGAAGTCTGTCAGGGGCTCCTGGGCAGACATGGGTGCTCCTGGCAGATCTCGATGAGGTCTGTCAGGGGCGCCTGGACATAAATGGGAGTGACTAAGATCATTCTCTTCTTTAAGTTTTGTCTAATGGAGATTCAGTCCTGCCTGGAATATTGGCAGAGGGATAGCTCAATGGTTTGAGCCTTGGCCTGCTAAACCCAGGGTTGCATCGCGAGCACCCAGGAGACGATGACAGCTAGCAGTTGTACTGCACTGTCTGCTGGCGAGCACCCAGGAGACAACAACGGCTAACAGTCGTACTGCACCGTCTGCTGCCAGCCTACCCCTTCCTCCCTCCGTGAAAGCAACGGCTGACAATTGTTTCGCGCCTTTTTCCGTGCAGGCGCCATATTGCTGTCAGCATCGGCATCCTCTCTCCGCTTCTGCTGCCACTCTGCTCTCCTGCAGACGCCATACCACGGCAAGCATGGAGCCCACTCGGATCACTGCAGCAGTTATGACCGTTCTAAATACCATGCGTGTTGTCCAGCAGCATATGCAAAACCAGAACCAGAACCTGCAAAAGCAGGCAAGTAGGTGACAGCAACGTGATGAGGAGAGTGATGAGGATATGGACACAGACTTCTATCAAAGTATGGGCCCTGGCAATGTGGACATCATGGTGGTAATGGGGCAGGTTCATGCTGTGGAACGCTGATTCTTGGCCTGGGAAACAAGCACAGACTGGTGGGACCGCATAGTGCTGCAAGTCTGGGACGATTCCCAATGGCTGCGAAACTTTCGCATGCATAAGGGCACTTTTATGGAACTTTGTGACTTGCTTTCCCCTGCTCTGAAGTGCCAGAATACCAAGATGAGAGCAGCCCTCACAGTTCACAAGCGAGTGGCGATAGCACTGTGGAAGCTTGCAATGCCAGACAGCTACTGGTCAGTCGGGAATCAATTTGGAGTGGGCAAATCTACTGTGGGGGCTGCTGTGATCCAAGTAGCCAGTGCAATCACTGAGCTACTGCTACCAAGGGTAGTGACTCTGGGAAATGTGCAGGTCATAGTGGATGGCTTTGCTGTAATGGGATTCCCTAACTGTGGTGGGTGATAGACGGAACCCATATCCCTATCTTGGCACCGGAGCACGAAGGCATTGAGTACATAAACCAAAAGGGGTACTTTTCAATGGTGTTGCAAGCACTGGTGGATCACAAGGGACGTTTCATCAACATCAACGTGGGATGGCAGGGAAAGGTACATGACGCTCGCATCTTCAGGAACTCTGGTCTGTTTCAACAGTTGCAGCAAGGGACTTTCTTCCTAGACCAGAAAATAACGGTTGGGGATATGGAAATGCCTATAGTTATCCTTGGGGACCCAGCCTACCCCTTAATGCCATGGCTCATGAAGCCATACACAGGCAGCCTGGACAGTAGTAAGGAGCTGTTCAATTATAGGCTGAGCAAGTGCAGAATGGTGGTAGAATGAGCATTTGGACCTTTAAAAGCATGCTGGCACAGTTTACTGACTCGGTTAGACCTCAGCGAAACCAATATTCCCACTGTTATTACTGCTTGCTGTGTGCTCCACAATATCTGTGAGAGTAAGGAGGAGATATTTATGGTGGGCTGGGAGGTTGAGGCAAATCGCCTGGCCGCTGATTACGCGCAGCCAGAAACCAGGGCAGTTAGAAGACTACAGGAGGGCACAGTGCACATCAGAGAAGCTTTGAAAACCAGTTTCATGACTGGCCAGGCTACGGTGTGAAAGTTCTGTTTGTTTCTCCTTGATGAAAACCCCCACTCCTTGGTTCACTCTACTTCCCTGTAAGCTAACCACCCTTCCCTCCCCTCCCCCTTTGATCACTGCTTGCAGAGGCAATAAAGTAATTGTTGCTTCAAATTCATGCATTCTTTATTAATTCATCACACAAATAGGGGGGATAACTGCCAAGGTAGCCCGGGAGGGGTGGTGGAGGAGGGAAGGACAAGGCCACACTGCACTTTAAAACTTATTGAATGCCAGCTTTCTGTTACTTGGGCAGTCCTCTGGGGTGGAGTGGTTGGGTGCCCGGAGGCCCCCCACTGCATTCTTGGGAGTATGGGTGAGGAGGCTATGGAACTTGGGGAGGAGGGCGGTTGGTTACACAGGAGCTGTAGCGGCGGTCTGTGCTCATGCTGCCTTTCCTGCATCTCAACCATAGCCGGAGCATATCCGTTTGATCCTCCAGTAGCCTCAGCATTGACTCCTGCCTTCTGTCAGCAAGCTGATGCCACTTATCATCTTCAGCCAGCCACTTATTATCTTCCACCAGCCACCTGTCCTCGCGTTCATATTGTGCTTTCCTGGACTCTAACGTTGTCTGCCTCCACGCGTTCTGCTGGGCTCTTTCAGTGTGGGAGGGCTGCATGAGCTCAGAGAACATTTCATCGCGACTGCTTTTTTCTCGCCTTCTGATCTTCGCTAGCCTCTGGGAAGGAGATGATAGTGTGAGCATTGAAACATTTGCAGCTGCGGGAGGAAAAAAAAAGGGAGAGTAGTAGTTAAAAAGACACATTTTAGAGAACAATGGGTAGACTCTTTCAGGGTGAACCTTGCTGTTAACATTACATAGCACATGTGCATTCGGTACAAGGTCGCATTTTGCCTCTTATATTGGGGGCCTGCCAGTTTGGTGTGAGAGATCACACATGCAGGGCCGGCGGGCAAAAGAATTCAGCTTGCAGGCAGCCATGATAAGCCACAATCTTTTGGCGTCTTTAACCTTCATAACATGTGGGAATGGTTTCAAACAGCAGCGCCCTCATTTCCCATACCAAACAGCCATTGGGTTGGCCATTTAAAATGGGTTGGCAATTTAAAAGGAGGGGCTGTGGTTTTCAGGTTAACATGCAGCACAAACCCAACTAAACCCCACCACCCAATTCTCTGGGATGATCGCTTCACCCCTCCCCCCACTGCGTGGCTAACAGCGGGGAAGATTTCTGTTCAGTCACAGGCAAACAGCCCAGCAGGAATGGCCACCTCTGAATGTCCCCTTAATAAAATTACCCTATTTCAACCAGGTGATCATGAATGATATCACTGTCCTGAGGATAACACAGAGAGATAAAGAACGGATGTTGCTTGAATGCCAGCAAACACTGGGACCATGCGCTACCATGCTTTGTCATGCAATGATACCAGACTACGTGCTACTGGCCTGGCATGGTAAAGTGTCCTACCATGGAGGTCGAAATAAGGCTGCCCTCTCCAGAAACCTTTTGCAAAGGCTTTGGGAGTACATCCAGGAGAGCTTTATGGAGATGTCCCTGGAGGATTTCCACTCCATCCCCAGACATGTTAACAGACTTTTCCAGTAGCTGTACTGGCCGCAAATCAATCATTAAACATGCTTGCTTTTAAACATGCCTGCTTTTGTATTATATTTACAAAGGTACACTCACCAGAGGTCCCTTCTCCACCTGGCGGGTCTGGGAGCCCGCCTTGGGTGGGTTCGGGGGGTACTGGCTCCAGATCCAGGCTGAGAAACAGTTCCTGGCTCTCAGGGAAAACGGTTTCTCCGCTTACTTGCTGTGCGCTATCTTCAACCTCCTCCTCCTCATCTTCCTCATCCCCAAAATGCACAATCCATTGATGGAGTCAAAGCACAGGGGTGGGGTAGTGGTGGCTACACCCCTTAGAATGGCATGCAGCTCATCATAGAAGTGGCAACGTCTGGGGCTCTGACCCCGAGCGGCCATTTGCCTCTCTCTTTTTTTGGTAGGCTTTCCTGAGCTCCTTAAGTTTCACGCAGCACTGCTGTGGGTCCCTGTTATAGCCTCTGTCCTTCATGCCCTTGGAGATTTTTTTTCAAATGTTTGGGCATTTCATCTTTTGGAACGGAGTTCTGATAGCACATATGCATCTCCCCATACAGCGATCAGATCCCGTACCTCCTGTTTGGTCCATGCTGGAGCTCTTTTGCAATTCTGGGACTCCATCATGGTCACCTCTGCTGATGAGATCTGCACTCACCTGCAGCTTGCCACACTGGCCAAACAGGAAATGAGATTCAAAAGTTTGCGGGCCTTTTCCTGTCTACTTGGCCAGTGCATCTGAGTTGAGAGCATGGCCAGAGCGGTCACAATGGAGCACTCTGGGTTAGCTCCCAGAGGCCAATACCGTCAAATTGCAACCACACTACCCCAAATTTGGCC
The DNA here is from genome assembly GCF_965140295.1 of Lepidochelys olivacea. Lineage (NCBI taxonomy): Eukaryota > Metazoa > Chordata > Testudines > Cheloniidae > Lepidochelys > Lepidochelys olivacea. The sequence continues at coordinate 76,584,580 of NC_140418.1, read as the reverse complement.
TGGCAAGGTCAATTTCAGCGCTACTCCCCTCATCGGGGGAGGAATACAGAAATCGATTTTAAGAGCCCTTTAAGTCGAAGTAAATGGCTTCATTGTGTGGACGGGTGCAGGGTTAAATCGATCTAATGCTGCTAATTCGACCTAAACTCATAGTGTAGGCCAGGGCTAAGATAAAATTCTATCATCTTGACTATTTAGATTGGCCAAGTCAATGAGTATTTTGTTGGAAGGTTTAGGTAAGGAGAGGAGGTTATTCATCAAAATACAAAGATTTCCTGTAGATAGCTTTCTTGTATATTCCAGTTATGTATGTAGCATTAAGCTGTCATGTTGTAATAGCAATAATTGAAATGACTAGTTTTACATCAAAACTGAACTTAACGACACACGCTTAAAGTAAGTGTCTGCCCTCTAAACTCTGTGCTAGGGATTGAAAATCACTGAAAAACATCTTCGGGAACCAGGACTTTCTAGTTCAGTCCTGGACTATGGTGTCAAAAAAGCAGTGCTTCGACTGGGAGACTGGAGGCCTGTTTACCATTCAGTGTCTGATGAACCACAAGGGCAAGAAGTAGATGGTTTATTTAACCACAAGAAATCTGGTTCTTGGCTTTCCAATGAAATGGTATGTGTTCTCCAATGTTCTAAGATGCCAACCTACAGAATAGGCTGCCCTGGATCTTTGCACAGAACACCCATTGACTTCAACAGGAAGCCTACTATAGCCAAAGTGTTGTTTATGCCCCTGGTTTTCTAACTCCAGGCCTCAGATCCAAATTTATACTATAGTTTGTCCCCCAATGCAGAGTGAGTCTGATATTCCTATTTTAGATTAACATCAAACCTAATCCCTATCCCCAAAATGAAGATGAAAAATGGTTGTGAAAGAAATTGCTTTCCAGCTTATGAAAGGGTATTTACAAACTATAGAACAAAAACATGTTAAAACTGTACAAGTACTTAAAGCTGGCCTTTTTAGTAAAATAATCATAAAAACAGTGGGTTGTATTTGGCAAACTTACTGTCCTGACTTCAATTTAAGTCTCAAATCCTCCAAATCTGCAATAGATGGAATGTAAAAAATTAGCATTGAAGTATGAGTTCAACTTTTATGGTTTTAGTTCAGTGAAACTGAAAGAGGAGAGTGAAGACTTGTTGTGGAATATATCAACTTCACTTGCGGCTTGTCAGAATGTGACTTATGAACTGTGTGGGTTTTTTATTTTGTTTTTGTTTTTAACTCAGGGCGCCTTTCAGGTGTATATTTTAGAGGTGGGGAAAGGAGAGCTGGTTTTCAGTTCCTAGACGCAACAATACTAGGTAGAAACTGTCTGCCTCTCTTTTTATGACATTCTGAATTTTAGATTGTAAAATAACATCATTTTCCATGTTTCATAACTGCTAATCTCTGTTGAAACAGCAGCTCTTCTTTCAGATTAGCAGCCGTGTTAGTGTGTATTCGCAAAAAGAAAAGGAGTACTTGTGGCACCTTAGAGACCAACAAATTTATTTGAGCATAAGATTCCGTGAGCTACAGCTCACTTCATCGGATGCATTCAGTGGAAAATACAGTGGGGAGATTTATGTACATAGAGAACATGAAACAATGGGTGTTACCATACACACTGTAACCAGAGTCGTCACTTAAGGTGAGCTATTACCAGCACGAGAGCCGGGGGAGGAGGACCTTTTGTAGTGATAATCAAGGTGGGCCATTTCCAGCAGTTGACAAGAACGTCTGAGGAACAGTGGGGGATGGGATAAACATGGGGAAATAGTTTTACTTTGTGTAATGACCCATCCACTCCCAGTCTCTATTCAAGCCTAAGTTAATTGTATCCAGTTTGCAAATTAATTCCAATTCAGCAGTCTCTCCTTGGAGTCTGTTTTTGAAGTTTTGTTGTTGAAGTATTGCCACTTTTAGCAGTTCTTCTGTGGGTTTCAGTAACTTGAAAGAAAAGAGAGCTGTTCAGAGAGCTGAATGCTGTTCTTGTGTAAAGCTCTTGTTACATCACACTGGCTGCAGCCTACAGTAAGAGGATTACAGCAACTATCAAGTTTACTGAAATTTTTGAAATAATTTTGTGCATAGGACAAAGTCTATAATTATTTAAAAAAAAAAACAACAACTTGAACTCTTGTGCTCTGTCTCTATTTTACTCATTTCTCCCCCAGCTCCCTGGATGACTCTTAACTTGCTGATGGTGGCCAGTTTTCCGTGTTATACAAATGTTCTCGTGGCATCCTTTCTACACTGTGAAATTAAGCCCTTGGTGGCAGTGGTTTTAGGAATAGGTTCCCCTAATCTGAAAATGGCTTCTGCTAGTATAGACTGAATGAAACCATTTTCAGCATAGTTAGCCTGTGTCTACAAAAGGAAGGTTTTGAGAAAAATGCTGCTATTGTACTACCCCCAGTAGCAGTAGTACAATGGTGGGAATGGTAGAATAGACTGGCAGCTAGTTCTCTGCCTTCTGCATCGGCTGACCATGCTCAGTGTAGGTCTAGCTGACAATGGGCAAAGCACCAGTAGCTGTTGGTGGCCCGTCTTTGCTAGCTGTCTCACCACTGCTACCGTTCATGGTGGAGAAATTTTATAAAAATTCTAGTGTAGACCAGACCTTGCAGAAAGTATCTGAGACCATCAGAAGCCTCATTTCAAAGCCCCTTTGAAAGATCTGTACAGGAAAAAACATTATTAATATTCTTTTCCTTTCCCGTGCTGGGTGGGATGGCCATTGTGCCACCTGTGACCTCAGCCGTGAGGGATGGGGAGGATCATTATATGTTTATCTATCTATATAAATTACAAATGACTAACATACAGTGCCTGGTTCTGGTCCCATTGAAGTCAGTAGGAGTTTCGTCATTGACTTCAGTTGGAGCAATAGTGGGCCTTTCCAGCCTGGGGATATATTCTCTTTACTGTGGAGGCTGTTTGCTTTGGGATTCCCCCAAAGCATTCATGGGTGCAGGAATCCTTGGTAAAATGGCTCCAGGAAGCCACGTTGAGTGGATGGTGTCAGTGAAGGCCAGCATCAGTCTGGAGGTACTGGGTCGCTAAGCAGATGACTAGATCCACCAGGTTTGTGGGTGGCCCCCACACCTTGTTTTGACAGAAAGAGGGAAGGAGAAAGGAACATGCTGTCCTCATCCCCTCGTACAGATCCTCATGGAAGACTGCCTCCCACAAAGCTGCTTCCTGAGAGTTTCCCCACAGGAGGTGATGATGTGGGCCCTGGCTTTCGTGTTCTGGCTACAGTGTAGGTAGTTGTAGCAGCATGATGCCTCTGACTCTTCCATTCTGGGCCCCTATTTTCAGGTGCCTATAACTTTCTGACTAAAATTTGGCTTTGGCTGAAATGTCACCTGCTCATTCTCAGCCTAAAGGTGAACTCTTTTTGTAAGAAGTTGGCCAAATGGAATGTGGCCAGTTTGAGTTCTGCACACTGATGTGAGCAAGAGGCAACTATTAATTACACTATTTGGCTTGCAGATATTCAGTGTCTTAAAATACAGTCCTGCTATAAACTCCGTCCAAGCTTACTTGACAAGTATGAAGAAATATGGATTAGAAATAACCAAGTGATCACATGCTGTGCATGTACACCTGTGACTGTACCCCCTAAGTAACAAACAGCAAACTGAGGTGTACTTGTGCATAGATCTGAACTGCCACACTGTTAAAATAATTAACCCAGCTGGTCCATCCTAGGCCTGTCTGCTTTGGATTCTCCTAGTATCCTGACTGGCCATTCTCACCATTAGCTACTCCTACTATGTTAAACTGACTATGTGATACAGATTTCCCTTCCTCTCCTCTCCCCCACCCTCCCCGCCGCTTGTGTGGGTCTATGTGATGCATGTGACACATGCACTACACAATTACAGTAGAAATTACAAATTTTAGTCATGAATAAAACAGTTAAACCACATCCTGGTTGCAAGGGAAGTTTATTCTTTGCACAGATAAGTTCAACCCTCCAGACTGCATAATAATAAAAGGAAACAGCCTATTTGATGGGCAGTAAACTATGCTACAACAAGGACTGGGTGGGAATCCAAATCAGATTTACAGTTCCAGGTAGCAATGGATAAAATTTAATTGGAAAAATAAGTCTTGCAACTAGTTTGCTATCTAAACTGATTTCCAGATTGTCTTTTTTTTAATTTTCATTAACTGAGAAATATCCATTTTCCAGACTATTTTAAATAGTTTGAATATCTTGCTATAAAATAAATAAAAATATTGAAAGCAGCTCTTTTAGTGTAGTATTTTTATATAATAGTTGAAACATTAACATTGCTAAGACATGAGTGGTGATACCTAAGGAAAAGGATCGGATAGCAAAGGAATGAAATTTATTGATTTTTTTTTTAGCTTATTTGAATGAATTGGAAATGAGAGGTTTTGTCATATTGTTATAAGAGAGTGCAGAGTGTTTTGCAAAATGTTTTCTATTTTTTATTATTTAAAATATTTTTAATTAACACTAATATAGTGCATATTCAAAGTACACAGTCCAATCACTTTTACAGAAACTGATTTTCACAAGGTATATTCTATTTGCTAGTCACGTTTTTAAAATATATCAACGACAGCTCTTAACAGTCCAGATAGTTATATCATACAGTGCAAACCTTTCACTCTTGTAATATTAAGTGGTGGCTCTCTCTAAGTATAATTTGACAGTAAGTAAAGAGAGAGATTTTGTTGTTGTTTTTATTATTCTAGAGACACCGTACACCCTTGAAAGGATCCTGCCTGGCTTGCTTCCATTTTATGGGGTGGTGGACAATAGCGTACAATTCAACAAAATACAAAGAGCAGTGGAAAACTTTTTCAGATTCTACATATCTTGTGATGTTATGCTGTTCAACAGAAAAAAAATTATACCAGTCTGTCAACAACAAATGATAGTAACGTATGTTTTGTTTTGTTTCAGGAATGTTTACCCTTGCAGAAGTTGCATCACTTAATGACATTCAGCCAACTTATCGCATCCTGAAACCATGGTGGGATGTATTTATGGATTATCTTGCTGTTGTTATGCTAATGGTTGCCATCTTTGCTGGAACCATGCAGCTGACCAAAGATCAGGTGGTCTGCTTGCCAGTATTGCAGTCTGCTGTAAATTCAAAAGCACAACCCAGCATATCAGGGAATGCTGATGTTACACCAGGATTTGAAACAACCACTGATCAAGATAAAGGAATGGCAATGAGAACAGTTTCCTTTGAAAGTGCACCTACCATAACACCAGACATACCACTAAGCAGAACGACCTATTCTCAGTTGCAATCTACTGTATCAAATCAGGAGCCGAAGAATGAGAAACAGGATTCTTCAGGCCGAAAAACCAATTTGGATTATCAGCAATATATATTTATTAACCAGATGTGCTATCATTTGGCTCTTCCTTGGTATTCAAAGTATTTTCCCTATCTTGCTCTCATACATACTATTATTTTAATGGTCAGTAGCAATTTTTGGTTTAAATATCCCAAAACATGCTCAAAAATTGAACATTTTGTGTCTATATTAGGAAAGTGTTTTGAATCCCCTTGGACTACAAAAGCATTATCTGAAACAGCATGTGAGGACTCTGAGGAGAACAAACAGAGACTAACGGGTGCCCAATCCCTGCCAAAGCACGTTTCCACTAGCAGTGATGAAGGAAGCCCAAGTGCTAGTACGCCCATGATAACCAAGACTGGCTTCAAGTTTTCAGCTGAAAAGCCAGTTATTGAGGTTCCCAGCATGACTATTTTAGATAAAAAAGATGGAGAACAAGCCAAAGCCCTGTTTGAAAAAGTTCGAAAATTCCGAGCCCATGTGGAGGACAGTGACTTGATTTATAAACTCTATGTTGTCCAGACAGTCATCAAGACAGTCAAGTTCATATTTATTCTTTGCTACACAGCTAACTTTGTAAACGAGATTAGTTTTGAGCACAACTGCAAGCCAAAAGTGGAGCATTTGACTGGCTATAAGGAATTTGAGTGTACACACAATATGGCTTACATGTTGAAAAAGCTGCTTATCAGCTACATTTCTCTCATTTGTGTGTATGGTTTTGTCTGTCTGTACACACTCTTCTGGTTGTTTAGAATACCCTTAAAAGAATATTCCTTTGAGAAGGTCAGAGAAGAGAGCAGCTTCAGTGATATTCCTGATGTCAAAAACGATTTTGCATTTCTTTTGCACATGGTAGATCAGTATGACCAGTTGTACTCCAAGAGATTTGGTGTCTTCTTGTCAGAGGTAAGTGAAAACAAGCTGCGTGAAATTAGTTTAAACCACGAGTGGACATTTGAAAAACTTCGGCAGCATGTCTCCCGCAATGCACAGGATAAGCAAGAGCTGCATCTCTTCATGCTATCAGGGGTCCCTGATGCAGTGTTTGATCTGACAGACCTGGATGTGCTGAAACTTGAGCTGATTCCTGAAGCAAAAATCCCAGCTAAAATCTCCCAGATGACCAACCTTCAAGAGCTTCATCTCTGTCACTGCCCTGCAAAGGTTGAGCAGACTGCTTTCAGCTTCCTCCGTGACAACTTGAGATGCCTTCACGTGAAATTCACAGATGTTGCAGAAATTCCTGCTTGGGTGTATTTGCTCAAAAATCTCCGTGAGTTATACTTGATAGGCAACTTGAATTCTGAAAACAATAAGATGATAGGGCTTGAATCTCTCAGAGAGTTAAGACACCTTAAAATTCTCCATGTGAAGAGCAATTTGACCAAAGTCCCCACCAATATCACAGATGTGGCACCGCATCTAACAAAACTAGTAATTCACAATGATGGCACCAAGCTTGTGGTACTGAATAGCCTTAAGAAAATGATGAATGTAGCTGAGTTAGAACTACAGAACTGTGAACTGGAGAGAATTCCACATGCCATTTTCAGTCTGTCTAATTTACAGGATCTGGATTTAAAATCAAATAGCATACGCACAATTGAAGAAGTCATCAGCTTCCAGCACTTAAAAAGACTTACTTGCTTAAAGTTGTGGCACAATAAAATAGTCAACATTCCTTCCTCCATTACCCATGTAAAGAACTTGGAGTCACTTTATCTCTCCAATAACAAACTCGAATCCTTGCCAGTCGCAGTGTTCAGTTTACAGAAACTCAGATGCTTAGATGTAAGCTACAACTCAATTGCAGCAATTCCAATGGAAATTGGATTGCTTCAAAATCTGCAGCATTTGCATATCACAGGAAACAAAGTGGATATTTTGCCAAAACAGTTGTTTAAATGTGTGAAATTAAGGACTTTGAGTCTGGGGCAAAACTGTATTACCTCGATCCCAGATAAAATTGGTCAGCTCGTGCAGCTAACTCACCTGGAACTGAAGGGAAACTGCTTAGATCGGCTACCAGCTATGCTAGGACAATGTCGGCTTCTCAGGAAAAGCGGGCTTGTTGTGGAAGATCACCTCTTTGACACTTTGCCTTCAGAAGTTAAAGAAGTATTGAATCAAGACACAAGCATCACCTTTGCTAATGGAATTTAAAAACAGGTGTAATCCTCAAGCAACTGACTTCCAAGCAGCAAATGCTAATGTACAAGTTATTACAAGATCATGAATTTTAGAAATACTGGAATCTTTATAAGAAAGAACTATTAGCAGGATGATAGGTGATGTAACTGAGTGTTCAGTGTTTGTAGCATTTTAAATGATCATTTCCAATTTTTTTGAAAGAAAAAACCCTTAATCTCAATTCTTTTTCTTTTAAATTGTTTGTAACTTGGATGCTGCCGCTTTTGAATGTTTACAAATTGCTTGCCTGCTTAAAGTAAATGATGGATTAAATTGATGACCTTTTTCTTACTATATAAGTTATTCTTTAATGTCTGGACTTTATTTCCCCCACCCCCCCCAATAATGCACAAAAGTAAGTGGTTTCTACTACAGTATTATCCTAAAAGCACTTGCAATGCACATTGGTGTGTAATGTAGTGTTAATTCTCATACATTTTTAAGGAAACTAATCTTTGTAGCTGCTGCCTCACTAACTGAGGACGTATGTCTGCATTTGATGTTGTGAACTGCTGCAAAACTTCCAATTGTTTTACAAAGGGGTATGTGATTTGCTTGTGGGACCAAAGCTCTCCACATCCCTCACCAACAAGGCCTGATTTTTTGGATGGGATTCCCATCATAATCCACCAGTACTAGAGCCCTCGTCCTTTGCACACAGTGCAATTTCTGCTAAGCAGTGAAGGCCTTTCCACATTTCAGAACTGATTTGTGTTGCCCCACTGTGCTCCCAGATACTGCTAACTGGAGTGGTGATAGATGGTCAAATGTAGATCTCTACAACTAAACTGTTGGATTGGCCCTAGGACAGGTACTGAACTTCATCATTTTGAATTGTTTTGCAAGGTGATGGTGGAAGGTCTTTAGATAAAGATACAGTGGTTTTACTACTGCTGCTTTACTCCTCTGCAGAGCCTTCCATCCAGAAATCTCACCATGCTCTAGAAGTACTAATGAATGTTTTGTCTTACAACACCTGCGCAAAGGAGGTGGGAATCAGCCCTATTTCTCAATTGTGGAATGTGAGACACAAAAAGGCTATGACTTGCCCAGGTGCACACAGGAGGCCTGACAGTCTGTGCTTTTAGCCGCAAGATAATCCTTCCTCCAAACAAATCCAATTTTGGGGTCATTTAAGCATTGAAAATGTTAGCACAGGAATCTATAAACACTTGCCAGATGAGGCATGAAATAAATTGAGAAAAAGCAGCCAGCAGAGTGTATTGTTTTTCAATTGACTTAGCATTGCCTGAATCACTACAGAAGTAAATGCAGAAGTGTAAACTGTTAATCTGCAAAATCACCTGCTGCAAAGCTTGTCCACTTAAGTGCCATCTACATGGAAATAATTACTGTGCTGGGAGATCTGATTACAAGTTAGACTCCTGTAATGGCTAAAACAGTTCTCTACTGAAGAGTGGTTGGGTACTGAACTGTGCTACAGCCTTACTAAAATCCAAGGGCCTGATTCTCCTCATGCACCAGTGCTGCTGTGGTGGAACTCCACTGACTTCTGTAGAGCTACTCCCGATTCATGTCACTGTAAATAAGGGCATGTCTGCATTTGAAACTTGCTTCCGGTTTTGTGTATCTGTGTTAAGTGATCTGCAACAAGTGTTGCATGAGCGGTTCAGACGCATGACATTATTACCTCGTGATTAAGGTAGGTTTTGCCTTATATCAGTTCTACCATAGAGCACAGCAGTGTTTTGAAACAAGCATTCAGCATTCTGGTCAGGCATCCCATGGTGCATTGCTCTGCTTCTGTGCTCAGTGCTTTCTGGGAGTGTTTGCATTATGGGACTGTGACATTTTGAGGATCGCTCAGGCCAGTAAGGTGCTCTGTCAGTGCCCATCTTGGAACTTCGGGTGCCATAATGCTGTGCTGCTATGGCTCAGAACCCTGGCACCAGTAGCCCACCCCCAAGCATAAAGGTCTCAACCTGGCCTGTACCAGCCTCGTTGTCACTTGCAGGCTGGTGTCACCTGATGGCCCTTGTCACCTGATGGCCCTTCCAAACCTAAGAGTTCCCAAATCCGTCCACCCTGAGTTCTTGTCTACCAGACACTCAGACTTCCCCCTCTGGTTCATCACTCCAAAGGTATGAAACCTGACCCCCAACACCAGCTTATTTGGGCACACACACTCCACACAGTTTGTACACCAGAGACTGCCTTGGGGTAAAAATAAAGAAGTTTATTTAATAGAAAAATCACTGATTCAAAGATGAAATAATAAGGGAAAGCAAACACCAGTTACAGAGAAAATAAACATAAAGACACAACTTCAAGCTTTGCACTTCTATATTATATAAATTTCCTTTTCTAACACAAGTTACCTACTGCCATTGAACAATTTCCCAGCATGACCACCTCCATACAGGGGATCCAGCATTGACAGGCAGCCACTATCTCCTCCCAACCTTCAAGACTGTTCCTCCAGTTCTGGATCAAGAGCTCAGTTTCAAGCCTCCTTTTCAAAAAGACTTTTTTCCTTTTTTTTCCTCCTGGCATGGTGACCATGGTTATGTGGGTGGGGAAATTCTAGCCGGGGTGTCTGTGTTCTCCCATTAACTTTGCGGCCCATCATTTGTCTTTTTCTGGGTTGAACAATGCTAAGTGTTTGGGGCTAGTCTCATTGGGTCAGGAAGCAGCCCTTTCTTGCTTGGCTGACCATTCCCCTGCTGTGAGATGGAGGTAAAGCTTTAAGAACCCAGTTCTCTATATACATAAATTCATAACCACTATGTCTATACATATCTTGTGATGACCATCAACCTCAGAACATTACAAGCTTCCATAAAAGACCTTACTCAACATATTTTTATACATAATAACATTATATACAACCAGTTGATTCAGTTATTTATTCTTTGGAGTCATATCCCTGGGGGTATCTGTACCCTGATCGTCATGGGGATACCTACGGAAAGGCACTAGAATTCTGAGGCTTGGGTCAAACTATGTATTTGCCATGATTCCTCTCCTTTCACCCCATCATACATTGGGCTTTGCAAGCCAATGCCTTCTTTAAAGCTCTGTGAGGCAGCATGAAGCACTGGTGAGCTCTGCAATCATGGTGATGACTATAAACAGGCCACTACAGGTCTGTGTACAGTTGTGCAATGACCTCACAACCAGGCAGTAAGGCACCAAGGGATGAGGCTCACATTGAGCAGACACTTCTCCTAGACCTTTACATGGAATGCTTCATTCAGTGGACTGCTGCTTTTTCTGGGCTTGACCAACAGGCATGGACCGATGGGACAGGATAGTGCTACAGGCTTGGGATGACCAGTAGTGGCAGCAGAACTTAAGGAGGAAAATGCCACTTTCCTAAAAACCTGCAGAGCTCACCCTGGAGCAGCAGACCTCCTACATGAGAGCTTCCCTCAGCATAGCAAAGCACGTGGCCATCAATCACCTTCTGGAAGTTCACCACTGCCAGTTGCAAGTAGTCCATATTCCCACTGCTCCAGCTTACAGTTAAAAACCCCCATAACTTGGTTCTGTAGAACTAGACCATTGCCTTGACCTTGAGGGCTAATTCTTTCAGCCAACTGAGCCTTGTCACTCAGCTTCCTCTGAAACACTCAAATTTTTTCTTTAGTGAGGAGGTGATTTCAATCCTGACCTTTACTTAGCATAGCAGCAGTTCTTAATTCAAAGAGAACCTTTTCAGAAGGGGAGGAAAAGGTAGTCTTCCTCATCATACATGAAGTGGTTAGTTTTCCCCATTATTTTCCCGTTTCTAATCTGACTATGTCCTGTTTAAAGCCTTGAAGCCATCCCTCTTCCAAAATAAGACTTCAAAAGACACGTACTTTTTTTTTTTTTTTTTTAGGAGAAAATATTACAAACCCTCTCCCTATCTGTTCTATTACGCAGTCAAATCCCCAGTTTCAGGAATTCCAACCCTAGAGAATGTTTTGGTGTTTCTAAAAATAAACAGGTGTGGAGAGTTCTTTACTAGGGTAGGGTAGACTTGAACATGGCCTCTTGCTGTACAATAGTAAATGAGGCTGTGTAGTCCTCTAAGGATTAGGTGGGGGGAAAACTAGTGTATACAGGAATACTTTTTGATGATAACTTTCCCATTGCCATATACAAATTTTTGTCACTGGGAGCCCCTTTCATTTGGCTAGAGGAATTATTTTCTTCCTCAAATCCTGTGCATTCCAGAGGGAGATTCTCTAGGATATGTTTGCCTTTTATAGAGTTTGGCAGTCAATTCACCAGGTCTTCTAAAATGAGCATCTTAATGCTATAAAATTAAGACAGTGCTCATCACCTAAAGGATTTACAAAATTCTTTAAAGATCTATAAATGTAACTTGTCTGGAATTTTTACTCTGTTTCCAACTTCTTTGCTGGACATGCAAACATCCCACTACAAATGTAACAGGTTGCCTAGAGAGAGGCCAGTTCAAGCAGAGGTCATGCTCTTTACAAACTAGTTGACTGTCTCCCTTGCAGTAAAGCCAGAGGTTCAGGATGTATACTTCCAAGCCACTACTCCACCTAAGTTTCCCCCTGCCCAAATTGCTCTGCCACTCCCTTGGAGGGGTGGGCTCTTCAGGGGGAAAAGGGACAATATCCAGAGCTAGTGTAGGTCTGTCATCACCATACAGCTAGGGTAGCTTAGAATTCCTCCTTACCTGTAAGGGGTTAAGAAGCTCAAATAACCTGGTTGGCACCTGACCAAAAGGACCAATGGGGAAAGAAGATACTTTCCAATCTTGGGGGTGGAGAAGGCTTTGTTTTGTGTGTTCTCTTGGGAAGCAGAGAAGCATCAGGTCAGAAAACTCCTTCTATAAACCATCCTAAAAGTCTCTCATATTACAAAAATTGTACGTAAAAGCCAGGCAAGGCGTGTTCGATTATCTTTTGTTCTGCTTGTGAATTTTTACTTTGCTGGAGGGAGGTTTATTCCTGTTTTTTGTAACTTTGAAACTAAGCCTAGAGGAAGTTCTGTTGTGTTTTTGAATCTTTTGTTACCCTGTAAAGTTATTTTCCATCCTGATTTTACAAAGGTGATTTTTATCTTTTTTAAAAATAAAATCCTTCTTTTAAGAACCTGACTGATTTCTCTATTATCCTGAGACCCAGGGGTTTGGGTCTGTGATCACTTTGTAAACAATTGGTTAGGATATTATTCTCAAGCCTCCTCAGAAAGGGGGGTGTAAGGGCTTGGGGTGATATTTTGGGGGAATAGGAACTCCAAGTGGTCCTGATTCTTTGTTAAATCACTTGGTGGTGGCAGCGTACCGTCCAAGGGCAAATAATTTGTGCCTTGGGGGAGTTTTAACCTAAGCTGATAGAAATAAGCTTAGGAGGTCTTTCATGGGGGGTCCCCACATCTGTACCCTAGAGTTCAGAGCAGAGCGGGAACCCTGACAAGGTCTTTGCAAGGGGACTCAGGAGAAGGCCAGATAGACATTTGCTGTTGGGGAAGGAAGGAAATAAGAGGAAGTGGGGAACTGTAATGTACCCCTGCCAGCAGCCAGCACCATGAAAAATCAGGAAACATCTTGATGATCAAGTTATCATCACAGGGTAATCAGCACAAAGCAGGTCATATTCTACGTAAGGTGGCACCACTTATTTCACTAATGTTTCAACCTGCCCTTGGGTATGGTGCCCCCTGGTGATCCAGTACTCCCCATGTCTGAAGGTTCTGGCCCTGGTCTAGAAAGGATATCCAGTATTTTGTTAAATGTATATGACTTTGTGTCAGACAAGGAAATCAGATCATATTCCACTTCTTGAATTATCTTCATCATCAGTCATGTGTATCTTTGTTTGAAGAGGGAAATATTACCCATTGTGTTCACTAAGTCACTATAATATGTTCATGTTAAAACAATTTTATTTTCCAAGTGGAATACCCTGCCAGAAATACATCACAAGATTTAATCTAATTAACCTTTTCCTCTTTTCATTTATTAATGTCAAAAATTGAGCATTTCAAAATTTAAAATCGTAGTAATCATGAAAATGGTGTTTGGCTGCTGTATTAATTACAACCAGCTGGTTTTCCAGTCTCATGTGATCTGCTCCTGTGTTGAGAGGGGAGGCTCTGATCCATGCAACAATGTCGAGTGGTTTTTTTGTTCAGTTGGTCACAAAAATCTCAGGGAACCTTAAGAGCCCTAGCCTGGGCTACACCTAGCAATGGTCAGTCACTGTCTGGATAGGTTTCAGTAGGGCCTCCATCACTGGTAGCTGAGCACCTGCCAAAATTATATAGCATACGTATACAGAGAGCAACTGGGCTTTGTTTACTTGGTGTTGGGGTTTTGGGGGGTTTTATGTGTGTGTTTGTTAGTTTTCTCATTTTCGGGGTTTTATTTTTAATGTGGTATTACTGCCAGAATAGTGGGTCAAAGCAATGGCATTTGTATTTACTTCTGAAAATTCTGGGGTTAGTAGTCATCCGAATCTCTTGTAGGAGTGAGTTCCAGATTTCAATCCTCAATCACCAGGAAAATAGCACTCATGTGCCAGAGTTTAATATTTGAGGATAGCTATTCCATGGGTCTGGTGGAATGTAGCTGTTGCAGGAAGCCAGGATTGTGCAGAACGCAACAGTCCCTCAGGTCACTTGGGACAATCCCATGGAGGGTTTTGAAGAGGAGGACTGAAATCTTGAATTTGACCTGGTAATCCAGTGCAAAATGTAGAGCTATGGGGCATCAGCTATGTTGCTGAACTTATGGGTTGCTGTTCTGAACCAACTATATCAGGTTGCCTAAGTACAAAGAAATACAATAATTAACCTGGGGGTGGGGGGCATTCATATGTGGATCATTATGGGGAAGTCTAGAACCAGGTAAGAAGGATGGCTTAGTGGATAAAGCATTGGATTTAGCACTTAGGAGATCTGGGTTCATTTCCTAGTTTAGGCACAGACTTTGTCTGACCTTGAGAAAATCATGTATGTTTTCCTCTACCTGAGTTCCCCATCTATAAAATGGAGATAGTACTTCCCTAACACACCAGTCTGCCGTAAAGGTAAAATCTATTAATGAATGTGACATGTTCAGATACTATGGCAGTGAGGCCATATAAGTACCTGTATAAATAGAAATGCAAGAGTTTTCTTGCTAGCTGCAGATAGACAACAGAGTCCATTGACATAGTTGTATTTGCAGTGTAGGCGATGCCAAGTCCTATTCTTGTGCGCAAGTAAAGAAACTATTTGATTTAGATAATAAAGTAGCATAGTCATAGCTCATAATAGATTGCTGTCTTCCTAACATTTGGCTTGGGCCATCCCATTCCAAGCAATTAGAATCTTGGTGCAATAGAAGGACAGAAGATTTCCCAGTTGATACTGCATGAAAGCAGTTACACAGTTCTGTTTTGAGTACTTCAAGGGAGCGGCATGTTTACAGATCTTGCTCAAACTGGGTGCACAGATTACTACAGCCTACAGGCAGGTTTAAACTGCAAAACTGGCACTTGCCCAACAAAAAGTCAGTCTAGGTCCTTTTATTTAAATAGACGTTGTCTAATTAAAAATGTTGTGCAAACTTTTGTTACGAGTAATCCTTAAGATTACCAGAATTGAAAGATTAAGGGGGGCACGAACTCAAATTTTTCCTAGTTTGTTTTTTTTTAGTCCACAATGGTAGCCAATGTAAATGGCACAGTTAACATTCAGCTTAGGAAATTCTTTGCAACCCATTAGGTATTTTAATGCTACAGAACAGTGACCAGTTGATACTGGATAAATGTAGTTATACAGATCTCTCTTGAGTTCTTAAACTAAGGGAACAAAACATTTCTGAATTCTGCTGAAACTGAGTATGTACATTAATGTGACATATGAGCAGGCTGGAATTGCAAACTGGCATTTGCACAGCTAGTCAGCCTCCCTTTAACCATGTTGAGGGATCCCTATGGTTTAACGACATTCCCTGTAATGGCTGTATTTGTAGCATAGGTGGAGCTTTAGAACTAAACTCACAAATAGATTTGCAAAAAGACAATTTACAGCCATGTATATATTCCAGGGAAAAGGGTGGATATACAACACATCTAAAGGAATACCCCCTTGCCTTCTTGTTAATGAAATGCAACCAACTCTGGGATGTAATTTTGGCAATTGACCATGTGCAGTACACCATCACTACACAATTCTTTAGGACAGGAGTTGAAGAGCCAATATCTGTTTATAACCACAGGTGGAATCTTAGGCAGTGAGAATATAATTAAGCAAACTGGAATTCAGCCAGGCTGCATCCATTCCCCTTAGGGCTGAAGATCTTTAATAACTACAAGGGGTCAGGACCCCAGTTTTCTGTCTTATGTAAAGTGGATGTCTCCAACGTCACATTGCCCCTTGATACCTTGGGTAATGCTGAGTGATTGGTTTAGTAATGACTGATTGGGAAGAATGCCACCAGCTAAATCACCTCCACAATGTTCTGCAGCAGGTCTCATTCAAGCACAGATCAAGTCTGGTTCTGCTTAACTTGAAATCGATGCAACAAGTTGTACACACAAACAAAAAAGCTTTAGTTGAGATTTTTTTCTACCTGAATTTGTATTGCAAATAAATGTGCACAGGTGAGTCATCTGTCAACAACCAATTCTGTGTGTTTGTGTGTTATCTGCTCCTGCTAAACTATCTGTTCCATCTTATATTTAGCTGTGACATTCTAAGTTTCCCAGACTCGAAGAAGAGCTCTGTGTAAGCTCGAAAGCTTGTCTCTCTCACCAACAGAGGTTGGTTCAATAAAAGATATTACCTAACCTATCTTGTCTCTGCTCTTAAGGTCTTAAAAATTGTAGACGTTTCTACAAGCATCTCTTCCCGCCACTTTAATGCAATGTCTGTTCAGTGAACATCTGTATGGTGCAACTTGAAACGATAAGAACACCCAGGATCGCCCTTAGGGTAGTTTCCCCAGCAGATCTTAGAATGGGGAAGAGTTTTCCTGTGTTTTAGCTCTTATTTCAATCACTACTAGATCGCCCCTCGTAGTGGTTGACATATTTGTCTAATGCCCTGAGTGTACTGTATCTGAGAGCTGTCCTGAGAAGCTGCACCCATACATATAATGTAAAGATAATTTCATTTATACTTGTTGCCACTCTAGTATATTTGCAAAGAAGAAATCACCATAAGGCACAGAAAATATACAATAGGAAAGGGATTATACAGTTGCCACTTTACTGTTTCCTACCTAAAGGATGTTCGTGCTGTTGGCAAGTTTTGAAGTTTCATGAAGAACATAAAGTTGCATGTAAATTATAAAACCCCATTTCGAGAGGCCTGAGCCTGACCTCAATCCCAGGCATATTGGATTCTATGGAAACAACTTTCTACTTCAGACTTATCTTTCTTTCTCTCAGTTGGAGATCTGAAAGTATCTGTCTACCTAGGCATTTATATGGCTCCCTACCAGAATCCCATCTGAGCACCATATTCAGCAAAGATATCTGTGCTTTTAAATGGTCACCCCAATAGGTCCAGTTAAAATGATTGACACAATGAGATCGTACAAATAAGTGCATGTATCGTTACCACCCTTGCCACGTGCTTAGGCAACTTAAGTCAAGGGGAAATTTCCCACATTGGAGCCAAAAAGTCCAAGCTTGGGAAGCTCTGTTTCATAATGGTTGTTACCCTTTGATTGGCAGGCTACACACAAGGTGATGCACAACATTTTAATACCAGGATAAGTACATCCCTCTTAAAACCCAGCTTCCTGTGTTGAAACCATTGTGAAAAATGGCTGAAAGTCCTTGGGACTTGAGCCATGTGCCCCTGCAGAAGCCCATATCTTTGTCGACCTCATCCCCCAGTTAGCAGAATCCAAAATTTCTTTTATGATTACAGAGTGACTGAAAAGGGAATGACAAAAGGATGTTACCTGCTATTGGGGCTTTATTTTAAGTAGGATGTTTGCTCAGAAAATAGTGACTCTGCTACTAATATATCTTTTGCCTTCCTGACTCACTCCTGGCCAACTCTCCTCTCCAGCTGCCTGAAGCCTTCCCCCTCCTGATCTGTGAATCTCCAGGGCAGGAGAGAGGCGAGAGCAGCAGATTCATCACACTACTCTGCTGGCCAATTAATGTTCAGCTGATTTATCACAAACACATTCTTGACTTGTGCTGCAGCTCCACACAAACCCAAAGGCTGAACTGTCAAGTGCTCCCCCTGTTTCTGCTCAGCCGTCACTCTGGCAAACTTGCTTTAAGGTTGATTGGAGTTTTCCAGAGTAAGGCATGAGTAAAAGCCGGGGGGGGGGGGTCTGACTCCCCACTGCCTTTCACTTTGTGTAGTGACTTACACCTCTAAATGTTGACCTGGTGACCAGATAGCAAGTGTGAAAACAAAAGTCAGTGTGTGTAAACGCTTTTTTTCGGTACTTTCTCGGCACTTTTGCCAACAAAATACTTCCAGCCCTGCGAGCGGCATTAGCTTTGTCAGCAGGAGAGTGCTCCTGTCGACAAAGCTACATTCACACTGCCACTTGCGTCGGCAAAACTTTTGTCTTTCGCTGGGGGAGGGGGGCTTTTTTAAGTGCCTGTGAAAGACAAAAGTTTTGTCAACAACTTTGCAGTGTAGACCAGCCCTATGTGGAGACTGAGCCCTGGTCTGCACCACGGGGTTAGGTCGAGCTTAGCCGTGTTGGGTCGATTTTAAAATGAATGCGTCTACACAACCAACCCTGTTCCGTCTACCTAAAGGGCTCTTAAAATCAACTTCAATTCTCCTCCCCAGCAAGGGGAGTAGCGCTAAAATTGACCTTGCTGGGTCGAATTTGGGGTAGTGCAGACACAATTCAACGGTATTGGCTTCCAGGAGCTGTCCCAGAGTGCTCCAATGTGAGCGCTCTGGACAGCACTTTCAACTCCAATGCACTAGCCAGGTACACAGTAAAAGCCCTGGGAAATTTTGAATTTCATTTCCTCTTTGGTCAGCGTGGTGAACTCAGCAGCACAGGTGACCATGCAGTCCCCCCAGAATTGCAAACGAACTCCAGCATGGACTGAAAGGGAGACACTGGATCTGATTGCTGTAGGGGAGAAGAATCTGTGCGGGTCGAACTCTGATCAAAATGAAGAAATGCTAATATGTATGCCAAAATCACACAGGGCATGGTGGAGAGAGTCACACAGGGACACACAGCAGTGCCACATGAAAGTTAAGGAGCTCAGGCAAGCCTACCAAAAGACAAAGGAGGCAAACAATTGCTCTGGGTCAGAGCCCCATACATGCTGCTTCTGTGATCATCTGCATGCCATTCTAGGGGCGGACCCTATCACTACCCCACCACTGTCCGTGGACACCTGCAAGGGGGGAATCTCATGCAACAGGGAGGAGGATTTTGTGGATGAGGAAGAGGAGGAGGAGAATGCACAGCAGGCAAGGGGTGAATCCGCTCTCCCCAGCAGTCAGGACCTTTTCATCGCCCTGGAGCCAATACCCTCCCAAGGTGGGATCCCCGACCCTGAAGATGAAGAAGGCACCTCTGGTGAGTGCACATTTGTAACTACAGTACAGGGTTTAAAAGCCATAGTGTTTAATGTTTGATTTGCCCTGAAGACTTGGGATGCATTCACGGCCAGTACAGCTACTGGAAAAGTCTGTTAACGTGTCTGGGGATGGAGTGGGAATCCTCCAGAGACATCTCCATGAAGCTCTCCGGGAGGTACTCTGAAAGCCTTTGCAGAAGGTTTCTGGGGAGGGCTGCCTTATTTCGTCCTCCGCGGTAGGACACTTTACCACACCAAGCCAGTAGCAAGTAGTCTGGAATCACTGCAGCACAAAGCATGGCAGCGAATGGTCCTGGGTTTTGTTTGCATTCAAGCAACATTTGGTCTTCATCTTTCTGTGTTAGCCTCAGGAGAGTGATATCATTCATGGTCACCTGGTTGAAATAGGGGAATTTTTGTACAGGAATAGTAAAAGGACCCCGTTCATGCTGGGTTGTTTGTGCTTGGCTAAAAGGGATCATCCTGGAGAATAGCCACGCAGCGGGGGGAGGGGTGAAGGGATCATCCCAGAGAATAGCCATGCAGTGGGGTGGGGGGAGGTGTGTGCTGCACATCCACCCAAAAAACACAGCCCCTCCTTTTAAATGTGAAACCCAACTGGCATTGCGTGCTGTGGGAAAGGATGGCGCTGCAGTTTGAAACCATTCCCACACGTTATGAAAGAGGAAGAAGCCACCCCCACATACCAAAAGGCTTACCATGCCTGCCTGGAAACTGAATTCTGTTGCCCAGCCGTGTGTGATGTGTCACCATACTGGCAGGCGCTCAATATAAAAGGCAAAATGCGACCTTGTACCTAAAGCACATGTGCTGTCTGCTGTGAATTGCTTGATTCACTTGATTGAAAGAGTCTCCTTTTTGTTCTCAGAAATGTATCATCTTAAATTTTACTCTCCCTTTTTATCTCCCCCCAGGTGCAAATGTTTCTTTGCTCCCCCTATCATCTCCATCCCTGAGGTTATTGCAGATTAGAAGGCAAAAAAAACCACGCTCACGATGACATGTTTTCCGACCTCATGCAGTCCTCCCACACTGATAGCTTAATGCAAGGAGACATTTAGTGGCAGAGGCCAGGAAAGCATTAAGTGAGCGCGAAGAGCAGAGGAAGGAGGCGATGCTGAGGCTAATGGGGGAGCAAACGGACATGATGAAGCATCTGTTGTAGCTGCAGGAAAGCCAACAAGACCACAGACCCCCCGCTGAATCCATTGTATAACCGCCTGCCCTCCTCCCCAAGTTCCATATCCTCCTCACCCAGACGCCCAAGAACGCGGGGTGGGAGGCTCCGGGCATCTAGCCACTCTACTCCAGAGGATGGCCCAAGCAACAGAAGGCTGTCATTCAAACAGTTCTAATTTGTAATGTGGCTACAATAAGCAATGTGGCCTTATCCTTCCCTCCTCTCGCACCCCACCCCACCCGGACTACCTTGTCAGTTATCTCACTTTTTTTTTTAATTAATAAAGAAAGAATGCATGGTTTCAAAACAATAGTTACTTTATTTCCTTTGCCAGCTGTGATCGAAGGGGGGAGGGTGGTTGGATTACAGGGAATTAAAATCAACAAAGGGGGCAGGTTTGCATCAAGGAGAAACACACACAGCTGTCACACCGTAGCCTGGCCAGTCATGAAACTGGTTTTCAAAGTCCCTCTGATGCACAGCATGCTTACCTGTGCTCTTCTAATTGCCCTGGTGTCTGGCTGCTCAAAATCGGCCTCCAGGGGATTTGCCTCAACCTCCCACCCTGCCATAAATGTCTTCCCCCTTACTCTCACAGATATTATGGAGCACACAGCAAGCAGTAATAACGATGGGAATGTTGGTTGCGCTGAGGCCTAACCTAGTCAGCAGACAGCGCCAGTGAGCTTTTAAATGTCCAAAGGCACATTCTGCCACCATTCTGCACTTGCTCAGCCTATAGTTGAACTGTTCCTTACTACTGTCCAGGCTGCCTGTGTATGGCTTCATGAGTCATGGGAACAAGGGGTAGGCTGGGTCCCCAAGGATAACTATTGGCATTTCAACATCCCAGACCAGAAAATTACCGTTGGGGAAGTAAGTCCCTTCTTGCAACTGCTCAAACAGCCCTGAGTTCCTAAAGATGCGAGCGTCATGCACCTTTCCCGGCCATCCCACGTTGATGTCGGTGAACGTCCCTTGTGATCCACCAATGCTTGCAGCACCATTGAGAAGTACCCCTTGCGGATTATATTCTGGTTGGCAAGATGGTCCGGTGCCAAGATAGGGATATGTGTTCTGTCTATTGCCCCACTACAGTTAGGGAACCCCATTGCAGCAAAGCCATCCAGTATGACCTGCACATTTCCCAGAGTCACTACCCTTGATAGCAGAACATCAGTGATTGTACTGGCTACTTGGATCGCAGCAGTCCTCACAGTAGACTTGCCCACTCCAAATTGATCCCCGACTGACTGGTAGCAGTCAGGCGGTGCAAGTTTTCACAGGGCTATTGCCACTTGCTTCTCAACTGCCAGGGCAGCTCTCATCTTGGTATTCCAGTGCTCCAGGGCAGGGGAAAGCAACAAAGTCCAAGGAAAGTGGCCTTATGTATGTGAAAGTTTCGCAGCCACTGTGTATCATCCCATACTTGCAGCACTATGTGGTCCCACCAATCTGTGCTTGTTTGCTGGACCCAGAATCGGCATTCCACTGTATCAATCAGCCCTGCTGCCACCATGATGTCCCAATTGCCACAGCCCGTGCTTTCAGGAATGTCTGTGTCCATGACCTCATCACAATCGTCCTCGTGCTGGCGTCTCTTAGCCAGGTTCTGCACATACTGCAGTATAATGCGCAAAGTGTTTACAATGCTCACAACAGCAGTGGTGAGCTGAATGGGCTCCATGCTTGCTGTGCTATGGCATCTGCACGGGTAACCAAGGAAAAAAAGGTGAAAATGATTGCCTGCAGTTGCTTTCATGGAGGGAGGGAAGGGAGACTGATGACATGTACCCAAAACCACCTGCGACAATGTTTTTGCCCCATCAGGCACTGGGAGCTTAAACCAGAATTCCAATGGGCAGAAGAGACTGTGGGAACTGTGGGATAGTTACTCACAGTGCGCCGCTCCATAAGTCGATGCTAGCCACAGTATTGAGGGGACACACTGCCGACTTAATGCGCTTAGTGGGGACATATGCAATCAACTGTATAAAATCGATTTCTAAAAATTGACTTCTATAAAATCGACATAATTTCATAGTGTAGACATATCCTTAGGTTGGCTTAATAATGCTGCAGGGGTATGGATTTTTCACACCCCTGAGTGACACAATTAAATCGACCCAATTTTCTAGTGTGGACCAGACATAAGTGCCCATGAAAGGGAATTGCACTGATATAATTAGATCAGTTTCTGAGGTCTGGCCTACACAAGGAATTTACACCAGTATAGCTAGTCTGTCAGAGATGTAAAATATCCACACCCCTCAAAGGTGTGGCTATACTGACCTAACCCCCAGTGTAGAGAGCGCTAAGTCAAAGGAAGATTCTTCCATCAACCTAGCTCAGGGAGGTGGAGTTACTATAGCGATGGGAGAAGCCCTCCTGTCGGCATAGGTCGTGTCTATACTGAAGCGCTATAGCGGCGCCGCTGCAGTGTTTAAAGTGTAGACATACCCTAAACCAATTTAGTTAAATTGGTACCATTTTCTCATGTAGCCAGGACTATAGCAATGCAATGCACCCTTCTAATAAGGGCGTGGCTACACTTCCATTTTATAGCGCTCTAACTTGCTGGCTCAGGGGCGTGAAAAATCACCCCCCTGAGCGCAGCAAGTCAGAGCGCTATAAAGCGTTAGTGTAAACAGGTTCTGAGCGCTGGGAGCTGTGCGCTCACGTGCGACCACATTCACACTTCAAAGCGCTGCCGTGGGAGCGCCCCCGGGAGAGTGCTTTGAAGTTTCCAGTGTAGCCATGCCACAAGCAAGGCCTCAGTGTTGTGGTGGCTTTGTTTATCTTCCTATTCCTGTTGGCTTGCTTTAGCTGTTTGTTTACCTACGAATAATTTGTTTAATTGAATGTTTTTAACATTCACTGTCATTCTAAAGGGCTACTAATTACTGATTCATTCAGTGGGATACAATAGCAGGAGGTGTAAAGCACGGAACAATTGTGAATGTATTGGACAGTCCACGCAGGAGAATCAATATAATTGAAAGCTAGTGTAAGGATAAAACAACCTGCTATTTTACTTTTTGCAAAATTCAGCATTAAGAGAATTAAGAGATTCAGAAATTGTTGTAGTTTTCTCAGCTTGTAGAGTAGTCATTCTAAGACCCTAAATTGCTGCTATCATGTTGACAGTGTGATTAGCACTGTATGAGACTCAAGTCCCTGTTGCAACTTAGAGTCTGAATATATAGAGAAGGATCAGGCTCAGATGCATTGGAGAACCTGGAGCAGGTCTAGATGGCCCTGCAGGTGGTGCTAACTTGTGGCCCAATTCTCTAACCTTTACTCGCATTGAGTAGCACTTACTCATGTGAGCAGTTAATGGAATTCCTTGTGAGAGTAACGGTGCTCAGTGCAAGAGCTGGAGAATTAGATACCATATGATGCCTACACTGGTTTCAGAGTAGCAACCGTGTTAGTCTGTATTCGCAAAAAGAAAAGAAGTACTTGTGGCACCTTAGAGACTAACCAATTTATTTGAGCATAAGTTTTCGTGAGCTACAGCTCACTTCATTGGATGCATCCCGAAAGCTTATGCTCAAATAAATTGGTTAGTCTCTAAGATGCCTACACTGTCATTGCTGTGGAAATTTCCTACCATAGCATGATGCTGGAAGCACGAGTGTAGTCGGCTTAGACTTTTTTTGCCATCACGCTGTCTAGAGCTGCTCTGAGCAGGTGTATGGGACATGCTGGTAAAAATGCCTTGAACCCTGAGTACAACGGTGCTCTCTGCATCACTGCCACCCAGGGAAGTTGGCTTGATTACTGAGGAGGGCAGTGAAGTACATGCACCCTATTGTCTGGGAAGCTATTCTTGTGTTACCCGACTACACAAAGTGTACCCACAAAATATGGTGGATAAATACTCATTATAAGAAGTTACTGTTTCTAATAAAAAAAAATGTCTCTTTTTAAGGCTTTTTACATGGATGCCAACCTTTCAATGAACTTGAAACCAGTCCTAACATATCATGAAAAGCAAAGGAATGTAAATGTCCTGCAATACATGGGCATTCAAAGTGCTAACTGTTCTCTCTGACACAGTGTGTTGGAGCTCTAGCCTATGAGGCATATAGTTAAATGAGCACCATTGTCTGAGTCTTTTAAGAAACCTGGGCTGTTTCTTAGAACTTGATCAATAGCTGAGATACAGTGGTGAAGTATTTCAGCCCTTCCCCTTTTAATCTTTTTTTTCTTTTCTTTTTTCCCCCTGTTTCCAAGACTAGCTCCTGTGGCTTTACAGTCCCGAAGAAATGGTTCCAGTCTTTTTCCAGATGCCTCTTTAGAAATTTGCACACTTGAACCATTGTGCAGAGCAGTTCCTATTTTAACCTGCTAAAAGTTTGACAGCACTTGAAATACTCTCTCTGAAGTCTCTTTATTTTTCCCCACTGTGATTTTGTTTTTTCTTGCAAAGATTTCTTCGTTACATCAGGCTAACTCCAGCCTCTGAGACCTTTTGTTAGACAAAAGAAGAGAAAGCATTTAGAGGGGCCCTTTATATACTTCTGAATTCCAATTATCTCCTCCGTGAGAAACAACATGCTATCTTGGGGTTGCTCAAATAAATCACTTGGGAAAACACCTTTCCTCCTTTGCTGCTGGTTTGGAGCTGTACAAGTTGAAAATATTTGGTCTGATCCTGCTCCTACTACAGTCTAAGTCTAAATTTCCATTGACTTCAGTGAGATCATTCCAATTCTCTCTGTGAATATTGATTCTAGGAAAAATGTCAGTTTTCTTTCTAAATTAGTTTGCCACACATCTAAGATGACTACATCAGAAGCTTCAGGAATCTCATAGTTCTAGAATTTGAGGTAAAGTGGCAAAATTCCCATGATTTAATTATCGTCTACTTTTCTGGGGAATAGGAAGCCATCAAATTGGCTTCAATGGAATTATTTGCCCGAGTAGGTGTTCACCATTGTGAGTAAGAGTTGTACAATCTACCACATAGCTTCTGTAAAAACAAATTTTACAAAGCCTAAAATCAATAGAAATGTCTCCATTGTCTTTTTATTTCACTGGAGACTGTTGTTTGTGAAACAAATAAACATTTGCCTACAGTCTTTCCTGGTCAAGCACAGCATCTTTCTAAATGAAACTGACTTCACTGAGTCTTATTGTCCAAGAAACTCAAAGAGCAAATAAAAAAGCCCAGTGTTGATTGTAATCTGGGTTTTAAATTATTCTGTTCTAAAAAGCCAAAGGTGCAATTAGTAACATAGACTAAGAAATGTGTTTACAACATATGAATTTAACATTGTCCCTTTTATTCACAAATCAAGTGCGGCATGGTGGGAGCCTATTTATGCTGTGCCATCATTGGGCCTCACCTCTGAACTGCAGAGAGACCATACCTAGAACAGTTCATTCCCTCTACCCATGGACTCCTTTTTGCTGCAGCTGCCAAGAAGGGTTCCAGCTAGTGCCATCCATGACGAAGGTTTTGTGATGTGACCCCAGCCTGTTGGGAACTGCTCTAACACCATCGATTTATTTCACATCCAGCAGTCCATTGAACAGCTTCTAGATGGTAAGAGTATGTGATAGCTGGTGATACGATCTGCATTACTGACTTAGATGTGATAGGGCTTGATCCCTCATCTAGCCATTTTTTACTACCCTTAAGCCACAGAGTCTAGAAAACTGCCTTAAATGGGTAGCTAGTGATTCCCCTTATGTAGGGAAATCTCAAGTTGATGTAGAGATATTTATTCTTTGTTTGTACAGCACCTGGTACAATGGAGTTCTGGTCCATGATTGTGACTCCTAGGTGCTACAGTAATAAATACTACTAATTAATAATAATAAATATGCTGGCTCTATGCCACTCCCGTTCAGCCCTCTGACGTACGAGTGTGCCAAGGATGATCAAGGGCTTGTGGAATGGTCCCTGAGGCAGTGTTACAGCAAGTTTAGGATAGAACAGCCTTGAAGTTTCTTTAATTAATGCTGGAAGCCAAACTAGTCCCCAGCTTCCCCAGGATCAGAGCTTCTCAAAGATGGCTTTAAGTCACTTTTTCCCTGTCCCCCCTGAAATTTTGTATCAAATATAGTTTGACCAAACCTGAAGATCTGGTCCAAAAACTCCAAGTCCTACTACTAACCAATCCTCTAAGCCAGCCAAGACCACCTTTCATAGCATTTAGTTTTCTGTTGTTTATAATGATTGGCTATATAGACGCATTGGGATTTCTGCTCTTGACAATTGGATACCCCAGACTTTTGCAAAGATGAATTTTGCAAATCTTCTGTGTAACTTGGATGACCATCTTATTTTGCTCTTCCATGGGTATGTTTTTCTTTGTCTATCTTGGAGAGTTTTAACAGACTTTTGCAAAGGGTGGAGGAGAGAAGGCATTGCCCAGAAAAGAGAAGGGAATGAAGCACAAAGAGGTGGGAATCTCCAAAACTAACAATTGAGACCAATTTCCCTGAAGATCCAGCTCCAGGTATCTAAATTACAGCAGCGTCTAGTTACATCCTCAAATGGTAATACAATCATATCGAGCACATCACTGGAAAATCCTAATCTTCACTGTAGCCGCAACGTGGCTATCTCTAGAGAGTTTTCTACAAGCTTGCATTCCAAAAGGAAGGCAATATTAGAGAGGTGTTCCAGGGGACAGGCTATGGAATGCCATCTTAGGAACTACAGATTTTTTATAAAAGTATTGAGCAACCTTTGGTTCAGAAGTCTGAATTTTGATTTTAGGAGTACTGCACAAGAAAAGTTCCTTCTTCTGTTTTATAGGTATGTCAATTAGAGTTTTCTGTTTATTTTACTATGTAATAATTCATCTGTGTAATAACTACCCAAGGATCTCTGTGATAGTTACACAGGAATTGTGTATGCATGGGGCATGACTTTATACAATCAAAGGTCTCTGTTCTAATCTTAGATGATATACATCACAAGATACCCCTTTCAGATAAACCACTGTTGTCCTGTTTGCACACATGCAGTAGAAGACTGTCCAAATTGCATAGTGGTCCCATATACCTGAAATGTAGAATCTGGTCCCTAATCTTTGTGCCTAACACTTTACCAGATGTTGGTTATTTGCCATAGGAGTGATGTGCATACCAATACCAGTGATGTGCATACCAGTACTGCATGAGTGCTTTGACTGCAGACACTATACTGGACAAACTATGGGTCAACCCACTCTATTGCTTACTCACATTTGTGTTATTTATGAAGGCATCCCTAGATACCCAGAGCTTGGAAGAGAAGGGCTGGGGCAGGCATGCTGATATATCCCAATTCCAAGGGCTGTAATTATGTATGTACATTTTTACTTTGTTAATATGTTCTTCATTAATAACAGTGGGCTCAATCTAATTCCCACTGAAATCAATAGAAAGACCCCCCCATAGGATTTCAATGAAATGGGCTCAATTTGTATATTTTCAAAAATTGTTTCATTTCAGCTTGGTCAGGATAATGATCACCTGACCAGGAAAGTAGCCAAGAGCAACACCCATTCCTATATAAGGAATAGTTTTATTTACAGGGCTGGCTCTAGGCACCAGCAAACCAAGCACGTGGTTGGGGCGGCACATTTCAAGGGGCGGCATTCTGGCCTCCCCTCCCCCCCCCTTTGTTGTTGTTGTTTGTTGTTGCTTGGGCAGTTGTGCTCTCGGAGCTTGGGGCGGCAAATGTTTTGCTTGGGGCAGCAAAAAACCTAGAGCTGGCCCTGTTTGTTTGAGACAGAAGGGTTTGCAAAGGAATAAGAACAGCGTATGGCAATGAAGAAGTGTGTTTATGCTAATATAATAACATATCATACAGAATATTCTCTACTAAACTTCTTGAGGGAAATGGGAGAAAAGAGCAGCAGTTAAGTCTGGGCTGGTAAAATGCCCAGAGGCACCAAGGTACGGTAGGTCCTATTCCCTCCCTCATCTTCACTGTCTAATTATGCCATGCTTCTAAGCAGGTCGGGTGGTCAAATCAGAAGGATAGAATTCAATTTTTTTACAGCTAGTTCACATGTGGACCTTGTCCATGCATTGCAGAGGAACTAGGTGAGCTACACAAGCTTTTAAAAATGGCTGTTGCTAGTAGGTCTCTAGCACAGCTTTCCCACAGCAGTGTGGGCAAGGATCTTCTTTTCGTATGGGAACCATACTGTTGTGAAGCTAATCTAACGGCTTACTATGTGGTCTAGTCGATAGTGTGGTGTAGCTAGCATCTTGGACACAAATACCCTCTCTGGGAAACTGTGCTCGAACTAGACCAGCTGCAACTGGATAGCTGTACCTGGCGTGGCTGTGCTGTGGACAAAGAGGGGACTAAGGGAAACTGGTGATTGTGGTGTTCATTTCAAGGTAGTTCTCCATTCACTTATTGTGCTTAGTTTTCTTCTTACATATGGGATTTGGTTTAAATTTTAATTTGCCATTTGTCTTTTTGGCTTTTTTGAGAAGGCCAGATGTATTTGGTTTGTTGGCTTGTCTTTTTTCTTTTGGGGGGAAAAGGAAATATTATTGTCTGGAATGATTTGTCCCCACCACCACCATGCTGTTTTCTTCTGGGCTTTTGAGTTGGGGTTTTTGGAGGGTGCTCTTTTAAATCTTTGTTATGTTGGTGTCTATGCATACTGAGGTTGCTTTTTAGCACAAATTTCCACAAGAATGTTGCACCACACAGTGGCTGTTTTTATAATTCTGAGATTTCCCTATTGTCCCCAGAGCCCTTGGTACAACACACGGAAGTTCACATCACCTCCCTATTCCCACTTTTTTGCACGCATGCATGCTAGTCTCTGCCTTAAGAGAGGTGACAGTCTGGAAAAGTGGGAGTGAGGCACTTAAGGACAGACCTGCTGTGGCAGGACTGTGTGGTTAAGCTTGCAGAGTCCATGCTTGAACTAGTCTGATTCATGCAAATACATTTCTCTCTTTCTTACATTCAACAGCATTAAATTTAAACAAACAGACCCCAACTGGAAAAAACAACTCAGAAATGGGTATTGTATATGCAGGTTTTACTCCTCTTGAATAGTAAATTGTCTGCTGCAATTTGTGTCTTCCTCAGAGCAAAAGAAAACTTGTGTGTGTGTGTGGTGTGGAAAAAATGTAGCTATTTTCTTATATGGTAAATTACAAAGAATTCTGCCTACATTTGTAGTAATGTGTCTGTAAAATGTAGATGATTTGCCAAAAAATTGCAACCTAAAATCTTCAATATGTGCACTGTGGACTACAGTACATAACAAACCTGGTAAAGTCAGCTGGCAGTTTCTCCCAGGTCTGTGAAAAGTCCCTCCTGCAGCAGTATCTGGCAGGGCTGTAATATGATGATGTTCCTCTGAATGTTCCAGTTGGAAGTAGAAAATGATGATAGTCAGGGATTTCTTAGATGCAATTTTGTTTAGTTACAAAGAATGTACAAAATCTTGTGTCTCTGAACACAGAAGGAATAAATTTCTTTTGCTCATAACACCCAGAGCACTCTTTTCAGCCTACAGTCCTAACACAAAACCTCTTTTTTTTTTTTTTTTTGAGGTCAGCCACTGTACTTCCAGCTGCTCCTTTTGGCTCTTTCTCTCTCTCCCAGACTTCTTTCTTGTCCCTTCTGAGTTTCTTTGTGTTATGCCTTCCTGCACACCGCCCCCACCCATAACAGTACTCAGCAAAAGCTCTTGTATGGGTTCACACACATCTTTTTTCTTAGGTGGGGCGTGGGGCATATGCTTACCGTTATGATAGTCAAAGAGTGAGTTCACACCTATCCACCTCAATCCTTAACAAGGTTTCACGCATCTCGTAACACTAAATTAAAAGAAGGAGACACTGTGCATTCTCTTGGCTGGAGGCAAGGTACCAGTCTGAAATTGCTTCAGCGAAGGGAGAATTGGAAATAAAAAGCAAAAATATTGAAGATATTAGCACTTTCACATGTTGCCAACTCTTATAATTTTATCATGAGTCTTGCAGTAGTTAGTGCTTTTCTTAAAGCCCTAGCTGCTAGAATCAAGAAGCTCAGGCTTTGTCTACACTACCAAGTTTTGTCGACTACACTTAGATTGACAGCCAAAAGTTGACTTAATAAAAATTGGAAAAGCTTATTCACACTAGCCCCCTCTGGTGACAGATCATGTCCACATTGGGGGCACCGTCATTGACAGTGTGAGCAATGCACTGTAGGTATGTATCTCACAGTGCAGGGCAACACCTTTTGTCCCTTGGAGTTGTGGGAAGGCGGAGCCGATCGCGGTGCATCTTGGGACTGTGCTAAATGTCCCATCACGCATTTCTTTGTGTCCCAGCCCTCCACTGGCTTCTGGCTTTCTTTTGCACCATTTTTTCAATGGCCATTCTTTGCTGTGCACCCCGGCATCTATAGTGAGAAGGGATGGATCCTGCACTTCTGTCCTATGCTCTGTTAAATGTCATGAGGACATCGTGCATGACAGTGCAGGTAATCGTGAAATTACTGACAGAGGAAGACTCGCAGGCACCCGACATTCTGCATGATATGGATAGCAGCAACTTTAAATTGCTTTTGGCATTCACAGAGCAGCTGCATAGGGTAAACTGTCACTTTTGGGCTAGGGAAACCAGCACTGAATGGTGGGATCGCATTGTCATGCAGGTGTGGGATGAAGAGCAGTGGCTACAGAACTTTCGGATGCGTAAAGCCACCTTCCTGGAATTGTATGCTGAGCTGGCCCCAGACTTGTGGCACAAGGACACCAGAATGAGAGCTGCCATCTCAGTAGAGAAACATGTGGCCTTGCAACCATCTCAATAGAGCATGAGCTGGCCCAGACTGTGGACCTTCAGGAAGCAGTTCAAATCTTTGCATGGAAGAGGGCATGGAAAGCACCACTTTGATTATTCAAACAGATAAAAATGCCAGTGTTTACTATGCAGACAAGAAAAGTTACATTTGCTGTTCAGGCGTTTGAAAGTTAAGTGTTACTTAAAATTTTTGAACAAGGCATTTTAAGTTGTTAGTTCTCCTTTATTGGGGTAGGTAGCAGAGCAGTACCATGAGAGGAGGAGAACAGGAAGAAGGCAGAATTGAAACCTTTCAAAGTTTTGGCCCAAGCGAGGGAGCATGGGGGCGTCATTTGAGCTCCCCGCCTGAGGTGTCAAAATGTTGTGGGCCGGCTCTGAAGAACATTTCTTCTTTGCTGCATCTTGGCCTCTTTTTCTTATCTGGCAGAGATGGTCGCCAGGGGTGCATGGGGTTTTCCTGATGGCCACATCTGGTGAAGCACAGGGGACAATGCACAGATGTGGGATTGTTAAATTCAAGCACATCACTGAAACATTTCACTTACATGCACCTTTTGCAACATACCAATCACTTTCTCACAGACCCTTGCTGTTTTGGGCAGGGGTGAGTGGGGTGGGATGCTGCACCTGGACTGAAGAACATACAGTTTTTGCAGGGGTTGCGATGCAGCTTTACAGGTAAATAATTCTAAAATTATCCCACACTATTACACAGGCAGATATCATTCTACCAGACATCTCACTGCTGAGGGTAAGCAGGGAAACCAGGGTACATCTACTGCATGCTTATGGCTTCCGCCCTGCTCTATATGCAGCTTACCTATGTGCTGCTTTGGTTCCTGCCCAAGTGATTGCTGAATGGTGCGGGACAGTGTCCTACAATGGGGGAAGGAACAAAGCTGAAATACCACAGAACCATGCGGCAGAGAATTACTGAGTACCTCCAGGAAACTTTCTTGGAGATCTCTCTGGAGGATTCCCATGAGATCTCGGCATGCATCAACACCCTGTTCTGCCGTACTACACGGGGACATGTCCAGCCCACAGAAACACAGCCAGCCTCCCACATTTCTATGCCCTGAACCCACCTCTGCCCTACAAAAGCCACAGCCACTTACCAGCAGGGGCAGCAGGTTTGTGTAATTTTTGGTGGTGCCCAGAACAGGTCGAAGTCCTGCCCCCGCCCCCATACCTGCCTAAGGCTCTGGAAGGGAGTTTGGCTGCGGGAGGGGTAAAGGCTCTGGGAGGGAGTTTGGGTGCTGGGTGCAGGCTCTGGGCTGGGGCAGGGAGTTGGGGTGCAGGAGGGGGTGTGGGCTCTGGGAGGGAGTTTGGATGCAGGAGGGGGTTTGGAGTGCAGGCTCTGGGAGGGAGTTTGAGTGCATGAGAGGTGCAAGCTCTGGGAGGGAGTTTGGGTGTGTGAGGAGTGAGGGCTCTGGGATGGAGTTTGGGTATGGGGTGCAGGCTCTGGGCTGGGGCAGGAGATTGGGATGCGGGAGGGGGTGAGGGGTGTGGCACTTACCTCAGGCGGCTCCTGAAAGCAGCCCCCGCACACCTCTCTGGCAGTGGCCCCTAGGCTGGGTGACAAAACTTGGTAGTGTGGACAAAGCCTGAATGAGAATTTCAGCTGAAAAAAGTTTATAGTCCTGATGGCTGCAGAGAAAAGCTTGAAAATTTCACTCAAATGCATCCTAACGGCTTAGAAATTAGAATGCAAATAAAAATAACATTTTTAAAAATCTCATGGTTTTTAAGCCAATTTCATAATTGTCAGGACCCTGACTCATAACTCTTGAATGCTTTATGTTGGCAGTACTGCATCCCAATTACTTTTGAACCAAGGTCAATATGGAGAAAAGTCTGAAATGGAGAAGTGATTAACAGAGAGCAGAGTTAGGAAGAATGCCTTTGTCCCTCCCTCCCCTCCAAAACACAGATTGGAGCGCAACAGGGACACTGTGATGCACTGTTGAATAGGTGGAGAACCAAGGCAGAACAAAAAGAAAAGGAATACTTGTGGCACCTTAGAGACTAACCAATTTATTTGAGCATAAGCTTTTGTGAACTACAGCTCACTTCATCGGATGCATGCCGTCATGAAAGCTTACGCTCAAATAAATTTTTTAGTCTCTAAGGTGCCACAAGTACTCCTTTTGTTTTTGCAGATACAGACTAACACGGCTGCTACTCTGAAAAAAGGCAGAACAATAGATCGAGCAAAGCTGCCTGTGATAGTTTGCTTCTGCTCCACCCACACCAGCTGGTATGGAAAGAGACTTTATTTTTTTGAGTAGCATGTCCCCTGGAGACAGCCACCTTTCTAAATGAAGGCTGCATGCTTCCCTTTCTGTCCTCCTGTAACAAACCCAAGGTTTTTTATATACACAGACACCATGTTCAGCAGCAGGGTGGGAACCCAGGATCTTCAGCACCAAAAGCAGAAGCCTCTATTACTTCAGCTAAACAAATAACTTTGTTAGTAAGGCTATGATATAATCACAAGTATTTTTAGCAAAAGTCATGGACAGGTCACAGGCAAGAAACAAAAAATCATGGCCCAAGAACTGTCCATGACTTATACCATAAATAGCCCTGATTGAATCTTGGAGGGGGGGAAGTCCTGGGGGGGCCGCTGCCACTCTGGCCGCCACTGGGCGGGGGGAACTGCTCCGGCCACCCTGGGACTGCTGCCAGGAGCCACTAAGCTGCAGCTGCTCCTGCCGCCCCTAGGACCATTGCTTAGGCGGTTTCTGGGGCCAGCCGCACTGGCTGCTGCTTGGGTGGTCCCTGGGGCCAGCTGCCCAGGGCCACCAAAGCAGCAGCCAGTGTGGCTGGCTGGGAGGCCGCCTGAGTGGCTGGCTGCAGAATGCCTCCAGTACCAGCCGGTGTGGCTGTCCCCAGGGCCGCCTGAGCTTAGGTGGCTCTGGGGTCAGCCACAGCGGCTACTGCAGAAGTCATGAAGGTTGCAGGAAGTCACGGAATCCATGACTTCCGCGACCTCTGTGACAAACACAGAGTCCTAGTTATGAGTATGTAGGAGACTTGTATCCTTGGTGCTAGCCACTAAAGGGAAACGTTCCCTCAGGTCTTACTCTGGCCTGTGTATTGGTCTCTACTGTCACCACTCCCAGCTGTATCCGAGCAGTATCACTGTTTTAAAGAATTTTTTTAAAAGGCAAAAGTATATAAACAAACCACAAAATTCCCATGTAATATATCTATAAATGCATTTTATTTATTGGTTCTCCACTTGCATTTTTCTTAGGAAGGAAGTGAGGCTCCCACTGCATATGACTAAGCATAAAATTAAAATGTAACATCAAGCTGGAAGAAGAAATGATACAAGGCACTGGTGGGTGGGTGGCTGGTAGAAAGAGAATAAGGAGCAATGGCAGGATTCCAAATCCTATATTTGCTTAGGACAGCAATGCAACTATGATCCCTTTTTCTCTCCCTTGCCCACCATGGAGAGAAGAGATAGCCAAGGCATACAGTCCAGCCAGAGTCCTGTACATCTGAAATGGCACTTTGATGTACAGATCAGATAACTGCAGTTGACATCCAAATTGTGAAAAAATGAAGGCCAGTTGTAAATCTAAAAAGCAGTAAGCATAATTGTTAACGAGTAGGGCTCCATGTCTGTCGTGAATACTGTGGAAGTCATGGATTCTGTTACTTTCCGTGACTTCCAAGACTTATGTAAGGGGCCAGGGTGGCTGACCCCAGAGCCACCTGAGCAGCTGGCTCTGGGACAGCCACACCAGCAGCTGCTCTGGTAGCCCCCGGCAGTAGTCCTGGGGCAGCCGGAGCCGCCGCAGTCCATGGCCCCAGGCAGCAGTCATTGTGTGGCCATCCGCAGTCCGTGGCCCAGAGCACTGGTCCCTGGGCAACTGGCTGGAGTAGCTGTGGTCCGCAGCCCCCAGCAGCTGGTGCCACTGGCCCTGGGCATCCCCACTCAGTCTCTCCCTAGCAGCAGCCCCCAGGATGCTGCCCCCCAGCACCCTCTCCCAAGATTTAATCACAGGTATTTTTAGTATAAATCATGAACAGATCACGATCTGTGAATTTTTGTTTATTGCCCATGACCTGTCCATGACTTTTACTAAAAATACCTGTGACTAAATTGTAGCCTTTTTAATGAGGTATTTGGATGTAAGAAAAGTAGAGTACTTCATTGGTAATTTGCTGGTTACTAATATGCTGCTGTGCAGAGATCTTCATGCTCTAGGGAGGTGAGATTATTAAATCTTCATTCTCTCTGTATATATTCCCAGCCACATACTGCAAAACATATCAAAACTGAACTGGAGAATAAAATGAGTTTGACTGCCACCCTAGTATATTTCACTATTGTCAAATGAAGTGTTCTTTCAAATTATTCTTCTGATTTCTGAATGCTATGTATTTATTTCTGAGGAGCTATATTCTCAGGGAAGGAGCAGGGCAAAAGTTTCAGGAACTGTGGGGCTGTGTACAATAGTTCCCAGAGGATCCCTGGGTTCTGTGGGTCTTACACTCCCAACCCTTTTCCTCAACAGGGGAGCATGTGAAGGAAAAGCTCATGGAATTTACTGAGCTCTCTGTCTACCTCCTGTGGGTTTGACTGTGGGAATGTACCATGTGGCCATTCCATCACAGAATGAGTTTGACCCTTCCCTCCCACTCTAGTGTCTGATGTAGTCTTTGAATGTAGCGCAAAGGCAGTAATATGGCAGTATAGGAAATGCCAGACTATGGTTCTGATCAGTCTTGAAATTAGATCCATGTGTGCATCTGGGCCCACTGAAGTCAGTGGGCTCTGGATGGTTGTGTTGGTCTGCCTGCTTGAAGAATCAGGGTCTGCTTATATCTAATTGAAATGGAGGAATTAGATTTCAAATTCTAGAAATAAGAATGATTCCAGGTTTCCCCCCACTCCCGCATGGAATATTGTATTGAAATGTGAGAGAAGAAATCCAAGTGGTTAGTCTCCTAAAATGTCAAATGATAGAGCCCTGTGTTAATAATGTCGCTCATATCCACTGGTGTTAGCAGCATTGGTCCCTTGGAATACAGATAGGCTTCTGGAATCTTTTTGTCAATTAAACCCGCTTTAAATAGGGTTAGAAGACACAGGGCCTTGAACCAAAGTCCATGAAAATCAGTGGAAAGACTTTCATTGTCTTCATTGGGCTTTGAATCAAGCCCACAATGTTTAAAAACACTGATGACTTGTCCATAGGAGGGCTCCCAACATTTCCAATACCAGTGGAGCTGACCCATTGTTAGCAACCGTGGAAACTTTTTGCAAATTTTCTTCAGTTTTTAGACAATATTCTGAATGTACAGAAAGTAACAGAAAACATGGCATTCAAAACAGAGAGAGAATCTGGGTAGTGATACTATCAAACTACAAAAGAGAGAGATTTTTATAATACTCTCTCTGCTGTTGATGCTTGACTAGATGACCAATTGTTTTCTTATTCATGGACTACTCAAAATAACTTACAAAAACACCAATACAATAAAGGAGGCAATAGAACATGAATTCAAGAGCAGAATGAGCATTCTGAGGGGGATTCTGTGCTTAGCCAAAACGTTCACATTTTGGATGATAAAGCACAGTACTATTCTATTCTCACTCCCTATTTGTCTCTCCATTTGTTTTTCTTTGCTTTGTTTTTCACTTCTGGGAATCCTGCAGGGAGTAAAAAAATGAGCTTTTGTTTTAAAAAAGGGTCAAACCAACAGCAGCCAATTGATCATAATTAAG
This sequence comes from Lepidochelys olivacea, assembly GCF_965140295.1. NCBI lineage: Eukaryota > Metazoa > Chordata > Testudines > Cheloniidae > Lepidochelys > Lepidochelys olivacea. The sequence goes on along the minus strand of NC_140418.1, from coordinate 76,547,813 downwards.
GCTAAAATAATACACTTTTATTGGACTGTTTATCTTGAATCGAAAGACCTATGTGATATGCCTGCTGCACCTTCAATCTGCTTGCAGGTCCAGTTTCTTATCACTCTCTATCATTTTGTAAGTCCCAAGCTTATTGGGGGCGATGCTTAGTGCCCAAAGCACCTCCGTTGTTACTGTTCTGTGTTCACTTTTTTTTGTCATGTATCAGGGGGTAGCCATGTTAGTCTGTATCTACAAAAACAACAAGGAGTCTGGTGGCACCTTAAAGACTAACAGATTTATTTGGGCATAAGCTTTTGTGGGTAAAAAAACACTTTCAGCCTGTAATTTTCACTCCATGCATCTGAAGAAGTGGTTTTTTACCCACAAAAGCTTATGCCCAAATAAATCTGTTAGTCTTTAAGGTGCCACTGGATTCCTTGTTGTTTTTTGTGTCATACATCCCTTTTATACCAGTGTTACTAATGAGACATATCACTGTCCCCAAGACAGTCTCTTCATCTGTCAGTAATTGCTTTATAATGTAAAATGACCCCAATGTATATAGCAGTAATTCTAGTCAGCACTTTGTGTTTTATATTTAAATTATGCTGGACTTTAATCTTTCTTTGAATGGGCCTCATTCAAAGCTCACCAAAGTCAATGGCAATCCTTTTACTGATTTCAGTGGCCTTTGGATCAGGCTCTATAGACATATTTTGTATGATGTTGATTGTTTCTGTGGGTTACTTCTATCCTTTTGGAATTTAATTTTCATATGCTGGATAGGGATCTCATGAATCTCAATAGCAAACAGCAGAGAACTATGTGCTCTTGTCAATGGAGACTAGACAGTTGAATGAAGAGGTGACAGAATAGAACTAGGTGGATATTACAAATTTATTTCTATAAATGTTTTGTAGAATTTGCTTTTACTGTTTGTGTCCATTTTGTGATAATTTTCCAGTGTATTCTAGCGCATAAGTTTTTCAGTAGAATGTTCAGAGACCGTGTCTTTTAAGATAACAATGGAGAATATCTGCAGAAAAGCTATTCTGTCTTGTACCAAGGTCACTTTATCTCAGGATTTGATGAGCCACAAAGGTGCCTTAGTCCCATTTCTGTTCCTTCCAGACTTGTGCAGAACACAGCTCAGCCAGTCCAGAGGCCAGTGTCTGGTGTTAAATGGAATATTTCAACCTATAGGATTAAGTGGTAAAGGAATGATTGTAACAAGCTGTTGCGTAGTCTGCTTCCACTTCATCAGGTGTCTGTGGAGTCCATTTTATGCCCTTCCATGTGGAAACTACAAACTTTATTTTAGTTGAATTAGTCCTCAAATACTTTATTCATAGGGAAATGATCTCTGCATCTTTTGATTGACAGGAGCTATACAACCTTTCTGGATTATGCAACCATAAAGCTACCGAAACCGAGCAGTTACTTCCTCCTCATAACTTTTTACTTGATGTCTTTTTTGATATTACATAGGCACCTCCGATTGCCCAGTCAGGCTCATTGGAAAAGGGGTTCTGTCCTTTACATACATAAAAAGAAAAGGAGTACTTGTGGCACCTTAGAGACTAACCAATTTATTTGAGCATAAGCTTTCGTGAGCTAAGTTTATGCTCAAATAAATTGGTTAGTCTCTAAGGTGCCACAAGTACTCCTTTTCTTTTTGCGAATACAGACTAACACGGCTGTTACTCTGAAATTTTACATACATAAGTAATAGTACACAAACATTTTGCTTACAGAGGGCTGTATGTGCAGAGGGGTGTGTGCACAGACTACATGCTGAATACTTGGCTCTTGAAATTGTTGCTGTAACCAAGCCTAATGGATCTTTGGCTGAGAACTCTGTGATTAGAGCCAAGGTGAAGGCTCCATTTGGAAGAAAATTTTCATCCCCTCTGGCCACACCTCTGCAGGGGTGAAATAGGAGGTTAGATTTTTAGAACAGGATTGCTCTACAAGAAAAGCTAGAGTGTGTGACCCTCTCAATCTACCTTTTCCAAAGATCAAGGTCAGGAGTATTCTCAATTGCCTCCTTGCAGAGATGGAGGGTAGAAAACATACTTACAGCTGCTCTAAAACTTAGGTTTTGGTTTAGGACAAAAAAAGGGGCCTGGTCCTGGGTTAGTCTCATGTTCCTCTCTCCTGTAATAGGCTATAGTAACTTGCCTTGCGTTCATAGACAAGTGGGTGCTGAAAAACATTGGGTTCAGTATATGATATGGAGATATTAGATAAATAAGCACTCCGCTGTGCAAACAGTTCTGCACTTCTTCAACAGGGGACTGACTTTCTCCCCGTTTGAGGGAGTGAGCAAGAGAATCAGCATATATTGATTTAAGTCAGTAAGTAGGAATTTTATTTAAATCAGTTTTAATCTTGTTTTACATTTGTACTGGTTAGTCATTTTCTTTAAAATGGTTGATTGCTGGTTAGCAACTAAAGCTAGCCTGTACACTAAATGTGGTACTTCTTTTGGCTAACAAAGAGGATACACTGTATATTTATTTAAGGAATTATATAACTTAACAAATGTAAGGATCTGAGTTAATGTAAGTGACCTTAGAAAATGGTGACTGATGCACTTCTTGTTTATTAAGTGATTATTTACTTGTGATTAATGTCAAGCTTTATGTGGATGGAAGTTAAAAGGCACAACTGTATTTTTTTTTTTTATTAAATAGAGCTACCTTCCATGGGCTGGATACCTTAAAAAACAAAAAGTTAACCACGCCATTGTTTTGCATTTAAAAGTGATTTAATAAACAAAGGCCTGCTCTTAGGCTATGTGCCAGACTCAAACATGGCCGCCACCAGACGCCAAAACGGCCGCCGACTAGTCAGCCAGTGACCTACATGGCCCTAAAGAACGATGCCCGAAGCAGACATGGCGGCGCCCACTGCTCTTCCCCTCCGCGTTGCCTTTCATTTCTATGCCCTCTCGATGGTCTTTACGCCCACGGGTCGTCACGTGATGTCCCTAACGTGACCAATCGAGGACCGACGTCTCTGTGGGGTCGCTCCAGTGCCCCGCCCAGCCTCGTTGTTGTCGAAGGCGCCATTGAGAGAAGCTGCGGTCGCCGCTGTCGTGGTCCCAAGGAGGCCTGCACCGATCCCGACACAGGGCACCGCCGCCGTTGCCATGGATTACGGGGAAGGTGAGGGCGCCCCCCCCCCGGAGCGAGGGGAGAGTCCGGCCGCCGCCTCCTCCTCAGGACCCGCCTCTATCTCAAAATGGCAGCGTCCGCTTTGTGTCGTGCAGCGGCGACGGGCGCCCCCGGCTCCGCCTCTGTGCCCGGGAAGCCGGGAGCGGGCCCTGAGGACCTGCAGCCTCTGTGCAGGGGGCGGCACGCGGCCGGAGGGGAGTGAGGGGCCCTGGGGGCGAGCTTGTGACAGGAGCAGTAGCTGCCTCAGGGCAGCCCAGCCTCAGGGCATTCCCACTGGCCCGCCCGCCCCAGCTGCGGCTCGCCAGGCATTCCCTTGCAGTTATGGTGTGAATTGACACAGCGGGCCAGTTTCAGGTGTGAGCAGTAAAGCCAGTCCAAAGCGATCTGGCTGAGAAGTCACTGGTGATAATAACAAGGTTATTCGCTTTAATGAGTATAAGGCGGGCTAGCTGTACACATGATCGGGATCCAGATTAATTGTAATCAGCCAGGAAAAGGTGTTGAGTGTCTGCGTGGACATATCAATGCAAACCTCTGCTCGTTCAAAAAAAAAAAAAAAAGGGGTGGGGTGGGGATAAAATGTTGAGATACTCAAAGAATAGGATGGGAATTAATGAAAGAAAAAAATAGAATGACATTACTTGGCATACTGTGCTCAATTCTTGTTACTCTGCATCACAAAGGATATAGTAGAAATAGAGCAGGGTTTGTTGTCATCCCATTTTTACGGGCATGGAAAAAACTTCCATATGAGTAAAGATTGGGATTGTTTAGTTTAGAGATGACTTGAGTAAGAGGGGACTTGAAAGGGATCTGAAATAATAAATGGTTCAGAGAAGGCACCTTGTTCTTGTATTATGAAAAAGGGTTTTAAAAATGGGGCCACAGATTTAAGTGATAAAAGTAATAAGTGTTAACAGGATGCACAATTAAGGCTACGTTTTAGTCACAAGTATTTTTAGTACAAGTCATGGACAGGTCATGGGCAGTAAACAAAAATTCACAGCCTGTGACCTGTTCATGACCTGTTCATGACTTGTACTATAAACACTCCCGACTAACTCTTAGGTGCTTCTAGTGCGCTCCAGGGTGCTGTGGCTGCTCCAGGAATGGTGGGGGTGGCCTGGGGGCTGCCTTGCCTGCTCTGGGGAAAGAGTGGGGGGCACGCTTGCTCCGCAGAAAGGGGGCGGCGGCCTGGGGGGGCGCTGTGCCTGCTCTGGGGAAAGGTGGGGCAGCCTGAGGCCTCATGGCTGCTAGGGGGCGGGGCGGCCTGGGGACACTGTTGTTGCTCTGGGCTGCTGTGGCATCCCCTGGGGAAAGCTGCTTGGGGTTGCAGGAGCAGCAGCCCATGTGTCTGGTCCCTGGGCTGCCCCAGCTGCTCGAGCAGCTCTGGGATCAGCTGCACGGCAGTTGCAGAAGTCATGGAGGTCCCGGGAAGTCATGGAATCCCTGACCTCTGTGACAGACTCGCAGCTTTATGCATAATTAATGTGTGGAATTCATTTCTACAAGAAGTACAAGGACAAGAGATAAGGATTCAAAAAAGGATTAGACATCAATAGTCTCATTAACTATATCCACCCTTACATTAGAATGGCTTTTTTAAAAAAAAAAATATAGGTTTCCTAAATCCTTATGCTTCAGTACATAAACAATCCACTAAAAGATTGGGATTCAGTGTGGCAGTTCCTATGGTATGGTCTTTCAGCCTTTGGCTGTACGTACGTATGTATTCCCAATAAATCCAGAGTTTGATTATCTTTTATAGAAGCCAGAATAACCAGTTTAAAATCTTTCATCTTGATATTAAGTTAAAATGCCCATCTTTAGTAATTTTCATTTTTTTAGTAGAAAGTGCATTGTCAGTGGAAGAAAAATGCAATTTTTAAATGGGCATTTAAAATATTTATTAAAACATTCAGTAAAATCATTAACCAAGTGGGATGGCTCTAAAACCTCTCTGATGAAAAGTGCTATAAAAGATCTGTATGGTATTTATTTATTTATTTTTTAATTATTTTTATAGTGAATCCAAAATCAGTTTTCTCTCTGAATGAGGGATAGTGGCAAGTTGTATATATCATATCATTAGAATTAACTTTAACATGCTTCTAAAATGGTTTTGCTTTGTATTAGTTAAAATAAAACAGAACACTTTAAAAAAGTACTAGAAGAAATCAGTTGTGATGCTACAGACTTGTGTATAGGATCAGATTTTAATCCTTGCTAGGTATGCTGTAGAAGGGGATGCGTGACCCATGGTTGCATCCAGATTGGGTCAATTCTACCCTACAGAGCAGTGTGGATTGAAAGTTAAATTGCAAATGTCCAGTAGATGGCAATAGAGGACACAAACGGCATATAGTACAGTATATGGACTTTTTCCTTTTTCTCAACAATTAAAACTGGTTTGAGCTTTTGGCAAGTTTCTTTCTGATGGAATTTTTTTAGCCAGTTCTAAGCACTTTTTAAAGGGTGACTGACTGCTGTAACTCTTCAAGGATCTATAGCCTGGTCTGAAATTATGAAGAGACAGTAAAAAAAAACTTGTAGCGGTTTGTGGAATAAATTAAAACTATAGTAAATTAATGTAAATACATAGACTGCTGTAATCTGCAATTTAATTTTAGTCTGGAAAGAAAATGGAACTAGATGCATACATGTTCTAGAACATACCTGAATGTTACCTGTTACACATATTAAATATGCTCATGTCTGCATTCAGTTCCTGAATGTTTTATGTGCACATAAACCCTGATTCCACAAATTCATCCATATGGATGGATGAGGCATTGACTTGAGTGGGGCTCTGTAGTCACAGAGGTGTGACTTTCTGGATTTAATTGAGGGACAGTGGTCTTAAAAGGGACAAAGTCAACTTTAACACACAATTTTTGCCAGAAAACATTGGACTGACTGTTGCACAACCAAAACTTAAGATTACTATAGGCAATTCTGGTTGTAAAATGGCATCAAATTTTTTGCCATCTGAAATGGACAGAAGTTGGTCCAGTAAAGATATTGCCTCATCCACCTTACCTCTCTAATATTCTGGGACCAGTACAGCTACAACAACACTGCATACAGGAATTGTCAGTCAAGTGGAGTCCCTTAGCTCAGATTTTTAAACTTTAAAAAAAAAAAAAAAAAAAAAAGGATAGTTTCTTTAAGGATGGCATTGAAATTGTTCACAAAAAGATTCTTCTTTTCCATTAGTTGTTTCAAATTAGTAGCAAGAACTTTCTTTTTCTGTCCCTGCTTCTTTTGGCTTTATTCTTCACAGTTATCTGTGCATGAAAATGATGCTCGTCCTTTTGGTTCTAAATATATTTATAGTACTCCCTAATTTTATGTTGAATGCCTTGAAAGGGCAGGCCTCCATTAGGGATGACGTCAGTTAGGCATTCGCGAACTCTTGAGCTTTTTATTAGCTCAGCAGATTTGTAGGTGTTTTTGTGTATGTGTTTCAAAAAAAAAACCAAACCAGAAAATAATGCAATAGCAATTTCAAGCTAAAACTTATTTTTAGGTATTTTTTTTCAGGTGTTATGTCTAAAAGGCTAACTTTTCTAAGGAGCTTTAAAATAAATTAATAATCTGAATGAGCTGATGTTATTCTGTTTTCAGTGGTATTCTGGAATATTGCTTTATTGTAGGGTGTTCATTTACTTTTAAAAAAAGTTTACATATAACTTGTGCTGTCCTAGGAGCAGCTGAGGTGATAATTGATTTTTGCCTCAGCTTGACCCTCTCTCCTTTGTCCCCTAACACACACATGCATCAGTGTTCCCTCTAATTATTCCCACGCATTTGCAGAATGGATTTTATGTGCACCAATATGGAGGTGATGTGTGACACATCACTTCCATATTGGTGCACATAACAAAATTCATGTGGTGGGGTGGGGTTGAGTAGTTCAGAGTGTGAGAGGGGGCTCAGGGCTGGGGCAGAGGGCGGGGGGTAGGGGCTCTGGGGTGGGGACAGGGATGAGGGGCTCAGGTCTGGGGCAGAGGGTTGAGGTGCAGGGTTGGGTGAGGACTCCAGCTGGGGGTGTGGGCTCTGGGGTGGGCTGGGGATGAGGGGTTTGGGGTGCAGTGGGGTTCTCCAGGGGGACTGTGGAGAGAGGACCCCCCTCCAGTTCTCTCTTCCCACAGCAGCACCTGGGCTGGCGGGGAGAGGCACCTCTCCCCCAGCCGCGGCAGATGGGCCGTGGGAGGGGCGGCTGGGTTGGGGCTGGGGGAGGGGCGCCTGGCCGCAGGAGGTTTGTGGCTGGGTCGGGGCCCGGGGAGAGGAACTGCGGCAGGTTTGGGGAGGGGCATCTCTCTCCGCCACAGCTCTGAGCGCCTGCACGGTGCTTAGAGGGAACTTAGCTATGCATTTGCCCCTGTTGTGGTAGGGCTGGGAACAGCCAAAGTGGTACTTACCTGGTCTTGACTCTCCCGAAATCCCCCTCCCACCCAAACTAGGAATGAAAAAGTGTAAACATGAAAAGGTTCAATAAAATTTCATTTTAATAGCTAAATTACTTCTTGATTTTAAATAAAGTAGGCAAAATGATTTGTGTGTAAATAAAGAACAGCAAAGGTAGCAAGAATTAATTTTGGTGTGCAAACGATATGATATGGAGGTCACTGTAACAATCAACATAGAACTTGATGTCGTTTAAAAATCACTCGTATGACAACAGGTTCTTAGTCCCAGAGCTGGATAAATTTGTGGTCCACAGAGTTAACATCTTTTTGATTTTTGTAAAATGTTTTCCTTTGAAAAATTCTAAGTGGAGGGTGGACCAACCTTTAATGGGGTTGTCATTGCCATATTCCAGGTATTTTCTACAGCCAGCAATAATTCCATTTTACCCAGAGTGAACCTAGCTGACTGTCATGCAAGCACTAGCCTTTGACAGGCAAGGACACTACACAATACAGTCTTGATCAAAAAGCTGAAGAGCTGCGTGTCATCTGCATGCTCTACCAAATCTTCTATGGATATCATCGCACAGATTTACTTTACCTGTTTCTCAAAATAAACGAGAACTTCTATTAAATGTTTTTCTTGTTCTTTTAAGAAATGGACCGTGACTATGGACATGGAGCTTATGGTGGCCCAAGATCCATGGACTCTTATCTAAATCAATCTTACGGGATGGAGAGTCATGGAGGAGGAGGTGGTGGAGGAGGAGGAGGAGGTGGTAACAGGTAAAATAATCATTCAGTTGTCTCAAGAACTTTAAAAAATCCAGTTAAAATTTTAAAGTATATCTTTTTCCAACTTAAGTGTTCCTTAGGCATGTTGTGTGATATATATATATATATAGCGTTCCATTCTCTATAAGTCTTCATGTTCAATAAAGACTGGAAAACTTATGCTATGACATCTTGACAGTCCAAATCAATACTTCTGTGGATAATTCTTGCAATCATAATGACATACTTATTTTTTTAACTAAAACTTACAATGCTCTTTTTTTATTTAGTGACTTTCAGCAGTCTGTACCTGATTAGTAAATTTAGACTGGTTTAATGTCTCTTAATTTAGCAGTCTATAGCTAAAATGTTTTAATTGGTTCAGTGCTTTAGATTGAGTCTAAGAATGGAATCAGCATTCCATTTCCAAGGAACATTTAGGATCTATGTTTACCCCTTCAATTCTAATGTAAACTGTGAGAATGTTCACTGGTATTATGACTTAAAGTCATGTCCAGATTATTTTATTGGCAGGTACTAATTACACCAAAATTGCGTATTCTGGGCTATTTTGTAAAATGGATTGATCTAAAAGTAAAATTTCTGGTGCAGTGTTGCATATTTAATACTCAAGTGTTCCTGATACTCTTTCAGACTAAATTTACACATACAGTATATACCAACTGGTTTATTTCAGGTTTTAAAATCCTGGGCAGAGTAGTTTGCTTCTAAGAGCAGTGTTTCAACTGGAACAAAATAAAACTACAAGAAAATGTAAATAACTTGTTGGTGTCCTCATTTGCACAGTTGAATCCTCGACTGGAGGTAGCAGGACTACTGTATGGTAACTGTATGTAGGCATGGCAGTGCCATTGGGAAAGGACAGGTGGGAGGATAGAGAAAATGCCATTAGGCAAGTAGGGAGAATAGAGAAAATATACTTTGCAGTTTTGTTAGACTACTAGTTGATGAATATTAGGATTTGCAAATGATAAATCTTATGATCAATTAAAATCTGTGCACAGATCCAGGAATAAGATGTACCTACCATTTAGTAATCTGTATATGATTGAGGTTGACAGGAGACTTGAACACATTAAAATGTCTATTGCCATAAAACCTTGCAATTGTGCATGGACTGTTTCTGTAAATAGTGTCATTTTTGTGTGTAGTTTTGGATCTTCTGAGACTAATGTATTTAAAATGAAGGCATTCATGTTACCATAGACATGGGAAGCAATTGAGTTCATTTTATTAGTTTGTATTTCTGTTAGTAAAGGGCTTCCCTTTCCCAGTTTCTGTGGAATTGCCCTATTTTAATTCTCTGGGGAGACTAATGAGCTCCCTTTCCCAATGTGGTTAGAGATGATAATGATTCCTTGCCCCGCCTCCTCCCTAACCCCAAAAAACTAAAAACAAAACAAACCCCAGTGAATAACTAAAGAGTTCTGCTACTTATCACTCTACCTTGAGATTCCCATGGACCATCTCCATGTGTAATGTGTACATATTTGTACAGATTTTCCAAATGCTGAAGTTGCTAGACTTAATGGTCTACAAGTAAAAGATGAAGGGGTATTGGTGATCATGATCTCTGTGACTGGAAAATTTTAAATTTTACAAGAAGAATGTCCAAAAATACAAGTGAACTATAGATCACTAATTTTCTATTTTTTAAAGTAAAACTATGGGGGTGTAAAAATCACCTCTGTTGTATTATAAATACTAAATATATTTTAGCTTAATTTTCAATTGGGAAAATAGGCCATTTTAAATGCTGTTTAATTGTTAAAATGTTAGGCATGACTTTGAAAAAGAAACAGTTTGACTACCCTGTGAGCTTCTGCAGGTGATTATTTTCCTGAGACTAGGGCTGGGCTCAAATAATGTTTAGTAAATACTGCTGAGAAATTAAATTGAACAAAGTTCAGACATACTGAACTTTAGAATTGTTTGTACAGAAAATGGCTCAGATAGTGTTCTATCTGGTCACAGCTTGAATTGCCCAGCCCTAATCAAGATAAAAACAGTAACACAACCGTACAAACCAGTATAGTATAAATTGATTTTAGTTGATAAATGTCAACTGATAACTTGTCTTTTGAAATGTATAACACTAGTAAGCTTACTTTTTTTTTTTTTCCCTCACTGTGCAACTTTTCCAGGTTTGGACCTTATGAGTCTTATGACTCCGGGTCTTCTCTGGGTGGGCGAGATCTGTACAGATCTGGCTATGGTTATAATGAACCCGAACAAAGCCGCTTCGGAGGTAGTTATGGTGGTCGATTTGACAGCTCCTACCGGAATAGCCTTGACTCTTTCGGAGGTAGAAACCAGGGCGGGTCTAGCTGGGAAGCACCTTACTCACGTTCAAAATTGAGGCCTGGGTTTATGGAGGACAGAGGAAGAGAGAGTTACTCTTCCTACAGCAGTTTTTCTTCACCCCATATGAAGCCTGCACCTGTAGGCTCTCGGGGGAGAGGAACGCCTGCTTATCCTGAAAGTGGATTTGGAAGCAGAAGCTATGATGCTTTTGGAGGACCATCAACAGGCAGAGGCCGAGGCCGAGGAGTAAGTACAGAATCTTTTCAGATTCTTTTCACTAGTCACTCTTTTAAACCCTTTCAAGACCACAGCTTTAAAACTAATACACTGTTCATCGCAGTGTACTTCTGACCAAGCAAACTGTCATAGTTGATCAGCCTGGTAATCCCTTTGAAGTTGATTTATGAAGAAGTACGGAGACCCTCTGTTTTGGAAGTAAAGAGCAATATAAGATTAGTTGATAAGGTTTTGTTAAATCTCTCCTTTTGTTTGAAAGGTGAAGATAAAAGTACTAGGTTTGGTCTAAAAGGGGTTAAAAGGAGTTGCCTTTTTCCTTGTAAACACTAGCATATTTGCTGGTGGGAAAGTTCTTGGATAATTATAAAAGGTTAACTTGAACCTTTTTGAAGTTTTGAGTAGGTTAAAGGTGCAATGTATATGTAAAAATAAAATGTTAGGCTGTGTATGCCATAAAACTGTTTTTTTTTTTTCGTCTTCATATGGGCAGGTGAAATTTTAGCTAATTCTTTATTAAACACATGCTTGACCAAACAGGAGGTCTCATTTTTAACTTAGTTCTTACTCTAACTTGTATCTGGGGAAAGGGGCGGAAATGTCAAAGGTAGGTGGCAAGCAGTTATAGTGGTTTTCCTTAAATTTAAAGTATTGTTTAAAAGGATGTCATCAACTTGAAATCTAGTCATCTTAAAAGGAATTAAAATGAGTTTCATATACGACATCTACTTATCCACTACCTCTGCCAATTTTGTTGTACTTACACATTTCCCATGTTATGTAAAAGAGCCAGGCAAATAGGAAATAGGGAAACTGACTGCACAAAGTACAAAAGCTGAAAGATTGGAGAAACATCTCTACATTTTTCAGTTTGTTAAATCTGAGATGTTATAACAGTAGGGAAAAATATCCAGACAGAATTGATATTTAAGTTGATGGTGTCTCTTTAATTTAATTTTATAATTCCATCTTTGATTTTTTTTCGTGCAAATAGTTCACTTACTGAACATTTTTTGCCTATACCTTAGAGGTATCTTACTATCTTATAAAATTTGTAAACATACCATGTTTCTTTATGAAGCAGTTTTGTTATAGTAAACTATATAGCTTGTTTGTAGCTTAAAATGTAGATGAGAATAATTTGTATTGGGTCTTCTAAATGCCTGTGTGTTTTTTGTTTTTTGTTTTTGTTAAAAAGGATTACTTACCCAATATTCTTAAGTAATATAGCTGCCACAATCAATTTAGCACAGAAAACTTACACATAGCTGCTAACTAACAGGTAGCTTAATTGAAAGAGAGTCTAATTTTTATATCCCTCTGTTTGTCAAACTGAAAGTGGTGGGGTTTTAAATTCAGATGCCCTCCTTTTAGAATTGTTTCCGAGCTAAAAGTTCTGTCTAAAAATATAGTAGAGTACTTTTATCTAAAATTTTTCTTAAAAATTAATGTTATCAGTTTTACCCTTCATAAAGGAATTATTTGAGGACAATATAAAAGCTAAACAACTTTCCATATGTAAAATGCATTGCACCTTTAATAGACGATGGAAATATTTGCTTTTAAAAATGTGGATCACCTGGAAAGACTGTTTATTCAAGTGTGTACTTCACATCAAATTTAAATACATGCAGTATGAACACATGTGCTAGATACCTTTGTAGTAGTACCTTGATAATTAAATAGATAAATTGGAATTACTTGAGAATTTGTGCATGGACTTTTATGTTTTTAAAACTGTAAATATACCTATTTAAAATACGTACTATACTCCAGCCGTGTGTGTTTAAAATATATTCACTGTTTATGAGTATATTTTTTTTCATATAGTACGTTATACTAAATGATTGTAAGGTACTCTTAATTTGAGTAGTAAAACATTAGTTTTGTTTTCGTGACATTACAGGTATTTCTGCTTATCTGATTCATCCGTCCAGTCAGGTGGGCTTTCCTGTCTACCCTCTGTTAATCAAGTAAATGAGCAAATAGGAGATCAGTTTTGTGCTGTTACGCCTTGGTTCCTCCTCTTCAGATTACTCCATTGCCTCCAAAGAATTGACTGTCACAGATACAACTCCCCAGATGTCTGTACATTATACAGTCTCTTTCAAAGACAAGACAGAAAGGAATTAACGGACTTGTCATCTAGCCCAATTCCTTGTCCCTGTTGCTGACTTGTTCTGCTTTGCATGGATGTTTTTGCCCCTAAAAGCAATTTTTTAAAGAAGTCCTAAATTCACTGGGTTCACTGTCTTAAATCCTCTTGACAGGATAAAGTTACTAGAGTATTTTGGGTGTTCTCCAGTAGTCAGTGGTCCACACCGGACAACTTCTATGCTTTAAGGTTGCCATCAAAATAGAAAAATCTTGATGGTCATCTCTATTTCCTTGTCCTAAACCCACAAAGAAAACTTATTTTCTGACTGTCAGATGAGTTCTAAAGAACTTGGATGGCTTTCTCGCCAGAAAAAAGAACAGACATATCAACTAGAGAATCTAAAGAGAAGGAGCTGAAGTGTACTGAGCTATGAATTCTGATAGGCATACTCATAGCCTGGACTAATGGTTCTGAATAAGCAGAAACCCAGTTCATAGGTGCACATTTAATCTATTAGTGAAGCATCAACAAAGTCATTAAGCACCCAATTTTGATGTGTTTTATTTTAGCAGTGTTTTGTTCCAGAATGCAGATTTTTATCTGCTTAAATGTATTTATAAATATTTACATGTAACAATTGTGTTGTTTCTGTTGATTTCATATACTAATACTTTTTCTTGATTTCACAAATTTCCAGCATATGGGAGACTTTGGAGGGATGCATAGACCTGGAATTGTTGTTGACTATCATAACAAACCCAGTTCTGCAGCAGTTGCTGCAAGAGGAATAAAGAGAAAAATTATACAGCAGCCATATAACAAACCTGGTGGGACATTTATCAAGAAACCCAAACTGACAAAACCTATTATGATGAACCAGAATAAACTACCTAGTAAGTAATTAAATGAAAAATAATACAAATGGCATTGTTTAATTTCCTTTTTTTAGACACAGGCGTTTGTGATGTTTTGCAATTCTTCATTCTTCAGCACTGAAGTACTCTACTAGGGCTTGGTGTTGGCACAAGTCAAAACTTTATTAACTAGGGGCTTTAAAAACTATAGATCAGATAGTCACCTTGGTGTGTAGATATTATGGGCATGTTAGAAATGCATAAGGGTAGAAGGTAAGTCCCTTCAGGTGTATCTTTTTTTTCTCCAACAAATTGTTTATTTAAATAAACTTTCTTGCTCTTTTATTGTGAAGATAGCTTATCAAATGAGAACAAGTGTCGTGATGGTGTGTTAAATAAGTATGGCAGAAGACTGTCTCTAAGCAAACAGTATCACAGCAAATTTGTGATTAAATAATTCCCCTTCATTATTTAAAGTAATTTCAGATCTTAGGGTGCAAATGCAAATATTAAACCTGGAAGTCTGACATTCAGCTTGAACGTGGGCACTCTTTTTAAGTATTGAACCTTACTTCAGGTTTCTTTTCCATGCTTGGCTCTGAGGCTGTAAGAATGGGATTGTGCATACCTTTATCCTTGCTGTGTTAAAATGTATTCCCAGTATACCAATCCTCTGTGGAAAAACTGCAGTGTGACGCATGAGTGCCTGCGCAGATGCTGAGTTCAGTAAAGATGCATGATAAGTGCTTCCTGTTCCATAGTATTTTGTATTGTAGCTGTTGAGACTTGCCAAGTCCTAAAAAGTGCATTGTTGTATAAGCCAGAGGAATGGAAACTTGACTCCTGTCATGAATTTTTCTACTGTGTTTTAGTTCTTGTCAGTTGCCATAACTGGGTGTCCTCTTTTTTTTGTTTTTTTTTAATGTACTTGACAAGGATGAAAGCAGTTTCCTTCTGCTTTTCTGTAAACCAAGTCCCACTGGTTCTTTACTACAGTGCTCCATCAGAGTGGTTCTCAAACTTTTGTACTGGGGACTCCTTTCATACAGCAAGCCTCTGAGTGCAACTCTCCTTATAAATTAAAAACACTTCTAAATATATTTAATACCATTATAAATGCTGGAGGTAAAGCAGGGTTTGGGGTGGAGGCTGACAGCTCATGACCCCCCACGTAATAACCTTGCAACCCCCTGATGGGTCACGACCCCCAGTTTGAGAACCCCTGCTCTATCCCTACCTCGTTAGCAACTCCTGAGTATCCCTTTTGTTCACACCACAAGAAACTTATCTATAGTACAACTGAAAGAGTGGCAGAGGTGATGGGTGGGGAGGAAGAGGGAAGGGGAAACCGAGGGAGTGAGGAAGTAATGAAAGTCATTAAAAGGTAAATGGGAAGGGAAGATGTTTGTGGCTTATAAAAGAAGAAATTCATTAATGAAGGAAAAGGAGACGAGTGAAGGAAAAAAAAGAGTGGCAAAAAGCAGAAATTGGAAAGAAGAAAGGAGAGACCCAAGCAAGAAAAGACAACATGTATAGCAGCTGGTTTAGTGAAACTTATTTTTATACTTGTTCATTTTTAGCAGTTCATTTCTCCAGAAATTTTGAAGTTACTGGAACAAGGTAATGACAGAAAGTTGTTAATGGAACTTGACTTAATTGTTTGTTTTTGCAGTACATGAATTTAAGGATCAAAAATCTTAAGTTGTATGTCTAGCAGTCACTTTTCTTACACCAGAACTTTAAGTCCTAATTGCATACCTGTTGTTGTATCCTTGCTAATTTCGTGTTGTTGATGGATCTGCAATGTTTTCTGTAAATCCTGTTTTCAAACTACACCTGCAAAATAAGTTTAAAAATCGTCTTATAAACTTGTGAAGTAAAGTTAATATGCAGATTTTGGAGAAACTTCCACATGCAAGCCATTGTCTAATATATCGACCTTGTAATAATACTGTGAATTGCACAGCTCTGGATGGACAACTGGGAATTACAGATATTTGTCCCCTTGCCTTTCACTTCAGGAGTGCTGTTAAACTTTTCATGGACTAATTGCAGTGGGTGCTGAGGAAATATTCCTATACACATTACATAGGAAACAGTGTTGCTTGACTTGTCCAGAGTTGGTGTGACAGAACAGGTCTGTAAAATACACATCCAGATACTTCCAAGCTGTGCAGTACATCTTAAAGATCTCCTAATTTGTCTTTGGAGCTGCGTAGCCCAGTTGTGCTAAGCTGGTGTTTGTGGAGGTGACTCGATTCTAGAAATTTCTATTCATCTCATTCCTGGGTAAGTGGCACTGTAAGAAAGATAAAGCGTTCTTTTTTTTAAAACATACAAAAATAAGTAAGTCTAGTGTTTTGAGAGATACTATATTGACTGAACTAGAAAAGTGAAGTGCACTATTTCAAGAACAGGTACAACAGCAGCATTGAAAGCTTATACGTGCATGCACAAACACTGGCCCTGCCATGGTATTTTGACCTTGAAGGACTTTTATCTCGAGGTTGGATAGTCATTCGTTCTCTCTGATCATTCAGTTTGTGATCTCCTTTTGGGATCACTAAAAAGTAACAATTGTAATGTGAAGACTTAATCATCTGGAACTAGAGATCCCCAAACTTACTTTACATAGGCCACATCCATCAAGTAACTGGATAGGTTAGTAGTGACAGTCAAGCCATTGACCCTAAGTTATGACCTGTTCATTAACACTATTCTAAGATATCCATTTCCCTTAATTACTGTTCTTTTATGCCATATTCAGATACTTAGGTATACTTGCCATATTCAAAATGTTGCTATTCCTTTTGTAGGGAAAAGTGTTTTCTTGTCACAAATCCCTGTGGGTCTTTCTCCAGCTGACTGTTTCCAGGGCACATTTTAAGAGAGATCTTTACTTTCCCTGTATTAGTCATAGCCTCAAAATTCAATCTTTCATATTTAATTTAAGTGTCTTTAGTGTAATTTATCCAGTTGGGGGTGCGGGTAGGGGAACCTTTCTCATGAGTACAATGGAAAAGTCTTAGTTGCTGCAAATTGAAACTTATTGCATCAAGCACCAGATACTGTATTTGGTTAATCTCATTTATAAATGTCAGAACATATTTTAAATTTTAAAATTGCCCCCATTGTAGCTTGCTACCTCTTTACTTCCAGGTGTTCAAATAGGTTACTGAGCCCACATTTCCTTGTGTCTGCTTTTATTTTTTCCATTTATTCAGGTTAAAGATGTGATCCCTGTGATCATATCTGCATAATAAATCTTCTGTCAGTGGTGCTGGCAACAGGATTGCAAAGATAAAGTTGAGCGGCCCTAACCATTTTTACTCTGCTGCTGGCATCATTACAGAAATTCGAGAGAGCAGAGATTCTATTAATTTGAAAGAGATTGAAATGAGAGGCAGTCAGGAGATGGAGTTAAGAAACAACACTGTCATACAAAAATAGGTCTGGAGTATATCTGCCTCAGTCTTTTCCTCCACAGCCCTGGACAGTTACTCTTCTTCCCACACCCCTTATAAAGAGGCAGATTTTTTTTATTAAAGCTAATGTTAAAATTATCTAATACACAAGTTAAGGAAAGAGTTTCTATACATCTGGGTATAATGCTTAAATTATCCGAAAGTACAAAGTTTAGTTTAAAAGCCATAAAATACATATAGTACATAATCTGAAGTATCCCAAATTAAGGTTAATATATTTAATGGTACAGTTAAAATACTGGTATCCACATATTTGGGTACATCACTCATAAAAAGTTATACTAAGAGTAGCTTGTGGGAAGCAAATGTAGCAATGAGTGTAGATTGTCCCTCAATGATTTAGGATAGGTTGTCCCTCAGTAAGTACAGTCCATCAGAGAAGTATTTCAGTTATCTTTCCTGACTTCACTTCTCAGCGGCACTCCAGCTCATCTCTCTTATTTAGAACATCTCACCAGATATAGGCAACATCAGATGTCCCTTGACCACCCGATGGTGTCTGACACCATAAGTTGCCACATCATCCAAGCATAGCGCTGATCGATTCCATGTTGTCGCAACACTTGCTCGTTACTGGGGTCCCATGCGTCCAGACTTCCAGTGATCAGAGTGTGTGTTTGAACTTCATACCCCTAGCTCTCAAGGCATCAGCCTGAGGGGCCTATTTTTCCACTTTTGAGCTTATGCGTCGCAGAAGGCCGGGGTCCTGTTCTTAAAGGGAACTGTGATGTCCACCATGACAGTCGTCTTAGGTTCCTCTTTAGTGTTGATGATGATGTTCGGTCGCAGTTGACTGTTCATTCCAGGGATAGTGGAGTTCACGCCAACTTTCCCCATGGGTGGCAGGATGACTTTGACTAGGCGATCTTGGATGACATTGTGGCACAGCTGATAGGCTCTGGAATGGGGCTAGCAGCTACAGAAGTCGTGGGATAGTCTCTCATTGGCATAGCTGCACTTTTTGCATTGCTTGTTTTGATTCCTGTGGCGGACAGCTCTGTTCAGCGGGACACAGTCAAGCCAGGCCCTGTGAATGAATCTCCAGTCAGCAAGTGGGGTGAAACTGCCCCTAGGGAGGGAGTGGTTGCTGGTGTCCCACTTGCACGTCACCTCAAAGGCCTTCCGTCTCAGGTTTTTCCACATACTGGCAATGGTTGGCATCCTTCAGGGTCGTCTCCAGCATAGTTCTCGCTCTCCCAACTCCTGATGTTCCTCACACCATGTTCAGTGGTAGCTGACTCTCTTCTCCAGCTTTTGCATAACATTGTGGGCACAAGTCCAAAGTGAAGCAAAGTTTCCCCCATCTCATCCAAATTTGCCTTCCAGGGAGCTGGGTGGCGACATATTGGTTGGAGGGGGTCCTGGCGATTCGTTTACTGATGGCATCATGCATAGCACTCTCCACAATGTTCCTTGTACGTCTGTGCATGTTAGAAGGTGGAATGCATGAGTGATCATTGCAACATGACACAGATCACCCATTCAAGGGATGTTGGCGCCGCCCTGCTTGTGCAGGATGTGCATCAGTTCATTACTGGTCGTCTCAGGAAGAAACATCCACTTCTTCATTCACTGCCTTATGGTGATGTTCACCTTGTTGAGAGGTACCTTCGCCTTGGCAGATCCCCTCAGGACAAAGCCATGTCCAGAACATGTTGTTTTCCCCCTGATCTTTGTAGACTAATAGTATATTGAAATGGCTTAATGCACTTCCTAAAGTACTGGAGGACAGTGCTTCTCAGAATGGAGTTTGAGGGCTTGTCTACATTGTGTGGCAATGTGTGCTCTGGGAGTATGAATTCTGAAGCGCACTAGTGTGCTGCACACTAACTGCCCAACGTGGAGCCTATTGGTGCTCATTGGTGCTTTGTGCACAGACTTTCAATATGCACCAGTGTTAGCCGACGGCCAAGGATGTTTGGTGAGGTGCCAGCTATGCCCGTTTATACCATCCGTGACTTTAACCGCTAGGACGCACTGTCCCTTCGCGGCGGGCAGCCCGGGCTAGGCTGACGGATGCCCCAAGGTCCTAACCACCCGTGACTTTAACTGCTAGAGCTCAGAGCTCCTTCGCAGCGGGCAGTCAATACTGACTGACAGGTGCCCCAATGGCAGCACTAAGAGCCTCTCCACACCCGTGACTTTAACTGCTAGAGCTCAGAGCTCCTTCGCAGCGGGCAGCCAGGATTGACTGACAGGTGCCCCAAGAGTTTGCCCCGTGGAGGCGGCACAACTCAACGCTAGGCTCTTAGTACTCTCACCTAATGGCCAGGCTTTAGAGCCAAAACGGCTGAGGTTCTTTAATTGTGTTGGCTGCTTTACAGTAAACCAGAGAAAACAAGTCAGGCTTATGCATAAATGGTTACCAAAATTTATTAAGCTAGATTCTAATCATGTGGTTACAAAATTGCTAGTGCCTACTTATTTAAATGTAGAGATGTTACACACACAAACAAGTTACAAAACTGAAGCCACAATCCCAAAGAAAGAAAACAAAGTATAGAGCTCTATTTCAAAATATGTGTACACTAAAGATAGGAGATCAGGTGTGGGTGCTTCTTACCCTCCTTGCATCTCTCGATTCCAGCGGTGCCAAGCCAGGATCGGTCACTCAATTCCGCGGAAAGACGAATAAGGGACAAGGCGTAGGGACCCTCTTAGCTGCAGAAGCCTTGGGAGGCTGTCACTTATCTGACCAGCAGATAGATAGTGAAAAGCACTCAAAAATCATGGTGCTGTAGGTCCCCTACTTATACCTCTGTACTCCTTTATTCTCTTTCTCCTTTCTTATGCCAAATTGAGGCTGGTCTGTCGGGGTGACGCCAGCTTTCGCAAGAGTAGTTTACACTTGCAAAGGAGAGAAACAATAAGTGTCGACTACTGGACATTTCTTTTATCAGGGTAAATATTTTCCCAACTAGGATGTTGGTGTGTGTGCATCACGCTATTTAGTTGGGGCTAAGAGCCATGTCTGTCACAGGGCCTCTGCCTGCTGTGAGCTTAATCCTTGTATCTGTTCCCAGAGGCACATTGTAGCAGCACACCTGTGCTTTCACAGCTTCAAAGGCTGTGCTGGAATATATGTTAAGTGCCCTGTTCCTGCTTCCTCCTGTGTTTCCAGCAATGCTGGTCTGAGGGGGGTGGGGCTGGCTGTCTGGCTACAACCAGCAGGGTCTATATGGGCCAGTTAGTGCGTATCATATTGGTGTGCTTTAGAATTCACACTCCCATAGCACACACTGCTGCATGCTGTAGACAGGCCCTTAGTCTGCCTGCCCTAAGGTTATGGGGAGGGTGGGAAGTACCACTTAATTTTCTGTGTGGCAAAATACAAATCATTGGGACATAATCTGGAGGGTGCTCTAAGCAGGAATTGTGAAGTTTTGAAATTAAAAGGTGTGTAACAATGTAATTGAAAATAAATTACACAGTATGGACGTTTACTTCAAAATGGTACTTTGCAATTTTCATGACTTTCTTTCCAGTATTGTGGAAACTGTCTGTTTGGGGTAAAGATAGAAAAATATTGATGCCTATAAGATGCTGTGTAATGGACTTTCCATTAAACTATAACACTTTTTGTTTGTGTGGTTACTCTGCTTACAGGACCAACTGAAATCTGCAGAACAGTTTCTGAGACTTTCACTCAGTAATTGCAAAATACTGCAAGTCATTAACTTTAAATAGTAAATTGTGAAGAATGGACTGCTAGTTAACCTATTTTGCAGGTGTGCTTTTCTAATGCGGTCTGTATGAAACATTGCAAATCTATGGATCCATCAATAATGCCACTTTAGCAAATGCATATGAAAATTTATGCAGCTTTTAAAATGAATGCAATGTCATGCAGGAAAGTGGGAGACACAAGTCCATATCTGGACTGAGGCTTTCATTCCCCTGGTCTGGTAGAGGCTGGGCATTTTCAAGGTATCTACTGATCTTGAGGGTAAGCTGCTCAGGCCATTTCACTCCACAAAACTCCATACCAGATGATTTATGCAGCAGTTAAACAAGGAATCCTTTGCCCATTTTCTGGGTTGAAGGTAAGGCGCCGCATTGAAAATTTTAACTCTGGAAGGCTTTATTGGGAAATGTAAAAAAAGAATGATATGGGGGGAGGATACTCTCTTTCCCGCAGGAGCAGAGTAGTATTCAGGCCCTACATGAAGGGTGAAGAGCCTATTCCACAAAATAAAATACAAAAAGTCTTTGGAGGCCAATAGGGAAGCACAGCTCTTCTAAAGTAATTATGAATGTTTTGAACACTTAATAATACTTCTGGGCCCAGCAACCTTTTTGAAATTCTCTTCACTGGGATGAGTTTGTCATGGGAGTGTGTACACATTTTCTGCTATTGTTTGGCTGGACACACATTTCAGGGGAAATGACCTTTCTTTAAAGTTGACCTGCAAAAAGAAAAAACAAATTATACCACCTTACTTCTTGTGAACGGTGGCCTGAATGACTTTTTTTTACATGTTCATAGAATTCTAGAGCAGAAATATAGAACTATTGTGATTGATAAGACTGAAAACTGAGCAGTTTAGAAAGGAAGGGATTTTTAGTCAGACATTTTAAAACTTAGTTTCTTGTCAACATATTCTTATTCAAATGCCTGAGAAACACTTGACAGAATTTCTTTAAGATTCTACTATCCCTGCTAAGAAAATTGGTCCTCCACTACTCTAGCCCTCTAGCAAAAACCAGGAAGATCTATTATTTATCTTTAAGCTATAAGCCAAAAGTGTGTGGGAGGATTTCAAATTTGACATTCAGTGCCTATACATCATAAATAATCAAAAAGAAGCATTAACAATTGTCTTTTTTCCTTGTAGATTATCTTTGTATTCGTTTCCATTGTATAAGCTATCTTCACAACAAAAAGGGTGGCTAGAGACTGATTTCTTTTTAATAAATTATGTTTTATGCAACAGCAAATATTGCAGTGAAACACTAAAATTGTGGGGTGTTTGAATAATTGCGATTTTTCCAGTGTCCCTCCTAGTCACTTACTTGGAAATGCCTTAGTAATGTGGTTGGGTTGGCTTTAACTCTGAATTTCCTCACTTTTGAGATTTTTAGTCAGGCCCTTAACCACTAAACTTGCATTGAAATATTAATGTTTACTGATTTTTTTAAATTAAAAATACCCAAAACTTTTAGATGCCATTGAAACACTATGACTTGAATTTATTTTACATTTTGGGACTAGAAAAGATGGTTGTGAAAGAGGTAGGGGAAGTCAAGCATTACACTTTCTACACTCTGGATTTTGGAGATATAAAGTGTTTAACCCAATTCACTATGTGTTAAGGTACCAA
The DNA here is from genome assembly GCF_965140295.1 of Lepidochelys olivacea. Lineage (NCBI taxonomy): Eukaryota > Metazoa > Chordata > Testudines > Cheloniidae > Lepidochelys > Lepidochelys olivacea. The sequence goes on along the minus strand of NC_140418.1, from coordinate 76,525,149 downwards.
ACCAGAGGTCAAAAGTGAAGAGGAGGAAAAACGTCGAATTGAGGCAAGAAGAGAGAAACAGAGGCGTAGAAGGGAGAAAAACAGTGAAAAATATGGTGATGGATACAGGTTTGTGCTGTTGTTTTTTTCTACTTAACATCTGTCATCATTCCCTAGCACCTTTTGCTGGTCCCAGTACTCTCTATAGAGGAATACATGAAAGAGTGCTAGGTATACAACAGTGTTTTTTTTAAAAAAAAAAAAAAACGGTTTTGTCTTGGAGAAGAGGAGATTGCTCAACCAGAGAACTTGAAACATTTTGAGATATAGTAGCATTAATATTTCTGAAAATATATTTGTGCACACCACTACGCTCATGAGATGTTCAAATAATTATCTTTTATAGTGGTACCATCTTCCAGTACTACGCCATGTGTTTATAGTACAATTAGGTGAATCTACATGCTGAAAGGGTATTCCTGCTATCCTTCCTAAGCTCCTGAGGATAGGAATTGATCTTATTCTGTGTTTCATGTGTCTCCATTTTAAGTATTACAAAAGTGCCAAATTATGTGGGAGACCTGATTTTCACACAAAAAGGCAATACTTTTGTAAATAAGAGGAGTATTCAGTTTCAAGTATATTCCACTAAACTGTGCCCCAGGAAAATGGATTCATTAAGATTATACCGTGATCTCAGACTCTCCAGAGTGCAAGGGGAATTTTGATGTAAGACTTCAACTTTGTAGTAAAAATAAATTGAGATCTCCCTGATGTGATCTCGTCCTGAAGTGGGGTTTTTTTTGGTAGTTTTGTGATTATATAGGATTACGTATTATATGGGTGGAGGGAAAGAAGCACTCTTGAGCTACATCTGTTCCTCAAACAGTCTCCATTTTTTTTTGGCCCTCTTTCCTGTTCCTGCTGTTAGTACCTTTCCCCACCAATATGAGATTGACACACTTGACAGTTTCACTGTTGCTAAACACTGACAGTGTTTTTGAATATCAGCAATAAAATTAACCAAGCTGTTTCATTCTACAGTTTACAAAATGTTAAGTGACAGTTCAGTACATGCCTATTTGAAAATTCAGTAGCTGGGTTTGTATTCGGCTCACTTTTGGCCCTTACCTTCAGAACCATAGCACTGCAAATTTAGCTTTCTTTTATGTAAATGTCATTAATAAAAATTATAGAAAAAGTTGGCTTAATGTTCTACACTTACTAGGGAAAGCTTTCCTACTTGCCACAGATGACTGGATTTAACATGTCCCCACATAAGCCATGTAGGTAATTTTTGAAAAACAGTGACTTAAAAAAACAAACAGAAACTTATTGAACAGTAACACCTTTAACATACGTGTTTCTCCTGCTAGAATGGCATTCACTTGCTCATTTTGTAAATTTCGAACCTTTGAAGAGAAAGACATTGAAGCTCATTTGGAAAGTGCTGCTCACCAGGAAACATTGGATCATATTCAGAAGCAAACCAAATTTGACAAAGTAGTGATGGAATTTCTGCACGTAAGTCATAATGTTCATAGAATCATAGAAATGTAGGGCTGGAAGGAACCCCAAGAGATCATCTAGTACAGCCTCAAGTGCTGAGGCATGACCAGGTAAACCCAGACCATCACTGACAGATGTTAGTCCAACCTGTTCTTGAAAGCCTCCAGTGAGTCTTCTACAACCTAAGGCTATTCCAGAATTTAACTACCCTTACAGTTAGAACATTTTTGTTAACATCTGACCTAAATTTCTCTGCTTGCTCTAGAGTAAGCCCATTATTTCTTGTCCTCTCTTCAGTGGACATGGAGAACAATTAAGTATGGTCCTCTTTATAGGTGCACTGATGGTGGTGTGTAGAGTTCAGTCATGGCATGCAAAGCTAGCACCAGTATAAATACAGTGTATACAGTGAGTCATGGCTTAAGTAGAATAGATTAAGTGCCCTGTACCCTGAACCCCTAGGGTATATACCCTACATGGCTCTCTACATGCTGAAACTGTGCCTCCCATGTCTACGCTGCAATTTTTAGTAGTGTAGTGCCCAGCTGTCTCCCCACTGCCAAAGCCTTTTCCCATGGTGGAGGAGAGGAGGCAGTGGGGAAAGGCTTTGGCAGGGGAAGGAGCAGAGAAAGGCTCTGATGGTGTGGGGGAAGGGAGCAGGGGAGGAAGTGGGGAAAGTCTCTGGTGGTGGAGGGGGAGGGAGCAGGAGAGATAGTTGGGAAAAGGCTCTGGCGGCTGGAGGGGAGGGAGGGAAAGGCTGGTGGTGGGAGGGGAAGGGAGCGGGGTGGTAGTGGGGAAAGGCTCTGGCGGTGGCAGGTGTCGGGAAAAAGGGAGGTAGTGAGGAAAGGAGGAGGCAGCGGGGAAAGGCTTTGGTGGTGGGTCAGGGAGGGCTGCTGGAGCCTTTCATTGCTGTGTATATCTGTAAACCTGCCTTTCACTGCGGCATGTAGCTACATGTGTAGTGCCTGTACTTTACATGTTGTTGTAAGTGTTGACATAAGCTGTAACAGCCCTTAACATATTTGAAGTCTGTTTTCAGATCCCCCATATTTTTCTTTTTTCAAGACTAAATATGCCCAGTTTTTTTAACCTTTCTCCATAGGTCAGGCTTTCTAAACCTTTTACTGCATTTCCCTAATTTGCTTATGAGAATGTCAAGTGGGACTGTTTCAAAAGCCTTACTAAAATCAGATATATCTCATCTAGTGCTCCCCTCTACCCACTAGGACAGTAACCCTGACAAAGAAGGAAATTGTTGGCTTGGCTGGATTTGTCCTTGACAAATCCATATTGGTTATTCTATATAACCCTATTGTTCTCTAGGTTTTACATATTAATTGTTCAATAACTTGTTCCAGTATCTTTCCAGGTATCAAAGTTAGGCTGACTGGTCTATAATTCGTTGGGTCATCTGTTCCCCATTTTGAAGATAGGTACTATATTTGTCCTTCTCCAGTGCTGTGGGACCTCACCTGTCTTCCATGATTTCTTGCAGATAATTGTTAATGGTTCTGAGATTGCTTCAGCTAGTTCCTTAAAGACCTGTGGATGAATTTTGTCAGGCCTTGCTAACTTGAATACATCTAAATTATCTTGATTTGTAGAAAGAAAAGGAGTACTTGTGGCACCTGAGAGACTAACCAATTTATTTGAGCATAAGCTTTCGTGAGCTACAGCTCTCCTTACAATGTTTGTGTGTGTGTGTGTGTTTGGGGGGTGGGGGGAGGGGTGGGGGAAGAAAACTTGGATCTGTGCTGGAAATGGCCCAACTTGATCATCATACACATTGTAAGGAGAGTGATCACTTTAGATAAGCTATTACCTTATCTAATTATCTTATCTAATTAGATAAGATAATTGTTAATGGTTCTGAGATTGCTTCAGCTAGTTCCTTAAAGACCTGTGGATGAATTTTGTCAGGCCTTGCTAACTTGAATACATCTAAATTATCTTGATTTGTAGAAAGAAAAGGAGTACTTGTGGCACCTGAGAGACTAACCAATTTATTTGAGCATAAGCTTTCGTGAGCTACAGCTCTCCTTACAATGTTTGTGTGTGTGTGTGTGTTTGGGGGGGGGCGGGGGGGGGAAGAAAACTTGGATCTGTGCTGGAAATGGCCCAACTTGATCATCATACACATTGTAAGGAGAGTGATCACTTTAGATAAGCTATTACCAGCAGGAGAGTGGGGTGGGAGGAGGTATTTTTTCATGCTTCGTGTGTATAAAAAGATCTTCTACGCTTTCCACAGTATGCATCCGATGAAGTGAGCTGTAGCTCACGAAAGCTTATGCTCAAATAAATTGGTTAGTCTCTCAGGTGCCACAAGTACTCCTTTTCTTTTTGCGAATACAGACTAATACGGCTGTTACTCTGAAACCTTGATTTGTAGGTCACTTGCATATTGGAGTTTAAATTGTACCATTTATCGTCTTCAAAACATGTACTTAATTTTTCATTAGATCATTTCACTTAGGAAAAGGGTTGTTCACAGTAAACACTACTGAACAGAAAGGCAAGTTCAGAATTTTTGAAAAGTAGCATTGCTTCATAGCTAGGTAACAAAATACGCCGTTATTGAAGTTAATAGCTTTGAATGTCTTTGTTAGTCATTATGCCAGAAAATTCCCTTGGAACTAATAATAGTTGATACAAACAAATCTAATAATCAAGAATAGAAAGAGCTGGGTAACTTTCAAAATTTAGTATGTTTCTGATTTGGGGTGCTGTATGGGTGGAGAAATACGTCAGTCATTTAAAATTGATATTCTGTTTCCTGCATTCAAGGAGTGTATGGTGAATAAATTCAAGAAGACAGCTATGCGCAAGCAGCAGACCAACAACCAAACTGAAAATGTCCAAGTTGTTGAAAAAGATGTAATGGAAGGCAAGTAACAGACTCCATGTGAAAGTGCATGTTTTGGGAATATCCATGTCTTTTTTTTTTTTTTCTTTTCTTTTCATTTCATTTGAACATGCTGATCTGATGTTTGGATTAAAATCAGTTCCAGTGCACTTTATAATATCTGTTGGACTCTTAAGACTCTCTTTAAAAGCTATTTACTCCAAAGGCAAGTCTCCTCCTTTTAGTTCTACAGTTCTGGTCTCCAGTGCATCTGTAGTGTTAGTGGTCTCAAAACTTTCCAAGAATAGGTATTACTACTAAGATTTTGAGTCAGATTACATATCACTTTTTCCACACCCTTCCTATTTTGGGATGAGATTCTGTTCTGGGCCTTTAAGAAGTGCAGCACTAAACTCGCAACTTGGGGAGGTGGTGGGGCTAAAATGACTTTTAAGCCACTGTTGTAGCCATTCTGGGGCTGTCCTGGGGCTGGAGAAGCCCTTGGTGTAATTTAGCCCTAGAGACTTTTCTGAATGGCAGTGTCCTCCCTGCCTTATGAGCTGCAGTACTGTGTAAGCAGCCCTGCCCCAACACCCCTCTCTGTCCAGGTGGAGCTTCTATGCTGGGTCTTACAAGGGGTTTTCAGGAGGCAGCATTGTGGCTGTTTTCCAGAGTGTGTGCACTAAGAAGAATCCTCCCTCCTGCTACTCTGACCCTTTTATAGAGCATATAGTGGCCAGGAACTTATCCTTGATCTTTGTACGGTGTTAATTAGCATAGCACTTATTAGATAAGAGATCCACACGCTTCATGTGTAAGTAAGCCCTTAGACCTTTGGTCCAGTGGATGTCATATCTGCTAAATGCGGTGTAAAATACAGTGTACTATAAAACATGTTAAATAGTTTAAATTAAACTATTTACAGCAGTTCTAAAAAGTCATCCCCTTAAATTCTTGTGTGTGTGTGTATAGGAAAATCTTTTCATGTTAGCTTGTTAACAGAAAACCTTGAATGCAAATATTGTAAGTTTTTAAGTAGAATTTGAGTCCTGCAACTTTTCCTGTCTGGGGGAAAAAAAATTCATATGTCCTTAAGTAGGGCAGAGTGGCAATTCATACAGCTACTACAATAGGATCAGTCCTATAGAAAATACTTGGGTTTTTTGGGGGGGTTTTATTTATTTATTTATTTATTTATTTTACTTTAAAAATATCTAAGTACCCTAAATAAAATGAGGTTCTTCTGTGAGTGCTGGTCCGTATGTGTATTCCACACATGGGTACCAATGCATGCCGTGTGCCCGAGTCTGGAAATTCTTAGTAAGCAGTGTCTGGTGGCCTTCACTTGTGCAGTCGCTGTCCTTGTGCTGCAGACCGAGGGCATAAGAGGCAGTGCAGGCTGACACCTCTCCCATTCTTTCTTACTACTACATGGCCTTACTCAGAATCCTCTGGGTCCACAGTTTTCCCCAGCTTCTTTCTCATCAACCTGTAAATATATATTGTAAATAGTTTTAATATTTAGCATAGTTAAAGTTTTGCGATAATATAGCTAGTTCGGCTTAGTTTTTCCCATTGTAGGGAGTCCCTCCCTGTGGATTGGGACTAGGCCTGGTGTCCTAGGGTTCAAGAACTGCATATCTTGGCCTCTCTCTTTCTCCATGAGCAGTTAGCATCTGTGCTGCCACTGCTGTCTGGGTAAGATGCATATCTCAGCAAAGTGCAGTATTTACAGTTTGTTTCCCCCATGAATATGTGAAGTTCATGATGTTCAGCTTGGGAAGCACCTTATGGAGAAAGCCATGAGATCTCGCTTGGATTCAGGCAAGGGAGACTCCCCTGTACAGTGACCTTAACTGACGAGCAGTTACCCTCTAAGGATGAGCTTGAGAGTGGAGCCTAGAGCTGCTAAGCCCAAGGAATTGTCACCATGGGCTTTGCACGGGAGGGGTGCACTCATTGATACAAGGACAGATCCCCATCCAGGTCTACTCCTAAAAGAAGAGACCCCTCCCTGACTCTGTCAAGGTCAGGTGAGCCTTCGCTCGCAATTCTGAAGGGCTCAGGACCACATAAGACCCCCGGGCAGGTGGTTAAAATGCATAAGAAAAAGGATCTGTCAGGACTGTCTTCGGTTCCGATTTCTAAACATAAAGACTGTCATCCACCAGCTCCATTTAAGAGTTCTAGACCTGAGTCTTTGGTGTTTTTTGTTTTTTTTAAATGAATCATATCTTTGATATTAAAGTGGGTTTGATTTATTTCCCAGGAGCATCTTTGACTTCTTTCAGTTAAGCAACTGTGACTGTCTTTGACCAATTTAATTAGCGTGAACTGAGCTTTGTAAATGTTTGCTTGTGTATGATTGGTATAGACCAGTGGTCTCCTCTTTTTTTGATCGTGCACCCCATCAGTAAAAAATTTTTGAGCACGCACCCCCAATATATGTATAAATTATAAATTATATACATGTACTACTGTACTAATATATTATGTAAATTATAAAACACACAAAAAATAGAAATTAAAAAACAATGAGATAAAGATGAAATAAACAATATTTTAAATTTTTTTTATTTTATTAACGGTACAAAAAACCTTTTTGCTCTCCCTAAAAATAATTATTATTAATATTTTTAGTGAGAGCAATGTGATTGAATATGCTTTATTATTTTTGAAAATCTTGGTTTAACACTTTGTGATACAGCGGGTGTTCAGAGTGGGGTGCGGGGTCTGGGAAGGAGTTAGGGTGTGGGAGGGCGCTCAGGGTGGGACTGTGGGAGGAGGCTCAGGACAGGGGCAGGCAGGAGGTGCAGCGCACTTACCTGGGGCAGATCCTGTTTGGTGCAGGGGTGTGCAGGTGGCTCTGTGCAGCACAGCACCACCCCCATGGCCACGATTCTGGGAGCTGCCCCCCCCCAGCAGGCAGGGCCACCCGGAACGCGGGGGCTTCAGGGCCCTGGGCTAAGGGGGCCCTGGCCTGCAGCTCTAAAGCCCCTTTCGGAATGCGGCCCTGCGAACACGGGCCGGAGGACTCAGGAGGAGCAGGGGCAGCTGCGCAGCCAGCGGCTGGAGAGAAGTGGCGCTTTCCCGTTCAAAGCACCGCTTCTCTCAGGCCGACTTTGAAGGGGAAAGTGCTGCTTTTTTCTGGCCGCTGGCTGCATGGCTGCCCCTGCTCCTCCACGGGCCGGAGGACTCAGGGCCACCCCTGCCCCCCTTTTTTTTCCCTCCGGCGGCTCTCCTCCTGTTGCACCCCCCAATCGATTGTCTTGTGCACCCCACTTTGGAGACCACTGATATAGACAATAGAGCCTCATAATTGTGGTAATGTCTTGTTTTCTTTGCTAGGCGTTACTGCTGATGACCACATGATGAAAGTTGAGACTGTTCACTGCAGTGCTTGCAGTGTGTATGTTCCTGCACTACACAGTTCTGTTCAACAGCACTTAAAATCTCCTGATCACACAAAGGGAAAGCAAGTAAGATTTAGTATTTTATAAATGTTCGTAATTACTTGTTCTGTGAACTGCTGAAGGTACAGTCTAATCTGAACAGAAAATAGAATGCAGGTTTCCTTTTTAACTTTAGAATCTTCTGTTTTAATACTGGGCATCTAATGAGGAGCAATAAATTCAGCCGTCTTATCAAATAGACAGCTTACATTGTGATCTGTTGCTATGGGGTTTTATAGTTTTCTTGTGATTCAGTGTAAGATTTAGGTTTATGTTACTAAATGGAACAATCATTTTAAGTTGCGATTTGATGAGAGATTTATATTCTGACTAATGAGTATACACTCTGATATGCTAGTTTTCTAGTGAAAGTAATGGTTTATGAAGGTTCAACTTTCCAGTAACAGTGTATACATTAATAATGTGCTTTATGGCTGCCAATAAGGATCAAAAGAAAATCAGTGGTGACATACTTCTCTGTTAAATTCCTCGCTCTATTAGAAATTGAAACTAGTAAGAAAACTTACTGCATTAAATATTAAGTAGTACTAAATACTGTTCTTGGTTGAATGCATGAGATAAATGAAAGGAATTGTTGGAACAATAGTTATTTAAGTCTATAAATAGGAGTTTAGAGCATTGATTTAGGTACTTATTTATAGTGATATTGCAATAGTTCATTGTCCTTTCCTGTCTGTATCAGACTTTAATGTATACCTAGTGCAAGGCCTAAATTCATATATTTTGGGTGGTGCTGCTGCCATCATTTCCTCTGCTGGTTTCATGTACACATACGCATGCCACCTCACTGATGTTTAAAGCCAAGGTGTGTGTTCTGATTGTTAAGCACTTTTTTAATCAGAAGGAAAAGTCTTATATAGAAAGAATTAGAACAGTTGAGAAGTAGTAGTGATATACAGAAACAAAATTTCCATTGCAATTTAAAATGCTGCATTTTTAATTTAGCTAATCTACTAAAGTGATTGGTTGAAAGAGGAACATGACTTGAAAAACGGTGGTAGCTGGTGAGTGTGGCTTGGAGAATAATATAAATCTGCAGTAGTTTGGACATTCCTTGTCCATTATACAGTTACTGAGATTTTGTATATTTTCAATAATTATAGAAAATGATATGCAGGGCAATCTGCTCTGGTAAGATGGTAAGTCAGAGAACTTTTTTGCATTAGCGGCCAGTGTAAGTTTAAATGTACATTAAATACATTCAGAGAAACCAGTTACATGGTTGCAGTTTGTAATGTAGATGAGGGCTTAACTGTATCCCTAGACAAGGCTAAAGCCAGGGGCCAGTCCACTCGCCCAAATACAGATACAGCTGTGTTGTACCCAGTTCCTCTTATTTCATTTATTGTGTAGGTTGGACCTTTTATGCCAAGAGTTAGTATTTCCTGCTTTGACAAGTAAATGTGTAACAGCTCTAATGTAGCAGCCTTAACCAATAGAGCATGAATTAAATTTGTATCACACAACTATTTAAATAGATCAGGTTTGTAATAGTTACAATTAAATCCATTTCATAGGCCTACAGAGAACAAATAAAAAGGGAGAGTGTACTGACTGCTACCAGCATCCTGAATAACCCAATAGTGAAGGCACGATATGAGCTGTATGTCAAGGTAAGATATGAAAGGAAAAAATGATACTGTCATCTCTGATCTTGTTTATGGTGTCACCCTGTTCCTTCTACATTCCCCATTGATGCTAATCTCAGTGCATTTTTGTCTCCTCTGCCTTCTTACAGACCACCCCAATGCATGGAATACCCTTCCATCTTTATTCACTGAGCCACCTCTCTACCCTCTTTTAAGTACCTTACAAAAATTTTGTGATGCTAATAAGTCAGCTATTAACATGTTGGTTTTTTTTTTTTTTTTAAATCCTTTTGTATTCCCATTTTGGGGTGTCCTAGTTTGTCCAGTCTTGTGTGTCCTTTTTACTTTTTAAGCAGAGACTCATGTTGAGTTTGTAAATTAGGTGCATTGTTGATGCTTTATTAGTAAATAACAGTATGTATGACACTGACTCTTGCAGAGGTTGCAAATCCTGTGACTTTGTATTAAAGCTGCGGTAATCCTTTTGCTGAAATATCCTCCTTCATCAGTAACATAAATGCAAAGATTCCATTACACATCTCATAACTGTCATACTAAATTGCTAGTATGTCCACAGACCACTTGATTATTCCACTTCTGTTTGCTGCAGAAGAAAATGACTAGTCTGATATCGTTTATTTCAGTGTCCAAATAAATCAGCATTGCCAATAGCAGTCTATGCTACCATAAACTTAGAATTAAAGAACCTTTGCAATCCTTGAGCAGGACATCTGTTGGGATGCCTGTGAATGCAGTTTCATGTATAATGCACAATTTTCTGGATCAACTAAATAACCATGCTTTGATATTTAAACTGTAGTGAGAGTAACTATAAGTAGGTGTCAAAATAGCCATAATTTTGTCCATACATAGGGTGTCAAAATAATACAGATTTTTCAATCTATACTGACAAGAGTAAAGTCTTCAGGAAAAATTACAAGATTGCAATCAATGAGCCAAATAACCAGGATTTAAAATCTCAAATTGTTCTCATCCTGTAAGATTTAGCATAGATGCATCAGTTGAAGCCATGAGCTCTAGCCTCTTGAGTCTTTAATTAAATTCTACAAATATACAGAATTTGGACTTATAGTTCAATATCCTTAGCAAAACATTTCTAGCTTGCAAGCTAAGGTAGTTGGGGGTGAGGAGGAGAGAAGAGAATAGAGGTAAATTTGTTTAGGTGACTTTAAAAGTGCATTTCTATACTTGGAATTTCCTGGTTTTCTTGCATTTAGTTCTTAAAGCTGATAGTTTAAAATGTCTTTCCCTGAAGTTGCAGATGTAAGATTGAACATATACAACAATTTAAAGAAGGTTTGGAATTTTGAGTTATATACACTTCACACTTATTGATTTGTTAAATATTCATTTCGCTACTACCAAAGGCAAGTTGTGATTGTACCTGGACATAATAGCAACCTACAATTGACCTGCAAAGTGTCAAAAATAAACAAACTATAGTTTGAGAATTCATATACACGGATCCCACCATAGGTGTGTGCACATAAACCTGAAATCTTTTAGCCATAAGTGTCCCTTTGGGCTGCACAGGCAACTGGTGTACGTTTGCACCTCTCACAGCAAGGGTATAAAAGGCAGAGAAGCACCATCTGCCACTCAGTTCCTTCTTACTGCCTGTGGTTGTGAGTTGGGTGGCCAACTTGAGTCCTTCTCAGGCTCATGTTGGCCATCCCTGAGCTACATGCCATTGTAGGCAATTTCATCATACCATCCCTTTCATAAACTTATCAAGCTCAGTCTTGAAGCAAGTTAGGTTTTTTGCCCCTACTGCTCCTGTGGAAGGCTGTTCCAGAACTTCACTTCACTTTGATGGTTAGAAACTTCCATCTAATTTCAAGCCTAAACTTGTTCACGGCCAGTTTATATCCATTTGTTCTTGTTTCAGAGTAACAGCCGTGTTAGTCTGTATTCGCAAAAAGAAAAGGAGTACTTGTACTCTAAGGCTTGGGCCATTTCCTGCACAAATCCAGGTTCTCTCACCCCCTCGCTATCTTAAAACAAAAAAACTTCAAATCCAGATTCCAGCGAGAAACTGCTGAATTGGAATTCATTTGCAAATTGGATACTATTAATTTAGGCTTAAATAGAGACTGGGAGTGGCTAAGTCATTATGCAAGGTAGCCTATTTCCTCTTGTTTTTTCCTACCCCCCCCCCCCCCCCAGATGTTCTGGTTTAACTTGGATTTAAACTTGGAGAGTGGTCAGTTTGAGCTATTACCAGCAGAGGAGTGAGTTTGTGTGTGTATGGGGGTGGGGGGGATGTGAGAACCTGGATTTGTGCTGGAAATGGCCCACCTTGATTATCATGCACATTGTAGGGAGAATGGTCACTTTGGATGAGCTATTACCAGCAGGATAGTGAGTTTGTGTGTGTGGTCTTTGGGAGGGGGGTGAGGGGGTGAGAGAACCTGGATTTGTGCAGGAAATGGCCCAACTTGATTATCATGCACATTGTGTAAAGAGTTGTCACTTTGGATGGGCTATCACCAGCAGGAGAGTGAATTTGTGTGGGGGGGGTGGAGGGTGAGAAAACCTGGATTTGTGCTGGAAATGGCCCAACCTGATGATCACTTTAGATAAGCTATTACCAGCAGGACAGTGGGGTGGGAGGAGGTATTGTTTCATATTCTCTGTGTATATATAAAGTCTGCTGCAGTTTCCACAGTATGCATCCGATGAAGTGAGCTGTAGCTCACGAAAGCTCATGCTCAAATAAATTGGTTAGTCTCTAAGGTGCCACAAGTACTCCTTTTCTATTTGTTCTTGTGACCTTCAACTTAAATAATGCTTCTCCTTCCTGGTATTTATCCCTCTGATTTATTCATAGAGAGCAATCATATCTCCCCCACAGTCTTATTTTTGGTTAAACCTAACCTAATTTCTGCGGTAGGATTCTGCAAAGATTCAGCTACTAGTTGGTACTGTATTAGTACTGTATTGGTACCAGTTGGTACTGTATTAGTAGGCTGTGTGTGTGTGTATCTTTGTCTCCTCATTGATGCCTAAACATGATCAAGACCAAAATAAATAAAATTTTATAATACGTTACTTTGGGTTTGTAATTAATTATGTTATGGAATACTTACTGTCTTTTAAGTACTCAGGGCTTTTAGTTAGCTCTGTTACGGTCCATCTGGCCGCAGATCAGCATATAATCCATATGTTGATGGTCATTAGATTTTCCTATCACCCTATGTTATGTAGGTTTTTAAAAGGCTTAATTCACATATTTCCACCAATATTAAGGAACCATTTGCTACCTGGGACTTGCGCGTGGTCCTTAAGTCTGACGGACCCTCCATTTGAACTTGTCATGTTTTTTGTATCACCTCTCTGTTTAAAGTGATGTTTTTGGTAGCCATCACCTCAGCACACAAGATGAGCGAAATTCAAATTTTGATGTCTGGCCCTCCATATGCTGTTTCATAAGGACAAAGTTACACTCGGGCTTCATCCAGGATTTTTACCAAAAGTAGTTTTGGACTTCATGTAAATCAGTTTCTTCCCTTACTGGTATTTTTTCTTAAGTCTCATGGCTCTCTTCTGTGGAGACTAAACTCCACACATGTAGATGTTCTTAGGGATATGCCCTTTTATCTTTTCACAACGAAGCCTTTTTGTAAATCATCTAGACTTTTTTTTGTAGCTTTGGTAGTAAAGCTGAGGGGTAGGCTGTATCCTCTCAGACTCTGTAAATAGGTTACAGACTGTATTAAAATTTCCTGTTCTTTTGAATAAACTACCTGTTCCCCCTCAAGTTAGGATACACTCTTCTAGGATCCAGTTGATATCTGTGGCTTCTTTCAGAGGGCTTCCTATTTCTGAAATTTGTAGAGCAGCTACTTGGAGTTCTGTTCATATGTTTACCAATCACTGCTTCATTGTGATAGGTTCTAGATCAGATGCCAAGTTAGGTAATGCTGTTCTACAGTCGCCATTTAGATAGGACTCTATCACCCACCTCTTTGAAGGATAATTGCTAGTTCTATAGTTGGATCCATGTGGATAAAGAGAGGTTACTTATGTTACAGTAACTGGAGTTCTTCAAGATGTTTTTGTCCACATGGATCCCAGGATGCACCCGCCTTCCCCACTGATACAGAGTTCTTGGATTTCTGAATTTTTGGATTTCTGAATTATTGAAAGAACTGACTGGAAGTTTGAGCTGCTCTATATCTTTCCTGTAAGAAACATCCGTAAAGGTACACAGGGTGAATTCATAACCCCAGTGGACACTTGCATGCCTTAGGTGCATGTGTCTGCATTGGGATCCATGTGGACAAAAGCATCTTGAACTCCAGTTACCGTAAGGTCAGTAACCTCTGGTTTCAGGCTGTGTGTGTGTATCTCAAAAGAGGGCATAAATCCAGATTTAAGTGTTGCTTTTTTAACCTAAGAAATATTGAGGTTATCAAGTTCCAGTCATGTCTGGTGTTGTAGTCCTCCTAAGTCGACCTTGAATAACACCGTGGTGCTTGAAAAAATCTTAAAAAATAAACTCCAAAACTTACATGACTTTCTTTGCACATCATAAGCAAAAAAGGCAGAAGCCCAATATTTTTTCCTTTTCAGATCACCTTTAAGTAATACTCTTGGAAAACTAGCTGTGCTTTAATTAGCAGCCTGTGCAAAACAGCTGTCTACATTTCATGTAATTCCATTGTTTTTACTTACTATTAATACACAGTTCTTAAAGGTGTACAGCAAAACAAAAATGTTCTGTATTGAATGTCCCTACTAAACAGGGAGAGCATTCATGAGAAAATTAAGTTTTGACTAATCTATTTAAAATAAACTTCTGTCTGAAATCTGCTTGCTACTTCCTGGTTCAGTAAGGATAACCAAGAATATGAATTTCAGATCAGACAATTTCAGTGACCATTAAAAGATTTATAATTCTGGGTCTAACTTGTTTTAATTTTGCCTTACAGTTCACCTTTAAAATAGAATTGTCTTCTTGAGGATGAATAGACTGACTTAGGGCATGGCTACACTTGCAAATGTAGAGTCCTTTGAGTTAAACCAGCCTTCGTAGAGCGCAGTAGGGAAAGCGCTGCAGTCTGTCCACACTGACTGCTGCAAGTGCACTGGCATGTCCACATTTGCAGCACTTGCAGCAGCATTTGGAGCAGTGCATTGTGGGCAGCTATCCCACAGAACACCTCTTCCCATTCTGGTGCTGTGGCTTGTGGGAAGGGGGCAGGGAGTGCGGGGCATTCTGGGTCCTGTCTCCACGCCCCATGATGCATCGGTTCGCATCCCAGCAGTCCCTCTGCTTCCATCCACAATTGGCGCTATCTTTCGACATTTTTTGTACTGCGCACTCTCTCTCCCCTTTCGGTCTGTGGGAGTGGAGCCCGAACTGCTGAGGAATATGCTGATGAGTCTAGCCAGCACATCACATTTGGCAGTCGAGTTACTCCTTAAGATCCAAAGTGACAGTGAGGACTCCAATAATATCGACACGAGTAACACATAAGATATGAGATTGCTTGTGGCATTCACGGACATGCTCACCACCATGGAACGCTGCTTCTGGGCTCGGGAAACAAGCACTGAGTGCTGGGATCACATCGTCATACAAGTCTGGGATGACTAGCAGTGGCTGCAGAACTTTTGGATGCGAAAAGCCACTTTCATGGGACTGTGTGAGGAGCTCACCCTCACCCTGCGGCGCAAGAACACGAGATTGAGAGTTGCCCTCATGGTGGAGAAGATGGTGGCTATTGCAATCTGGAAGCTGGCAACTCCAGACAGCTACCGATCGGTCGCTAACCAGTTTGGAGTGGGGAAATTGACTGTTGGAATCGTGTTGATGCAAGTTTGTAGGGCCATTAATCGCATCCTGCTCAGAAGAACTGTGACTCCGGGTAATGTGCATGATGTTATGGCTGGCTTTGCACAAATAGGTTTTCCTAACTGCAGAGGGGCGATAGATGGCACGCATATTCCAATTCTGACATCAGTCCACCTAGCCTCTGAGTACGTTAATTGCAAGGGGTATTTCTCTATGGTTCTCCAGGCGCTTGTGGATCACCGTGGGCATTTCATTGACATTAACGCAGGCTGGCCCGGAAAGGTGCATGATGCACACATCTTTCGGAACACTGGCCTGTTCAGGAAGCTGCAAGCTGGGACTTTTTTCCCAGACCAGAAGATCACCGTAGGGGAAGTGGAAATGCCCATTCTGATCCTTGGAGACCCCACTTACCCTTTAATGCCATGGCTCATGAAACCATATACGGGGAGCCTTGACAGCAGCAAGGAGTGATTCAACAACAGGCTGAGCTGGTGCAGAATGATTGTGGAGTGTGCTTTTAGCTGTTTAAAGGGCCGCTGGCGCTCTCTGTATGGGAAGCTGGACCTGGTCGATGACTGCATCCCCACAGTTATATCCGTTTGCTGTACCCGCCATAACTTTTGTGAAGGGAAGGGTGAAAGCTTCACTCAGGCATGGAACTCGGAGGTTCAACACCTGGAGGCTGAATTTGAAGAGCCAGAGAGCAGGGCTATTAGAGGGGCCCAGCGTGGGGTTGCAAGGATTAGGGATGCGTTGAGGGAGCAATTTGAGGCTGAAAGCCACCAGTGGTGTCTGGTGCCCTGCACGGGAGTGAAGTGCAGTGGTTCCAATGTTAGTAGGAATTTGTGTTCGCTACGTATGATACACTGACTTGCAGTACCTGTTGCTTTCCTGGACTAAGGTATCTTTTACTTTATGCAATAATAAATAATGTTTTCAAAGCAAAAAAAATCTATTTAATGAAAAGAAAATGCATTTATTGAAAAGAAATACAACTGCTTGGGAAACACAAGGGCAAGGAGGTGGGGTGGGGAACGGTACAATCACAGGTTTTAGTATGTTCTGTTATCATACTCAAGCCTTCCTGTTCGGAGTGCTGTGCAATGAGTGCTGCACTTCAGGATGGCTACACTGCATGGTGATGGGGGTTGAGTGCAGTGGGTAAGGGTCATAGTTTTCAGGGCTGGGTGGTGAAGCTACAGGTGTTGGAGGCAGCTGGTTGCAGTAAGAACCCGGATGTTGGAGAAAGTGGGTTGGAGGTGACATGGGGCACAAGGGAAAGAGTTTTGGGATGAGGGCTGCCGGGGGGGGTGGGGGAAAGAGGGTGGTAGTACTCTGCCTGCATGGCTACGAGCACCTGGATCGAGTCTGCTTGGCGCCCCATGATGCTTATCAGCTGCTCTGTGCTTTGGTGCTGGCGATATGCATTCTGGTGGCGGACCCTCCTTTCACTCTCCCACCACTCCTGCACTTTTTGATTTTTATTAAGGGAGTTCTGCATGACTTCATGCAGCATGTCCTCTTTGCTTCTATGTGGCCTCTTCCTGATTCTTTGCAGCCTCTCGGCCGGTGATAACACGGACGGCTGAGATCTCAAGGTTGCATCTGTAAAGGCAAAATGCAACACTTAACAGGGGCAGCATTGTTCACACCAGACAGAGCAGTGATTCCCCCGTACTTAAGGAGGGTGAGCACAGTCTCATAATTTGCCTGTCCCAAAGCGAGCGCGCACAACCCCCAGGAGCCCCAGAATGGTGAGTAAGCACAGGGTCAGTGGGAACTGATTCTTTCATGGCTGTACTGTCCTCTGGGTTTCTGTGCCTTGGGGAGAGTCAATAGCTGCAGGGGGCCCCTATACTGAACACTGTTCCCACATTTTCAATAGGAGTTCGTCCTGGGAGATATCTTGCTGCTGAGGGTGACCTGAGAAGCAAGGGAGGGTCTTCTACTACAATGCAGCTTCCGCCCTGGCCCATATGCAGCTTGCCTGTATGCAGCAATGGTCTCCCCGCACCTCATGGCACAGTGGTGTGGACACGTTAGACTGACTGGGTTAAGGACCACAGTGGCTCTCCCACAAAACCTATGCAACCACATTGCCCAAGTTCTGGATGAGAGCTTTGAAGAGATCACTGAGGCCGATTACCACGATGTGAGAGAGCACATCAGCGCCCTATCTTGCATCTAGGCATGCATGCAGCCATAACCCTCCTCGTCCCAAGAGCCCACACTGAATAACTTCCTTCCCAAAATAAAAGCCACTTACCGGGAACCTCCTCTGGTGGTTGTCCTTCCCCAAGCACCGGCCACCTTCCTCCTGGCTTGAGAACAGCTCCTGGATGCGTGCATCTAGGGATGCCGGGGTGTCTTCCTCCTCCTCAGCACCCTCGCTCCCGCTTTGCTCCTCCTCCTCCTGCCTTGTTGGACTGTGCTCTGAAGTGTCCATGGTGGTACTTGGAGTGGAAGTGGGGTCGCCCCCAAGTATCGTGTCCCGCTCTTTGTAAAAATGGCAGGTCATGGGTGCAGCACTGGAGCGGCTGTTTGCTTCGTAGGCTTCGTGGTAGGCATTCTGCAGCTCTTTCACTTTAACCCTGCAGAGCATCCCGGTCATGGCCCCTTTCCATCATGTCCCTTGATATCTGCCCGAAGATATTGTAATTTCTACAGCTGGAGCGCAACTGGGACTGGACAGCTTCCTCCCCCCAAACACTGATGAGGTCCAGCACCTCACCATTGCTCCATACTTGGGATCGCCTGGCACGTGGAGGCCTGGTAATCTGGAAAGATTCGCTGAGAGCACTCCACACCTGGCTGAGCAAACAGGAAGGGGATTTTCAAAATTCCCAGAGAATTTAAAGGGCTGGTCTGATGGTTGGTCACTTGAGGGCAGGGCAGTAGAGTTCAAAGTGATGACCAGAGTGGCTAGAACAGGCATTGTGGGACACTTCTGGAGGCTGATCAGAGCGCATTAGCAGACCATGGCATCCACACTGGCACTGCGGCGCTCCAGTGGGGGCGCATCAAACATTATTCCACTCGCCGAGGTGGAGTACCAGCAGCGCTCTATGCGCCTTGCCAGTGTGGACGCGTTGTGAGTTAGAGCGCACTGGGCTGCATTAATGCGCTCTATCTAGCAAGTGTAGCCATGCCCTTAGTGTGAATAAGAGAAGGTAGAAGGAAACCAGTTTTTTCAAATTCACCTTTCAATCCAGGAAGCAAAGCTCTTGGAGCTACATGAAGAATTGCTTTTTTGCGAAGTTTAAGCATGCTGTTTTATCTATTGAGTTGTTAATGCTGAAGTGATACTGAGGTTTTATCTGCATATCTAACACATGGGTGCTTTCAGTCTGCATCAACTCAAACTGTTAAGTGCCAGTTCTGATTTCATTAGAGTCAAATATTGAGATCATGATTTCTAACATATAGAGATTTGTACTTCTGTTTCTCACTTTATACTCATGAGGTGGCTGTTTAAAATATAAAAATTAGATGTAGCTCATCATGAACCTTGAAAATCCATTTTTTGATCTCCATGTGTTGCCCCAGAAATGTTGTAACAAATTCCAGCATTATTTCAACAGTTTTTTCTCTTACATGACTTGACAGTGCATGTTTCTGCTAAATAAAATTAAGGTTTCATTTTTAATGTCTTAGATTTCAAAATATTTGAACAGTTTAATTTCTCTATTTTAGGGTGAAAATCCTTTTGAAATTACTGATCAATCTCAGGATCAGCAGGCAGGGGAGGAAGAAGAAGAAGAAGAAGAAGAAGAAGACAAGGCTGATGAGCCTGCTGAAGAGGAAGAAGAAGAGGAAGAGGAGGAAGAAGAAACAGAAGAACAAACTGACTTCACCCTTGACCAAACTGAAGATAACTAAATGCATGAAAATGAAAAAATTGAAGTTGAAAAACAGCTTTTTACTTCTGTTCTAAAGTGGCTCAATGCAAGACTTTGTAATAGTTTCACAGATGAGACTTGTGTAACATCCCCACCCTATGCATGCATGCCATTATGCAGATAACTTGTTTATATAATTTCTGTGTTTCCCATTTGTTTAAAATGACATTAAGACCATTTTAGTTGAGCTTTTATAGCAACCAAACTGTTAGAGCTGATTAAAACATTTTGTGTTGTATATTTTTTTAAGCTTCCTTTTTCTTTTTTTGGTGTTGAAAATTGGCTATATTATTAGTGTTTGTTCTAATCACTTGAAAAAGGTAGTTTGAGGGTAAATATTCCAAGTGCTGTGTGACATAATACATTATGCAGCTCATAATATTTACCCCTTAGGGCTACGATGCATAAATTTAAAAATTGTGCTGTGAGTGTGGCTATTTTTTTGGAGTGTATCGCACACTGTATAGTAGTGTACATGTTCTAAACAGGCCTTGTAGCTTTTTGTGATAAAATGTACCAGTTTGTAGTAATAAAATGTTTTAGAAACATCGGTGTTCTTATTTTTTGTAGTTAAATACTAGCAAAAATTAATTTTTTTCAGTTGTGAAGAAATGTCTGTAAGTAAAAATTCAAATATAAATCCCACTAACCCAATTTGCAAACCTATTATTCCATTTGCAGTTCAGTGATTGACACAGCACCCTTTATTGTTTGATGCTTCAAAGTTTCAGTCCCCACCTATCAATATGCATTCCATGCTTCCACCTGCTTTGTAGGTGCACATGGGGAGTGTGTGTGCGTTTGTGCACACTCTGCATACAGTTCTATCCAGTTGGGGTGTGAAAGCCCTGTGCTAGCCTGCTGTGGAATATCTGTCCTTGTGGACCCTTGGTGACGTGCATTAACATTTAATATGCTTTGATCTAGTCCTCTTTTGAACTAGATTAATCAAAACACATTAACAAACTGTTAATTTGTAGCTATTTCACTGCCATTTTTATATTACAGAGAGGGTTGAGATAAAGGAGCAAGGGCTAGGGGGAGGAGGGAGGAAAGTAGTTGTGGTGGAAACTAAACCCTGGTCTACGCTAGGGGGGGGTCGACCTAAGATACGCAACTTCAGTCAACACGAATAGATCGACTTACCTGGCCATGAGGACGGTGGCGAGTAGACTGCTGCCGCTCCCCCGTCAACACCGCTTCAGCCTCTTGTGAGCTGGAGTTCTGGAGTCAACAGGGAGTGCGTTTGGGGATCGATTATCGCATTTTAGACGAGATGCGATAAATCGATCCCTGATAGATCAATCTCTACCCGCTGATCCGGAGTGAAAAGGTGAGCAGGGGTTGGCTGAAAGAGAATTTTACGTCTTGCGAAATATAAGGTAGGTGGTCTGTGAGACTAAAACATATTCAAGATGTGATCATTGACACTGACACTGTGCTCCATAGTCTTTATGAAAATATGCTTAAAATATGAATATGACAGATATACTTTATGCAAGATGGGTCTTGTAAGGTATCATTGGAAAGGTTATGATTTACTGAATGTGATTATCCAATTCATATGTATGTATCATTTCTGTACCTAAGGTTAGGAATATGGACTATGTAACCATTACAACTGGGTGTGTAATGGGAAGACACCCACCCGACGACAGGCCATCAAATTTGATGGGCCATCAGGAAGGAACAACAAAACCATGAAGATACTGATCTCTCTCCCTCTTGGGAGGTGTCTGGGGACGTAACTGTGACACTACTAGGTCAGGTGGTCTTGTCACCTGATTATCTCAGAGTGGTAGCCATGTTAGTCTATATCAGCAAAAACAACGAGGAGTGCTTGTGGCACCTTAGAGGGAAGGGAGGTCAAGTTTAGGAAACAAAGGATTCCCGCCTTATGTACATCTTATTTAAGGGTGGGGAGGAAGGCAAATGCCCAAGAAGAAAGACTGCTAAAGACACCTGAAGGGAAGGCAAGGGGGGAGTCCAGACTGAAAAGAAGTATAACGAGCTCTAAACCACAGAAATTTTGCAACCTGCCTAAAATAACATTTAGGGTAAGCAATTATATTTTGTAACCTGCTTCTTAAGTATATTTAGCTTAACTTGCATATTTTGTTTTATTTGCTCAGTAATCTGCTTTGTTCTGTTATCTCATATTTACTTAAAATTCACTTTTTGTAGTTAAGCTTATTTCTTGTTTATAATATAATCCTGTTAGTACAATTCACAGTGCGGGGTGTGTGTGTGGGGGGGGGCAAAGGGCGGAGGCTGTGTATACCTTCCTCCACATTGAGGGAGGAGGGAGATTTCATAATATATCTTTGGGTCTGCACCCCAAGGGAGGTGGATACCTGAGTGCTGGGGCAAGTCCCTTAAGCTGAGCTTTCCCAGAACTGTTCTGTGTCTGTTTCGTTCTGCAGTTGGGAGTGGCCCTGCCTGTGTGTGTGTGCTGGAGGAGGCTTAATAGCTTGGCTCATCAAGACAGGTAAAAAGGGTGCCCAGGCTGGCATAATAGGCGGGCTCAGCAGTATCTCAGCACATCAGGTGACATCCTAAGGGGGACAACCTGTCACAGATATGGTCCCTGAATGCATGTATTACTGAGATATGTCTAAGCTGCTATTGGCCCAAGTATCTCATCAGGTACAAGGGGCAGTTTGAACTGAGGGAAAATAAAGGCAGGCATGGCTATAATTGTTGCACCAATCTGAATTGCAAACCTCCTTTTCCAAAGCTGGATTTGGTCGAGTGTGTCCATTTTGTGAAAGTCCTGTAATGGAGTTAAGATGGAATGTGGTATTGGGAGATTGTTCATCCCATTGCACTTCATAGCCTCATGTGAGCTGGCAGAGTTCCTTTCTGGGATGATTGTTGCAGAGCCTGATTGTTCTGGCCAACTTTAATGTCTGAATGAACAGCCCTTCAGGGTTAGCGTGGGATCGCTTGGCTTTCATGGCAATAATAAGACAGGTGTTTAATAGGGAAGGGTGATTTCTGGCTATCTAGGTACACGTGGTCCCCATTACTGTAGTTTGAGTATTTCAAACATTAATTACTTTATCCTCTCTGTACCTCTGTGAGCTAGGGAAGTATTCCCATTTAAACAGATGAGGAAATTGAGACACAGAGAGATTTGTGAGGAATTCTGTGGTTTAGCCAAGAATTAAATCCAGGTCACCTGTATCCTAGTCCAGTGCCTTGGTTATAGGACCATGCTTTTTATCCCATTCTCAATAAATATAGGTGACCACATTCTGGATTTGGGTTGGTGCTGGAATTGCACTGGTGTGGAAGTAAAATTCTTTTGTAACAGAATGACCATTCATGTACCTTTTCTATTTTGATGCCAAGATATATCTTTTACTTTGGCTTGCAAGTTTTCATTCCCACACCCCCACACCAGTCGCTGGAAGGATTTTCCCCTAATGGTACCTGTCGAGTCAGCTGCGAAGCTCCCTGGAGTCGCGCCTTCGTGGCTGTGTATCTAGGTCCCTGCCAACCTGCCACCTCTTCAGTTCCTTTTTACTGCCAGTGACGCTTGTTGGAGCAGCTTCTCTCTTGCAAAGAGCAAGCAATCCCTTAGTTGACTTGTTCAGTGTGTCCTGTAAATAGTTAAAATCTTACAGTTAGTGTAAATAGTATAGTGAGTTTAGATGGGTTTTTCCCCCATCCCCATCATGTTTCCCCTCCCGGGAACCGGGGCATACCTCTGTCTCAGGGTTTCAAACAGTGCGGGTCCTGTCTGATGCCCATGCCAAAGGGAGAGCCACATGACTCCTTTCTGAAGTGCCTGTGAGAGGCACACCAAACAGATAAGTGCAAGATCTGCAGAGGCTTCCGATCGAGGACCAAAAAAGAGAGGGACTTTAGGCTGAAACTGCTGCTCATGGAGTCAGCCCTTTGTCCCCAGCCAGCCCAGGCGGCGTCCAACCCCAAGCCCAGCACTTTGATGTGAGGTGGCTGCGACGCTGAGAAAGGACTCACGCTCCAGGGACCCTCAGTACTGACATTCTCCGGTGCCAAAGACCTCTTCCGGTGCCGCACCAGCAGAAGAGAACGGACAAAGGTCGCTCTCCCACTAAAAAGAAAAGGAGTACCTGTGGCACCTTAGAGACTAACTAATTTATTTGAGCATAAGCTTTCGTGAGCTACAGCTCACTTCATCGGATGCATACTGTGGAAAGTGTAGATGATCTTTTTATATACACACAAAGCATGAAAAAATACCTTCTCCCACCCCACGCTCCTGCTGCTAATAGCTTATCTAAGGTGATCACTCTCCATACAATGTGTATGATAATCAAGTTGGGCCATTTCCAGCACAAATCCAGGTTTTCTCACACACACACTCCCGCGCCCCCCCCCCCCAAACCCACTCTCCTGCTGGTAATAGCTTATCTAAAGTGACCACAAATCCGCACAGACACACCTCTGGAACCCCGATCTGGGATATTCTATCTACTACCCAAGATCCATAAACCTGGAAATCCTGGGCGCTCCATCATCTCAGGCATTGGCACCCTGACAGCAGGATTGTCTGGCTATGTAGACTCCCTCCTCAGGCCCTATGCTACCAGCACTCCCAGCTACCTTTGAGACACCACTGATTTCCTGAGAAAACTACAATGCATCAGTGATCTTCCTGATAACACCATCCTGGCCACTGTGGATGTAGAAGCCCTCTACACCAACATTTCACACAAAGATGGACTACAAGCCGTCAAGAACACTATCCCCGATAATGTCACGGCTAACCTGGTGGCTGAACTTTGTGACTTTGTCCTTACCCATAACTATTTTACATTTGGGGACAATGTATACCTTCAGATCAGCGGCACTGCTATGGGTACCTGCATGGCCCCACAGTATGCTAACGTTTTTATGGCTGACTTAGAACAATGCTTCCTCAGCTCTCATCCCCTAACGCCCCCACTCTACTTGCGCTATATTGATGACATCTTCATCATCTGGACCCATGGAAAAGAAGCCCTTGAGGAATTCCACCATGATTTCAACAATTTCCATCCCACCATCAACCTCAGCCTGGTCCAGTCCACACAAGAGATCCACTTCCTGGACACTACAGTGCTAATAAACGATGGTCACATAAACACCACCCTATACCGGAAACCTACTGACTGCTATTCCTACCTACATGCCTCCAGCTTTCACCCTGACCACACCACATGATCCATCGTCTACAGCCAAGCTCTGCGATACAACCGCATTTGCTCCAACCCCTCAGACAGAGACAAACACCTACAAGAGCTCTATCAAGCATTCTTACAACTACAGTACCCACCTGCGGAAGTGAAGAAACAGATTGATAGAGCCAGAAGAGTTCCCAGAAGTCTCCTACTACAGGACAGGCCTAACAAAGAAAATAACAGAACACCGCTAGCCGTCACCTTCAGCCCCCAACTAAAACCCCTCCAACGCATTATTAAGGATCTACAACCTATCCTGAAGGATGACCCAACACTCTCACAAACCTTGGGAGACAGGCCAGTCCTTGCCTACAGACAGCCCCCCAACCTGAAGCAAATACTCACCAGCAACCACATACCACACAACAGAACCACTATCCTTGCAACAAAGCCCGTTGCCAACTGTGCCCACATATCTATTCAGGGGACACCAGGGCCTAATAACATCAGCCACACTATCAGAGGCTCGTTCACCTGCATATCCACCAATGTGATATATGCCATCATGTGCCAGCAATGCCCCTCTGCCATGTACATTGGTCAAACTGGACAGTCTCTACGTAAAGAATAAATGGACACAAATCAGATGTCAAGAATTATAACATTCATAAACCAGTCGGAGAACACTTCAATCTCTCTGGTCATGCGATTACAGACATGAAAGTTGTGATATTACAACAAAAAAACTTCAAAACCAGACTCCAGCGAGAAACTGTTGAATTGGAATTCATTTGCAAATTTGATACAATTAACTTAGGCTTGAATAGAGACTGGGAGTGGCTAAGTCATTATGCAAGGTAACCTATTTCCCCTTGTTTTTTCCTACCCCCCCGCCCTCCTCAGACGTTCTTGTTAAACCTTGGATTTGTGCTGGAAATGGCCCACCTTGATTATCATACACATTGTAAGGAGAGTGGTCACTTTAGATAAGCTATTGCCAGCAGGAGAGTGGGTTTGTGTGTGTGTGTGTGGGGGGGGGGGCCGGGGGTTGGGGTGTGTGAAAGCCTGGATTTGTGCTGGAAATGGCCCAACTTGATTATCATACACATTGTATAGAGAGTGATCACTTTAGATAAGCTATTAGCAGCGGGAGAGTGGGGTGGGAGGAGGTATTTTTTCATGCTTTGTGTGTATATAAAAAGATCTTCTACATTTTCCACAGTATGCATCCGATGAAGTGAGCTGTAGCTCACGAAAGCTTATGCTCAAATAAATTGGTTAGTCTCTAAGGTGCCACAAGTACTCCTTTTCTTTTTCGAATACAGACTAACACGGCTGTTGCTCTGAAATCTCCCACTAAAGTAGTGGAGTGAGCTGGTGCCAGAGGGGTGTGTCCCACGTCAGGACACCGTACTCTGGCTGTGACTCTGCTGGCACCATTGACTCCCGCCTTGCAGGAAGGTCCGTCGAGTGTAGTTCTTGTGGACTCCCTGGTGTGGGAGATTCAGGAGGAGGACATAGACCTTCCTTCCACACCGGACACCTTTTGAGGTGGCTTGGGGCCTTATTGCGATGATGGTGCAGTCCCCTGCACGGCACCGGTGCCGCAGAGAGGCTCCATGCCCTCGAGAGGCAAGCTGACTGATGCAGCACCTCTTGCCCTTGCTGCAGCACTGCTGCCCGGCACCGTCTGGGTCCACACCATCCTGGTCGCCAAGGTCAGACTATTCATCAGACTCTGAGGTGGAGTCGTATGCCTCTAGGAGCAGCCGGCACTGCTCCCAGCACCACTCGAGGCAGGAAAAAGGGCAGCCGCTTCCCGTGATATCTTGGCCTCCGCAGTGGCAGGCGCCGGCTCAATGGCCCTTCTGGACACCATGGACCTACCACCAAGCCCAAGAACTGGGATCCAGATCCCTGTCGGTGGCTTTGGAGGCTTGGGTCCCTCCATCAGCTACTTCAGTAGCCCGGGAACCTCTGTGAGGGCAGGAGATGGGCACGCAGGTTGGCACTGATACCAGTGCGGGTTCTGGGACCGAGGCAGACGCAGGCCCAGGCCCGGGAACCAGCACCGGCACCGCACAAGGTGTCTTGACGGGGGGGATGAAGTGGTGATGGGCAGTTCCACCACCACTGCCTGCCATGGACACTAGGGCACACCAGGAGCTGCTCAGGAGGGTGGCTCAAAATCTCAACGTGCAGATGGAGACGGACCCTATGGTGGACATTCTGGTCCCTAAGGGGACCTTGAAGGGTGGCTTTGCCACTAGTTAGCACCATTAAGGTGCTATGGGAAACACTCACCTCTCTTCCCCCCCGCGGTAAAAGGGGTAGAGCTGAAATATTTCATGCCATCCAGAGGGTATGAGCACCTGTTTACTCACTCTCAACCGGGTACTCTGGTGGTGGAGTTGGCCAACCAGAAAGAGATGGAGAGCTGGGGCTGACCTTTAAGTCTAAAGAGACAAAGAGGCTGGATCTCTTCGGTAGAAAGGTGTATTCTACCGGAGGGCTCCAGCTTCGCATTGCCAACCAGCAGGTGGTCCTAGCTACAATTCCTGGAACACATTGTCCAAGTTCCAGGAACTGCTACTGTCAGAATCCCACTCCAAATTTGTGGTGGTTCTGGAGGAGGGCAAGGTAGTCACAAGGACCTCCTTACAGGCCTTCCTGTACTCAGTGACTCGGACTATGGTAACCGCGATAGCCATGAGATGCAGCTCATGGCTTCAAGTCTTGGGACTCCTGCATGAAGTCCAGAACACCATTCAGGACTTGCCTTTTGACTATTCAGGACTCTTTGCAGAGCAAACAGACACTAGGCTCCATAGCCTGAAGGACTCGCAGGCAACCCTTAAGTCCCTGGGTCTGCATATGCCAGCCCCCCAGAGAAAGCCATTCAAACCATAACCTGCCCCTCGCTTCTACTCAGCTCCTTCCAGGCAGGACTGTAACAGTAAGCGGGTCAGGAGTAACAGGAGGAGGTCCCCTCAGTCCTCCTCTGGTCAAGGCCAGGGCACAGCAAAGCAGCCCTCTGCTGCTAAGCCAAACTTTTAAAGTTGCGCCCGGGGGCAACACACCAATTCAAATCCTGGATCCTTTCCCTCCCTTTGTGAATCCTCTATCCCATTTCTACTGTGCCTGGGCTCAAATAACCTCCGATTGATGGGTCTTGAGCATGGTAGAATTAGGATATTCTCTCTCCAATTCTGTTCCCTCCTGCCTTCCCACCCGTCCTCCCCATCCCTCTTCAGGGACCCCTCTCACAAGTAACCTCCACAATTCAGGACAGTAGAGGAGGTTCCTCTGGAGTTCAGGGGCAGGAGGTTCTACTCCCTGAGGCCAAGGCTGGGCTCAGGCCTATTTTAAACCTGCGAAACCTAAACAGATTCATGAGGAAGTTAAAGTTCCACATGGTCTCCCTGGCTTTCATCATTCCCTTCCTGGATCCAGGGGACTGGTACACCGCCTTCGACTTTAAGGACATGTACTTTCACGTGTCCATAATTCCGTGCCACAGACGGAGCCTCAATTTGTGGTCAGCAACACCCACTGTCAGTTCACAGCCCTCCCCTTTGGCCTTGAGGTGGCCCCTCGGGTGTTCATCGAGTGCATGGCCGTCGTGGCAGCCTTCCTGCAGAAGCGGCAGGTGCAAGTATTCCTGTACCTAGACAACTGGCTAATCAAGGGCCGCTGCTGGGCACAAGTGGAGGACCACATGAGCCTGGAGCGGACAATGTTCCACAGGTTCAGCCTCATTCTGAATGTGGCAGTCAACCATAACCCCACTCAAAGGATAGAGTTCATCGGAGCCCTCCTGGGTTCCAGTCAGGCGAGAGCATTCCTCCCGGAATCTCGCTTCCTTGCCATGAGCGCCATCATAGAGGATCTCAGAAGAATTCCTACCACTACAGCGCAGAATTGCCTGAGACTACTTGGGCATATTGCTGCTTGCATGTATGTGGTACAGCATGCCAGGCTGTGAATCCGGCCCCTTCAGGCTTGGCTAGCCTGGATGTACAGGCCGAACTGGGACCACCTACACTGGTCACACTCACTCCTCAGGTCCTCGAGTCCCTCGGGCTTGACCTGCAAACAGTATGTGTGGGAATACCCTTTTCCAGACTTCAGCCATTGCTGTCCCTAGTCACTGATGCATTGTTGATGGGATCAGGGGGCACATCTGGGAAAACTCAGGACTCAAGGTCTTTGGTCTCAGGCAGAACTTTCGCTCTGCACGTCAATGTCAGGGAGCTGTGTGTGGTGCGCCTTGCTTGCCAGACGCTCCAAACCCATCTACAGGGCAGATGTGTATTGGTATTTACAGACAATACCACAGCAATGTTCTGTATAAACAGACAGGGTGGTGCTCGCTCCTCTCCCCTGGGTCAGGAAGCCCTCAAGCTGTGGGACTTCTGCATTGCCCA
Source organism: Lepidochelys olivacea (assembly GCF_965140295.1). Lineage (NCBI taxonomy): Eukaryota > Metazoa > Chordata > Testudines > Cheloniidae > Lepidochelys > Lepidochelys olivacea. The sequence continues at coordinate 76,496,454 of NC_140418.1, read as the reverse complement.
CTGGATATATTTGAAGGCATTGTACCTTCCAGGCTCACAGAACAAACTGGCCAATCACCCCAGCAGGTCTTTTCATGACCCCGAGTAGTCTCTCTGCCCTGATGACTCAATCAACATTTTTCAAAGGTGGGGATTTCCCCAGATAGACCTGTTTGCGATACAGTGCAACAGGAAGTGTCAGCAATTCTGCTGTTTCCTGATTCATAGCCCACGCTCGCTTGCGGATGCCTTTCCTTGGAAGGGGCGCCTGCTGTATGCATTTCCACCTTTCCCGCTCATCCACAAGGTCCTCCTCAAGGTCTGATGAGAGGAAGCATCAATAATCTTGATAGCATCAGCGTGGCCACGTCAGCTGCTAGACCTGTCAGTCTGCTAGATGTCTATAACTCTGCTCATGGTCCCAGGCTTGATAACACAGAACCATGGTCACCTCCAGCATCCCAATCTAGAGTCTCTTCACCTCACAGTGTGGCACTCCATGGCTAAACCTGTTAGAGCTTGCATGCTCAGACTTGGTTAAGGAGGTTCTCCTTAGCCTCAGAAAGCCATCCATTTGGGCCACTTATCTGGCTAAGTGGAAGAGGTTTTCAATTTGGTCTCTGCTGAAGGGCACTCCTCTGTTGCAGTCATCGATTCCCTTCACCCTGGACTATTTACTTCACCTAAAGCAACAGGTCCTGGTGGTATCGTTGATAAAGGTGCACCTGGCCGCTATTTTGGCTTTCCATCCCGGCTCAACTGGATGGTCAGTATTCGCTAACCCCATGGTTGGCTGCTTCCTCAAAGGGCTAGATAGACTGTAGCCACAAGTAAGGCAACAGATTCCCCCATGGAATCTCAACCTGATGCTCTTGAGGCTGAAGGCCTTTGAGCCCCTAGCAACATGCTCTCTCTTTTACCTTTCTCGGAAGGTGACATTCCTAGTGGCTATAACTCAAGTCCTTGACGTCCAAGCCCCCTTACACTGAGTCTTATAAAGACAAGGTGCAGTTGCGGCCGCACCCAGCTTTCCTCCCGAAGTTGGTCTCACAGTTTCACACGAACCAGAACATTTTTCTTCCAGTATTCTTCCCTAAGCCACATGCTAATAACTGGGAATGGATGCTCCATTCTCTAGATGTCAGACGAGTATTAGCTTTGTACATTGAGCGGATAAAGCCATTTCGGAAATCGACACAGCTCTTTATTGCAATTACTGAGCGGATGAAGGGGCTCCCAGTGTCATCCCAAAGGATCTCTACATGGATCATGGCATGTATCAGGGTGTACTGCAACCTAGCAAAGGTACTGGCCCCAGTATTAATGTGCACTCCACAAGAGTGAAAGCTTCGTCTGCAATGTGTCTGGCACAGGTTCCTATTCAAGACGTCTGCAGGGCGGCGATGAGGTCATCTATTCACGCCTTTATGTCACACTATGCCATTACACAGCAGGCTAGAGATGATATCGCATTTGTCAGAGCAGTGCTATGGTCTGTGACTCGGTAAATTCCAACCCTTTCTCCTAGGGACTGTTTGGGAGTCACCTACTTGGAATCGACATGAGCAATCACGCGAAGAAAAAATTGTTACCTTTTGTAACTGTTGTTTTTCGAGATGTGTTGCTCATGTCCATTCCAAGACCCACCCACCTTCCCTCTGTTGGTGTATCTGGCAAGAAGGAATTGAAGAGGTGGCGGGTTGTCAGGGAGTTATATATACCTCCATTAAGGCGTGGCTCCAGGGGGTTCCATAATTGACCAGGCGGGTACTGCAAGGGGAAAAACCTTCCGGCGACTGTGCACACAGTGTGCACACGCGTACTTGAAATGAACATGAGCAATGCATCTCGAAGAACAGTTACGAAAGGTAGGTAACTCTTTTTTTTGCTTGCAAGCCAGTGGCCCTGCTTAAGTGGGATCAACAGGCAAATCAAAGAAGAATTTGGCTCCTGGTAAAAGGCTCCAACAATAATCTTTAGCAGGAGTGGTGGAAACTAACAGGAACTGTGGCAGCATGTCAAAACCCATTCCTCAGATAGTTGATGAGAAAACTGAGGCATTGTGCTGCTGATAGATTTCTGTAAGCATCTTCTGCCATGTGCTTTGCACATGTATTCTTAGCCTGGTTCAGAAAGGTCAAGAAGCTGCTCCTGTTATAGGGTTAGCATTCATAAGCCCTTCTAAACAAACTCTCAATATCTTTCTCCTTAGTTGCCACTGCCACTACAAACTCTAAGGATCTCTTTGCATCTTTGAACTTAGTGGCAATTGAAGTACCTGGGAGACAACTGGGGGACAGCATATGGAAAACAATTACGAGGCACACTAAGTGGCAGCCTCAACCCAACTTCAGAAAGCTCAACAATGTCATGGCAGATGTAATGCAAAGAAAGAAAAGTGGGCTCTGCCACCTGCTCTTCCATAAAAACCAGGAATCCTTTTTGTATCGGTTTCATCTGATTCAATCAAAAGGATCTTCCACCATCCAGAAGAAAAGTATGGCAGTAGGAACATCAGAGACAGAATGTGACTTCAGGCTCCCCTTCTCCAGAAGATGCAAATTGCTGGTATGATTACACACCTACCCAAGAGTGCCAATCTGAAATCTGCTTACTTTACTTCTAGAATCTCAACAAAAATAAACCTAATGACCCTAGGGAGTTTGGGATGGAGATGCTGACACAACCCTAGAATACATCACAAGTACTTACACACTTACCAGGAAGGCTTGTATGCATTTCCCTATCAAAAAGCCACAGGAAGCTCTTTGGGTTTACTTCCATATTCTGTGTCAAAGCTCAGCCATTCACAAATGTCCTGCTCACTGTGAGACCAATGAGTGTACCAGCCCCTTGGAGTCATTTCTAAATGACATATGAGATGTCAACTATTAGGAGATGCTAGCCAAAGAACTGTGAGCACTTCTGAAACATGGCTTTACCATCAGTTTCCAAAAGGGCAATTGTACTGCTTCAAGCAGTTCACGTGGTGGGAGTTAGATCAGTTAAGAAAGAGAAATAACTCAACTGAATGGTCCCTGAACTTTAGGGAACCAAAGGGAGGAACTATCCACATCACATTACAGGTTATCTGGCTTTTACAACTGGTTGGTAACTGCAGGGTACACCACAACTTGGAGGTCATCAAGTGAGGCTAGGTTGGCAGTTTTGGAATGAGATAATCTTTATTAATATATTTAGAAAGTAAGTGTCATAATTCTAACCTATAGGAGAAGGGTACCCATAGATTTCTTAGGGTACGGAAATAAGATTTGGGTATAGTAGGTTGGGCCTGAATTACATAGGTCAGGATCCTATAAAGTACTTTGTAAGAGAGTTCAGTTAGTTTTTTAGTTAGTTCAGTGCAGTTTGGTTCTGCTAAGTTCAGCTCTTCTAAATTCTGACCTCTATCTATAGCTTAGCTTGTGAGTATAGTATAACTACTCAACATTCCTAACCATTGGGGAAGCCAGCACCATCATGTAATCGGGCATGCCAGGAGTGAGGCTGGTGCTTCACCTCCTATTACTGGGTTCTCAAGGAAGGATGTGAGTATGTTAGGTTAAGGTATAATAGAAATGGTACCACCAGGAGTTTTGGAATTCTTTTACTGTTTGGCAGTTTATAAGTTTCTTAGCATTTCTTATTTTTATGTTAATTTCAATAAGGCTTTATCAATTTAGTATTGTCCTCCGTGTACTTGTTCTTGCCAAGCACCCCGAGAATCCTCTCCCAATATAGAACTCTGAGTTCTTAAACTCTGTAGTCTGAATTGGATAAGAACATATAAATCTTCTGGTTGGGTGTGATCAGTGGCGAGCCACCACAACTAACCCATCAAATTCAGGTCAACAAGACAGCCAATACTGTGTGATGCACCATAACAACCTACCTCCCACGAGGCAAGGAGGCACAAAGGGAACCAAGCTGCACCAGAACTTACGACATAGTTCCCTTTGTGCCTCAGCTGAAAGACAAAACACCCAGGAAAGCCACTTGGGTCTTCCAATCGATAGTATCCGAGATTGGAAAACTACAGGTCGATCAGTTTGCATTAGAAACAACGGCAAGACAGATTTGCAGCTTTAGAGGGACAAGAGAAGCAGGCATGGTGGACAAGATGTTGCAATGTGAATTAAGATGCTTTCTTTATTTTCTCCAATACTTTTCTGGTTCAGGGCAATTTAGAAGATTTGTGCTGGGAGTGGGCAGGAATTATTAGTTTAAATATGATCCCATCCACATCCCCATGCACACACCTAGTCCAAGCAATTCGACTTCCTATTAGACACAAGCCTGATCTCTCACAGTATAGCAACTGAATAGCAAGAGACGACTGCCCAGGGTACGTGGAGATACTTGAAGGATAGATGGTGCTCACTGAATGTGTGGCTATTCAATATTTCTTTTTATCTTCATTGATTGTGTGGCCCCATGCTTTATTTACTGTTCTCCATCAACACAGTGTGCTAAATGCAGCACTGTTAAATTCCTAATAGGCTTTTCTATGTCACTCATCACTAATGTATCTGAGTCCTTCCCAAACATTCATGAATTTATTTTCACAACAGCACTGTCCCATGAGGTGTTGGCATTATCACCATTTACAGATGAAGAGACTGAGACAGAGAATAAAGCCAAAAGTGTCAAGTGTCCACTAATTTTGGGTTCCCAACTTGAGATACCTGGAACCTGATTTTTCAAAGTACTTGCCATTTTGATAGCATATGTTCAAAACAGTTCCCACTTACTCCAGTTGCAGCTGAGTGCTCAGCACTTCTGTGAGTCAGACCCTAGGGTCTCAAGTTGGGCACCGAAAAAATGAGGAACACACAGTGACCACCCATGAAAAGTTTTGTTTAAGTCACTTGTGAAGCATCACACATGGACTCTGACAAAGATGGGGTGGAAACCAGTTTTCCAAGGTAGCATTCATCTGTCTGAATCATGAGACCACCCTGTCTTTTCCTGCAATCCCTTGTCTCATTCACTACACACCTCACTTCTGCAACAAATGAAGCAAGAGGATCTTTGTGATGGGGGTATCCACCCCAGATAAAGCCTGAAGGTGTTAAGGTGGCTAGGTGGGCCAACTAACTGCCAAGACTGCACCTGGAGAAAGAACCAGGGAGCAGAGATTAATTAGATGAAGCTTAGCTGGACAGGAACATGAGGGGCTCTGTAAAGCCCAGGAGGAGCTGAGAGCAGCTGAGGCTTCATGGTTCAGTAGTTTGCAGTCACTCCATGGGAGAAGGGAGGTGTGTTGGGGGCTACAAAGGGAAGTAGCCTACAGTTACTCCTTGTGAGGAGGGAGTGTGAGGTTGGGAAACCCAGGGAAGTAGGGAGAGCCAGAAGGTAAGGAAAGGCTCAGCAAAATTCAATTCTGCTTCAAATATCAGTCTATTCTTCCAGTATTTTCTAGAAGCCAATATGTGAAAATTTGATGAGCAAGCCTTAGACATTGTCCTGTTACTGCATATTCTTTGTAAGTGACCCTAGGATATGAGTAACACAGCCTCTCTTCAGATAGGTTTGCTCCACCTAAATGTAGTCTTTGCACACTGCAGTTGTTAGAACTCTAGGGAAAACCTTTATCAGAAAAGATTCCATACCAGCCAGAAGCAGAGTCTCTTTTCCGGTCTTAGAGCAAGGGAAGGCAGAAACCAGGCCATAGGTAAGTCCCTGTGTTCTCTGTAGTGAGCCTTTGAATTTTTGTGGCTCGCTGGTGTAGCAGACTTGAAATTCTGCAGCAGATTAATTTAAATAAAAATGGAGATTTGTCATGAATTAAATATGAAAATGAATGAATAATTTATATTCTACATAGTGGTATAATAAACTCCTGTTTATTCTGATATTAAATTCATTTTTAATTTTTTTGTCATTTTCAGTTTTCAGTGTTGCACATACAGGCTTTTGTTCTGACCATGCATAATTGCATTGTAAAAGATGGGGGGGAAACTGGAGATTTTGGGAGCTGACTTGGGGACAATCTGGGTTTTTTTATGTTGGCGTTGTAGGATAACCACATTAGGTGAATGTTTCTCTTGAAACAGGAATGAAATGGTTAATATTAACATTTTAATTGTCATTAGGCTTGAGACAACAACTCATGGACATTAATGGTCTCATGATGGTCATACCTCTGAGCATTTGTTTCAGACTGTCTGCAGACTTAGGAAGACAACACAGTGTTGGTTTGCACTACTGTTTTCAAGGTTACCTTCACGACCCTGTAGACTGTAAACTTTTTAAAATAAAAGCTTAGCTTGGGTACTGGAGCACAATTCTTTGGCAACAGGTAGATTCTATGACAGAAAGGGATTGTTTTTTGCTTGGTCATTGTGGGTCAGGGGAGTTAGGTGAAGCAGATGGAGTCTTAAGTCATAAGAATTGTAATACATTTCAGCCGTGAGTGCCTAAAATTCTAGGCATCTCAAGTCATACGCAGTAAGATAAATAAAAGTAATTCTATTTTTAGAGGAGCTGAGCATCTACAGCTCAAGATGGTCCAATTTAAATAAGATTCTGAATGTTTTAAAATACAGTCAAGTGCACATAGAGCATGGGGTAAATTTCTTCATATATAAATAATAATAAAAATATAACAAATTGGCCTAATGCCTAAAATCAAAAAGTGTCTTATTTCCCTCCACAAAAGCACTCTCCGATCTCGCTCTCTTGTCCATTCAACTTACCGCCGCAAAATGCCTGAGCAAACTTCCGAAGTGGGACTTGTGGGTCAGGTCACCAAATCGGCTTCGTAGAAAAAGGAAAAAAATCATCCCACTGTCGAAGTCCTCCTCCCCTAGAACAGCCTGCCCCCAGTTCTTTCTGGTTTAAGCCAGAGGACTGTTTGCTTGGGCGCCTCAGATGACCACAGTAACCATTCAATGGGCTTTTACAGTGTACAAGTACACTAACAATTTGGGGATAGTTCCCCACTTCCGTTCACAGCCCCCTAGTATTAAGATTTTCATTACACTGCAACTTGATTTTTCATGCTAAGCATGTGTCTCTCATTCTGGGGACTCTTCTTTCCAATGCCAGGAAAGAAAGATTTCTCCTCCTTGGGTGGAGAAGGCTCTTGGTCATGTAACTTCATAGCCTTTGATTTCTTTTTTTATTCATTGGCTTCTCTGTGGTGTTAATCAAGATTGGAGAAGACTCTGAGGAACTTCAGAGGCACCTGACAAAGCTAGGGGGATGGAGAATACAATGGCAGATAAAATTCAGGGTGGTTAAATGAAAGGTAATGTGCATTAGAATGAATAATTTGAGCTATTCGTACAGCTTCCTGGGTTCTAAATGAACTAAAACAACTTAGGAAAAGATCTGGGCAGCGCTGTGGGCAGAGGAATGAAAACATCTGTTCAATGTGTAGTGATGGCCAATAAAGTAAACAAGGTTATGATGCAGTAAGCAATGGGATGAAAAATTGCACTGAAAATATGGTACCATTATGTATATAATGGTAAGCCCTCACATGGATTTGTAGGCCTGAGACCAGATCAGTTCCCCCTCCCCAAACCAGCCTTGTGTGAAACTCAGGGAATTCATCACCAAAACTAAAAAAAGAATGTTCTGCTGTTGATAAAGCACCCCGCTCCCCCCGATACGCACACCTCAGGAATATCCCGAACAAGAGTTATAACCACCAAGGTTGTAAAGTAGAGACACCCAGGTGCTGGGAAATTAGGGAGGATACGGAGAGAGACTCAATAAATGGTAAGATAAGCTCTACCTAGTGTTTTTATGCTGACTATTGGCATAAAAAGAGAAGGTCATGACTATTTACAATTTGGGCATGAAATATAAAATGTAAGAAACTTGGGTAGGAAGGAAGACGCATAGGTGCCGGTGTGTAATTGGTTAAAATTTTTGTTGTTTAGGAGTGTGGGATAGTGTGATAAGTTCAGTAAATTTGGAGGAGGGAAGATTGTTTTTCATTTACATTATATAGATAAAACTATGCTCTTTGGGAACCATTTCAAGACTGCAGTTCAACTTCAAGCTGCTGGAACTCTGACCCTCTGCATGACCGTGATGTGCAGAGGCATCGCTGGGAACCCCCAGGTGAGTGGATCCTCACTGGCCATTGGGTGAAATTTGTCTGTATATTGGGAGTGGTGAGCATAAGATATTTGCTTGGTATACATATTCTGCGTGTGTTGCTAATAAATAGATGTTCAGAGCACAACTGTGTAAGGCTCTTTCACTGGGAAAAGGTTCCACAGACCTGTAGAGCCCTAAGCTCTGAGGGAAAGGGCAGGTACTTAAATTGACCAAGTTTCTTCCTGAGCCCTCAACCGGGAATATCAGTTGGTGGCTCCTCCACGGAGCCGTTAGCCTGGGTGTGTACTTGGCGCGGTTCACTCTGTCCCCGACACCTACTTCTTTTGCGGCATGAGGGAGACCCTGGCACAAGTATACCTTGAATGCGCCAGGTTGCAGCCCCTATTCTGGCTCCTCCTGTATATCCTTTGACATTTTTGGCTGCACTTTTCACCCCACCTTCTTCTATACTCATACCCTATCCGTGGCCCCACAAAGTCGCGGGACCTCCTTGTCAACCTTCTCCTAGCGATGGCTAAAGTGGTCATCTATAAGACCAGGGAGAGGAGGTTGGCTTATAGGGTTTCCTGTGACTGTGGGGCCTACTTCCGATCCTCCCTCTGTTCACGCATCAGGGCAGAGTTTCTCTGGGCAGCGTCCATTGGCTCCCTTGCCACCTTTGAGGAGCAGCGGGCACTGTCCAGGGTTCTCTGCTTGGTATCCCCTAAAGGTTTCCTACTTTTGACCCTTTGACTCTCACAACTTGTCCCTGTTGTTTTTTCTATTGTCCCACGTCATTATTTGAGTCCCAGGTCTAGTGGATCGTCCCCATAGGCTGGGAGAGGGTCCTTTAGCGGTGGGTGGGCACAGGCTGGGCACTTCCTGGAACCCAACATGAGACCCTGAGCCGTTGGAAGGGAAAGGGTGGGGGTGCCTAAATTGATTGGGTCACGCCTTGAGCCCTGGGTAGGGTATAGGCAGGGTGCCCTAGATTTTAGCATGTGACAGATTACTCTAAATTCATAGATTCATAAGTCCAGAAGGAACCACTATGATTATCTAGTCTGACCTCCTGCATAACACAAACTGTAGACTTTCATTTAGTGATTCTTGTGTTCCAGTCCTGACTCAACCATAGGCTCGTAGGGGTGTTGTGAAGTTAACTCAATGTTTATGAAGTGCATTAAAATCTCTAGAAGGAAAGCACTATACAATTGCACATTATTAAGTTTTACAACAGAATTCACTATGGGAAAAATGTAGTCCCCTCTTTGGCTGTGGACGCCCCTTTGGTTGTAGAAGTGGCATGATTCTGCTGCCTAAAGAGGGGAAAGGGGTTGGATTTGAGGATGCATACCTTCCATGGTGCTCCAGTCTATGCTAGCTCCCTGTGTGATAGTGCATAGAGAGTGGGCCTGGGGAGGGCAGGGCAAGGCAGGGCAAGAGGTTCCATCACTGCCCAAATCCTCTTGCCCTTCCCTGCAAAGGCTTACTGAGGCTACTTGAGTCATTGGGTTAGGGTAGCCTTCATGGCATGTGAAAGGGTTCCTTCCTGGCACATCCATCAAGTGTGTGGTACTTCTGAGCAGGCTTCCATGCCTGTGCAGAGCCCCATTGATTTCAGTGGGACTTGGCATGAGTGTAAGGGTTAGTTTGCGCCAATCAGACTGCAGCACTGGATCTTAGCCTTTACCGATGAAAAACCTGTGCAGCTGTCCGTCAGGATCTATAGAGCATCCCCATACTGCATCTGATTGGCTGAATTCCAGATTGGTCTAACAAATAGTTGCCTTTTATTTTTGAACAGCTAACATTAATGTAGGAGTTCAGTCCCTTTATGTGCATGTCCAGGTTTTATTAGTAGCACATTTATAAAAATGTTTGAATGAGGAACCTAATGCTGCCCATCAAATCCTAATGCCCCTTTATCGGGCTGTCCATTTTGTATAAGTGAAGTTAAATTAATATATGAATAATTAAATTATATTCTAACACTTTATTATTATTTTATTATTATTCTGAGGCTAAAAGCTGAGGTACCATGCAGCAGCCTTAATGCTAGAGGTCTCAACCCACCCTTTACCAAAGGATTAATGTGTTTCCATCACTGGGGATTTGAATTGCTTGGCAGTGCCGAGGTCACTGTCACTGTTAAATGACAGATGTCTTCCTGAAAATCCCTTGCATCTTTCCTTGTGATGTAAAGTTCAGTGACTGCAATAACAGGGTGTTGTTCTTTAATAACTGTTAAATTTATTCTTTAGAGATTTTACAAAAATGTCCTATTGCTTCTGGAGAGCTCCCTTGACACCAAACTCTGCATTTTCTTTTTGCATAATGCCTACAGATTTAGAGTCACTGTACTCCCTGTTGTATAACTTCTGTATCCCTGGTTCAGTGCTGCTGAAATACTCGTAAATCTCCTTTCTTCTAGTGTCTTTGTGCAGCAGCTGGGGTATGGCAATAAGGTCCCTGATCTATAATGCCAGACAGCCCCTGAGGGTGAACAGATTGACCAATCCTGAGCCTCTATGTCAGTTAGTGATGAAGCCTGGAGAACCCTGTATCCCCCAGAGGTAGTCATCTAATGCTTCCTATTTGTATTCTACATGAAACTCTTCTTCATGCTGGACTGTTTTTCACTCAGAGAATTGTCCAGTGTGCAAGGTATAAACTCCCACTAGAGATTGAGTACATCTTAATAAAAGTGTGCCTAAAATCTGACAGAATGTACCTCCTAAGTGAAAAGGAATGCACTAAATCTAAACACCATTTAAGGCTGCATACACTGTTCCTGCTCTGTAGAATGATTACTAAAATCAGTATCTGCATTTAAATATGGCATTCGTAAATTCAAAGAGAGTATCTCTCTGAAATGTCTAATTATAGGAATTTCTTTTTATTTAATTTGATTCAAAATTACAAAATTGTCTGTTCAAACTAACTGGGCTGTTTTCAAAGTACTAATGTGAAATATCACCATGTCGTTCCTTATGGAATGTTGTGAAGAGCACAGTTTGAAAAACTAGCTTTTATTTTATTATTTTGGATTTGTCTTGTGGAAATGTGATTCTAGAGGTGTTTATTTCACAACACCCAAAAGCATGCCAAACGCTTCAGAGTGCAGATAGAAAAGCAAGGTTCCTGCCCCAAAGACCGTGCAATCATTTTAACCTCTAACTGTATTCATGCTCGTTGGGGGGAATGGGCGGATTGGTGGTGTGACTTTCATATCTGTATAATGTTTTTAAGTGTCTTGTGTATTTTAATTGTAGCACATTTTAAAAGGTTTGTGGAGACAAATGGACATATCTAGAGACGAACATTCAGCTTTTCATAAATGTTACATATCTACTGTAAATTTTAGGATGAAACAACATGTAAAGAGTGCTATATATTTTAAAATGTTAAAAAATATAGCCTTTATATATTTTCCTTTTTTTAAAAAAAATCTTATCAAGGGGGTATCTTATGTTATTAACTGTAACTGCACTTGGCTCAACTATGCAGAGTTAGTACTGATTCAATTCTTGGAGTTTGGGGAGTCATGTTAGATGTTAGCATAATTTTATTGCAGATGGCAATTTTAAAACAATTAACAATGTTCAGTTCTAGGGATTTAATATTTGCCAGAAAAAATATTGTAAAATATTTTTGGTTAAATGAAGAGCAAAACATTTGTACAAGAAGAATGGCATGGGTGAAATCCTGGCTGCACTGAAGTCAATGGCAAAATGCCGATGGATTTCTGTGGGGCTGGGATTTCACCCTGTGTGTTTAAAATACTGATAAAGTGCCTAGCTACTTTCACCACAAAAAGTCTACAAAAAGCAAGAATAGAATGACTGATACTTTAGGAATTTCTTTACACACATACTGTAAGAAGGCTAATCCACAATTATAAAAGCATTATCAGATTCCTTCCTTCCTTACTACTTCATGTCATTTCATTCTAGTGGCCTACATATTTTTAAAAATTAGTTATTAACTTTTACATTTTATACACTACTATGTATGAGATAGATCCAACTCTTCCTTAAAGTCACTGCGCGGCCTGGCTGTCAGAACAAACAGGCATAGTTAAATCCAGGCTCCAGAGAACAAACAAAAAGGGAAATCCAAATAGGCATCTTTGGCTTGTATTTCACTCTCCCACATTAAAGATGGGTATGTTCATAACCATCAGTCTGTCCTCTTTCACAAAGAGAGTTGAGGTGGGGTAGGAGAGGAAATCCTGTATAAAAGTTAGAAAAGGAATCTATGTCCCCTGCAGCCTGTGTTATTTTAAACGAAGCATTACCTTGCTCACATTTAATTTGGAAAGTGCATAAATCCATCCCCAGTAAAATCAATACTGTACTGCAGCAAACTGAAGCAATGTATAATATTTATTAAGAAAAAAGATATAGTGAGTCATAGAATTCAACATGTTATGAAAGGAAAGCAAGAGCTGCATAGTTACTATCCTACAGTAACTGATATCATACAGTTACTATCATAGTACCACAAGCTACCTATTTTTAAGCTTTTTAGTTTTGTTCACTGTGGGATCTTGTGCAGAGCAGAAAACAACTGTTCTACTCTTTCTACTAGAAAAATAGTAACCTTCATGCACCTGTGTAAGGAAAGAAGAAAGCAAGGTGGATAAAAATCAATTTTAAAAAATCAGATTTTTAAACTTACTTTGGATTTTTTAAATACAGGTTTATTTTAAAAAATGTATTTACAAATAAATTTGAAATTGATAACGTATGTTAAAGCCTAAACATATTATCTATTAAAATCATTTAAACTAAACACAAAAAATATTAAATGGTACACATTTGCTAGCAAGCTTTAAAGGAAGTCAAACCACTGAACTAGTTGAAGTCTCTGGCTAAGCACCTAGAACCGGAGTGTATTGATGCTGAATCTGCTTTAGACAGCAGTAGCCTCTTCTGCAGGTACAAAGAGAATATTTTTTCACTTCAGTTTATTCAACTGTTTCAGTTCAATGACTAGTTCATTCAAAGTTAAGAAACCATTTGGGAGATGGAAAAACTGGAAAGCTTGATTTTTGCTCTACCAAACTATGAATTATAACTAGGTGTGAAAGGATGAGCTCCACTAGTTCTAAAATCTTGAAGGACATGGTGACCAGAGATAATCAATTTAATTAATTAGGTGCAGATTATACTTCCTTTGTTAATTAATCAGTTTTAAATGCAAAACATATTTTGATAAACTATGTTAAAATTTTTGTTTCCAGCATATTTAAGGTAGTTTTATTTATAAAATAAATACATACATAAAATGCTGTTTTTGTGCATTTTTAATTGAATTTGAATTTCCATCCAAATAGAGCTTGACACAAATCACAAGTAAATTAATCATCACCTAGTAAATAAGAAAACATGATTCACTATTTCTGAACTTAATACAAAATGTAAAAATTGAGACTCTCAATAAATGTAAGTTAAGCTATATAATTATTTAAATATATGTGTATAAGTACAGTGTATCCTCTGGTTACCAAAAATAAGCATCACATTTTGTGTAAAGGCTATATTTAGTTGTAAATCAACATGTTTTAATAGTTATCAACCACTGAAAATCAATGCTTCTTTAGGAAAATGACTAAAAAGTACAAATGCAAGATGCAATTAAAATCAATTATTTAAATTAAGGTTTCCTGCTTGAAGGTTTAAATCATGATTAAAATCCATGTTTTAAATCACTTTGTTTTAAATCAATCCACCCTGGAAGAAAGAAACAGAAAATAAGAGATTACAGAAGGAAAGTAACCAGATATAAAGGAGTATTTATGGAGTATTAAACTACCATAATCTTTTTGGGGTGGAGGAAGAGAGTAACATGTAAAGGAGTATTTGTGGCACCTTAGAGACTAACCAATTTATTTGAGCATAAGCTTTCATGAGCTACAGCTCACTTCATCGGATGCATAAAGTGGAAAGTACAGTGAGGAGATTTTATATATGCACACAGACCATGAAAAAAAAATACATTGTAAGGAGAGTGATCACTTAAGATGAGCTATTACCAGCAGGAGAATGGGGTGGGGGGAGAGAAAACCTTTTGAAGTGATAATCAAGGTGGGCCATTTCCAGCACATTTCCAGGAGTTAACAAGAACATCTGAGGAACTGGGGGATTGGGGGGGGGGAAGGAGGAATAAACAAGGGAAAATAGTTTCACTTAGTATAATGACTCAACCACTTCCAGTCTCTCTTCAAGCCTAAGTTAATTGTATCCAATTTGCAAATTAATTCCAATTCAGCAGTCTCTCATTGGAGTCTGTTTTCGAAGTTTTTTTGTTGAAGGATAGTCACTTTGAGGTCAGAAATCGAGTGACCAGAGAGATTGAAGTGTTCTCCGACTGGTTTATGAATGTTATAATTCTTGACATCTGATTTGTGTCCATTTATTCTTTTACGTAGAGACTGTCCAGTTTGACCAATGTACATGGCAGAGGGGCATTGCTGGCACATGATGGCATATATCACATTGGTGGATGTGCAGGTGAACGAGCCTCTGATAGTGTGGCTGATGTTATTAGGCCCTGTGATGGTGTCCCCTGAATAGATATGTGGGCACAGTTGGCAACGGGCTTTGTTGCAAGGATAGGTTCCTGGGTTAGTGGTTCTGTTGTGTGGTATGTGGTTGCTGGTGAGTATTTGCTTCGGGTTGGGGGGCTGTCTGTAGGCAAGGACTGGCCTGTCTCCCAAGGTTTGTGAGAGTGTTGGGTCATCCTTCAGGATAGGTTGTAGATCCTTGATTTCAACAATTTCCATCCCACCATCAACCTCAGCCTGGACCAGTCCACACAAGAGATCCACTTCCTGGACACTATAGTGCTAATAAGCGATGGTCACATAAATACCACCCTATACCGGAAACCTACTGACCGCTATTCCTACCTACAGGTTTCAGAGTAACAGCCGTGTTAGTCTGTATTCACAAAAAGAAAAGGAGTACTTGTGGCACCTTAGAGACTAACCAATTTATTTGAGCATAAGCTTTCGTGAGTTACAGCTCACTTCATCGGATGCATACTGTGGAAAGTGTAGAAGATCTTTTTATACACACAAAGCATGAAAAAATACCTCCGCCCACCCTACTCACCTGCTGGTAATAGCTTATCTAAAGTGATCACTCTCCTTACAATGTGTATGATAATCATGATAATTATTCCTACCTACATGCCTCCAGCTTTCACCCTGAACACACCACATGATCCATTGTCTACAGCCAAGCTCTACGTTACAACCGCATTTGCTCCAACCCCTCAGACAGAGACAAACACCTACAAGATCTCTATCAAGCATTCTTACAACTACAGTACCCACCTGCTGAAGTGAAGAAACAGATTGACAGAGCCAGAAGAGTACCCAGAAGTCACCTACTACAGGACAGGCCCAACAAAGAAAATAACAGAATGCCACTAGCCGTCACCTTCAGCCCCCAACTAAAACCTCTCCAACGCATTGTCAAGGATCTACAACCTAAAGATTTTGCCAGTAATATTAAATTGTTACTATTTTTCAGTGTTTGAAATGCACCAATTTTCAGCTGTTTTGTAAACATTGCTGTAATATTTTTACCAGAGTTTGTAAACCAAACTTGAAGTAACTTTAAAATGTTTGAAATTTTTTCATTTACCATTTTTAATAAGAAAATGTGGTTTATGGTAAACAAATTTCAACAATGATTTTGAAAACCAATTCAATATAAAACATTGATTAAAGATATTGCAGAAAATGTCAAGGGGTGTGTGTGTATTTTCCAGATTTAAAATTGTGCCTAGTGTTTATCTGGGTTTTGGGTTTCATACACTTAGTTCCACTACCTGTGCCATGAAATAGTCAATTTCTCTAAGATCCTTTTCTTCTTGCCCCAAGTAGCACAAGTAGAATTGGTGAAGGCCAGATTCCTTCCCTTCCATAGGATTTATTTTCCTCCTTTTTCTGCTGCATCCAGGGCTCTTTACATGTCTCAAGTGCATGAAAAGTGCTCTAATGGTACCAAATTATTGCTTTCATTCTGCTTCTTCACAGGTATTCAGTTGCTTTTTTCCACTTGTGTTCAAGTTAAGCAATTTGGGCAGCAGCTTTTCCATAAATGCTTCAGGGTCCAGATTTTCCTTCTCTGCTGGAGTGCCCAGAATGCATACATTCTGGGAACACACCTGGCTTTCTAATCATTCTTCCTGTCCCAAGTAAAGCATTACTTTTAACCAGAGGTTAATACTTAGAGTTTGATTGTTAATATTATCTTCAGTTAAGATTGGTTTGCTTTCTGTTTTTTCCACTATGTTTTTTTCTAGTTTTTTCCACTGTGGTCAATCTACCATTCATATTCTCTGATTTCCCCTCTAATGAAGTCATAGGGTATGTATCCACCAGTGGTGCAAGTAGATTTTAACTCTTACTGGTGCAATACCACCCTCCCCCACCCCCCTTCACAATATATGTTCCATGACTAGAGCCCTGTGTGGATACAAATTTATACCTACAGATGTGGATTTCCGCAGATAGAAGTCGGTGTCCCCTGAACTGCAGGGCTCTCCCAGGAACCGCAGTGGTGAAAGGAGCAGAACATGGGGCCACCGCCACCAGGAGCCAGCGCTGTGCACTGGCAGCTCCTCCGGTGTATCTGTACTGCCCCCAGACCTTCCATGCAGCTGTCTCTCCTGCCTGGAGTTTTTACAGCCCTGCCGGATGACAGGGCTGGGGGCGGTACAGCTGCACCAGAGGAGCTGCTGGCGCAGGGCTCTGGCCCCTGGGAGCGGCAGCCCCAAGTTCTGTTCCTTTGGCTGCTGTGGTTCCCAGAAGAGCCCTGCGGTTCAGTGGGCACCGATTTATATCTGTGGATATCCACATCCATGGATATAAATTTGTATCCACGCAGGGCTCTACAATTCATTCTTGAAAATGTCTTTCCAATATGGCATACCGGCTATAAATGTCTTAATGGTACAGCATACCTGTCTGTACCGGCTTACTTGCACCACTAGTATTCACTGCAATGTAAGCCTGGGCTCAGACTCAGGCTCACCCCCTTCTTCCATCTACACACAATTCTGTCTGACTTGGGTCCAGGCCCTGCAGGGGGGAGAGGGTTTGAGCTGGGTCCTGTGGGAGCTTGGGCTCAAACGCCACCATTTTGCAGTGGGGGCCAGAGAGTCCACCAACACTATCCCACAATCCCATGGGCCAGTGTTCTTTAGTAACTCTTGGGATAAAGGGAACAATCAACTCCAAGGAAGCAGAAGCAGCCCTGACTGCTGAGCTACAAACAGAGTGAACTATGTCTTGCATTAGCTATGGCCACCAACAAAAAGTAGTCCTTTGCCAAGTATGCCGCTTCCTTGTTAGGGGAGCACAGCCAGATTTTGGTGAATCTGTGGGGCGAGGCGAGCAAGAAATTTGATTTTAGCAGAAGTCTAGGAATGACCATGCATACCAGGAAATAGCGAAGAAGCTGGTAGCACTGGGGATTCACCAGGCCAGTGCCTGGTGCAGAGAGAGGAGTAAGTGGCTCAAGCCTGACGATTGGAAAGCCAGGGATGAGAACCACACCTCTGGGAACTTGCTGTCACACTGCACCTTTTATGAGGAGTTAGACCAAGTACTGGGTACTGTGCCGAGCACCGAGCCACCCGCACTTCACGACAGCCTGGCCAGCCGGGGCACTAACCTTCTCATCCATGAATCTAGTAGAGGAGTGGAGGGAGCCAGCAGGCGCTTGATGAGGCTAGTACTGAAACCAGTCCCCGAGGAAGCAGCTGCAGCACATCATGGGTCCCTACTAGGTGGAGCTTTTTGATGCAGTCAGAAACAGAAGAGGCAGAAGTTGCCATAGAGCCTGGCAAGTTTCTGGCTCCATGTTTGTGGTTAATGGGGAGGGATTTCCAGTCTATGAACCAATGGAAAAATTATTACAGCTGTGTGTAACTGCACGTATCTGCTAATGGTGAATTACGTGCCAGTAGTTGAGTGTCCCCCTGCCCACCCACCAGCAGCATTACGTGGAATTTTAATAGAAACCTCGCACATTCTTTCTACCATGTGCTGGGGTGTTCAAAATCTGAACCTTACGTGAACTTCTCTGTTACTGCTCTGCTTCGTACCAGCCTGGGGTAGGGCTCAGGCTGGAATGTAGTCTTTTTACAAATGTAGTTCACTGAAGCTAACTGGAGTCGATGGGTGACGAAACCACTTGCTTGAAATACACCTAAGAGTTTGAATGCAATCCAGAAATGTGCCTGGGTGGGAGAAGTGACTGTGGAGTTATTTGCAAAAGTCTACATTGGTGGGTGTATTTGGATGCGTAACAGGTTGTATTAGAAGCCGGGGCAGCCAGTAATCCATGCAGATGATAACACCGCATTCTACTGATTGCCCCATGAATTTTGACCCAGTCCTGGGTGCTGATGGCTGCAAACTTTTCCCATAACAGGACTTCCAGATAGGTAGATGCATTTTGGGGAAGGGTGTGTTTTTGGGGGCCACTTCAGAATGCGATGAGCCCACCCCACTCATAGATGTGCTGTTCAGTCACCATACATTTGAAAACTTCTGTGGCATTCCTGGCTGGCTTGCCACTGGCAGCTTGGGATAAAATATCCATTTTCTATTCTGAAACCCCAAGAATTATGTCCTCCAAAATGTGGAATGCCTGAAATGCTAGAAAGGGTTTATGTAGTAAGCCATGGTTCACACCCTCCCACAAAGCCCTGTGTGGTCTGCAATTTCTAAACTAAACCAATTGTGGTTTTTAACTTGCCATTTCTGTGCACTTTTCCCACTGCAGTTTAACCCCGTCGTATCCTTGGAGCTTTTGTGATCTGAAACACTCCTCTCACAATATGTGGAAATTCAGTTTTACAAAGTATTAATTTCTGGCCATGAGATTCCACAAGGATTTTTCCAGTGCTCATGTACTGAACCCTCTGTGAATTATTGAGACAATAACACACTGTTTGCAGGTTCCTCAACTGGCCACTGCACCTCAGCAGCTTGGGCACACTCCAGAAGAAACATGGGTCTCCATACTGTCATGGATTGGTCGAAAAGGAAATGTTTCTAGGTGAACTTATGGTTGACATTCTGAACAGGACCAACAAGCAAGTTCCTCTTATCTGATGGCCATGGGCAACTGAAAGGTAACTTGCAAAGGAGAGGAAAATGAGTTGGACATTTTTGCTTGTTTAGTGGGTTTCCTTAACAAAAGATTTGTTTTTTCTTGTTTTTAACCTTTGTAGTATTATTACTAACATTGTTTGGGCTTCTCTGGTTTTGCTGGACTCATTGGGGATTTAGGAGGTGTGTATTAGAATCTTTCAGAGCTTTTGTTTGAAGGGATGGGGCGCTGCTGAAGATTCAAAGACATCTTTTCTCCTGTGCTTTTTAATTAAATATGCATGAACAAAAAACAGCCAACAAACCATAGTTTTTACAAGGCAGAGTAAAACTCAGTTCCCATCTAACTAAAAAGGGTTGTCTTGTTCAGATTACTTGTCGTAACATAATGATCATACCAGTTCTTCAGGCACCACAGTCTCCTGGCATAGACTAGACTTGAATTTCTAATGGAAAAATAAAGAAAACCAACATGTCTTATTGGTAGGTGGAAGTTAGAGACTTTCAGGCCTTTATCATATCAAAAAGAAACAAGAAGGGGCTTGAGCCTAATTCTTTTTTTAAAATTATCTGCAGTTCATCTTTTAACAAACAAACAAAAAACCTATGATCTACAATAAAAAGGGCAACACGCCCAAATAATTCTGTCCCGTCCTCCCAGCATACAGCAAGCACAAAGCTCAATAGACATTGGGCAGGAAATCACTTTGCCCTGAAGGAGTCATATTGTTGGCTTAACCCACTGAAGTTACTGTCCAGGGCAGTGACTGCCACCTGAACACAAGTAGACGTGATGTTTCCTCTGACTAGATGTGGACAGTCACACTGCACATTATAGTTTGTAGAAGTCAGTCTCCGTATGCTGGACAAGGAGACTCCGTGAGAGATTGTTTGTTTTTACACCTTAACTATGTATTTAAACTCTCCGAATAGCTTTATAACGTGTCCTCTTTTTTATTTAAAAAAGACACAAACAAGCTTAAGTGGGAACAGAATGAATATAATTTTATTGGAGCTCCCCATGAAGACAAACCATGTAATCTGCAGCTAAATCCTGTCTCCTTCAGCATTCTTTTTAATGTTTGATGGAAGTCCATCAATGTTTGATGACTCAGTGAGCATTTTCAATTCTTTATCCTCTGTCCAAGTTGTCTGAAAATTGACAGGTAGAGGGCAGCAAAGCCACGTTTTTAAATAAAGTTTAAACTCTTTATCCATAAAAGGGGATTTTGTTTCTTATTAAATTAATGAAGCCTCTGTCAATTTGATGAATGGCTGGCTCGCTTCTTTACTGATTAAAAATTAACAGAATAAAAACGTCAATCAGGAAAACATCATCTTCATAAAAACACAAGAAACTTAAAACACCGATCTCATGGTGTGATTAAACTGGTTGTCAAGTAGCAGTGACACACACACACATCCATTCACAAAGCCAATTAGAGGGCAGCTTTTCAACCTCATTTGTGAGAAACTTGTACAGTTCTACACCAGTCTCTATAATTGCTACATATTGAATGGTATATAATGCAAATAAAGTTATGAAATCATCATTGCTGCATAAATATCTCCCACTTTGTTTAAAAAAGAAAGAAGGAAAGAAAGCATTGCCTGTGGGTATGGATTGATTTTGGGATAAATGCCCTATTTTCGCTTTATTTATCTAGCAGTGTGAAATTATTCAGTGATGGCATTCTATTCCCCAGTCATCTCTTAAGTGCAGTTATGAAATAATGGCACCAAGTTTAAAAACAGTTACTCCTCCAGCATCTGTGCCTAAATTGTAAACACTCTGCAAGAGGAACTGAAAAAGTGTTAAAGCAAAGCACAAGTGTAAGTGGAAGCTTATGATTTTATCCAAAAGGGAATACTCCTTGCAGTATTATAGCCATTAATAATGAATGCTAATCATTTATGCAGAGAGTAGAATTTGCTTCATTAAATACATTGGAACATTTATTTTTCTAACAGAGTGATTGTAATGCTTTATTATTTAACTGGTTGTGTTTGCTTGCACTAGTACCAAAGTATTGTATACAACTAATCGTTAGAAAACTTGAGTGCATATCCCAATATAGCTAGTGAAGAACAGCATTCTAATTTGGAGACATCAGTGTGTTAATGTGAGTTTGAATTCTTGCACAAATATGGTTAAAGATTATTACTCTGCTTAAACATTATGGCCCAAATCTTGTGCTGACTTTTGCATCATGCAGATCCACTGAAAATAATAAGATTGCCTTGGGTGTAAGTACATATAACTGTAAAACTTCATATTTTATATTGTGAGATCTGAGCTCAGGAGTGAATGTTCAGTTACATCATCTGCATGCTGTATGTGCTCAAAAAGCAAACCTCAGTACTGTATGAACATTTCCCCCAAGTATTCTTTATGTAGTTACTTGCTTTTTTTTTTGTTCATGATGATTTAATTAAAGGCAGAAAAAAGCTTAAATAATGTAAAAGTTCAGTGTCAAACTGACAAAGCCCAGAAATTCAAACTTAAGGATGACAGTTTGTTTTCAAGAGGTGATGAAACAAAATGTAGCAGTTAGAATTAGGGAGATACTTTAAGCCCCACTTTCATTTCTTTGTTTTTTGTTGGCCTGTGTCACAAGATTAATAGTATTTTAAACGTATTGAGCCACATTTGGCCTCATATACTTGCTGGTGGCTTCCCCTACAACCGACAGCAGTCCCCTGTGAGTGCAATTGAGAGCAGGCTTCAGCCCCACGTTTTTTGTTAATCTTCTTGGTGTTTTTTTAATAATCCATTTACTCATGAGACATGAATGGCTCTTGGGTAAATACATTCTGTATTTAGACTTGCTTCAATACCCCAGAGCTTCCCTGTCCCCCCCTTATTGATCTGAAAAACCTCACATATTCTGGGTAAGGCTGTAACCCCAACATGCATCAAATACATTGAAAAATCTCCAATTTGTCCAAAACCATGTTTATCCGTATTACTTTAATATCCATCTCATTTGGATAAATGAGGTTTAAACTGTATTTGACCAGTTTTTTAAAGCTCATCATACATGGGAACAGTTTGGAATGAGTGCTCCTACTTTTATCAAATAAACACACGTTTATAAAAGGTATATCATACCTAAGGATCTCAGCTGCCTGTGAGCTAAGTATTAACATATTTATTTTAAAAGGCATATTAATTTTATATTTAGAGGAGAAGATATTTGGAAAACACACATTAGTTGCAGAAAAATTCGTAGTTACTTTGTACACATTGAAGCCATTTAAAAAAATTGAAAGTCTTGAGTATCTGAAAAATATCCTTTGAAACTGGATTATAGTGCAGTAAGAAATCATGAGTTTCCCAAACAGAAATCTTAAAACCCATAATAGCATGAAACAGCACCCAGGTCAGGTAGTCTATTTTAATTTATGGTTGGTTGTGATTTGGGGAAAATGGCCGATTTGTAAATAAAAATAAAATTAAACTAAACTAAATTTTATATATATATATATATATATATATATATATATATATATATATATATATATATATATATATAAATATATATAAATAAAGTGGGGAGGGAAAACAGGCTTTTGAGCTTCAATTCTTTAAATGAAGGGTTGTCCTGAGATAAAATTCTTATGATCAGTTTACACTGCCTAAAATATGTTAATCTGAAACACCAATACATCCTTAACTTTTGTGTCACAAAGGCATGGCAACCATAATGGGTAAACTATTGCATTTTTCATTGGTAGGCTAAGTCTATCGTACTGCTGGTGGAAAAACAGATTGACATTTGGTCATTATTTCTTATCAAGGGTGTTTTACTTGTAATGCTATTTGACAGCTATATTCTAGGTCTGACAGCATTGAACCAGCTTAATTCCCACTGAACTACTCTAAATACGTGGTATTGCAATCAGTTTAACAACCCCTGGGGGCAATAAAATCTCTCCTTTGAACACACTCAAGGGGAAGAAATCTAAGATTTATAAAGGGCAGCAAGTGTTCAAGAAAGGGGCAAAGTTTATGTGTGAGCCTATAATTGATGTTTTCTTTGTTGGAAAAGAAAGCTTGAGGATGCTTTAAGAATTAATCTTTAACAAGTTCTAATCTGCGCTAACAAGATCTGTTTGAGGTGAGTGAGAGAGAGATGTGATACTGAGAATTTTGTCAGTGCCAGCCTACTAAGAAACTTCAAAAGTACTATAGTTCAGGAACACACAATTGAGATAAGGAAACTTCACAATTAGAAATGAAATCTGCAGCATCTCCCTGCTGCCGGTAGGTGAATACAAAAACTGCAGTCAAAGTTGTCTGCTCTCTGTTATTTATCCAAGTGACCATTCCCATTGCTCCAGGGGCTTCCCGCTATAAGTATGTAAGCAGACAGATAGGAACAGTTTTGTAGGCTGGTCTTCCTCTGCTATTGCAACATGTAATTTGGTACATAAGACAATAGCAGAACTAGGAAGCATGGTGATAAATTTGCATTCCAAGGGAGTCCAAATTCTTTAAAACATAATATATTAGATTTCATGAAATAAGATTAAAGATGGTAGCTTTTTAACAGCAAACATTAATATGCATGGGTTAGAGGTGGCAAAGAAAAATGTCTTGTGTAATTGAAACTGGGAAGGATTCTTAACATCCTTTTACTCAGTTTTATGTTCAAAAAACACCTTCAGCAGCACAGTGAATCCCTTAAAACTAGGGCTGTTGATTAATCACAGTTAACTCACGTGATTAACACATGCACAAAATCGTGATTAAAAATTAATTATGATTAATCATACCATTAAACAATAGAATACCAATTGAAATTTATTAAATATTTTTGAATGTTTTTCTATGTTTTCAAATATATGGATTTCAGTTATAACACAGAATACAAAGTGTACAGTGCTTGCTTTATATGATTGTTACAAATATTTGCACTGTAAAAAACAAAAGAAATAATATTTACCTCATACGAAGACTGTAGTGCAATCTCTTTATCATGAAAGTGCAACTTACAAATGTAGAGGGTTTTTTTGTTACAGTGTTTTGCTTTTGAGTGCAGTTATGTAAAACTTTAGAGCCTACAAGTCCACTCAGTCCTATGTCTTGTTCAGCCAATTGCTAAGTGAAACAGGTTTGTTTACATTTACGGGAGATAATGCTTCCCTCTTCTTAATTACGTCGCCTGAAAGTAAGAACAGCTGTTTGCATGGCATTATTATAGTTGGCATTGCAAGATATTTACATGCCAGATATGCTAAAGATTCATATGCCTCTTCATGCTTCGGCCATCATTCCAGAGGACATGCTTCCATGCTGATGATGCTCGTTAAAAATAATGTTAATTAAATTTGTGACTGAACTGCTTGGGGGATAATTGTATGTCTCCTGCTCTGTTTTCCCCACATTCTGCCATATATTTCACGTTATAGCAGTCTCAGATGATGACCCAGCACATGTTGTTCATTTCAAGAACTTTCACCGCAAATTTGACAAGATGCAAAGAAGATACCAGTGTGAAATTTCTAAAGAGAGCTACAGCACTGGACCCAAGATTTAAGAATCTGAAGTGCCTTCTAAAATCTGAGAGGGATGAGGTGTGGAGAATGCTTTCAGAAATCTTAAAAGAGCAATGCTCTGTGGAAACTACTTCATTAATGCACATGGGCCCATAGTTTTCATGCAAAAGGGAAAAAAATGCAATCTTCCCACATGCCAATAAAGATTTAATACCAGAGGGCAGTAGTGAGGTCTTGTGTTCTAACACTTAATTATTTATATAAAATTTACTACATAAAATTTATTCATATACTGTGAAATATTTGCAGTAATTCTAAATAAGCAACTCTTGTGTAATTCAAATACATTTTGTGCTACCTTGCATTTTATTGTTTATTTGCTTACTAATTGGAAAAAATCAGTAATTTCAAATGGGTTTTCCAACTGTTAGTGTGAATTTGCAAGGTTCAATGCTAAGTAAATTTTTTATTATTTTTTGTCAAGTGAAGGCAATAACCATGAGTCTCATAAATGAAGTACTAAGTAGGTGAGAAAACACACTTCCTGGCCATAAAATGTGCCAGTGAATCTAGTAGATCATCAGTGGATCTAGTAGATCATAAACTACTAATCTCGGACAGCCAGGTAAACTAGAATGACTTTAAGTTGGGTTAATTGCTCTAGCTCAAATTTTAGCTCAAGAGCCCTTAATTTCAACTTTCAAAGGCTACACAAACCAATTTTGTACTCTTAGATTATAATGAGCAGTTTTTATTCTTTAATCAGTTCATCCAGTATCTAGCTGTCTTATGTAGCATTCCTTTGAAGTCTAGAAAGATCTCACATAATTGAAGAAATGTCGAACTACTTGACTCTCTCTTTTTTTTTAATATAAAGGAATTAAACATTAATCAGACTTGTGCATCTCAATTAAGCCAATTAAAACTATCACAGAATGTAGTGCGCACAGGAATAGGTAGCTTTAATGTTTGAATACATGATAAACTTTTAGCTAATGCTCCTTACTTAGGATGTTTGTTACTCAGAAAGGGAAATACATGCAGCTCATTATGGAAAGTCATTATTGGTTTAAAAAAGTTTGAGTAACTTCATGACCTGGTAGAAGTTACTATTGTATATGCACAAGATATATTAAAAATTTGTTGCATTTAGTTAAAGGTTATACCATGGATTACTATAAATCTTTCTATTGCAAAGTAATTTCTCTATTTTTTGTGATGATTGGTTTCTTTAGTAATACAAATTGTATAATATGTGTTTGAATTTGCTTCTATTACAAGGAAGTACAGTTTGGTCTTGCAGGCTGAAGTATATACACAAAGTCCATATAATTACTAATAATTTGTAACAAGTGTTAATTGATAAGCAGCTCCCTCTGGTAGCTTAATTAAAGCTGTAGGATAGCTAGGCGATTTACAACTGGGATTGATCTCAATTAGTCAACAAAATCTGTGTAGTCTGTTCAAAGAAGAATAAGGAAATTTAGCCTAGTGAGGCTTTGGGGATTTTGTCTTGTAGTCTTTACTGTTCCTTTTTTTTTTTTTTTTAAAACAACAGAAGTAAAATCACAAGTTTTACTAATACTAATGTTGTCTGCAGTGATCTATCCACTGTATACTATACTTATCCTTAACACTACCCAACACTTGTTCTTTCATTTGTTTGTTCATTGTCAGGTTACAGAACAATATTCAAACATTTCTTTTCATTATACACAATGTGATAAAAAAAGCCATTTCATACAGAGATGTACATTTTAGAATAACACCCCCAGGAGACCACAAATGAGAGAATGAAAAACATTTAAAATATGTCAGGTTTTGATCTATCTTAGAGATTTGTTTATAAACTGGCATTATGCAGCTTTAATTAAAAGATAACACAGGAAAGATGGCATTAGGGAATAACTGGGTATGTGGAAGCAGAGTGATCTTATAAAGTCAGCTATGCTGTTTCAGGATTCACTACTCTTTTATCATTTGAACTGATAGTAAAAATATAGTCTAAGAGTACTTGAAATTGCCCCGGTGGAATAAAAGGAAAAAAAGTGTCATCTGTGTTAAAACTAGATCACAGACTGGCTGCAAACAGCTGCGGAAACATTAATTAATTTGTTTGCAAATAAATCATGGATATGTACTAACTGAATAAACTGGTATAAACCAGCATGAATGCTGTGCTTCTTAGGGTACATATGAATCCTTGGTTCATCTACATTTTTGAGGTACTTTCGTATACCCCACAAAACCAACACAGAAGCCAAATATTATAGATTTATTTCTGGAAGCTCTGAGCCCTTACCATTAATACTGTCGTATGGACATTTTGATGTGCTAAAATGCAAGTCCATATCAGTGCTTTCAAAAATACGTATCTATTTTAAATTTGTGTAAATTTGAATCTCATTTAAGAAAGATTTGTTAATCAAAGAGAATGAAATATTTTAGTGGAGGCAAATGAATGTTGGTTTAACAATTAAAATATGATTTCATGGTTTTGGTTGCTTAATATGTATATCTGTATATAATATAGAAAATAAATGTATAATTCTCTATTCTATACTCTCTAGGTTATATTTATATGTAACATAAAATGTTACTTTGTATGACAACTACCTTTGTATGAAGTCTTAATATTATTTAAGGTATACAGTATGTCAAAAGTAATGGACCAAATCCTGGACTGTAGCTCCAATGGCCTGGGGCTCAGCCAGATGTACACAACCTGTACCCAGGAAGGCTTACACAGATCCTGAGGGGGAGCCCATTTCTGCAGAGGTGCTGTTCATTCACGGAGCAGGATCCCTGACTCACTTCAGTGATGCCTCAGACTCTGCCTATGGCAAATGGAGGCAAGGAGATGACATTGGAGGCATTGCTTCTCCCCGATGACAAGTAAAGCTTTATTCTAGAAAATGTCTTTGTATTTAACATGATTAAGAGCAAGATCCTGCCTCAAAATAAGAGGCACACAGTTAGTACAGAGGAAAACTAATAGCAATGTGTATCTCATGTGACGTACTATGCTAAAAAGAGAGATCCACATTTGTTTTGTTTCATTTTTTAATTTGGTAGGTGTCATTTCTAGCACTTGGAAAACTTCTTTTTCTTTTCTCCTTCTTGACTTGAGAACATCACCGAGATCATGGCATTAGGTTCTTTTCTCCTTCTTTTCCTTACCAAATACAGTCAAACACATTTTAACACAAAAAATAAGAAAACCCTGAAAAGAATTTTAAAAATCTTTCTTTAAGAAAGAACCTAATTCCATGATCTTGTTGAGGTTCTAAAGTCAATTTTTTCTCCCTGCACTGAGCAGCCTTGCCAAACTGTCATTAAAAATGTACCAGCCCCTAGACTAATTCAACTTGCTCACCCTTTCCCAGTATGATGATTGAAACAAAACCCCTAACTTTGCCTGCCTGCAGATGAATGGATTTTCATAAGGGTGTTTTAGCAGAATTCCACCTCTGGTAATTGCATCGCACTACATTTTAGGACCCCACCCCATAGGCAGTATCAGTTGGAGTGCTAAATGCCATGAACAGTCCCATTAGCGTCCACAGAAGTACTCCTCCTGCAAAGATCCTCACGTGTGATTTTTAGCATCAGGATATTAATGCATAGCTACTTTTGCATTAATGTGTAGAGCCTTTTATCATGTAAGTGAAATACTTGAGCAATTGCCCATTACCCTGTCCCCTGCCACTCATTCACCTTTGGCCGGGGTGGATTCTCTTTTCAGCCCCCAAGCACAGTCAGAATGGGGGAGGGGCAGGCTTTCCCAACCATGGAACTGATTCCCGGAGGACTTGTCAGAATTTCGTACTGGGTACCTTTGGGGTATGAGGCAAATTTCATTTATTTAGGCAGGCTAGGGTGACCAGATAGCAAGTGTGAAAAATTGGGATAGGGTGGGGGGTAACAGGCGCCTATATAAAACAAAGCCCCGAATATCGGGACTGTCCCTATAAAATTGGAACATCTGGTCACCCTAAGGCAGGCTCATCCATGACTGTTCCTTGGGCCCACTTCTGTCTCTTTCTTTTTCAGATCCCTTTCTTTATCTGAATGCTGTCCAGATTATTCCCACTGAGTGGCAAGTTTCAAGTACCCAGCAATTTAATCTTTATTTAATCTGTATCTCGCTCATTCTTCATCTATAATATGTCATGCAAAATCACAGCCAATAGGCACCTCCATAAAGTAGTGTTAGGGTTTCCACTTGTTAGTGAAAGTGACCAAAGATCTAAATGTTTTAAGTTGACTTTGTGCTATGTAAGTGGCACAAAGTGAACTCGATGAACTGGCGGATCCAGCCCCCTTGCTTTTCCATTTTTATAGTGAGGGAACTATGCCCTCATCTGTTTTTATTTTCTTTTTCATTTGTTACCTAGTTTTTCATCTTTATTCTTTGTATTACCCTTTTGTCTGGCAGTGTGGCTCATCAGTGGGCTATCAGATTTGTCTGTGATAGATATTTTAGTTTTATTTATTTGTTTGTAACAAAATTATTTACAGTAATTAAATCATTTTGGGATATGGTTTGCATTATTATTTAAGACATTCTCAAAGCCTCTACCAGTAGGCATCTATGCACAATACAACAAAAGTCAGAAATGAAACAGTAAGTGAAGGACTAGCTAGCCAAAAGTACAGAGTAAAATAACGAATAGCAGCAAAGGGGGAGACGAAATAACTATAAGCAAGGGGAAAATGTTTATAGCTGAGAACTGAAATGAGATGAATAGTCAAAGATGTGATAGCTAAGGGCTATTTCGGACACAAGACCAGGAGACGGCTCATGCACCATATGTGGGGAATGTGTGTGCAGAGAGAGAAAAGAGGCCACTGCTAGACGTGAGGAGGGGATAGGGAAGGAAATAGTAAGATGAGGGTTTGTAGGAGAGGCTTTGAGCAAATCTACAGTGGGTTTTTAGAAACCAAGGCTACATTCTACATTGAGCTACATTCTGGTATGAACGGGGAGGCAGTGGAGATATTTCAGGAAGATGTGCCTATGAGAAGGTGGACAGCTGCATTCTGTACATGCAGGGACTGGGGAGCACATGGAGGATGATACGGTTGAAGAAGTCAACAGAATGGATTTGAGAGTATTGGACATGGGCAATGTTGTGGGGATGGGAACAGGCAGCTTTCAAAATGGGAGCTGTGGGAAGAGGAGAGTTCAGAGTCAAAGGAGACATACAGGTTACGGACAGTGGAAGCAAATGGAAGGCCTCAGATGGGAGGTCATAAGGAAATGAGGGATCTGTGTTTTGAGAATGTTCCTTTTGCATAGGAATAGCACTGAAGATTTTTGAGACATTTGTCTGAATAGAGTTGAATCAAAGCCACAAATTAATTTAGGCAAAGCAGACAGAAAGGATTCACTGAAGGTGTTGAGTGCAGTCATGTTCCCTGAATGTATGTTATAGCTAGTGGTAAAGATGACCAAGATGATGGAAGTATATAGAAAAGACCAGAGGGCCAAGATTTGAACCCTGAAATGTGCCATATAGGAAGACCATGACATTGCAACCTCTAAGTTCCTGCTCATCAGAACTGCTCAGGGGCAATTATTACTTGTCAAAGACTGGACTTACTCAGAAAGGTTCATTGAATCGCTTTTAATGGGAGAAAATGTTTGGTGCATGAGCATCCCCATTTCTTCTTTTCTGCTTCAGTGTGCCTCCTTTTACTGCTCACGACTGCACCCAGAGATGAGGGGTTTGCAGATGGCATGCTACAAGCATGTGGTTATTCGAGCATATAATATTTTTAGACTCTTATTCTTATCTCACCCTCTAGTAATTTATACATGTAACTTTCTTTGCTTCAAGATGAGAATAAACCTCAGTACATTGAATTTGGCACATTTAAAAAAAATTGAATTGAATTGAATAACCAATGGAAACCCATGCCAGAATTATTCTCATGGTGAGAGTTCCCTGAACAAACTTTGCAAGCAAGTACTTATTCTGGTATGAATACAACATATATTTCAGCCTTCTAAGTAGAGTAGAAAGCAATGTTTGATTTGTGGTAGTCATTAAAAATGAAAAACTGAACATTGTAGTAGGTTTGAATAAATGCTGCTCCTATTGGAAGTGTCCATTACCATAATGTACTTTACTTTGTTTCAATGTTATTCAAGAAATTCCTTAAATTGCTAAGGGATAAAATATATATTGGATCCTGTAAATTTCAGGATTGTTTTGTGTTTTAGGTTTGGGTTTTTTTACACATTTTCTAAGTAAAAATCTTGGGCCAAACTTTTCAGCCTTGAGTGCTTAATGTTAGGAACAAAAATAAAATTTCCATTATTTACTTTATTTTTGTATAACAATGTACCCAATCCAAAATACTAAAGTATTAAGATGTTTTTTCTCATGCAATGGAGGTTACATATGTAAATTCTTACACGCTGTGATGAGGCAACAAAATAAAGCTTGAAAAGTTTGGCCCAAAATTTTTAGTAGAGGAGGAAACTAAAAAGAAAGAGTCTTGAAGTTTATGGGATGGGATCCAAATGGGAAGGTTGCCTTCAGTGGAAATTATTGGTGCTTACTCCCTATGAAAATCAGGACACTTTTTTTAGGTGCTGAATTATGGACATGAAATGCTAACTTTTTAAAAATATTAGCCTTGGTATTTATTTGATTAGTGATACAAAAGATCAAGTTCAAGAGGTTGAACCCAAGAGATGTGGGGTGGTTTTTGTTGGTTGGTAGGCTGGTGTTTTTCATTCTAGATTTTCCCTCAGAGTTATGCTTTCTCTTTCCTGGTCTTCCTTTAGGCTTACAACGGACTCTGAACACCATTTTTCAGCACAGTTTAAGCCTGATTGTGGTCATACCAATTCTAACATGGTTGGATAACCAGTGCCAACCTAGGTCCTACGCTCTGTTAGTGCATGGATTTTTACTTGTTTGTTATACAATTTGGTCACACATAGCACTTGGTTTGGCCATAAGTGAGAACCTGTTGGTGCTGTAATTGTAAGCCGTGTGTGTGTGGGGCTTGATTACAATACAGTTGTCTCCTGACCTGATAATTACACTTTGAAAATTGTGGTGTAGGTGGGACTTACCTGTGTCCCTGTAACTGGATTTAAAAATCCCTGGAATGTCCAAGGCTTTAACCCAGTTACAGAGACGTAGTTCAGTCACTTCTGTTCTACAGCTTAAAACCACGTTGTATCTCCACAGAGCTGAGTCATGCTTGAAGGTGTGGTCTGCGGGTGACAGGCTCCATTGTATGGGCCCCCAGGTCTTAGCATTTAATAAATGCAGGCAATAAAAGCTAGCTATGAAGTCTGGGAAAGGGGTGATAGTAAAATATAACCCCACAAAAATCCTGCTCGCTGGCATGACTGTGTCTTACTTGAGTAGTCTGACTGCTGAAGTCTCTCCATGCCAATGACACTAATCAGCCATAGCCCTTCCCAGTGGTAGATTCCTGCTGCATTTACCTATAGGGCTCCTTTACCATCTGCCTGCTCTTTGCAGGATCCTCCTTTAAGGCAGAGGTTGGCACATCTTGGGCTGAGATAATCTTATCTTATCTCAGAGTTGTGCCCCCACCCCAGGCTTCTTTTCTGAGTTCAAAACTAAATAAAACATTTTTTAAAGAAAAATTCAGCAGAACTGGTAGGAAAAAAGAGAAGCAAAAACACTGTAGGGGTTCAGCGTAATCACATTTAATATAGTTCTACACCACTCATTTCTTTTGGGGGTGGTTCAGCTCTGTGATGCCTCCTATTTGTTTCTTTAATTTGTCTCAACAAAGATCCCCATTCAACTACCTCATCCTAGTCAAAAAGGGTTCCCTCAGTCAGCACTACCTATGAGTTGTCTGCAGGCTGCGCCGTTTCCCCGCAAGCTCTATGCTGCCCTGATATTGCTGCCAAAGCATGAGGGACAGAGCTTAAGGCCTAAACCCAGACCTCCCTCTGGGCTTGGCTGCTCATTACAACTCATTGTAATTGTAAATTTGTCCTTAAAAATCTAATTCTGTTTAAAGAGCAACTTTTGCTCTGGAGCAGCCTTGTAAGGGGAAAATACTTATCCAGAAAGCAGTTTACTTTGCTTGTGATTTTCCATAATCCCTTTGTTGTTGTTTAAGATATTTGTATAGGAGGAAGCACTGCTGTCCACCGTCCTGCCTCTCCCTTGATGTATAAGCTTGATTCTATGGTGAAGTCAGAATCTTTTGTATCATGACATCCCAGTCTGTTCCCCGAGAAATTATTTGTATAGTTGCAACATTCATTTATATAGGGTCTGATTTTCAGAGGTACTGAGAGCCCACAACTCCCATTGACTTCCACATTGGTGTTGTGACACTCAACAGTTCCGAAAATCAAGCCCATTGTTCTTTCCCCAAGGTGAAAAGCACTTTATAGAATTGAATGCTTTAGAGGTTATGCACAGTAGCACCACTTTTATGTTAGCCACTGGTGAAATTCAGCTTCCTCTAGGGTAAAACATGGCAATTATTTATTGGAGCACTACACAGGAGTGTTGGAACCGGAACTGAAGAAAAGCTCCATGTTTAAAACAATGTCCCTGTCACTTGACTTTTCCATCATTCAGTCCACTGTGTGTAAAATAGGGACATTGATACTTGACCAGCTTTATAAAACATGTGAAACTCTGGAGGTGAAAATCTCTATCTAAATCTTGCTTATTATTATTTAATTTGTCCAAGATGCCTGATTGTGTAACACTGTGCTTATAAAAAGTGCTGTGGAATGAATGTACACAACTGGAAAGGACATCTAGTCTGAAAGCCAGCATTGTCAACTGCACAGGTTCTCCCTAGGGGATAAGCAGTGTGGCTATTGTGTCTCATTGTGGGGGAAATAGAAGGGAATAGACAAGCTTAGATAACTCACCCCACCCTTCATTATCTTGTCCCTTTCTGAATCCTAAAGCATAAGCCTATAAAGTGTTTTGCTTCAGTTTACATCACTGGTCCTTGATTAATAGGTTAAAGATTTACTAATGCTTTCAGGGCCTGTCAGGAGCAAGAGGGTGCTTGGGCTGCTCTGCCTACAGTTTTTCACCAATTTAATGAAAATTGGTTTAAAAACGGTGCAAGCTAAACTGATATAAACACTTTGAAATTGATAGCAGTATGTCCACACAAGGGAGTTAAGAGTAAAAACTATGTGTAGACAAGCTTGTAGATATGTGAAGCGAAACAGCAAATAATTATCATCCTTGTCAGGGGCACAGAAATACACATGAGGCTGTCTAAGGGCAGAAACTAAACAAGGCATGTGAATTTTGACATAGAATCATAGAATCATAGAATATCAGGGTTGGAAGGGACCCCAGAAGGTCATCTAGTCCAACCCCCTGCTCGAAGCAGGACCAATTCCCAGTTACATCATCCCAGCCAGGGCTTTGTCAAGCCTGACCTTAAAAACCTCTAAGGAAGGAGATTCTACCACCTCCCTAGGTAACGCATTCCAGTGTTTCACCACCCTCTTAGTGAAAAAGTTTTTCCTAATATCCAATCTAAACCTCCCCCACTGCAACTTGAGACCATTACTCCTCGTTCTGTCATCTGCTACCATTGAGAACAGTCTAGAGCCATCCTCTTTGGAACCCCCTTTCAGGTAGTTGAAAGCAGCTATCAAATCCCCCCTCATTCTTCTCTTCTGCAGGCTAAACAATCCCAGCTCCCTCAGCCTCTCCTCATAACTCATGTGTTCCAGTCCCCTAATCATTTTTGTTGCCCTTCGCTGGACTCTCTCCAATTTATCCACATCCTTCTTGAAGTGTGGGGCCCAAAACTGGACACAGTACTCCAGATGAGGCCTCACCAATGTCGAATAGAGGGGAACGATCACGTCCCTCGATCTGCTTGCTATGCCCCTACTTATATATCCCAAAATGCCATTGGCCTTCTTGGCAACAAGGGCACACTGCTGACTCATATCCAGCTTCTCGTCCACTGTCACTCCTAGGTCCTTTTCCGCAGAACTGCTGCCTAGCCATTCGGTCCCTAGTCTGTAGCTGTGCATTGGGTTCTTCCGTCCTAAGTGCAGGACCCTGCACTTATCCTTATTGAACCTCATCAGATTTCTTTTGGCCCAATCCTCCAATTTGTCTAGGTCCTTCTGTATCCTATCCCTCCCCTCCAGCGTATCTACCACTCCTCCCAGTTTAGTATCATCTGCAAATTTGCTGAGAGTGCAATCCACACCATCCTCCAGATCATTTATGAAGATAAAGATGTTTATCTCATCATTTATGAAGATGAGATAAACATATGCTCAGAATAATGCTGGGAAACAAGAAGGGATATTATTAAAGCAAAACTAACTTCTGTTCTTTTATAACATTCTGACTAGAACAGTGAGACGGTGAAGGACACCACAAATCCATTCATTTATTTCAAAATTTGCAAACAAATCTCTTTTTACACATTGTATTTGTACAATATGAAATTATTATTAAATAAATTGACATTTTAAACCTATTACTGCCTAAACCCATCTATTACTGAGCTATTCAGAGCACTAAGTTAACATTTACCAGAACATTCATCCTCACATCATGGGGAGATCAAGCTCAAATCCTTTATTTCATATTCAGATCTTGTTGGGTCAGGATTGAAAACTGCTACCTTTCTGATACTTTACTGAAAAGCCACTCTGAAATCCACAAAAGAATTATGATCAAGTTACTGCAGTTATTCAGCTAGATGTTGACTTTGATATGTCAACTCTCTGATCTTTAATAGAAAATTGATGGTCTTGCCCTGAGGGTCAGTCATATGCATGACCAGGATAGGCCAAGGTTTGCATTATATTACACCCAGCCTTGCATTGTCATTTTCTGACAGGCAAAGTCAAACAAAGCCAAATGGATCCCTTGTTAGTTTTGTTTTCTTCATTGTTTTGTGTTGGCATACAGATTTAATTCTGTAATGGGTGACTGCTGGGCAAAATCTGCTTTATTGATTTTTCTGGGGAGAGGTTTTCTTAGAGCACCCAGAAGTATAATAAAACAAAAGCAACTGGTGCAATTTTTCTTCTTTCTATAGTATGTCTTTTATTGCACCGACAGCCCATTGATTCTGTCACAAGAATTCATAAGAAGGTATTACATTTATATTTCCAATCAGTTTGTTTCTAAAAACTTTCTTTGTCCATTACTGGGCATAGGTAGCCAATCCAGCAGCTGCCTTTTGTGTTAGCGGTGTGACAAATTTCCTCCTCTACCTTGGTGGGTCTTGCGCTTATTGGCAGATTTGCTCTCCTTGGAGCTTCACGGAAGCCCTCAGTTTGGCCGTTTTCGTGAACCCACAGTCCAGGTCAACTCCTTCTGTGTATGACCAGGAGTTGGGAGGTTTAGGGGGGAATCCGGGCCTGCCCTATACTCTGGGTTCCAGCCCAGGGCCCTGTGGAATGCAGCTGTCTAGAGTGCCTCCTGGAACAGCTGTGCGACAGCTACAACTCCCTGGGCTACTTCCCCATGGCCTCCTCCCAACACCTTCTTTATCTTCATCATAGGACCTTCCTCCTTGTGTCTGATAATGCTTGTACTCCTCAGTCCTCCAACAGTCCGCGTTCTCACTCTCAGCTCCTAGCGACTCTTGCTCCCAGCTCCTTACACGCACACCACAAACTGAAGTGAGCTCCTTTTTAAAACCCAGGTGCCTTGATTAGCCTGCCTTAATTGATTCTAGCAGCTTCTTGATTGGCTGCAGGTGTTCTAATCAGCCTGTCTGTCTTAATTGTCTCCAGAAGATTCCTGATTGTTCTGGAACCTTCCCTGTTACCTTACCCGGGGAAAAGGGACCTACTTAACCTGGGGCTAATATAGATGCCTTCTATTACTCTCCCGTAGCCATCTGGCCCGACCCTGTCACAGTGGTGACACACTTAGTTTTGCACATGCGCTGACTGAAAGGAATTCTGCCAGCACTGGCCTTTTTCAGCACTGTTGCGTGTCACTTCATACAAAGTTGCTTTTGAAACTTATCTGAGGTAGGAATGCTGAGTGGAAAACTAGGACACCCAAGTTCTGGGACTACAGTTAGGATCCTAACTTCTGAAGTGTCAGCAGAGGCCCCAAGGGGTTGGGTGAGGGGCGCCACTCAATGCATAATTTCTTTGATGGCTACAGATGAATGTGTGGAGTGGCAGCAACTGAAGGAAGGGAATATGCTTTCCATAAAAGAAAAACTATTCTTAAACTTCTGTTTCCTGCAACTGCTATTACGTAAACACCACATCAAATCTGCCTGTAGAGACTTGAATGGCACAGAGACTTCTCTGCTCTTATTTATAACTTCCGACCAGGTACTTAGGTTTACTGTTTAATTCACACTGTTCAAAGCAAAGACACAAGGGGGAGAATTGTGGGGGTTTTTTCTTTCAGGATTTATTGAGGCTTTCATACCAAATCATCATAGGAAATCATGGACAAGTTTGGACATATGCCGCTGTGGATAGTATTATTAAAGTAAGCCCAATCAAGTAAACCCAGTCCTGATCTGACTGAAGTGAGTTACTTCAGTGGGAGCAGGACTGGGTCCTATGTGTACTGTACACACGGGGAATGAGTGCTGTGCAATAACGAGAACATACTTTTCTGCATGTTAATTAGAATGTTTATTCCAGGGGTAGTGTGCACTGCACATCATCACTCTTTTGGATACCTCCTTATTTTCAAAGTGACTCATGCACAATATCAGTTGATTTATAGAACTCATTGCTTTTATTTTGTTAGTTTATTGTCCATTGCTATTTTGGGGGTAGATTTTCAAAGGCACAAAGAGCAGACAGGTGGCAAACTCCCTTTGAAAGTCAAAAGCATTTGAGAGTGGAATTTTTCAAGAAATGCTTACATGACTTAGGAGCACACGCCCCATTGACTTTCAATAGGAGATGGGCTCCTAAATCACAGATGCTCCTAAATCACATAGATTCTACCCTGGGCTCCTGACTCCAATAGGCACCTTTAAAAATCCCAGCCTTGAGTGCTAATTGTGCTTTCCATATAAGCTAAACAGTTTCACATAAAGTGGGTTGTGCATAGAGCTCAACAATGGCTCATACAACAATTCTTAGTCCCGGGGAAGCTGACTACAGACTTTACATTTAATGTGGTAATTAATGATTCCATTGACAATTTGTCAAGAACACCAATGACAATACTGGAATAAATCTTTGCAAAACTCACATTCTGGGTTTGATTCAGCTCTTGCCCATCAAAATCAGGTGTCAGTGACTGTGGAATCATGCAGCCCTGTGCGTAGATAGAGACATGCAAATTACAAAAACATCACAGACATACCAAGCCCAACATATCCCTGCTGTAACCGTTGATGTCAATGGAGTTGCACCAGGGATGAATCTGGCCCACTGAGATTGGTGTAAAAAAGTAGATTTCTGTAGCTTAGTTGGAAAGCGGCATCTAAATCTCAATAACCCAAACTTTGATCAGCTTAACACTCAGATTTCTTTGTGAATCCTTTACTTTCTTTATTTCTTCAGAGTAGCTAATGCCAGCAAATGACTGTTGGACCTAAAATGTTGCAGTACTACCCTGTGTTGGTGCTATGAAACTCCCAGAGCGTGGAAGTGATGCCCACATCAAACTAGCTTTCCTTTCCTTCATATATAGAAAAGAAACAGGGCAGCCCAACTTCTTAAATATGCAGAACTGTTCTCTTCCTGCTTTAGCTACTGATCCTGTGAGATGCTGAGTACTTTCACCTCCATTAAATATAATAGGTGTTGAAGGTGCTCCTCATCTTCTAGAATTGGGCCCTTTAATTATTCATTGAAAATGGGCATTTTATCAAGGGAGCCGAAATGGAGGTTTTCAGTATTACTTGATTATAACAACACTTCATGCTAGTTATCGGGCTTTACATCCTCAGATGCAAAGCGCTTTACAAAGGTGAATAACATTTCCCTTCCCCCCATGCAGTTGCTCTCTACGTTATACAGCAGTGTATATACCTAGTGTATGTTGACAGTTTGACTCTTGGGAGAGGAAAATATTGTATCCATTCTCTAAAATAGCTCATCATCGAATACTTTTCAGTATAATTAGGAAATAACATTCATCTGAAAAAGTAAATGCATTAAATAATTTCAAAATAAGCCACGGACATTGTTTCAACCGAGTGTCAACATAAACTGTAAAAATGTGCAGAATGGTGAAATGTGAGCCAATAAGTGTGTGTTAATGGAACAAGAACACTAAATGGTTTTCCTGCGTTTTATAGCATCAAACTATATTTTAGTGCAAGTTCTGCCTCACAGCCAGATCTGGCCCCTTCTTCACCCTAGCCCTTTCATCTCCCTTTGTTCCCTGTCTATGCTGAGACTGAGATTTTCCCACCTCTCGCAGTCTGACTGTGGCTCTGAAAGATGATTACCTTCTGGTGAAGCCCTTTCCCCTTCTTCTGTACCCAAGCTCCATGTTCAATGAACATCAAAAAGCCTTATCATACCCTGATGGTTTAAATCTTTAAACACAGAGTAACAGCCTGAGTACATCCAGACCCCTCACATCCTATAGTCTTGCACTATGTGTTCCTGCAACAATTACCAGGAGAGGGAGGCTGCAGAGTGAATCAAGTAGCGTGTGTTGTCTCCCTGGACTCCATGCTGATGCTCTGATCAGGACTTCAGCAAAATTCTGTTTGAAATGAGAATAGACTAATTTTCATCAGACTCTTCTCGGAGGAGTCCCATGTGGGCCAGCATGCCAAGGGTCATCATTAGAAAACTGCCTTCAAAGAGCTGAGGTTTCTCGTGGCAAAGCTCTCTCCCTTTGCTAAATTTATAAACATTTATGTAAAAATGTATACATTAATTGTTCAGGTTCTTGTATGCCTGCAAAATAATGCCCAGAAACATACTAGGGGAAATATACCAATAAAAATAGCCCAAGTCAGGACAAAAATGTCCTCATTTTGACTGAAAATTCAGAAGAATTCTGTGATCAAAGGATGCTCTAACTCCCAGCTGTTCAAAGGGACTTATATTACCAAAAAAAAAAAAAAAAAAAAAAGTCAGATGTGACCAAGAATAGAAAAGAACTCATTAAGAGCTTAACTAGATGATGACAGGTGAAGCCATCAGTTGCTTAAACACTGTAATGTTTTTCTAAGCAGTTACTCTTCCCCTCTCCCCCAGCCCCCCCGGAATCAATTTATACTTTCTAGAAATCATTATGGGATCAAGTAAAGTTTGTCTGCTATGGAAAATAAACACACATGTGAGCCACTGGGCTACAGAGTAATTAAGATATCACTTTCTTCCCAGTTGAATATTTGTAAACATACAAGAGGAATTATTGAAGTTATTTTACACTTTCCATGTATCAATTGCCTTCTGAAGTAGTTTCAGTTCTTAAAAGGCAAAGGAAGGATATTGGAAAGTCTATAAGAAAAGGAGTGATCTCAGGAAGTTTAACTATAAGGCTTCAGACATAAGGAAAAGGTTAGTTTTCTCTGTCTTTTGAGACTTTCAAGCAATGAGCACTAGATGGATATGACTCTACTCATTTTTATAGCTATTGTTTAGCTGCTAGTGTTTGTAAAATACAAAAAAAAAAATCTTTATAATTCTCTTAAGCAGCTTAAATCCCTTTTCACTTTCCCCAGGCAAAACCTGATTCTCTTGCATGTTTTTGGGCTCTGACCTTCACAGTGCTTATCTCCCAACAGTAGTAGCCAGTTTCTTATTCTTTAAGTGCTAGAGGAGTCATGAAAAATTCAGACACTGGGTTTCCCTGAGACCAATCTGGTGGCTTTGTCTTTGTGATAACTGCTGCTTTCTATGCATCATTCAAAAGGTACATACTGTTGTCAGCCCCTGAACTGCTACTTGGTGTTAAACATGAATATTTGTAGCTTAGCAAGGGACTAAATTTAAAAAAATTAATATTTGAGAACCTTTGAGAAGGCATTACTGGCATGAAGCTACATATATGAAAGATTTTATTTGTGAAAAATGAAAACTTTTTACTTCACTGGGGCAATATAAAACACCACAAGGTTTTTCTTTGAAATAGCTCTGATTATTGGACTATATTCTGGATATACAGATCATAACTGTACCACAGAAGATACTACAATAGAGTTGTTTATCCTGTATACTGCAGGGAAAATTCATTCTGTGTATGTGCTACTAATCCTAGCTGACCAGAAAGCAGAGAGAGATGATATGTGGCTTATTCCAGTTACATATCAGAGATGCATCCAATGGCAAAATTGCCTTTTTCCACATTTTTTAATTAGAATTGGAATCAGCTTCAACTAATAGAATCTCTTATTAGTAACAAAAAGAATTGCTAGCTCTCTAGTTCAAGTGGCATATCTGCATAACTTATAGCCTTAAGAGCTTATGGAGTCACTCACACTCCTGGCAGAATGCCTTTTACTCTCCCATATTAATGAGTTGTTCTAAATTTAGTCTACTGTGACAAACTAATATTAATACAGTATTTTATGGCCCAGAGCATTGTTAATGCATAGGAATGAAACACTGAATCAAAGAAAGGGGGAGAGAAGGCAAGATTACTTTGTATGATTGTCAAGATATAAGATAATCCAAGTATGTAGATATTAAGACTAAAATATAATACACTGCTTATGGATTTATATTATGTGAAACATTTTCTATTATTTTAAATCCTTGCAGTATTAGTTTCCTATTTTCAGGGGTTTATAACTCGGCCATAAAAATGTGCTCTGGGTTGAAACTTGGCATACAGGGTCTTAACCTGGGAGCACTTTTTTTTTTTAAAGTAAAATTTCAAAAAAAAATCTGTATTGTGTCATTTTAAAAACTGTAAAAGTGTCAACAAAAGGCTATTGCCTTTGAAAGCTTTTATTTCCCTGGCGATGACTCCAAAAAAAGCTTTGAATAATAAAGTGTGCAATGTGATTAATCCGTAACAGGGTCTAGTTATTGCTAGTATTTTGCACAAAAATAAACAAGATAGCCCACATAGAAAAACTCCTGACTTCTATGGGCCAGATTCTTCTCCCACTGAAATCAATGGAGGCTTGTCCCTGTCTTCGGTGGGATCAGGATTGGGTCTTGTGGTTGGTAATTATTTTGCCCTGAGGATTTTATATTGCTTAGTATTCTCCTAAACATATAATTGTTTAGCTAGGCATTTAAATGTTTACTGGATAAAGAAATACTTAACTATTTGGATACATTTAACCTGTAAAACCCAAAGCACATAGGATATATAATGTGCATGTAAATTAACATGTAGAATGACA
Organism: Lepidochelys olivacea; assembly: GCF_965140295.1. Classification (NCBI taxonomy): domain Eukaryota; kingdom Metazoa; phylum Chordata; order Testudines; family Cheloniidae; genus Lepidochelys; species Lepidochelys olivacea. Next base: position 76,454,501 of record NC_140418.1, on the reverse strand, counting down.
TATGCCTCTAATGGATGGGAGCAGATCTACCACAAGGATGTCCAATACCTGCCAGAATGCTCCTCAGCGCTGCTGATATAAGAAGTATATCATGGCTTTCCATTGTAAATAACAGACAGCAGCTGCACTAGGGAGCTCCATATGGGCTCCTGGTGAGCCCAGGGAGTTTGGAGGCAAGGTACAGAGTGAGCCAGGGAAGGAGTGTGTCAGGTCTGCAATAAGGACAAAGATTTGCAGGAGTGATCGGGGGCACTCCCTACACTGATCCTGCAAGTGCTGAATTAGGCCAGGTGGCCCAATCAGCCAATTAGGCTGCAAATGGGAAAGATTTAGGCCAGAGGAGGCTATTTAGAAGGAAGCTCACCTGTGCGGATCAGTCAGGGCTTCTACAAAGCCAGAAGGCTGGAAACAGCCCCCTTAGTAGAGCTGTAGGGAATTAGTCTATGGTCAGTCCCTGAGAGACGGGAGGTGGGTGAGGGCTGGGGCTACAGAACCAAGGTGGGTTACAGTCACTCCCTGGGAGTTTGGGTTGGCAGACCCTGAAGAAGGTAGGAGAGAGCTCAAGGAAGGCAGCGGGGTCCAGGAGGAACAGACCTGTGCTGCTGATTAGAGGGTCCCTGAGCTGGAATCCGGAGTAGAGGGTGGGCCTGGGTTCTTCTACCAGCCATTGAGGGAGTGGCACCATGGGGCAGTGAATGGGGAGACTGCCTGAGACTGCAGGTGAGAAGAGACTTAAATTCACTCCCTCCCACAGGAGGAGAAATCATGTAGTGACCTGGCGAGTCACAAAGAGGAGGCTGTAGAGAGAGAAAAAGACACAGTGCAACTGCCAGAACAGACGCTCTAACAGACTATTTACTAAAAAGATCGAGGAGTACTTGTGGCACCTTAGAGATTAACAAATTTATTTGAGCATAAGCTTTCATGGGCTAAAACCCACTTCATTGGATGCATGCAGTGGAAAATACAGTAGGAAGATATAGATATATATACACACAGAGAACATGAAAAAATGGGTGTTGCCATACCCACTATAATGAGAGTGATCCATTAAGGTGTGCTATTATCAGCAGGAGAAAAAAAAAACCCATTTCTAACAGTTGACAAGAAGAACACCTATATAGTGAGGAGTCCTCACTGTAACTCTCCACATGGCACGAGAGAAAGGAATGGGGAACTGGGCAGGTGTCGGAGTTGGTAGATGGTGTTGGCACAGTCTGAATCCACAAGTACCCCACACTAGATTGGAAGGCATCTGTGGCCTACAACTGCTATTCAGTATTGCCAATCCCACATGTTCAAAAATAATGAGCCAGGCCCCATAAAATCATGATAATGTCTTTAAATTCCTGAGACTAAAATAATAATTAATAATAATGCATTTTAGGTTCTTTTTATTTCCCTTCCAGTTTTTAATCCTTTAAAGCGTACTTGGGTCACATTTTCAATTTTTCTCTGGGACCAGATGGCTAGATTCTTCTTTATTCTATCTACTTTATTTATTTTAAATGAAAGTTGAGGGTTTTTTTGTAATCACATGTCTCCAGGAGCTGGGACTTCAGGGTAGGGTTGCCAACTGTCTAATCTCACAAACCCAAACACCTTTGCCTCTTCCCTGAGGCCCTGCCCCTACCATGCCGCTTCTCCAAGGCCCCACTCCACTCACTCCATCCCCCCTCCCTCTGTTGCTCGCTTCCCCCCCAACCTCACTTTCACTGGACAGGGGCAGGGGGAGGGTTTGTGGGCTCTGGGCTGGCGCCAAGGGGTTCAGAGAGTGTGCTGCCCCTGCCTGCAGGCACCAACCCCACAACTCCTATTGCCCGCAGTTCCCGGCCAATGGGAGCTGTGGAATCGGCGCTCAGAGCACAGGCAGCACATGGAGACCCCTCCCACGGCCAGGGCCGCAGGGACGTGCCAGCCACTTCCGGGAGCGGTGCGGGGCCAGGCAGGCAGGGAACCTGCCTTCGCCCTGCTGTGCAGCCAGACTTTTAGCGGCCTAAAATCTCCCAGTTTTCCTTCAGTAGCTTCTGGGAGACAGAGTCCAATTCTAGGAGACTCTCAGCGAAACCGGGAGGGTTGGCAACCCTATTTCAGGGAAAACACCAAAGATCACAAGACTTGTGAGAAAAGCTCATTGGCAACACTGACTAGTGCCCTTCCACGCTCTGCAGTATCTGGCTTGACACAGCTGACCATAGAGGTAAGAAGGCAATGTAGCATATGTAAGGGCTGAGGATTCCTTCCCCTCATCCTTCCTGTGTTTTCAGTGTGTTTCTCTCGGAGCAAAGCACTTTGCATATGGATTTGCTCTGGTTTGGGGGATTTGGTTCTGCAGTATGTGAATGCTTTCTGTAGCGCTGTATGACACCAAACAGCCTGCATGGTTCATTAATCTTCATAAGCCATAATAAAGACAATTTAAATATACAGCATTGTATATAGATTCCTTTAAGCTGGTGTTTCTGGTGTAGTATGTTGTGAAAAGCAATCTTGCAGCATAGGAGGTGAGATAATATGAAGATGAATTTATCCTTTGTCATAACTGAAAATGATACCTGCATTTTATGTAGCTCCCTTGTAGGAACAGAACACATTCCCCTTAATTTTCAGCAATAGGAGGATATTTAGCCATATGTCTCCCATTGACTTTAATACAAGTCATGCAGCTAAATCTCTGCACACCCCAATGAAAATTTACCTGATGGTGTCATGTCACACATCTACATAATTGAGCTGCCCACATAGGCCTATGAATGAATAGTAATTGAAGTGTCCAATCTGATGCAGTACAGCATTTCTGTATTAACCCCTTCAAAGTCATGAGCTGGTCATACCACATAAAGCAAAACCCTTTGATTCCAACATATCAGCAAGAGAATTTGTCATGGCAGGGCTTAAAGCTTAGCAGTAAATACTAATAATGGGCTGAAACTTTCACATTTTCTTGACATTTTTGGAAACTTTTCCTGTTTCTGTCTTTTTGGCACTCTTGTGGAAATTCCCAAAGGACATGAACCCAAAAGAGGCTCACAATTTTGAGTGTCTACATTTTGTGGGAGCCTGACTTTTGAGGATGGCTGCTCAGCATGTTCCGGAAGGCTGAAAGGTGTCTTAGGTTGGGCACCCAAAAATTGGGGCACTCAGAATTGCAAGCCTCTTTTGAAAGTTTTAGCCAACTTTGTTTTAAAATAAAAATGTTCAGGCCCTTTCATGTAGGATGGAATGAAAAAATTCAAATTTGCTATCAACTTAGAAAGTGGCTGCTTCACAGGCATAGAACAAGGATCTAGATGTTACTAAATATGGCATTACTGCAAAGACTCTAAATTAGTTCATGTGAATGCCCACCGTCTGCAATAGTCTGATGCATATTTGGCACTTTCAATTATTGTATGTTTTTTTTTTTTTAAAGAACTGTGTTATTTTGGCTCATACATTTTTAATCAATGACAACAGTCGGCTTTATTAAAGTAAAATAATGCTGGGGCATGGCTTTAAATACATGCTTTTTTCCCCCTTGGGTCCCTGTTCCACAAGTGTGTTTGGTCTGAGATGATAAATGATGGATCGTTCTTTTAATGTTGAAAGTGCTGGAATATATACAGTACATTTAGAATTAGATAAGCAGCAAGACTGTCCTTTAGTGCTTAATACAAAAGTGTGTTTATAGGAAAATTATCTATGGAAAGAAATGCATAAGCGTTACTCAGAAACTATAAAGCAACTAATTCCAACGTAATGGGGGAAATTGCTATGTGATCGAGAAATAAAAGTAATACTATGAGAACACTGAGCACCTGTAAATGTTCAATAGTTGGAATGTATTAAAAGCATGCCAATGTGGTAGTTGGAGAGGATTAGTCTGTACTGGCCTTTTCACTGATGCATCTGAATGAGAATTAATCTCCAAAAACGTTCATGTTTGGTCTGGGATGTATTTGTCTCCTCTTTCTTCTGCCACTCCATCTAAGTGTAAGCTGCGATGTCTGAAATCTGGTATAAACAAAATATATCATGCTATCTCCCCTTCATAAGGAAAAACATGAAAAATTTTTTTCTCCTAATACTAATCAAATGAATTGGCTGAGATTATTAAAGCCAGTGCTGCTGCTCGCTGCCCCCCACGAAGCCCAGGTAGCTATGGAATGCTATTCTTGTTTTATCTTTTGAGTTAATTTAGTGTTGGATATTATCATTAGCTGAAGCACAATTTAATAGATGTTGGCAAAGAGTCCGAAGAACAGAAACGTGGCAAGTTGCTAGAAGATGTATTAGCTTTGAATCATATTCTAGTCAGTCACCTGTATGTAATCCATCCTGTTAAAATGTACTTGAAGAAAAATATTAGCAACCAAGGATGAAACAAAATGTGGGAATTTATCATTATTGATGTGCTTTTTATCATCCAGACTTCTGTTTTCCTCATTTGATGCATATTTTTATTATTTTGGTTAAGTTTTCATTTATCCTGTATGTATGCAATGTTCATTTAAAAGGAGTTTGTTCGCTAGAGGGCAGCATTTGATAAAATGTATGAAAAGAGATTTTTTTTCCCCACAGAAATGAGGAGAATAAATGCAGATCACTTTAATAACACTTTTAGCAGCCTTCCCTGACATGGGTTTCTAATTCTATTTGTTGGGGTGGGACACAATTTAGTTTGATAAGCCATTTTGAAGGAATTTTAAGGATTTACTCCACTAATAAATATGAATTTGTTTTTAGATGGATATTATTTCAGATGTGTGGAAATCAAGCTTACCCTACAGCCTCCATCTCCTAGCCATAGCCTTTTAAATGCACATAAATTAATATTTTAAATTCTTTTATTATTGTAACAGAATAAAACATGAATAGGTTCACTGGTCTATTAGCCCTTGTTTTATTACATCTGCTTTTCAGACAGTCCTGTCAGTAATACTACCTTATTCAGCAAAAATCTTGATTGCTGCATAGGCTCTGTGGGCTTCTTCTACCTGTGGAGTCCAATGCTGATTCTGGGGAAAAAGCCTTCGCCTCTTGCCGGCATTAGTTGCTAGATGGTAACTGGTTTGGAATGTGAAGACTTATTTTCCCCATGTCCACGGACAGAATGGTCTCATGTGAACGATGTGCTAAAATCTAAACTGTGCCTTCTCTGCAAGAACCATGTGAACACAGTGCAGAAGGCTCATGAAGGCTAACTGATGGAGGTAGGCTGACTGTAGACAGGAATCCTCAAAGTCAAGCACAATTTGACTTTGTGGGTTAGCTAAGCAGGTATTTTCTGATTCTCCACCAGCTGAGAAGAGCCCTTCTGTGCCCTGGTATGGGTTTGGGCACAAATGAAAGATGTATTTGACAGGAGCATGGTATTTGCCAGTCAGGGTGCAGACACCTACAGCTATGTCACTTTTTGCTATGATCCCATTATATCTCCCAAGATAAGAAAGCATGAGCTACTGTCAGTATTTCGATTGGAACCTCTAGGCCTGATAGGAAATGGGCTGCTGTTTTAATAGTTTGCCATTTCCCCCTATGACTCTGTACTGAATACCAGCGCATGGGGTTAGGGAAGGCTGAGCTGCTGGAGGTGGGCTATAAAACTAAGGTTCTGATAGCTTGTGGTCATTAAAGATACATGGCACTTTTTGTAAGAGAAGGGTATTAGTCACAATTCCAGAAGTCAAATTTTGTGAATTACATTCTGCCTCCCTAAATTCCACTGCATTTTAAATGGGGATAAGATATTTTTCACTTACTTTTGCACGCTGTTGCCTTTTTTCACTCAAGGAGTGGCTGAATTACAGTGGTAGCTGAGTGTATCTCTGTATAGTTTGCAAAACACTAGGATTAATTTGGATGAAAGGAGCCATATAAATGGAAGATCATTTATCATTATCTTTAGAATTGGATCTTTTCATGCACGGGTCAATATGCACGGGTCAATATAGTAGGCATGTAAACATATTTTCCCCTTGCTGACATTATTTCAAATGGTGCTTCATGCTTGAAGATTATTCAGTCAAAATAAACTCAGCTGCTGGGTTTTTGAATGACATTAGCATTTCTTCCTATGTATTTTATTTGAATAAACTAAAATTCAGTCAAACAGCCAAAAGCAAATGATAAATGGGCATTTCTTTTGGTATAGCCTTCTTACTTTAATGTAAGTCCATGTGCATTGAATCTTTTTGCATGTGCTGACACTGGTCTGTGGACAATTGGGGGACCTATCCTTGTGTATTCACAATACTGGACGCCTGTTTCTTCTGCTCTGCTTACATCCATCTCCATCTTGTGAAGTTGTGCCTCACTCAAACATGTGCTGTTAGAAAGGTGGTGAAGGAAGGCATCAGTGACAGCCCCAGTAAGTACTACTCTCCTGGATTGTTGTTGGCACTTAGGATATCTTGAGTCACTTGCCACATATTTCTGACTGGGTTAAACACTGTCAGAATCTGGCACTATTTTGCTTACGTGTGTCATTCAGAGAAAGAATTGATCATTATCTGGTCAGAATTTAGGATAATGGGATACTCTGCTCTATTTAAAACTTTCTCTTCCTGAAAGCGTTGATATGTTGTTGGATTTTATTTGACTGAAGGTCTGATCAGCCTAGTCTACGTATTCAGCAAACAGTAGGAAGCAAAGCACAAACTTTATTCACATTTATATGTTCATGGCTATAATAGACCTATCAAGAACATCTGTTGCACATTGTCAGGAACAACCAAGCTCCCAGAAAGCAAAGGTACCAACAGAAATTCTCGCTCTTCATTTCACTTTAAATGGTTCATCTAGCTCAGTTTGAAGTCTGCAGTTTAACATCCCCTTCCCTCCCTCCTCTCCATACACACACATACACAGACTGTCGTTTACTGACAAGGTGAGGTAGAACACAGGAAGGTTCAAGTTTTATTCTTTTGTGACCTTTACTTCATTGTCTCCTGAAGAGATTCCGTGCCATGGCTGCAGTTGTTGCCTGTGTGAATTGTGCTAAAAGACAAACCACACCACACCACGAACTATCTAGCACTTTTGATTAGTGGAGATGAGAGAGAAGCATGGGCAGGGTAAGGACAAGGGAATGTTAATATATCTCCAGTAAAAAGAGTTGTAAATCTTGATGCCCTCATCCCGTAATGCCAGGGATGTTGCAAGGTGGGAGAATAGCAATCCTTACTCAGAAATCCAATAGAATAGCAGCGATGATTTGCTGTGTTCAGCAAAGGCCGAACATCTCAACTGGTGGGAATCCATATTATGCCTAAGGATGTCATCCCATGCTCAGATGCCTGGTTCCTAAAGAGGGTGAAAACATAGGCTCTTCTACTGTAGACAGGACACACAAGAAACCCTACAGGCCTGAGACTCTTGGTACTCAATCACCAGATCAAGAGGACCCCACCAGTCCTTTGGTTATCTAACTGAAATGAAGACTAATTTCCAATAAACAAGCCTGATAGCTCTCATCCCATCCTAAATTGTCAGTAGACATAGGGTGTTCCATTTCACTGCATCACTGGAGTCAGCCATGTAGCTTCATCTCACCAGGATACTGAAGACAACATAGCCTCTGAGTCTTCTCCAGAAGATGAGGAGGGCTGGAAGAGATTAGTGAAAATGTTTTGATCAGCCCCTTCCCAGAAGCCCCTTATGAACCTTAAAAAGGAGGGGACAGCATTTGCCTGCCCTGGGGGCAAATGAACAATCCTTCAATCACCATGTGCACAGTAAAAAGCTCCTCACCTATGGAGGTTAAAAAGGTTGCAGAATTAAATTCTGATGATGTCTATCTCTGGGGGTGTATTAGGGAAGTGAATTTGTCAGTTTATTGGTCAAGAATTGTGCCCAAGGTAACTGAGAGAAGACCTTTCCTCCTTGAATGGGAGGAAATAATAATTAATGCAATGAATCCAAACCTCATTTGCATAACTAAGATCTGTGTGGACTATTCAGTGACTTCAATTTTACACTACTCTGTCAAAGTATTTGGGTCAGCATGAGCCTAGGGAAGATCCTTTTTCAAGGTGCAGAGTTCCTCATATAGGTAGGTTCCTAGGATAAAAATAATTTAGAAACTCTAATAGCATCCAGACATCCAGCTGATTCCCTAAATTCCTGGCCAAGTTGACTGACCTATTGGAACTGGAAGTCATCTGACTACTTCTTCTGCACCGTTTGGTAATGACAAAGATACTTGACCACTGGCTTGGGCTTGCATGGCCTCCATGACAACCAGAGCAAGATTCCAGATAGCTGCTGGTTCTACTCATGTATGTTGACACACTTGAATTTGATCATCCATGTCTGAATAGATGTAGGGAGTGTAGTGATAACAGTTGTCAGGTTCACATTATTGTCTCCTTTAGACTAAGATCAGGTCCTATCTGCTCACGTCAGAGTGGGAGTCCTGCTTCAATACTCCATCTTTTAAGATTAATGGAAACAATTGGATTCTAGAGACATTATACTTTCCAATCATTGGATTGGATTGTGTTGAGTTGCTGCTCTGATGGCCGGGAGATTGCTGAGCGATGTTGGGTTGCTGAGTTGATGGCATTAGTTGTGAATTCTCACAGAAGGTTCATGGGTTTGACCTTCCACGGTCATCTTGGGCAACTCTGAACCGAATCCGAACCAACCATAGTAGATGTGTACATCTAATGCACAAATGGAAAATCAAGCACTCCCTGGCATGCAAGTGTGGTTCCCCATGACAGACCATCGAACATATCGCTACCTGCTGCCCAATTTATAAATCTGAAGGAGGCATGACTGTAATAAATTCTGCTATTCTTGAGGTAGCCATTTGGCTCAATCAACTTCAGGTGAAACTGTAGTTGCCGCTCTACGCCAGCCATACGAAAAAAAGAAGATTGGATTGTGTTGCTGGCCTAATGGACTTCTGTCCAAAACCATGTACCCCCTCAGTATCAAAGTTCAGATCAGCACACTTCACATATCAACTATGACATACAAAGCACTGGGAAAGAAGCTGGAGTTCAGTGCTTATTCTAGGACTGTCAGACTTTGCCTTAGCCTGTATATGCTCATTAATTAAAGGTAGGCAAATATTACAATGAAGTAAGAACCTAGAGAGATAAGTAACATCCTCAATGCTGTGTTGTGACTGACCGGCTGTTCACTGAAGTCTCTTAGCTGCTGCTTTGCATTTCCCTGATAGAATGTGCACATGTGCGGTGTCCAGCCTATGCCACGAGAGCGGCCACTGCTGTATGGGCTATTCATCTAGAAGAACCATTTTGTTAAATGAACAGCTATGAATGGTGAACGGTGTTGGAATGAAAGTACATGTACGTTACTCTGGAAGTACTGTCTTATTTTTCAGAGTGGGGGCGGTGCCCTCCTCCCCACCCCTGTTATCTCAATGAGAGAAGCTCCTCCACTAGTAGTAAAGTATTTAAATATGCCTTTGGTTGTTATAAATGAGTTCTGTATCCTTAGTCCGAGGTGTAACACTTCTGAATGCTATTACTGTTCAGCAGCAAATAGTATGTGCAGCGCACTCATTACTTTTTAATACTAGAAAATTCAGACCTTAAAAATGGAAAACAAAATGTTCATTACGAACAAACATACAATAGCTGGCGGGATTTGACTCTAGCTGCCACTGAAGTCAATGGAAAGACAGCCGGTGATTGCAGTGGAGGATGGCTCAAGGCAAGGGAGCACTAGGGATAGGGGATACGAGATTTGTAGGGCTCTGGGGGAATTGGTGGACCCATTCTGTTAGCACTGAGTGGAAGCCGGTGGAATGACTGTGGGGATCGACGGGGTTGAGCAGACCCAGAATCCACTCTTTCTGTGCCTTTAAAAGGATCACTGCACATGCTCACCAGCCACTGAGCATGGGAAGAGAGAGGGGGCTGTGGTGCCCTAGCCATGCTCAAAGCTCATATAAGTCACTCTTCCTTTGTGGCATACACTGCCACCAGCCACACCAGTCAGCCTTCAGTTTAGATTGCAGGAACACTGACTGCAGCTTTCTGGACGAGAAAAGATGTCCCTACCCCTCACCATATGTGCCTGTGTTTGAAGAAACATAATTTGGCTCTCAATCTAGATCACCACTTCCAGTTAAATGAATGGGCATATGTAGATTTAACAGGACAGGTGAAGGCCTGCAAAGGGGAATACCCATGTTCTCATGGGAAGCTTATGCTAATGAACTAAGGAAAAATTTACCATTTTCCCGTAAGCTAGGGTGTGTCATTTTGAATTCACTTGTTTTCCCCCTCTGTGGAAAGGACTTTTCTCTTATGAAACCCATGTGATCACGGGGGGAAGCACTAAAGGCAAAACGATAATTTCCACTTATGGTTTTTGAGGACTGATGCTGAGTTTTGCTTTGGGTGGCACTTCTTTTTGATTCCCAGTGTTCTCTGCTTCAGTGATGAACACCTAGGAGTAAGATCATAGTTGCAGCTATTCTTTGGCGCTCAAAAGAAAAACAAACAAACAAAACCCCCAAACCAAAAACCAGCAAAAACCCCACCCCTATAAAATAAACAGTCAAACAAAAATCTCGGTAATTTAATTTTTGTCATGAGTTTTGGAGCTCATGATTAAGCAAAATTTGCACCATTGAATCAAGGTCTGTGCAGATGAAGCAAGCATTTTGTTATACCCATGCAAAGTGGATACATTATTTAAAAATATTACAAAATTCACAAAATTTGTCAAAAATGATCAGTTTTGCTTTGGGCTTTTCCACAAAGTATAGCTAGTAATTTCCCCTAGATTGGATTACTTCTTCCAACCAAATTATAGTTTAGCCATGGGCATAACCATTTTGCTTTAAATCAGTTTCTAGCTCTTCCTGAACTAAGTAAAAGTAGCTATATTTCCTTTCTGGGTTAACGATGCTCAGATCCCTCTGTCTCTCTGTTTTCTGGGCCTGATCTCTACGTAGCTGAGCTTCATTTTCAGCCCTGCTTTTTAACTTACATGGTTGAGCGCTTCTATCCGCTCTTGTAGATCAGGTGTGCAAAGTGAGAATATCTGCAAAGTTAAAGTAGCGCAGTCGCCCTTCAGCTGTCGTAAAGGTAAACTGCAAACAAAATACCCAAACTCTATTGAGTTCAACGTATGTTCAATTCCCCTAGAGTCAGGTTCAGGCTAAGGGGCTATTCAGCACGTTTTTACCTAAAGCAGTAAGTCTGGTTCATGCTTGTACAAGTACTATTTCTGCTGTGACAAGAGCATGCTCCATGGTACAACATCTGCCCATGAAGTTCCCTTGGAGAATACATGTATATGCTCACCCATAAACATCATGTTTGGGGAAAAAATCTTAGGCATTTTCTTTAATCCCATCTTTTTATCGTGGGTTTGACTATCTAGCCTGTTGATGATTTTCCCAGCTGTGGCTTGCCAGTGCCGCCTCCTTATGTCCTTCCCATATACCCAGTATCCACATGGCTGCTCTCTGTCAGGGTACAGTGGATTTTGCCTTGACTACATTATTAGCCTTCTGAACCAGCTTCTCAATAGACATTTTCTGCATGGCCACACAGATGCCAAACTGTGCTCAAGGAACTGATACGCACATTTTATAGTTCCTGGAGGCCTGCCTTGTCTTAAATGGGGCTGTTACATGCATTTTCTTAGCAGAAATGGTCACCATATAGGCGAATTCCCATTCTGCACTTTGTAGTGATGACTTTGCATTCCCCCCTCATGCCTCTCAGCTTCCATCTGAATTTAGAAGCCTTTTACTGTACACTGCAGCAACATCCCCAATGGATGGGTTGGAGGCACAGATGGCTCTTACACCGAGTGTGCACCCTTTGGTGTTAGTTAGGCTCTGGGATGCCCGCCACTGGTGATGTATTTTATCTCCAGAGGACACATAGATTAATCAGCACTAAACACAAAATCTGACCAAATTTCTGCAAAAATTACAGCACAAAAAACATCTGATTTGAAATTATTAACAGGCCCCTTTGCTTTTCATTGTTAAGAAATATCAAAAGGCACTACTCCAGAATAAGGACTAAATGACTCTAAAATTTTAATTGCTATAAGTTGATTTTATTAATAACAAAAGCCTCATTTATAGCAACAACTGGCTAAATCAATGGGCATAACATTTCGCAAACATCTTGTTTCCTGGCCAGAAATCTTGTACTATAACCACATGGCTAAGCCACAAACCTGGGGGTGGGAAACAGGATTAATAAAGGAAATCTTTAGTTTACTATAGTTTATATAGTAACATTTTATACAAGTCAGGTTCTATAAATTGCAAGCCAGCATGTTCTGAGAATTACTATACAGGGAATTACTGATATAAATATATGTCACAGTTACAAAGGTCTTGTCTGCCCTTGATGTTTGGGCATAACTCCTATTAATATTAATGGGAGTTAGGCATGCACATAGAGGAGAGAGAAACCTCTAATTAGTGTGGTAACACATTCAGTGTTCCTACCAGAGAAACCATTTTGTACACCCTAATTGCACAAAATTGGCAACAAGTTACTGTGTGTGTGTGTGTATATATATATATATATATATACTAAATGGTTACTGCAGCACACATTCTCTTGTAGTAGGGAAATGTGCCCAGACTTCAGAGTTTGGGTGACAAAAGCTATTTGCACTTGTGTATTATCCCTATGACCCCAGCTACTTAGCCTTCAGGGATTTCACTGACTATTACAGCTTGGGCCCTGATCACATTGAGGAGATGAGGCTTTAGGTACCCTGCTATACAACTATGCCTTCTAACTAGGTGGAAATAACCTTTGAGTCCCTTATTTAAATGGATAGCCATCCTGTTTGATAAATTTTTGAGTATAACTTTGATACTCTGGAAGACACTATAGAAAACCTTGATAATTACAAATATATTAGGAAAAAGAAAAGGAGGACTTGTGGCACCTTAGAGACTAACCAATTTATTAGAGCATAAGCTTTCGTGAGCTACAGCTCACTTCCTCAGATGCATATCGTGGAAACTGCAGCAGGCTTTATATATACACAGAGAATATGAAACAATACCTATTCCCACCAAAAGCTATTGTTTCATATTCTCTGTGTATATATAAAGCCTGCTGCAGTTTCCACGATATGCATCTGAGGAAGTGAGCTGTAGCTCACGAAAGCTTATGCTCTAATAAATTGGTTAGTCTCTAAGGTGCCACAAGTCCTCCTTTTCTTTTTGCGAATACAGACTAACACGGCTGCTACTCTGAAATATATTAGGAGTACAGTAATTGCATTCCAGATTAGGTGATTTATTTTTCATTTCAAGCAAGTTTGTTTATACAAAGTGTTGCTACGGATTACAAGAAAGTCACTTTGCAGTAGAAAGACACATTGGGTTAAATTTATTCCTGATTCCATTCTACTGAAGATCTAAGAGAATTAAAATTTCTGCAAAATATTTCACACTTCTTCTCTTTTTTCCCAAAGGGAACACAATTTTTTTCTCCCTAAACTAATAAACCAAATTTATCTTGATGTATTATTTCTACAGTCAAATGGAGTCACTTGAGGAATTATTTTGGTTCAATGATTTTGGTTCATTCTTATATACATGACCACTTTTTCAGACCTTTAAACTCTCATAAGTACATAAGGAATGTAGTTGTTTTTCTCCTTAAAAACAGTGAACCAAACTTATTCCTACAGTAGCACCACTGAATTTTGATTGGTATTACACCAAGGAGAAATTTGGTCCAGTGTTTTAGGAAGACAAAAATTATATTAAACCATGGCTTTAAAAAAGAGAAGCTTTTTGAAATACTTTTGTCTACTTTTTAATTCTCTTTGGTCTTTAGTCAATAGATACTTGTGGGTTTCCAGGAGATTCCATCCATCCATTCAACACTGGGTCACTAAATATCATCCTCACTGAGACCCATTGGTGCCGCTGCAAAGAAAGTGAAGGTTTCAGCAAACTACTTCTTTCCTTTGAGTGTCAAACTTATTTTGAGAATTCAAAAGCTAATCCATCTAAGCAACTCAGGTAGTGAGAGCATATCCACTTTATTAGTTCCTATGATGAATCCTTGTCACATATGTGTTCGAGAGTGTTGGCCCTTAATACTCAAACTGCTAGGTCTAATCTCATGACCATCTGTTAGAGTGGCATAGTGCCCATTCACAAGGTGGAATGCCAGTTTCCAGGAGCGATGGTTACACACCAAACATAGGTTCAGAAGGAAAACCTACTGAATGCAGCAAATGACACCTTAATTGCAAGAAAATCTTCTTGATGTCAAGCAGTGCCAAATTAAGAACACATGCTTCATTACAAGGGGTCACATCTGTTGACAAACACTGGCACTTCGTCACCAGTGTCTGCCCTTCCGCTGGGTCTCTTATTAATCTGCCTCAGTACTGAAAAGCCTGCCTGAGAAGAGGCCGTCTGTGTACTTCGTTCATAGGGCCAATCAGAGATTTATTTATTCTTTTCCCGAGGATTTCCCAATGACAGGCCAAAGTCTTAATGCTTTCACTGTATGCATCCCACTATCCAATGAGACTGATGACCTGAGAATGCAGTAAATGGTTTCATAATTTGAAATAAGCATATGACAATAGACAATATGCTATTGGTCTTGGACTTATAAAAAGACGCAGATGGCTATTTACTTTGGGAGGTTTGCCCTGCCCGTTGTGGTCCTGTCAGCCAGAACAGCCAGTATGGGCCTGTGCCCAGGGCCCTAGCTCCTGGAGTCTCATATTTGCACCAGTATCTCAGGTTTCATTTTTTTAAAGTAAGTTTCCAACCCTCATCATGGTGAAGAAAAGCTTTAAACTGTGACTCAGCTATAGCCAATGCAGTAACAGTAACATCTGCCTGAGTCTGCAGACCCTGAAGCCTCAGTTCTAAGAGGTGGGAACTGTGCCAGGAGGCACAAAGGGGTGTTAACTCCAAGTCCTCTGTTACAGGGAGCTCCTGCAAACACAGCCCCAGCAGAGGACTCTGTGGCAGGAAAAGTGCAGTGGGCCAGCTGCCCACCCAACCAGATACAGCAGGGGCAAGTTATAGGGGGCTCCCTGTTGCCTCTCTAGGAATAGAGGGGGATAGGAATCACTGCTGCTACTCCAGCGGGAGGACTAGACCAGCCACACTTTAACGGAAGGTTAGGATCACTGCCCACCATTACCCTGATGTCTAAATTTGTATTCTGATTACTGTAGATCTCTCTTGAAATCTGATAAATTAGAGATCACAGCATAACTGTGTGCAAAGGGCAGAGATTATTGTCTTTTGTATAAGACTATCTATATGTATTAGTTTCCTGATTGAGAAGATCAAGGGCTGAAGTATTCAGATGAGTATACTATCTTTTTGATGATCTCAACAAAGACATTTCAAACCAGATGTCTCCTTCCCAGAGATTTTGGCACGGTGAACAAATATAGGTAAAATAACTTTAATAGGACGCTTCATTGATGATAGGATCTCCTGCAATTGAAGAAGTATCTGAACAGTTGTCCTCGATCCTTAAAGAAGGGGTTAAAATGATTAACCCTAAGATATTATCTGAAATTTCTCCATGCTTCATTACTTCTCAAGGCTGTGGAGACTGAAAAAGCAAAGAACATCTGCATTTAATGACTGTTTCTATACCTTACCCTCTAAAAGAGACCTAAAAATGCACTAGGAGGTAGCAGGACCCAAGACCATTTGGCTTTTCTCTTAATTTCTCTTCAGTTACCTTGTTTCAGACTGGTGCAAAAGGCTCATCAATGCAGTAAGTATCTCTGATCAATGAACTTGGAAATAATCTGTCTAAAAAAGCTTCATGTGAGAGAGCGTGTGCACTGCAGGTACCTGCAAAGGCGGAAGGAAGGCAAGTGGGTGGTTTTTCAGAAAGACCATCAGAAGCAGGAACAGATGGGAGGTGCTGCAGCTTTTCATACTGAGGTCCTTGATGGGGATCAGAGATTTGGAAACTCTTCACTGGATTATAGTTCACGAATGGCATTTATTATCATTGCTATCTTGTAAATGATGCTCTCAAATAGGTCAATGGTGGGTCTGGTCTCTTTGGTACAGACAAAGAAATTGGTCAACTGATGTCAAAGTGAAAAGGCAAAAGGGAGAGAGGGTTAACAGGCTCTATTATATCTGCAGATTGTCACTGGTATTTACATTCTCTCAGGTGCTAAAGAAATGGCAGTTTTCTAACCAGCATAAGAGCCTGTTCTGCCATCGTCCTGCTGATAGAAGTCCTGTTGAAGTCAATGAGAGTTTCGTGTAAATACTGATGGCAGACTAAGGCCCAGAGAGATGGTTAAGATGGCAGCAAAACTGGGAGTAATGTTGTCTCATCCTTGCTCAATATGAATTTCACAAACAGAAGTCTCAGTTCACAGAATGATTCTTTCAATCAAAACTGTTGTTAGTAACCCTTTCAAACTAGAGAGCTTTGGAAACAGGTTCCATGCAAACAGATAGTGAAGGTGCATCACATGTTTGTTGTTTTTAATTTAAGAAAATAGGAGTCTGATTCTCCACAGCCTTGCACCTTGAGTAGCCACTTACACCAATGCAAAGTAGGCTCCCAGAGCATAATGGTAGGGTATTACGCCTGTTTTTCTCTAATGTTGCACAGATTCTAGGTTCAAGACAATAGAGAATCAGGTCCATTGCTTGTTTTGCCTACATAACAGTTCTCCTTTGTTTATTTCTGTTCCTTTCTTTGGTCTGTGCATGTATGTTTCAGTTTGTGAATGATTTCCCATGCAATTGGTCATTCTCAATTAGGAACAAAGCAGTCAATGGTCAAGATAGGACCCGTGGATGGGGAAGCAAGAGAGGAAGAGAATTGCTAAATACTGGGTGTAACTTTCTGAACAACTGCTACAGAGGCCAGCCACTAAGAAGGTAAATTGAGCTCAACAAAACATTAGCTTAAACTCATTAGTAATTAAAAACAACAATCAAAATTCAGTTACAGTCTAAAGAAAAATGTTAGAGAGATATAAAGCCTCAGCATTAAAATGTACAGACATTGACCCTCTTTAAATTCATAGAGAATGCTCTTTACGTAGATATAAAGGTTTAATGTAACTTAGCAGATCTGAGTTACTTCAGGATGGCTTTAAAGCTTGGCAGGTCTCTGCATTTTATTTATGATATCAAAGCTGCAACTCAGATTTTTACTCAGTAGAAGACATAAAAGAGATTCAGAAGTCATCCAAATCATCTTGTAATTAATGTTACCATGCACGCCCAAGACATTAAAATGTTAACAGTGTTAGAATCGTGTGCTTTGGAATACAGAGTGAGGGCTTTATTAGAGAGAAATACACTGCAGATGTCATCCACCCTAATTGAGGACATCAGGGTGCCTGCTGCTTGTTCTTACCAGCGGTTCAGATTTTTTTTAATTTATTCATTTTCCTTACTGCTAGAATCTGCTCTCATTATTAGTCTATCTTGTCACTCATTTGCATTTCAAGTGCTGGGACTGTGGGGTACCAGCTCGCTGCCTTAGAAGAACACTTCAAGGGGTTACTCTATCAAATAGCAGCACAGTATCACAGTGAATTTGACATCTGGGTTATTTTATTCCCAGATGCTCCATGGTGTCATTAGCAGGATTAATCTTAGCTTTAATTTCATAATGATTCTTATTCTAATATATGTGAATGAACACAAAGTCTCTTGACTCATTATCACCAATTTACCCAAGATATGTAATCAGGCTCTTACATTCACCAACATTTATTTTTGCTAATACATCTAAAATTGTAGATTAAGCAAATACAGTTAGTTCCAGCTGAGTGAATGCCTAGTGAGGTAGCAATGTGGTATTTATGTTTTAATTAAAAGTACATTAATGGTGTTGTCTTTTAAATATGTGCTGACCAAAATCTTTCCACTGAGAACAGTCAATATATCATTCAAGCAGTATCCACCTGTACAATTAATCACGGCATCTTCACCTTGTAATCTATTGTTGGCATGACTTTGAAAGTTACTTAAAATCTCATTTTAAAAAATATTTTAAATCTTTATAGACAAGACATAAGCTTTCATTCTAAAAATTAAATATAATAATCCCCCACACAAAACAAAAAGCCCCTCAAGCAAACAGAATTTTAATTTCTCACTATAATTTAAAAAACAAAACCAAATACATTTAGTTATGAAGTTTCCTATTTTAATTCTGTTCAAGGTTAAAATGTAACGCAGATTGTTGTTTGCTTTGTTTTTTGTTACCGAGCAGATATGCACTATTCACTTTCACATAATACAGAGTTTCAAGCTATATTATAATTTTTTAAATGCCAGAAGAAAGCAAAATGTAAAATTCCTATGCAGTTTTTACAATGCTGGACTGTTTTTCATTTACCAGCTGTTGTAGCACAGCAGTAAGTGGTGGTTCATTATTGATGGATAAAATGTTCAAACATTTAAAGAAATGAAAGTCAGCTTTGCATTTTTAATTAATTAATTAAAAGTACTGCAAATGCCAGCTTGTTAATTGCTTTGCACCTGCAAGCCAACACAGGTTTTATGCATTCTTTCTTTGAATATTAACTTTTTTGCATGTCTTCATAATTCTTGGAAAGTCTCTCCTGCAAACATATTAGTAAAGAGTAAATATTGAATCTAAGACAAAACTCGTGGCTTCATCTTTCACTGTACACAGAATAGGATTTAAAGGAGGATTTAGATTTCCAAGGCTCTAATTAAGTAGTGATAATCAGGCTTTCTGCTGAGGGTCACTTCCTGGGAGTAATTTGAGTTATTAAAATGCATGTTTTTATTTGTTCTGCTTTGCGAGCTAAAACTGATCCCTTTTAATATAGCAGCAAATATGCAAATTGGTGTTTCATTATATTATGCAATTTATGGCAATCTTCTCTAATTTACTGAAAGGGCAAGAGCCTGACCTTGTCATTCAACTTTTTTTCTTGGTAAGCTGAACTAATTATATGGATCTTTTTATGAAACTATGAAAGTGTGCCCAATAGTGGAGAATGTGACAAATTTGCCTTGCATTTAGCTCTTATACTCATGAAGGTGGCCTTCAATGTTGCTTGAATCCCACTGGTAGATGGCGGATAATTTAAACTTACATTTGGGAGCTGGTTGGCTTCAGGGCTTGAAAATAGCTACCTTTTTGTCACAGAAATCCTGAAAAGAGCCTCTGAAATCACTCAAATACTACGTGTCCAGAATTTGAGCTGTTTTCAAGAAAAAGTTTATTAAAAAATAGTCAAGGGACCTATTAGGAATCAAGAACCCAATTTTTCTTTGTTCCTTCATTGAGTATATACTTTCTTCTGCTGTGTTTATTAATGATATTTTGTGTTTTTTCTTTATGTTGTTTCAACTGTAGCGATCCAGTCATCAGTTTATACTTCCTTTTGTCCTTCTACCAAGGCATATAAAAGAGCTTGTCCCCTTTCAAAATCATGGCTGACCCACCAGAAGATTACTGGGCTTTTCAGCTGCAACCTTTCCCCAACCAATATAGCCTCCTCCCTATCCCTGTATAAAAGCCAAATCTGGTCTCATGCCTACTCTGTGGCTGGAATGGGATGTAAGCAGCATTCTCCTCAGTCACAATGAAAAATACTGTGTGACCATTCTTTTCTCTCTCCTTTTCCTACATGCCAATCCCTGTATTAGAGCTTGTCCTTACTAGATAATCATATAATGATTACTCAGGTTAGCTGACGTGAAGTTGACCATGACAGACTGGTCAATGTAGACAAGGAGAAGTCATGATAAACACCATGTATTCTAGCTGTGGTTTAAACGCTGTTCTTCATTGGATTGAATCCTAGTTAGCTGACATGACATTGAACACAATTTGTTGTTGTCTATATTGACTATAAAATAATGGCCAGGATCATGTCTACTAATTTAACCCATCAAAATCATGTTTAAACCTAATACAGTTTTCTAATGCAGACAAGCCCTTAGTGTTACCAGTAGACTAAGGAGCCAAAGCTGTAAGATTGTGTTTCAAATGAATGTCAACAAAACCAGTAAGGTTAATTACAACTGATACTTTACTGTACTTTTTTCTTTGTTACATATTTTTAACTTCTTTAGGCTTTATTTCAGAAAGTACTTAAGCACATCAGTACTTAACATTTCAGTGGGGATACTCACATGCTTAAGATCAAGCACATGTTTAAGTATCTTGCTGAACTGGGACCTTAGAGAAGTTGCCTTTATTTAAACACTTACCCTTTCTAATTCTAGTCAAACAGGGCTAGAATTTCTGTTTGTCAAAGGGGGTATAGAGAAAAGGACCACCTTATATGTATATAGGGGGGGTGTCATGGTGGAATGCTCAAATGATTACTCCTGTAAAGTAGACTTTGAGCTATGAAGCAATATTTTCAAGTGGCTTTTTGAGTCACTTCAGTCTCTGATGATGGATAATCACTGGAAATCTTCTCATAAAATGATTCATGGTGATAAAATAATTTGTTAAATTACTTAATTCCAGGGCAAATAAAAGAATACTACAAGGGCTGGCATAGTAACGTAACAAATCCCGCAAGCTAATGTGTTAAGACACCATTCTTTGGGTTTTTTTGGCACCATTATTGTAGAATTCCTGATTGCTACCAGGTTCTGCTCATTCTGTTCTCAAGGCAAGTGGGAGGAATGCTGGGAGTGGATGTTCTGAGTGGAAGGGAATACCATAAAGGCCTAAGTAGATAGAGTTTATTATCAGGGTATCATCATGAGGAAACTTGGAACTTCATAACTCCCTCACCAACTGAATGGAATAAGAATAAAACTAGAGCAAGAACAGAAACAACTCTGAGATCATTTACCCAAAGTGCTATCCCTCCTCCTCTCCAAAACAGAGGGGAATATTTGTTGCAGGATTTCCAGTATTCGCATTCTGATCTTCCTTTGTTAGTGACCACATGGTTAGAAAGGCCGTTATCTTTAGCCACATAAGAAAATTAGTGATGTGTCTGAATGTTTCATTGTAATGTCCCTTTAGAAGTAAACCTCCATTAAATGTTTACAGGCCTAAAAATGCTAAAAACACATCAATAAAACAACATAGTTTTAATTTCTAATTAAGTTTTAACTTTGAATACACACAGATGCCAAAGTTACTGTAGCAATTAGTGTCATTTTTGCTATTAGCTAAATTATTTGTGATGAACTGAGAAGGCTCTGAAAAGGAAATGTGATCCACCTTGCATACAAAACTCGGTTATACCATCTCAGAAGCAGGCTTACTTTTTTACTTTGGCCCTCAGCTACATTGAAACTTATCAGAATAATCCTGAATGTTACAAATTCTTGATTCTCCAATATGGTGTTGTAAAAGTGTTTGCAATGTCATGTGGGATCCCTACTGACTCAGAGGCTTATCTCTAGCTTCTGGTAACCTTAATTCACAGCAGTCAAATTTGTACTGAAATTGACCTTGCTGTTACCAAGGTCTTACCCTTCTAGTATAGTATGTTTTCCTAATTGTGCTACTTTTTCTCCTCCAAACTAATTTAAAATGTTTATTTTAATAATAGTTTGGAAGCTACAAAAGCATTGGCAGAATACATATTAATATATAGTTATCGAAGAAACCAGCACTGTAATTGCACGCGGTAAATGCAAAATTTGTTGGCAGTGTCTCAGATGGAATGATGGAATTTAATCAGTTTTATCATTACAGAATTGCTGTTTGCTATGTTACTGCTAAGGCGTTGCCATGCATTGTTATAAATTCTTAATTTTAGGGGTTTATAATTTAGCCATAAAAATGTGCTCCAGGCTGAAACATGACATACAATTCTGAATCAGGGAACAAATGTTTAGATTTAAAAAGAAAACCATCCCTCCTAACAACCAACCAAAAAACTCAATTTGATTGTTTTACCGTTATGAATTGTAACTCCTGCCCAGAAATTGACCAGTTTTGAGAATGCTTATTTTCTCTTTTCTGAGTAAAAGGAAAAGATTTAATTTAATAGGGTATTTACCAAGATATTTGTCTCTAATACAGTTTAACTTTTTGAATGCTGTGGTTAGGAGCTTACAAAAAATGAATGAGATTTACAACTGGACACTACAAGTGATGCATGTCCCACTGTGAGCAGCCTGAGGCCTTGTCTACACTATACGATTAGGTCGACTTACAGCCATGCAGTAATTATTGTGGTTTTTCATGTCTACACCACCCGCCTTTTGCCGGTGGTACACTTCCTCACCACGAGCACTTGCACCCACTTAAGAGGGGCAGTGTCAGGAGGCTTAGAGCCTGGGCTCTCAGCTCGCAGCTGGAAGCCCGGCTGCTGTCCAGTCTCTCAACTCCCCACAAAGCTCCCAGCTGGGAGCCTGGCTGCCACCCGGGCTCTCAGTACTGTGCATCTCCCTAACTACATCAACCTAAGTGCTACACCATTCATGGAGGTGGAGTTATTAGGTCAACGTAGTGGGGGACTGACAGTGGTGGGAGCAATGCCGTAGTGTAGACACTTACATAGGTCGACAAAAGCTTCCTTATGTCAGTCTAACTCTGCAGTGTAGACGTGGTGTGAGAGTCTTTGCAAGTCAAGGACTCTTCATGATTTCAAGAGATTTTGTGTAAACCCCTAAAAGGTGGAATTCTTGATGAAAGCATCTAGACAAACAAGAGCAATTGATTACAAATATAATACAGTTTTCAGGAAAATGAAATCCAATGGATCCTGTAAATTCCACAGAAGTGAAATAACTGAGAAGGGAATTTGGTCTCATGGAATGGGGTAAATCATGGCTTTACAAACCAAAACCATAACAAGCTGATGTAGCATCTGGCACACAAGGCAGCCTGATTTCACATGGCAGGATGGTTTCCCATAGGAGTGGCATACTGTGTTGAGCTTTTTACTGCACCAGTCAAGGAGGAATAGGTATTTGGTGAAACAAGGGCTGGTTAGCATTTCCAAGGATGTAAGAATGCCTGCTAGCTGGATTGCGACCAGCCACACCTCCTTACCAGCGAACCATGCTCCCTTTGGTTTGGGTACAAGCTCTGGTGTCATACACAGTTATAATTATCATCATACTGTTCTGTGCCATGGATGCCAACTGCTCACCCACAGGACATACTATCTGTATAATGGGTTTTGGCTTCTTGCTTCCCTTTCCTTCATTCCAAACCTGTATGTGAAAGGGCAAAATTTGGTCCTATATATTTGGGGTATATGATAAATGCAGTTTATCACATCTCACAAGTATCTTGCCAAACTGCCAAATGAATTGGATATCTTGTAGCTGTGTTGGTCCCAGGATATTAGCCAGACAAGATGGGTGAGTAATAGCTTTTATTGGATCTGAAGAAGAGCTCTGTGTAAACTCAAAAGCTGGTCTCTCTCACCAACAGAAGTTGATTCAATAAAACATATTACCTCACCCTCACCTTGTCTCACTAAATGAATCAGAGACAAGATTGAAATGCCTTTCTTTATTCCTAGGACAATAGCAATGAGGTTTATCTGAAGCAGACTGGGTTTAGGCTGGTTCTCCTTTCAGTCTAACCAAAGACTCAGACCTTGGAGAAGGGAAGCAGAGCACCATTTACAGTGCCACAGATCTGCATCCTACAGGCACCTCCACAGAAACCAACTCTGCATTGCTTTGTAAAAGCACTGCTACTTGTAACGGGAGACCGTCAGAACTCTTCCCTTCTCCTTTCCAACGTACAGACAATGCTCTGCCTGCTTTCTTTGCCTTTATAGAAACAGCTGGAAGGCTTGCTTCAAACATGACTCTTGCACTGCACATTTAGCAAAACCACAAAGGCACCATTCCCAGCTATGTTAACGTGAGTGACAGACAGTGCTGTCACTAAACACAAAGTTTTTTAACCCAGTTTCCAGTCTATATAGAAGAAGTGGTGACTCTCAAGTGTAGCTGTAACTTTACTATAAAGTACTATAGAACTTTACTATTGATTTATTTGTGGTGAATAACATCTTTTGTGAATTTAGCCCTTTTTTTTTTGTCAAATTGTTTCGGATCTCTGTGGATGTATCTGTTGTTCAGAACTCTTCTCTAGTTAATTTGGGCAAACAGTTTTCAGCCTGTTCCTTGTTCACTTTGGCTAGTCAATGTTTATTGTGATTCGTCCTTAAGTCACTTGATATTGCTTTTGGTCCCTTTTTGAATACCTTTGATTTCTTAAACAGGAAATTAGTGAATAATAAATTATCTTGTTCACATACAAATGCCCTTGTTTTCATGCCAATATGGGTATATGTACTACTTCACACGATTATTTGTGAATATCGAAGAAGAAGGGAGCATGAACATGCTCGATCAAGCAGTGATATGGACTTCAGAAAAAAAAAAAGTTTGAGAACACAAAGTATGAGACTCATACTAACTTGTAAGTTTTGATTGCAATGAATATGGTTTAATAATAACATGAAACTTTGTCCAGCATAGTAAATGTGTTGAGGAAAGTCAGGAAAGGTGACTATTGGAAAGTCACACTTTTTTATTTGATTTAAGCTGGTGAAACTTGAAAGAAAATTTTAAAGCTATTTTACAATGAAAACGTAAAGTAAAAGTACTACAATATAAAGAGGATGATATTGGGGATTTTCAATATGCCATTTGTCCATCCAGAAATGAATTAATTAATACTCTTTTGTTCCCTCTCTCTTCCCCCTTTCCTTCATTTTGTTGTTCCCTTTCTTACTAATTTTCTGTGTCTTGTTTTAAATTAGACTGCAATCCCTTTGCAGCACGGACTGTATCTTCCTATATGTTCTTAGTGTGTGTGGTACAATGGGATCCCCGCCTGGGCTATTAGGGTACTATCATCATCCTACTAATAATCTACAAAATAGAAACAAGAACAGGAAGAGGAAGGAGACACAACTCGAGGAGCCTGATCCTTAGCTGATGTAAAGTGGCATAGCTCCATTGAAGTCTATGGAGCTGTGCCAAGTCACACTAGCAGAGGACCTGGCTGTAATAGCGTATTAGGAACTTTCACATTCAAACTTGTAATCTGTGCTGGCCTGACCCATGCTTTTATATC
This sequence comes from Lepidochelys olivacea, assembly GCF_965140295.1. Taxonomy (NCBI): domain Eukaryota; kingdom Metazoa; phylum Chordata; order Testudines; family Cheloniidae; genus Lepidochelys; species Lepidochelys olivacea. The sequence continues at coordinate 76,429,506 of NC_140418.1, read as the reverse complement.
TTATCTATCTATCTATCATAAGCTCTGGTATGGCAAAATTTGGTAATGCTGGGAATCCGGACAGGAAGCTCCTCAAATCTCCACTCACAGACTTTCCTCCTAACGTTTCTGTGGAGAGAGGAGGCTGAGTTTGCTCATTCCCCATGGAAGAAACAGCGGCTTCTGCTCTCCTAAACCAATGGAGTCTGGACATGCCCAAGGATCTTAGGAGAACCATAGGAGTGGGGTTTCAGGGCCTCAGCCATGGTGCTCCCATGAGACACATCCTCCTCTCAGGCACCCTACCTCTTCCAGGGGTCATATTGCAGCCATACATGAGAAATTACTGCTGGCTCATCAGCAGTAATTTCTGGGTGGATTTGTGTTTGGACTTGAGGGGAGCTTCCATTAATACTGAATCAAGCTGAAGGTTCATATTGTTTTACTATTATTTTTTCTCCAAATAGTCTTGCTTATTCTAAATGTCATGTCTTTTCGCAGGTTGATTGCAGGTAGCATTCAGAATAACAGTGCCTTACAATGCTGGGTATTATGTAGGCAGAATTCAATAGCACAAAGGGTTTCAATAACTATTTTTCTTTTTTTCTACAGCAATGATTCCTAGCCCATTCATCATAAAACACTAAAAATCAAAGAGCAATATTCACGAGCTTCCTAGTACAGTATGTTAAACCCTGATAACTGTCAGAAACAGGCTGTCTGTAAGGGAAGAGCCAGGTAGCAGTACGGAAAACAAAAAAAAACTTGTTGGGGGAAAAGGTACTAAAGAGTAAAAGGAGAGAAAATTGGCTAAATAAAGGGACCCAACAGAACTCGTACAATTTGTTTGTCATGCTGCCATTTTGTTAGCACATATGTGCTATGTTAAAGAAAGACTATATCGTTGGTTCCAGAATTCTGCATGTTTTCAGAACACACTCATGTGCGGGACCATATTTGCTGGCAGCATATACTTCTCATACAGAGATGCTAATTGATTTTGGTTTCCACATATACGTTAGTTTGAAATAATTCAACAACTGCTTTATGCAAACATTTTTCAGTCTCTGGTTTGCCCATGAACAGTTTGCCAAGAAAATTTGATAATCAGAATCTGAGCTGTTTTCAGTAGATGCACAGGAAGGTCATGGTATATTTCTGTTCCCTGACTAAATGAGTGTAATGCTTAGCATCAGGTTTTTGGTGTGAATTGTCATGATTACAAAATAGAAATTCCTAGCCCATTAACATCCCCCATATTCATTTAAAATTCCTTGTTTTGGTGAACAGTTGTGCCAGTAAACTTTTCATGCGAATATCTGTAGAAAGTGAGCACCAAAAATACACCACAACGGTGATTGAAATGAATTTCTTTTCAAATTGGAATGACTGTTAACAAATAATCTTTTTCAGCTCTTTATTAGGTCTAATCAGGACTTTGGCAATAGTGTTGCCAAACATTTTCTTTATTGCAATGAGAGGGGAGGAAAGAAAGAAGCATGAACTATAAACTCCTTGGCAAGCTTTTTTAAATTAAAATGGCTGAATGACATCTTACCATAGAAAACATCATAGCGAAAACAAAAAGTGAAAACTACTCCGAAGTGGGAAGCCATGGAGGAGAGAAGCTGTGTAAGCTAATCACATCATTTAAGATAGTAAATGCTGCTGCTGATTTTTTGTGAAATGTCCTGTCTTCACCAAGAAAGTAGAAAACAATGAAGTACATGGTCTCCAGATATCTGTTTACAACTTGATGCCTTTCTCGGTATTTAAAGTGCTTCAGTATATCCTTATTGTAGCAGCAGCCACAGTTATAGTTGAATGCTCATATCCATTTCAAACCCTTGTTTTCAGAGATTTGAGTTTGGCTTAGACCTCTTCATTAGTGGCAAATAGAAGAGGCTAACTGAGATGGATCTGTATGGATCTACCCTGCTGTCATCTCCCCCACCTGCCTACAGAACGTGGCTATCATTTTTTTATACTGTTTTTCAAACAAAAGAGCTGTCTGCTATATGGACAAAACTGCTGTCACTCCATGGTTAAGACTCAAAAATCCTACATGGAGTAAGGCTGTTTCTTTCCATCCATCCTTTGAATCTAGATTCTTTCCAATCTTAGGAAGTCCAAAGTCCACTGAGATATGGGTGGAGATTTTTAGTTTTCTATAATCCCTTAGATGACTGCCTGGTTTGGCACCTTACTTCTCTCATCTCTTCAGCCATCACAGCTAGTTTATTTCTAGGCAAGAGGATAGAATGAAAAGCTTCTCTCAAATCCAGCCATCATTCATTTCTCCTTTGTTATATCAGCCAGCAGGAATTTACCCTCTCCACCCCGGGAAACCATATCATTTTTAAAACAAGCCTCTCATCTACTAATCCAGTTTCAAACCCTGTTAGGCAATCTGGGTTAAGTAGAGTATAACTGAGTTATCCTGTTGGGTTGATTGTGTGGACTGTGTCTTCAGCACAGTTGGCAGAGTTCTCACGTGGGAAGTCTGAGACCCTAGGGTCTCAGGCACTAATAGTGTCTTCTCCACTGTGAATAATTGACTAGATCTGTATGGACTGCATTCCATCACAGAAGTGTGTTGGGAGCCCGCATATTAAATCTTTAATAACAAAACTTGAAACCAGACTAAACAGATATTGTTATGAACCAAACCCTTAGGGCTTGACTACATGTGGAGTTATTCAGGAATGGATACTCTGGAGTAACTATTTCTGCATACCTCCATGTATGGACATTCTTATTAGATTGTAAACTGTTTGGGGAAAGAGGCTGTCTTTTTGTTCTGCTTTTGTGTGGTGCTTAGCATAATGGGGTCTTGGTCTTTGCAAGGCCTCATAGGCACTGTGGTAATACAAATAATCAATAATGCCAGAATAAATTGCCATCCACTCTGGGAGCAAATTAAGGTAAACCAGAAAAAGATATTTTTATTCTGAAATAAGTCTGTCCACGTATGGAGTTATTCAGGAATGGCTGTTTCACATAAAATTCATACTCTACTTTATTCCAGAATAACTTTCATATGTAGACAAGCCCTTATCAGATTCACCAATCGCTTTGAAGTTTCTAAATCTAGGCCAAGTTTTGAGTGAATCTGAGCCAGTTTGTGGTTTCAGATGTCAAGTAAACAAAACTCAAAAGTGTGAGATAAATTTCTGAGTTTCTAGATCTGCTTGTACCTGAAAGTCCAAGGAAAACTCAAGGGATACCCATCCACACGAGTCAAAACCATGGGGTTTCACACACCCTTAACCGTGCAGACAAATGACAGATCCCTGATATTGGCATAGCTCTAATAAAAATGCCTTTCTGTTCATAACAGAACCTCAGCTACTTTTTCATTTGTTTTGTATTAATTTTCTAAATTTCAACACAGAAATTCTTATAAAAATACAACATATAAAACAAATTGTTAAAGAATCATGCAATGAATTTCCAATTACCTAATGCAGTGCACCTTGAAGCCTGTAAGAGCCACAAAGAATGTATTACCTGCCTAGTCTTTTGTGGTTAAAGTTGGAACTGATGTTGACTTGAAGCAGTTCTTTGTTTAATTTGCTATACATTGTTAATAGAGAAAATATTTGCATTGAAAAAGATGTCATTCCGAACAGTGTATGACTATAAATTGTGGATGTCGTATATATCCCGGGCAGTATTATTGATTGCACATAATGGGAAGCTAGCTTCATGTTTAACTATGGAGAGACAGGGCATCTCTCCATAGTGGAAATCCTGACCTCATTAAAGTCAATGGCTAAACTCCCATTGATTTCAATGAGGTAAGGGTTTCACTCATTCTCTCTCCAGATAGAATATAATTAAAGGGAAGTCAAACAATTCTACAATGATTTTTTTAGGATTTTGGCCACAGTTATTACTACTTAGTTAAATGTTGCAAAAATTACTGGGAAGATGAATGAAAAATCACCTGGTCTCACTATAGATTGTGGAGTAAATTCTATTATCAGCACACTCACAGCTGAGGACCTGAGTTCTGTGATAGGGAAATCTGTGCAGTTTGGGACAAAGAATCTTCTTCTTTTGCTGAGGAATAGCAGTGAAGCTGCTCCTAACCTGTGCTCCCAGTACAGCCTCCCATCCCCATGTCTAGTGATCAACTGACCCATTGAATCATAGAGCCATTAGCCATGCTTCCATCCTGCTCACAGCCTGATCCAGAGTACAGCCCTTGTGGAGCTGTGCTCTATGGTGTCAAAGGCATCCAGAATCCCTTTGCTTCTGAATACAAGACTGATTCAGCAAAGCTGACCACTCTTGTCTCTTTAGCTGTCTCAGTTAGTGGTGTCTGTGTGAGTTGTGTTGGGGAGATACAATTGCTACACTTGCAGAGTCAGAGCTCAACATCTTAGTTTCGGATGCTCACTTGTTCTTGGTAGCCCTGAGTAGTATCTTAATTTGAGAGGTCTCTTAATAGGCAAGTTCCAGTTTTTGTTCCTTTTCTGCTTCTTATCACATATCAGGTCCTTTCTCCAGCGTAGTTGTTTTGATCTCTCAGGAGATTTCACTACCATGGAATCAGAACTTAAAACCTAGCCCAGATTTTGTCTCAGGCCTCAAACTCAAATCCAGCCTAACCATCAGCCACAGCTAAATATCTTCTATCTGTGCCACCTCTAATTTTAACTGTACAGGCCTTCTCCAGTTCTTGACCAAAGTTACTACTTCTAACATCACAACCTGCTGAAAAATTCAGCCATACATGCACTGCAACCAGTTGAAAAAGCATTTGATAAATTTATAGATACTTTTCTATAATGTTAAACATACAAGAAAAAGAGCAAAGAAAATGTCTCAGGTGAATAGATGTTGCACATAAGCACTGAAAACATCTATACCACTCTGCCTTTAAGAAAATCAATATACACAAACTCTAAACAAACCTCTATAACTCTCCAAACAAGACCGCTGTCATAAATATAAAGGGAAGGGTAAACCCCTTTGAAATCCCTCCTGGCCAGGGGAAAGCTCCTCTCACCTGTAAAGGGTTAAGAAGCTAAAGGTAACCTCGCTGGCACCTGACCAAAATGACCAATGAGGAGACAAGATACTTTCAAAAGCTGGGAGGAGGGAGAGAAACAAAGGGTCTGTGTCTGTCTGTAGTCGTCTTGGCCAGGGACAGAACAGGAATGGAGTCTTAGAACTTTTAGTAAGTAATCTAGCTAGGTATGTGTTAGATTATGATTTCTTTAAATGGCTGAGAAAAGAATTGTGCTGAATAGAATAACTATTTCTGTCTGTGTATCTTTTTTGTAACTTAAGGTTTTGCCTAGAGGGGTTCTCTATGTTTTTGAATCTAATTACCCTGTAAGATATCTACCATCCTGATTTTACAGGGGGGATTTCTTTATTTCTATTTACTTCTATTTTTTATTAAAAGTCTTCTTGTAAAACACTGAATGCTTTTTCATTGTTCTCAGATCCAAGGGTTTGGGTCTGTGGTCACCTATGCAAATTGGTGAGGCTTTTTATCCAACATTTCCCAGGAAAGGGGGGGTGCAAGTGTTGGGAGGATTGTTCATTGTTCTTAAGATCCAAGGGTCTGGGTCTGTAGTCACCTAGGCAAATTGGTGAGGCTTTTTACCAAACCTTGTCCAGGAAGTGGGGTGCAAGGTTTTGGGAAGTATTTTGGGGGAAAGGACGCATCCAAACAGCTCTTCCCCAGTAACCAGTATTAGTTTGGTGGTGGTAGCGGCCAGTCCAAGGATAACGGGGGTAATATTTTGTACCTTGGGGAAATTTTGACCTAAGCTGGTAAAGATAAGCTTAGGAGGTTTTTCATGCAGGTCCCCACATCTGTACCCTAGAGTTCAGAGTGGGGGAGGAACCGTGACAACCGCGCTGTTCTGCTCTTAATAATACTGGATGTAACAAAACAGAAGTATAATGGGACCTATTCACAGCGAGCAGGGAAAGCAAAGAGAGGACAATGGCCAGAGAAGAGGTGGATTCTCTCAACTCACACGGAAAAATCACACTATAAATTAACACTAAATGCCTCTTGTGCAATGTGGCTCTCTCTATGCGAGTTGCTGGAACGAGGCAAAGCAGGAAAAAAGCACTACCATTCCTGTATTCATACAATGCTAAATGGGATAGGAAATCTGGGCAGAACGCCACTAGCTGTCACCTTCAGCCCCCAACTAAAACCTCTCCAGCGCATCATCAAAGATTTACAACTTATCCTGAAAAATGATCCCTCAGTATCACAGTCCTTGCTTACAGACAGCCCCCCAGCCTGAAGCAAATACTCTCCAGCAACCACACAACAAAAACACTCACCCAGTGCAACAAAGCCTGATGCCAACTCTGTCCACATATTTATTCAAGTGACACCATCATAGAACATAATCACATTAGCCACGCCATCAGGGGCTTGTTCACCTGCACATTTACCAATGTGATATATGCCATCATGTGCCAGCAATGCCCCTCTGCCAGGTACATTGGCCAAACTGGACAGTCTCTATGCAAAAGAATAAATGGACACAAATCTGACATCAGGAATCATAACTTTGAAAAACCAGTAGGACCTCTCTGGCCACTCTGACCTCTCTGGCCACTCAGTAAAAGATTTAAGGGTGGCAATTTTGCAACACACAAGCTTCAAAAACAGACTCCAATGAGAAACGGCTGAGCTTGAAATAATATGCAAACTAGATACCATTAACTTGGGTTTGAATAGAGACTGGGAGTAGCTGGGTCATTACACATATTGAATCTATTTCCCTAAGTTAAGTATCCTCAGACCTTCTTGTCAACTGTCTAAATGGGCCATCTTGATTGGGCCATCACTACAAAAGATTTTTTTCTCCTGCTGATAATAGCACATCTTAATTAATTAGCCTCTTACAGTTTGTATGGCAACTTCCGCCTTCTCTGTATGTGTATATATATATATCTTCTTACTATGTGTTCTATTCTATGCATCCGATGAAGTGAGCTGTAGCCCATGAAAACTTATGCTCTAATAAATTTGTTAGTCTCTAAGGTGCCACAAGTACTCCTGTTCTTTTTACTATAAAGTTATTGCTTTTGCAGTTTTGTTCACTCTGTGCAATTTCTAGAGAAAAATATAGCTAAAATGAAGGGTAATTCTTCCCCCCCCCACCTCTTATCCTTTTCATATTCCCCTCCCCCACTCTGATTCTTCTCTCTAATCTACCTGTATTAGGTATTTCTAGAGGGCACATCACTGTAACATCGATGAGGCAAACCTTTTTAGTGTGAGAAAGCAAAGCACATAGTGAATGGAAGTTTGCATGCACACCTAACTTGGTATGAAGGGAAAATGTTTTTTTTTTTAAAAACTCTGTAGCCCTCTTATACGGGTCCAGAAGGCAGCTGGAACTGGCCAGCTGAAAATCCCTGGAGTTAGTGGGGAGCTCTCAGCTGCTGTCAATCTTGCACCAGAGTTGGAGGCAGGAAGGGGGCATGGCTGTGTTCTGGGTTTCCCCAGCTGGCATACAGTCTCTTTGGGCCATTGCCAGCTGGCATAGGTTAGAGTAGCCCTGATTTCAATGGGAGGTAAGGCTTTGGCACTTTGCACAATCCAGTCCTAGCAGTGTAAGGTTCAGGGTTCTGGCTGCTGCCTATGGGAGTACTAGATGGGAAAGTGCTCCCAAGAGCACACTCTCCTCCCCACCTTTGTGCCCCTGTGGAATCTGGCCTCTTGGTAGTGTCTGCATTATTGTGTGTTGCAAATTTAGTGGGCTACAGTCTGATCTCAAAAAGAAAAGGAGTACTTGTGGCACCTTAGAGACTAACAAATTTATTTGAGCATAAGCTCTGATCTCAGTTACACTGATAAATAACCCCATACAAGGCAATGGATGAAATCTCCCATTGACTTCAATAGGGCCAGGTTTTCATCCAGTGGATTTGCACTGCACAACTGAGAGCAAAATCTATCCCACTATGATCATCTGCTGTGAGAATAATTGCACTTTTATTAAAGTGTGTGTGATTTCCCCCCCATTAATACAGTTCTAGGTTGGTTGATGTTGACCAAGTTTCTGATGCAGACAAATATTAATCCAAACAATGTACATGTAAAAAAGGGGGAAAAAAATCTTAGGCTCCATTCCTGCAAAATGTACTTAACTTATACTGGGGTCCTAGTCAGTAACATAAAAGGTTGGACCGGTACAACTGACAAAATAATTTGGCCCATGATACTATAAAACAACTATGTTAGAGAAGGGTTTACTAACTATTCAGATAGCTCAACAAGACACAGATAGAAAGAACATGATCTTCTGGGTGGGGGGAGTTTATGTATCCTGAGCAAAAAGAACTGCCAGATATTAGAGGTCCAAATATAAGAAATGAACTAAAATATGTTCATCAAGAATGTTGGTTTGTTTTTTTAAATCCCACATGAGAAATCCTAAAGAAACCTGAACAGCTACAGCCAATTTTCCAGACAACTTTCCATTTGACTGGGAGAGAGAAGGAATAAATACGTCAGAGGGGGAAGTCTTATTTAAGCTAAAGGACAATGTTGGCACAAGAACACAAAGGTATAAATGGGTTAAGAACAAATTCAGGCTGAAAATTAGAAGAAGGATTTTAATCATCAGAGAAGTGAGGATCTGGAACAGCCTCTCAATAGGAATGGATGTGGTGGGAGTAGTGGCAACCAACTGACTTTGTTTTAAAAGTCAGCTGGACAAATTTATGAGTGAGATTGTATGACAGGATTGCTTATGATGGTGGGGGGCAGGTCTTGGCAGCTCTTCTGATTCATGTCACATGTTCCCAAACTCTCATGCTTCAGGGCTGCAGAGGGTCACCTGAAGGGGCCAGGAACAGATATTTTTTTCTCCTAGTGTCTTCTGGGGTTGGTGTTTTGTTTTGTTGTTTTTCCTCTGAAGCATTCAAGATGGTCACAGGTAGAGATGGGCTGGGGTGGGCTGGTGCTCTGAGGTGGCACCATCATTTTCTCTCTCTCAAGTGCTGGGCTGCCTGGCTCTTGCTCTCATGCTCAGGGTCTAACCGATCGCCATATATGGGATTTTTTTAAACTTCCTCTGCAGTGTTAGGTGCAGGTCACTTGCCAGGATTATCTGGGGATAGCCCACTTAATCTATTTCTCTGCATTGTAGGGGCCTCGGACACTGGTGCAGCTTGGTCTTTCTTATTCTCTGCCTGTGGCACAAAATAGTTTAGTCTCCTGTGGGCTGTAGCACCTTAGTCTAATTTCAGTAGTTGGGTTTAGTGTGCAGGTGCTGTTGGTGATCTGTGATATACAGGAGATCAGAATAGATGGTCTGATTGTCTCTTCTGGCCTTGAATTCTATAGCCTGATGACCAAAAGATCATCAGAAGGAAGGAAAGAAGGGGGATTCCTAGGTAATACTGGGGTTGTGGATACAAGCATCAATAGCATTGATGACAAAAGAGGTGTGCTTAGCAGAGTAGCCGTGTAATAAAAAAGAAGCGGAATTGTACTCCATGTGTACTTTGGGTTTGGTCTCCTGAGTCAGGACGTTCCCTAATAAGGGTGTCCTCTTCTGCAGGTTTCATTGTAAAGGACAAAGATATCCTATAGGTTTTCTTCACAATTCCCAGGGTTTCACAAAATACATACATTTGTGAGTGGCAAACTTCAAGTGACAAAAAAGAGCCCTCAGCAAACTAAATCAAAAGTCATAACACATTTTTTTCCAAAGTAGGCCTGAGGTTCCTTCCTCAAGAGATAGATAGCTCATGATAAATTAAATTACAATCTGCTTAATATATGCTAATGCTTTATTTTCACTGTACAAGTATTCTTGTCTCTTACCCATTGGTCCTAATTATCTAACATTACCATAAACCTGTAGTTGCATGTGGTATGTTAGCTCCGTCTAAACTTTATTTCAGATAACTTTCCAGCTTATTCATCAGCAGGTAATTTTATAGCTCACGGACATGGCTCACACAGAGTACTGTAGTTCCTTCAGATATCTCCACACACACAAAAAAGACAAGACTCAGGCCAGCCAATCTCCCACTGTTCGCTCTGGTGAAGTGATATTCCCATCACAACTCCTGCTGTAATCACTCGACTAACCTTGCACTCTCTCTCCTTCCTACTTTAGATTCTCCATATCATTAACTCCCTCCCAGCCAACCCACCAGTTGTAGAATTTAAACAAAGAGATTTAAATTATTCTGAGAATAAATGGAGATAAACAGTAAACCCTAGTAGACAAATAAGTGGGACACCTTGGATAGGAGCCAATGAGTGGAACGGCGTGTGACAGGCTAGGAAAGACGAGAGGAAATGACTTCCTAGAATGCAGCAACAATTCCATCCTAGCAGCTACGTAGCCCTTCAGTGACCTTTATCACAGTCTCCTACTGTTGTTACTGCAGTTTCGCAGCCCAGTTCTCTTACTTAGCTGCTGTTCTTGCAATTTACTTGGTCAGAGATACTGTCTAGCTGATGTAGAGGTAATATTTCCCCTGGTCAGACCCTTTTTGTGCAGCTGCTGCAGTTCTTGCATTTCCCCTTCCCTCAGGGTGACCAGATAGCAAGTGTGAAAAATCGGGACACCTTTTTTTTTGAGGTGGGAAAGGAGGGGACTATAGTTGCATATATAAGATAAAAAAAATAGAAGGTGCACAGAGGCCTACCGTGTACTGTAGATCGCACGTCTCTCCATTTTCAGCACTAGTCATCATATATTTCTTGGATGACTGCCAATTAGGTAGGTGTACAATTCCTTGCAGCTCATGATGAAATTCATTTTTACTTGCATTTCAGACCTCACCAGCTCAATCCTGCTTCGCTTCCTCCCGTCAGTCCACACATCCTTCAATTATGCGCTCTTAGCCTTGCAGGCTGGTATACTGAGCACAAATTAAACCAGCTTCTTCATGTTAGGAAGATTAACACTCTCACCCTTATTGAGCACGTAAATCCAGAGTTCCCCAACAGTTTTTGCCCCCCAACTCCAAGTTCACAACGATTTCTCAGACAGTACAAAGCTCATTGTAGAACTCATCTAGGTCCACAGTACTCTGGAGATTCATTGGTGTTACAGCCTGATCCCTGAACTCCAGCTTCTTCTCTTGGCTGATATTAAAGCACTGAATGTTGTACAAGGAGCTGCTAGTGGAAAAGTAAAACCTTTTCTCCAGATATTCGACAGAAACATCTTAAAAGTTGGTCAAGTCCTTGCGAAGGGCTTCTGAAGATAAAGGTGTCATTCCAGTGACTGCATTCTTGACTTTAGTTCTGAAGAATTGGTCATGTTTTCATTGCTGTAGCTTTATTCGCAGGCCGTTCATTGTGGCATACACTTCACACATTGTCGCACCAGCGTTCTCCAGGCAGAGCAGAGCATCGCTAAACACTTTAAGTACATTCTATAGAAAACAGAGGTGAAGCTCAACATTGCTAGTTTCTGGACCTCTTTTGCCATGCTCACTCTCAGCAACCAGAGGCCACAAACTCCATGGACTGCACAGAGAAACAAAGTAGCTGTTGACAGCTTGCCAAGTGTTAACCGTTCTGTTGACAGCTGGGGAAAGACTCAACCAACAGGTTGGGATGTAGCAAAGCAGCATACTCAGGGTCCACAAACTCAATCATGTCGTTCAGCATGGCCACTCTCTTAGTGGAACTGCTGAAGTGATTAAATGTCTTAATCACTAGTGACTCAGTGTCCACTTTTAGAGCGTTGCTTGCACGTTTCACTGCATTATGCACAATGTGGGCTGGGCAGTTGGCAGGTAAAATATTTTCATTCTCCTTTTTCAGATTCTAGTATACAGATTTCCACCTGGTGTAATTAACATTTGCTTTGTCAGTGAAAAAAAAAAGGGAGGGGAAGGGGTATAAGATTAAATCATGTTCTCTCTATCTGTGTCTTGTTGAGCCATTTGAATAGTTAGTAATCCCTTCTCTAACATAGTTGTTTTATAGTATTGTGGACCAAATTCTGCTGTCAGTTATACTAGTCAAATCATTTTTGCTACTGACTAAGGTCCCAGTCCCACAGGAGTAAATTTATGCACAGGAGTAATCCCATTGAAGTCAGTGGGACTGCTCAAATGCTTAAAGCTAAACACATGCATAAGCATTTGCAGGAACAGAGCCTAAGATTTTTTTTCTTTTTTTACATGTACATTGTTTGGAATAATATCTTTCTGTGTCAGAAACTTGATAAACATCAATCAACCTAGAATTGTATTAATGGAGAAAAATTACACACTTTAATAGAAGTACAATTATTCTAACAGGAAATGATCACATTGGGGTAAATTCTGATCTCAGTTTTGCAGTACAAATCCATGGGGTGGAAACCTGACCCAATTTAAGTCTAGCTTGTGAGTCGTGTGATTTTTAAAAGAGAGTATTGGTTTTTGACTCTGCAGTCTCCTCACTTTCTTCATAAAAGTCTAACAGTTTATCTTGTATTCCTAGTTCAGGTGTCCAGTATCTCAGAGACAAGAGAAAAGTTTTTGTTACCTTTTCTTTTAATGCGTCCATGGCAATTGAGAAGTAGGATCTGTCTTGACTGCAGTTATTTTCCACTTTGTTCGGTACTTGTACTGTCTTTTTAGCTTGTTAGCGAGAGGTTCGTCAGCAACAATAGCCATCATGGCATTTCACGACGAAGGCTTTGCCGGTGAAACTGCATGGAAGCACACGTACATGCACAGAGCCATGCACCAAAAGACATGATACATCCTGCATCATATGACTGAGGTTAACGTGATTGGATAGCCACATAGAGGTGTTGGCACGGTAACTCAAACATGTCCAAAACTAGTACAGTATTCTTTTGCAGTGTAAGACAGTGAAGCAGCATCACATACAAGGATTTGCTATAGTAGATGAGGCCAGTGGCCTATCAGATACAATATCCTGCCTTCAGTGGCGACCAATACCTGCTGCTTCAGAGGAAAGCAAATAATTCCCATCCCAACTCCAATGATAGAATTAGATATACAGAAAAAAGTTACTTCTGTTTTTAACAGAAATTTTAGGATATCAGATCCTTTGGCAATGCTTGGAGGACTTCAGTAATAACATCACAATAGCTGAGTGAGTCTTATTATTATGTGAAACCTGTCTCTTATTCTGTTCTGGGAATATCAAAATAAATACATCTGCTTGTATGACCTCCATTCATGGAGTACCAGAGCACCTCCTAAGAATTAAACCGCAAAACAAAAGAAATAGAAATAACAGCCCCCTTTCTTCCTTGTCACCCTGTGGGGAAAATAGCTTGATTCATTTATAGAGTTTTGGTTGGTTGGTTTGTTTGTTTGAAGAAATTATTGAGGGAAACTAAGCCACAGATTTGCATTGTGCTTTGAAAGAGATTAGTTCCGTGGTGATTTTTCTCGAAGGTCCCTCTGCTAGAGCCACCTCCTGTGAAAGTTCTGTCTCCTTCACTTGTGAGCATTCTCCTGTTTGCTGACAGGCTCATTGTTTGGTGGAAAGCAGCGGTCATGGAAGGTCATGGTCAAGGAGGGGAGAGGTGATCTCTCAGGTATCTAGGGCCAGTCCTACAGAGGGCTTAGAATTTCAGGATGCAGAACTTGAACTGGACTTTGTATTCAATGGGGAGCCAGTGCAGAAAGCCAGAGCAGTGGGGTGAAGTGTTCGTGGTGACCTGTATTACTAATCAGATGAGTGCATGCACCAGTTGGTGTTTTTCAGCATATATGGTGTTATTCCTAGACATGAACTGAAATAACATGAATTTGGAACATTTCATAGTTTAATCCAATTGATTTGTTATTTGCTAAAATTATTTCATGGATTTTTCCCCAAAATTTTGTTTACTCTTGCTATATTTGGAATTCAGGATTTGTTACTTAGTTGCTTATACCCTGATCTGGCAAAACATTTAAGCACCTGCTTAACTTGAAGAATGCAAGTATTCCATACCATCCCTATTCAGCAAATCACTTAAGCACAAATGGTGCATAGCCAGTTGGAAAAGCATACTCAGAGAGTAGTTATCCATGGTTCACAATCAACCTGGAAGGGCATATCATGTGGGGTCCCAAAGGGATCTTTCCTGGGTCCAGTTCCATTCAATATCTTCATAAATGATTTTGATAAGGGCATAGAGAGTACACTTTTTAAGTTTGCAGATGATACCAAGCTGGACGGGTTGCAAGTGCTTTGGAGGACAGAAGTACAATTCAAAATGATCTTGACTAACTGGAGAAAAGGTATGAAGTAAATAGGATAAAATGCAAAGTATTACACTTAGGAAGGAATAGTCAATTGCATAAATACAAAATGGGAAATGACTGCTTAGGAGGGAGTACTGCAGAAAAAGATCTGGGGTTATAGTGGATCATAAATTAAATATGAGTCAACACTGTAATACAGTTGATAAAAAAGTGAACATCTTTCTGGGATATATTAGCAGGAGTATCTGCAAGCAAGACAGTAATTCTTCCACTCTACACAGCCGTGATAAGGCCACAACTGGAGTACTGTGTCCGATTCTGGGCACCACACTTCAGGAAAGATGTGGACAAATTGGAGGAAGAGAAGAGCAACAGAAATTATTCAAGGTTTAGAAAACATGATCCACAAGGAAAGATTGAAAAAACTGGGTTTGTTGAGTCTGGAGAAGAGAAGACCGGCAGGGCCGGCTCCAGGTTTTTTGCCGTCCCAAGCAAAAAATTTGCCATCCCAAGCAAAAAAAAAAAAAGGGTGGCGGGAATGCTGCCCCTGGAAATGTGCCACCCCAAGCACGTGCTTGCTTTGTTGGTGCCTAGAGCTGGCCCTGAAGACCAGGGAGGGACATAACAGTCTTCAAGTACATAAAAGTTTGTTATAAAGAGGAGGGTGTTAAATTGTTCTCCTTAACCACTGAGGACAGCACAAGAAGTAATGGCCTTAAATTGCAGCCAGGAAGATTTAGATTAGACATTAGTAAAGACTTCCTCACTGTACAGGTAGCTAAGCACTGGAATAAATTGCCTAGGGAGGTTGTGGAATCTCCATCATTGGAGGTTTTTAAGAGCAGGTTAGACAAACACCTGTCAGGGATGGTCTAGATAATTCTTAGTCCTGTCTCAGTGCAGGGGCTTGGACTAGATAACATATTGAGGACCCTTCTAGTCCTTCATTTCTATGATTCTATGTGAATTTCTTTTTCAATACTCACTCAGCTTCAGTTAATGCACTATATATCTGTTTATTGTTTCTCATTTTTAATTCAGCTGAGTACTTCAGTGCAACTTGTAAGGGTCTGTCTACAAAGTAAATGTAGGTCTGATTGTAGTGCGGGTAGGCAGACCCATGTTAATTTTAATCTAACAGGTGGGGGTAACAATTGTGTTGAAGACCTGGTGGTGTGGGCTAGCCATCCCAGCATAAAGCCACCAGGGACCCTGGGTACATAATCGGGTTGCTAGCCTACACTGAAGCATGTACTGCCACACCTTCACGGCTATTGTTACCCACAATCGCTAGGATTAAATCTAGTGTGGCTATTTCTACTGGTGCTACAATCAGTAGACACACCCTAAGAGAAAACACAGAACAACAAAAGTTTCTTCACTGCTGACTTTGGGTCTGTTTAAATGTGTGAAAAGACAATGGACAAAATATGTGTTGCCAATTGTTCTGATTTTATTATAATAGTGAGTCCTGCGATATTTGGTATTTTTCTTAAAGCCTCAGCTCCTGGATTTGTGTTCTGTGAGAATCTCAACTTTTGTTAACACCCCTTCCACCCACCCCCAATGAAAAAAACAAACATAAACTTCCCAGTGTTTCTAGGCCCCTTAGATGCAAAGAAAAGCTTGAAAACATGAACCCCAAAGGCTCAAGCCCAAGAAGGCCCATAAAAAGAATGTATTATCTCAAGATTTCTGAACCAATGTCATACATTTTTGGTGCCTGGCTCATGATTTTTGAACGCTTGGGGTTGGAAACACTGAAATATGTTAATCAAACAGGGACTAACACTAACTTGGTTAATCCTGCAGTAACAAAGCAAAACCTTCTGAAGTCACATTTCCATTTATTGCTAAATAAATTATCTAAAACATTTTTACAAAGTGATGGGTAATAACAATTTACTTTGGTGCATGATGCAGTAAAAATAAAATGAGACTTAAACTTTTAATGTTATTTAATTTTCTTTTTACTATGGCAGAAAACTCATCAACAGTTAGAGAAGTTATTTGCAGTGTTCTTCGCCTAGAATATATGTATATTATCTTCACCTACTGTGGCATATCTTCTGCCATGCTTGTTATCTGGCTCTAGCCTCCCATTAACTGAATCCCTGGTGGAAAGCCGTTTCCCTACATTATATTGTAATGCTCTTGTTAATGATAAATTGATGAAGAGCTGCTTTTTTAGATTAGGTGAGTGGTCCTTTGATAATGGGGTTGGAATCAGGCCAGGGGGTTTATACTACTTTGCCTGGAGGGTGAGAACCAACTAAAATATTCCTTTCTTGTGTTCTGCTAGAAAGTGAGACGGTCAAAGAATTTCAGCTTTTAATTTTAACAGAGCAGTTCAAGCCTAGTTTATGTGGCTGGTATTTTTAGACGTTGTCTTTATCTTGTCCCATATTTCTAATAAATTATTAAAGAAAGGTACTTCTCATATAATTAGAGAGCCAAGCACCTTTTTAACAAGATCAACTTCCATATTATGTCTGAATTGATGGGGTCCATTGTATATGGCAAAAGATCATAAGCAAAATCGTTTTTGCATATTTCAAAGTTAAGATCAATTGTTATCCTTTCCCAGTTTAAAATACATTATATTGGTGCTTTTATTATAACAGAAAAGTGTTAGAATATTTATGGTTTGCACTTTGACATCAATATAGACCTTTTCTATTATTTTCCTCTTTGTGCAAATGATGTAAGCATTTGATATTATGGTATAATTAAATCCACTTTAAAAATAGTTCATGAAATCAAAGTAAAATACATTTTTTTAAAATGATGAAATTTTGAAAGCTCCTGTTTAAAAATATCATTTAAAAAGTCACTTAAAATAAAATAGCATCTGAAACCAAACAATTGCTATTTTTCACTCCTGTGACTTTCAGATTCATTATGCATCTCAAAATAGCTGTCTATTATGTGTTTGTTTATAGCCTATAGGGGTCCAAATCAACCGAAAAAGGAGTGGACATATACAGTACCCCGTCCTCTAGAAAAATTATCTTTCTTCTCTTATCCTTTACAAATATCCTTTACAAACACGATCGTCTATCACCATTTAGCTCCTCTGCAACCTTGATGTTGCAACAATGCAGAGCTGATCTCTCAATCTGATATATTTATAAAATGTAGATAACATCCTATTCTAAAGCTTTTTGGTAGTAGTGAAGTGAAATATGCTCTTAATTCCCCCTAAAAATCAATACATTCTTTAATCATTATACAAAAAAAACAGAGAGGTGAATATGGCCCCAAATGTGAGATAGTCACATAGCATATGTATATTTTCTTTTCTAAAAATTTGGGGAAAATCTTGGGAAAACAAATTTCTACTTTTTGTGATTGTCATTAGATTACCAAGGCTTCAATATTCTTAGTTATATTATCACTAGTGATAATATAAAAAGCAATCAATATTATCACAAATATGATGAGATTGGGCCTCGTATTCATGGGGCCTTATAATTAATTGTTCATGAGTATTCAGACTACTACTGATTAATCTGGGAAAATGTTTGTGAATCACTATAGTTTCTGAAAGTTTAGCACAAATGATTATCTGAAAATCTACACTGGACTTGTATTACTCAAATTTTCATTATTTGCTATTGGCTAATTGTTATTATCCTGTTCATTATGGGCCAGGTTGTGATACCTTTACTCATGTTGAGTAGTACCTTGCTCTGTGAATAGCACCATTGAAGTGAATGAGACTTGTCATGGAGTAAGATACTACCAAGTGTGAGTAAGGATATCGGAATCTAGCCCTATGTTTGTCAATCAGTCAGTTTGCAAAGTGATACCAAGTTATTTAGGTGATCAAATACACATAACGAATATTGAATAGTCAGAGTGAGCAGCTTGCAGATAACCCATATTCCAGAGTGAAAAACTCACTCATATAAACTTGAGTAAGTGAATACTTATGAATAATAAATACATTTTAAAAAATCTGGATCTGTTCATGAACAATTTACAAACATTAAAACTGACCAATTTCCTCAGGTAATTCAATTGCAATCAATAATTCCACCTGCTCTAATTATGAGTAGATATGGTTGAGTTTAGAAACAAGTAAGAAATGTCATGAACCTTTAGCCAAACCCAGACTTAATGCAAAGGAATGCTGACTCCCCCGCCCCCCGCCAGTGCTCATATTGTTTTGGGTATGGGTCTTTCCCTCTGCATGTCTCCCAAAATTGCTACAACACTCTCTGACCAGGATTCTCCAGGTCCTGCTTTCTGGCTATGTTGCTGCACTCTGGAACCATTTATAGGCCTCAGAATTCCTCCTCATCCCCACACTTTAAATAACTTCTTATTATATCCAACCGCTCTGGAAGCCTTTTTGCTAGCCACTAACCTTTACTGAATTCAAACTACATGTGATCTGGGGATATGGCCCTATAATGTATCAAACTTTTCAATGGGGCAGATGTATGAGGAGCTCCTGGGTAGGAAAAGATGGGGCCAGTGTCTATGGGAGGTCTACCAGACTGTGGGGGATGTAAGTTATTGGAGAAGCATAGGGAACCTCAGAATCTGGATACTTTAGATCAAGGATAGGCTAAAACTGCAAAAATTGGGTATGTATTTTGAAGGCCCCAAATCTGGGAGTGTTCACATCCAGGCTTTTGGTTTGTAAGGATATAGCCCAATTGCAAAATTCAATAAATTTAAACTCAGATCTGAATCTGAACAATCCAAAGTTCAAGTCTGTTTGGAATCGAGGTTTGGCTCACTGAGGGTTGATTCAACTTCTCTGTTTTGGGTAAACATAAAGACTTCTGGACGCTTGCCTTAATTTTCTTATTCCAAAGGGGAAAGAACCTGTCTTGGGGATCCCAGTACCACGCAGTCAATTACACTGGAGCCCAACCACCACAATACATAATCTCCTCCTTGTGCAAGAAGGAGATCCAGACTGTATTACCTGCTCCGTCCCCTATGGGTGAGTGTTCAGAAGCAAGAGAAGTATGTGACAGCAGCTGCATCACTGAGAATAGGAATATGAGTAGACAGTGTTGTGTAGTTCTACCTCCTGTTTTCCAAGAAGTTAGGCGATCTCATGCGGTAGTAATCATTGTTGAAGGCTGCCTCTTTATGGTACAATATCATGTGGTAGGTACATTGCATGTTGTTGCTATACAGCGTAAAAAAGAAATTCAAGTGTTTTAAGTGCAATTCAAACTGACTAAATCTGCCCACAGATCTGGGGAGCTGTTTGCACATTGTGGATAGTCTTTGGTCAATATGCTGCTCAACCACTGAGCCTGCTTTACCCTGGAAATGATCCAGAGCTGTGCCCGGGGGAGGTAAGAGGGAAGATGTGCCCAGCGTATTTGTAATTCATGGTTGTACTTCGAGCACGTAAATGCTTTATTTGCTGGATACTTTGCCTTCTAGGACAAAGGTTATCCGCATTGCCCTCACCACCAGGGGAGAAGGTGTAGACATTTAAATAATATGTTTAAAGAGATCCTGGTTGCACAGAGCTTGAACCAAAGTACCTAAAAGACAGATTTCCTAAGCTGATATTTGTTTCAGTCTATGAAAAGAACAGTGGCTGAGTGCTTGTTAAAGGTATATTTTCTTTTAAGTTATATGGAGAGAGATGTCAACGATTTACCATAATATATTTATACATTTGAATATATAAATGATACTGTTACTTACCTTTAGTAAGTTTCTCACTGACAGGTATGCTCAGAAAACATCCTTCACTAAAGCTGAAATGTTGATATAAATATCTGAAGAAAAATACTAATCACAGAATACATTGAACAGACTTACTGATCTTGTATACCTGGAAAAAGATTTTCAGACAGACTTTGTCAGCTCAGCCTTGGCATTCCTTGTCAAACAAAAGCATGCCTAAAGACACATTTCAAAAGCAGACAATGCAGCACTTGCTAACCTGCAGAAAATCGAAAAGGATCAGGGAGGCAGAGAACAAACAGAATAGGTAAGCAATAAGAAATGGAACACAGTTCTAAAGAGCTGTTTCAGAGAGCCAAATATGTTTAAAGAAGCCTACATCAATAATTAAACATGAGTAAGTAAAATTCCAGTATACTTTTTTTGCCAGTATTGTTTTAAGATTTGTAATATAGAAATGAAATTATTGATTCAAGTATCAGCAAGAAAAACTAGCTGGTGTTAGGGGAGAGGGGGGAAAAAGAGTATTGTTAGCTCAGAAATGCTAGCCTGGAAATGTTAAACTTTTGCTAATAGAAAGTCCACACTTCAGTATTTGTCCACTACAATCAGATGAAAATTTGGTTCAGGCAGTTGTTATCTGAATTGACAGCAGCTATCTGATTAAAAATAAAATGCTCTCTTTTTAAAAAATAAAATAAAATAAAATAAAAAAGGGGGAAAAAGGATCCCTTTTTTCTCTGCTGTCACATTTACGCCACTCATGTTGCTTATGTTGTGTCATACTGTACAGTGATTTGATGCTACATAATACAACATGACATGAGTCACAGTTCACTGCTATCCATGTTACATTCAGATAGTTTGGTATACCTCTAATTTTTGTTTTACCTTCATTTCAGTGCAATCCACTTAGAATGGTTGGTTAATGCAGTCAATTGGTATAGCTCTCAAAAACAAAGTTCCCTTCCCAAATAAATCTTTAATTGGGTATTAAAATGAAAACTTCAATTATGGGAGACACCTTCCTGCACTTCTATGAGTAACTCCTTTGCTCGGCTTGACCAGGGCATTAGTGGTAGCTGTTAACCTGAAAGGGAGGAGTTAAGGGGAATTTCCCACAAAGTAGGACTAATGTCTATGGAAGCACTTTCTGGCATGGAGAAATACTCTGAAAACTGACAATCACATGACTCTTTCCTCCCACTAGAGATGATATCAGACTAAATCCCCATATTGACCTGCCTCCTTCAAGCTCCAGAGGGATGTGAAATCTAATCCCTGATATGAATTTTGTCGATAGTTCTTCTCTTTATAATTGGATGAAACAAAACTCAGATCCAAACACCCCAATAATTGGGTATTTGAAATCTAGTTCTGAGCTTTTCAGTTTGTGTCCCTCTTTAATTGTTTTTACTGGAAGCCTCAAAATAACAATAGCCTATTTTCTTCATGGCCACCTTTCTCAAACAGGCACCAGCCCTACAGCTTAGTCAGATTGTCCTATTGCTTCCCACCACAAAAATATTGCCATCCTGTCTCAAACTCCTCATGCACCTGGTCTCCAAGAGGAATATAGTACGAAGGAACACAAATTATTAGGAACAGCTTTGACTAGTCTCTAATTTTTACTGACAGCATCCTAAAGTTCTAGATGCACTTAGCACCTCCAAAGGAGCGCTAAATGATTTAGCATTTTGGGGACAGATTGGTTCTATTAACTCATAGTGCCAAATTCACCAAAAATAACTCATTAACTGTGCCTTTTGATTCACTAGGGTGCTCTGCTCTTGGCTATATCCCAAAGAACACATTTGTGTACAAATGTTCCTATTACGGGGTGTGAGGCTTATTAATGGAATGCCATATGCAGCCGTGCATTTCATAGAACCATAGAATATCAGGGTTGGAAGGGACTTCAGGAGGGCATCTAGTCCAACACCCTGCTCAAAGCAGGACCAATCCCCAACTAAATCATCCCAGCCAGGGCTTTGTCAAGCCTGACCTTAAAAACCTCAAAGGAAGGAGATTCCACCATCTCCCTAGGTAATGCATTCCAGTGCTTTACCGCCCTCCTAATGAAAAAGTTTTTCCTAATATCCAACCTAAACCTCCCCCACTGTGATTTGAGACCATTACTCCTTGTTCTGTCATCTGCTACCACTGAGAACAGTCTAGATCCATCCTCTTTGGAACCCCCTGTCACGGAGTCCCCGGGTGATGCTCTGGAACTGCTCCCTATGAAGCCAGTCAGGACTCTGGGGAAGTCTCCTTTCTGTGAGCAGACAGTGTTCAGGACACACCGCTCACACAACTTCCACCTTCCTGGGTCTGACCTCGGAGCATTCAGCATCCTCTGTCCCTCTGTGCACTTCCCACAGCAAGTCCGCCCAGGCAGGCTCCTGGGGAAGCCAGAGGGTCCTGCACCCCAACTTCGCAGTCAGACGTGACTCTCAGCCAGCCAGTAAAACAGAAGGTTTATTAGACGACAGGAACATAGTCTAAAACAGAGCTTGTAGGTGCAGAGAACAGGACCCCTCAGCTGGGTCCATTTTGGGGGGCAGTGAGCCAGACAACCATGTCTGCACTTCACTCCATGTCCCCAGCCAGCCTCAAACTGAAACTCTCTCCTGCCCCTCCTCCTCTGGGCTTTGTCCCTTTCCCGGGCCAGGAGGTCACCGGATTCCTTTTTCTCCAACCCCTTTAGCTCTCACCTTGCGGGGGGAAGGGCCAGGCTATCAGTTTCCAGGAAACAGGGTGTTGGCCATTCTCTGTGTCCAGACCCCTGCACACACCTGCCCTCTAGGGCTCTGCAATGATCATACACCCTTATCCCACCACCTAGATACTTAAGAACTGCATAGGGGAAACTGAGGCACCCCCACAATATTCAGAGGAAACATTAAGAACAGTCCAGCTTCGTTACACCCCCGTTTCAGGTAGTTGAAAGCAGCTGTCAAATCCCCCCTCTTTCTTTTGTTCTCCCTGTCTCCCTAACAAAGCACTGTTTCCCTATCATACTTGACAAGTGACCAGCCTTTCAGGGGTTAAACCTATTCTAATGTGATAAAACCTGAGAGACCACAGCAATCAAACTATCTTTCAGTTTTCAGCTATTCACTTTCCTCTTTCCTGTGGCTACTACTTGAACCTAATGTTTCTTTTAAGGAGACAGGGGAGATAGCCTTCCAGGTTTTGATTCTTCAACTAGATCACTTCTACCGAAGCACAAAACTGCCCATTCTTTTTAGAGCCGTGAAGTGTGACCAGTTTATGCAACCAGGTTTTTATGTTTGCTTCTCTTATATTTCTACATTAAATCTTGTGTGAGTGAGAAAAAGAGCTTCTGACTAATATTTATATCCTGTGTGTTTGTATAAAAATGAACTTAGGTATATATTATTATATATACAACAAAAATAACCAGGAGAGAGAAAAATGACAGGCAGCACGCAGAAGATCAAATTTTTATTTCTTTTCCATTTTTGGCAAGAAAATCATGACTGTGCCCTCCCTTTTATAGTGCAGTCCCCAACACCAAAGGTACTTTCTGTTCACAAAGTGCAGAGGGAGCAATCCCAGAGTAAGATGTCCAGCTACAAATGATTCTTATGGTAATAGCACTGAGCAGCCAGGGATATGTATATGTAATCAAACTAGCCATTATCCCAGAGTTCAGAAGCACATAGTCTAAAACAGGTCTTCCAGCCATTGCATTCTATCTCCAGTCCTTCCAGAGAGGAAGTATGATCCAGCGGTTAGGGCCACAGGCCTGGGTCTCAGGAGGTGCAGGTTGCATTCCTTGCTATGCCAGTCTGCCTGGGTGACCTTGAGCAAGTCACTTAGTCCTTCTGTACCTCAGTTCCCCATCTGTAAAATGTGAATAAAACATCTCTGTCTCACAGGGTGTTGTGAGAATAAATACATTAAAGTTTGTGAGGTGCTCAGAAGCTATGGTAATAAGTGGATCTCATCGCATGATACCACTCATTTTGATTTTTAATCCTTTTGTGTATATGCTCTTCTGTGTTGTAAGAGACATTTGCCTCTCTGAAGTTGCCTTCTTTTGGATCTGGCCCACAAATTCGGAATGGTCCGTTCTTACAGCACTTTGCCAATAGCAGATGAGTCTTTCTGAATGGAGTCTTAAGAACTTCAGGTGTGTTGAATCAGAGGAGGAGCATGATACAACACTGAGTGGACTTGACCATAGTGGTACAGCACATGTATGCTGAAGTCCTGGACCGAGGTGGAATGAACACACAGTCAAAGGAAGCTTGATCACGTCTGGTCTCTGGACCAGGTGTGTATGTTATGCTGGAGATGATGCAGTTTACCTCTGTAAAGAGCTCTAGCCACTCCTCTTCGCACCATCCCTCCTATCCCATGGTATCTGCTAGCCATTGTTTTTTTTAATATGCACACATCATTTGGTAAGGAAGTCTCCTGAAGAATAGTCACTGCACTCCTTTTTTGTCCTCTAATCTCTACAGTAAAAAAGGAAGAGGGGAAAGCAATAGGTATCCTGTGGAGTACAAGTGTTACTCTCAAGATCAGCTGGCCTGGTAATCTGCAAAAGCAATATTGTACCCCCTGCCTGCACCAAAAAGGGAGCTGATTACTTCCGTTTAGGAATTTACAATCGTGATATTGTCTTGATAGTATTGATTAGCCTTTTCTCTGTATTGGTAAATCATCATTCTTCTCTTGTTCCATTGTTTTAGCACACCTTGAGGCAGTAGACTTCTTTTTCTGACGAGCCATTGATTCATAGAGTGTATATAGACTTCCCATTCATTAAGGGTTGGATTCCTTGTAGTATAAACTACAAATCAGGAGGTCAGATCAGAGGATGCAAACCTGAATTAGCATAGGGACTGATTAATACTTCCACTGTCAAGTGTTTTCCATTAAATTCTGTGAACAATATTTTTAAAAACGGGTGGCTACAGTTAGGATGCTCTGTCCATATTGAGACACTGGTCTGATTTTCAAAGGGGCTAAGCACCCTGCCATTCCCACTGAAGCCGAACTTTTTCAGTGTTGATTAAACCTTCCACTTCATTCTGTTGCCTTGTAAAATGTACATTGTGAAAAAGTGTGTATCAGTGCTGATGGAACTTTAGAGAGGGCCTGGGAAACACTTGGCTAGGGTCGAGACTGTGCTGAAGGATAGTGGCTGATTAAAGGACAGTTGCAAATGGTCCAACAGATAAGGCTGACAGAAGATCAGAGGACTGGAAACAATGATTGATTGAGAACTTTGGGGAGATGACTTGACTTATGGGGGAAAAAACATGCTGGTTTTGCAGATGTCCCATATTGCTACTACTCTGTGGATCCAAAACTTTGCATGATCTGGCATGGCAGATGGAAGGAGAGGGGCAAATGAGTAACTTTATAGAGGCCCCTTGTATTTGTTTGAACCAGCCCTAATTAGTGACCAAACAGAACATCAGAGGTGGCTCAGAGACATCTGATAAGGTGACTAAGGTCCCAATCCTGCAAACACACATGTGTTTGGCTTGATACCATCAAAATTGATAGAACTACTCATGATAGAAAAGTTAAGCACATGCATAAGTGTTTGCAGGATCAAGGCATAAGGCAGAAATAGAAAATTGTTAGTAGAGGACATCAGAATGTGTGAATACTTCCAGTGATAATCATGCAGGGTTTGAAAAGTATTCCTAAATAGGGATGATCAGGTAATCGGTTGTGAGTTAATTATCAGTTGAATTTTGTTAATTATTATTATTATTATGTATTCTGAATAATTCCAAAACCACTCCTGATCTCTCCAGATGGATTTGTTGTTCATAAATATTCACGGAATAGTTTATGCAAATAAATGCCAGCCTATGGATTGTTTGCAAACTGTTCACCTTGACAGTTCCCTGCTTGTGATCTCCTATGTCAAATTGTTTTGTTTCTGCTCTTTGACTGAAACTTTTTCTGCTGCCCTCCCCTATGCCATAAGTAACTTGGCTATTAATTGAATTTTCCGGTACGATAAGCTGAAGTTTTCCACCACATAAATGATTCATTCAGAAAAAGTGAAGTTATTGAGCAAAAGTTAAATTGGGCTTTAATTTGCCTCAGGTCTTTTTTGAGCCATTCCTTGGCTTGTTCCTCGCTGTGGAAATGTTTCTCCTATATGTGGAATTTCCCTTAAAACATTATTTAAAAGAGGAGCAAAGTGAGGAGTTTTTTAATGTAAGAGCTGGAGCCAAGACTGGCAAAAATCTTCATTTTCCTGAAGTGCCCTTCCCCATTATTCAGCTTCTGCCTGCTGAGGAGGCTGTACTCCCAGGAAAACGGTGGATAAGGTGAGTAGAGGAGCTCTGTCTGGATAATCTAAGACGGGGTGGCCAATCTTACTGACCCGCCGAGCTGCATACGGCAATATTGCTACAGAAGTTCGAGAACTGAGACACAACTGTCTGGGCTTGGGGCCTCAGCCCCGCTCCCGCTGAAGCCCGAAGCCTGGCAGGTGTACCCTGTGGGGCTGAAGCCTCGAGACCCTCTCCCCATTGGGCAGAAGCCCGTACCCTACCATCCTGCTGCAAGGCAGAGGTTTTAACATTATATTTATTACATTATATTTTACAAAATTAAAATAGTTAGCTAAATAATAATAGTGTATGTATAAATAATAAATAATATGTATATCACAAGTCTGAACAGTGCAGTAGTACTGAATAATTTATGTGCAGAAATTATCCAAACCAAATGAATTATTCCCAGTCTTTAATTCTGGAGACATTCAAAGCAGGTGCCACAAGGTGTTTATGATGTCCTTTTCTAATCAGTGTGTATTAATTCAATTTACATAGCACTCTGCCTTACCTAGCATGGGGCTGTATAAAAGTTAAACACAATTAAATAAGTGCAGGCGAATCAGCAATTCTGATGATGATGAGAATGAATAATCTCAGCCCCCAAAGTGAGATCTAGTGTAAAAGGGAGGATGGAATGGTCAGAGATTGAGATTCCAAGGACAGAAGGGACCATTGTGATCATCTAGTCTGATCTCCTGTAGAACTTCCCCAAGACCATCCCTAGATGAACTTACATGAATATCAATAATAACAAAAAGGTGACTTGAAATGCCACTGTACAATATGATTTGTTCAAGATACTGCATTGTAACCAGGGATCAGTCAGGGAACCTAATTGCACTCAGAGCACTGTAATCAGAGGCAGCATTAGGATAAATCATCTCGTTCCTTGCAATGCATATAACCTTTGCTTGCAATGCTTGTCTTGGGCCTCACCATATCCATCTGGCTACCTGTTTTGCCTTTCCCACCCTGTCATGAGGATTCCTGCCACCTGCTTGTCTCTCAACAGACTGCATTTAGTACCCCTGAAAGCAGTGCCTTCTGCCAGTCAGTGGAGGAAAGCATAGAGGCAGCTTGACAAATAAGCTAAGACTGACCCAGAGTTGGCACCCTCCAGAACTCACTTATATCTTTATGTTGGGCATCATCAGCTCTAACTGGGGCCCTGATTCCAGCTGTCATTTTAGGTCAGATGCACAATATTAGTGTACGTACAACTACCGTTAAAGGCCCCTCATTCATCATAGCCAGATGGAGGAAAGGGTACAAACAAACAAAGTAAATAGCTACAGTACTTAGTACCTACTGATTTCCTGGTGCCAATTGACTTTGCGATCGTTTGACATATATGTGGCAATGATAATGCTCAATATTAAAATTAAGTGAAGCTGTCATCCTACTTTGAGATGAGAGGAATGGCTCTGCAGGTCCTGTAACTATAGATAATGAGAGATGCCTTTATGCAAACAACTTATTATTGTGATGATTATTGATTAGGTGTTATTTGTTAAGCTCAGCACTGTATCAGACTCAAACTTTAAGGCTGTCTTTGCTCTGTTTATTTCTGTTGGTTGGTCTCACAGCAGAAATAGGTACTTGGAAGGATTAGAATGAGGAGAGGGTGGGGGCCTAGCACACTGCGATTGGAAGAGCATTTCATGCATACAGGGCAGCATGGAAGCAGGCATGCACACAGGAGTGGAAGCGTTAAGACAGCAATAGACAAAACTTCATGGTGAACAAACCCTCCACTCAAGCCAGCTGGAGTCCCACTGTATCAGATTTTAATACTAAAAAACCGGATAAATGCAATAACCCATTGATCCTTCAGAGAGGTGGAAAGCTAAGCTGTTGCTGGTTCCTTGTGTGGCCTCTGATGAAATGATCTCTATTTGCAGCAAGCAGCAGGAACTGTTCTTGTCTCTTCTCCATTAATCCTTTGTAGAGCATCTGTTTGTATCGAAGGATGCCCCCTTGATATTTGGCTGATGCTGTGAAGGTCGGATCTGCCCTGGCAAGCATATCCATTATAGTGGTCCTGTAACTCTCATAACCCTAGGCACACCAGTCCCCTCAATCTCTCCTTATTGCCACTGGGCATATGCTCTTACATTATTTCTCCACACACATCATCACCGCTCTCTGGCACAACTCCTAAACCATGCTGGGAGGCACCTCACTTCAATTTGTACAGAACAAGGACCTTCTCTGCAGAGCACCTGAAATTACAAGTAGAGAGAGATACGATAACATAACTCATTGCACTGCTGCAGCGGAATGGTTGCTTAAGAGGACACGTGGAAATGGGATGGAGCTGTATGATCTTTGGCTGATACAACTATAATGTACTGGCTCGATTCTTAGACAGTGTATTGTTTGCCTATGGCTGGAATTGAGTGGAGATATCCCTTCTAGCTATTTAATACTGTAAGCAGAGTCAGGATGAGCTCTACCCTGACATCTGGTGGTGAGTCATGGTGGGTTGTGGAAAAGAACTTCAGGGGCTGATCTCATTTGGATAGGCACACCCACCCTGCCTAGATGGTCACTTTGGCTGCTGTAGGAGTCCCAGTTTCTCTGTTATTGGGGCAGGAATAAACTGTTATTATCCTGATTATGTGAATCAAGGACAGTGGAACTGTACTTGGCCTTTTGTTATGATGGAGGGACTCACTATCAACTAAGGAGCACTCACTAGGCAAGGGTCATGGGTTCCAAAACGCAGTGAATGGAGGGAGGCTGGGAATAGGTATTAATACCTGGTGGTATGGGCCCCACGTTGAGGGCCTTACGTGCTAATTGCACTTCCTCCTCTCTCCACTGTGGAATATCAGAGCTAATTTTGATTCCATTAGGAATCTAGTTACAGGCTGCTGAGCTGGATTCACTTTAGGCCAATGGTGCACCAGCACTGAGGCTCTCCTACTACAAGCTGAAATCACAAAAGAGCTAAACTTACTAAGAGCTGAAATCACTGAGTGTTGTGTTAAGTAATGGGGGAGCCTGAAGATATATTTGTGGCACTTTGAGAGTAACAAATTTATTTGAGCATAAGCTTTTGTGAGCTACAACTCACTTCATCGGATGCATTCAGTGGCACGAAAGCTTATGCTCAAATAAATTTGTTAGTCTTTAAGATGCCACAAGTACTCCTTTTCTTTTTGCGAATACAGACTAACACGGCTGCTACTCTGAAACCTGAAGATATATTGCGGAGCAAATTTGCGGGATGGCTGGCAGAGCAGAGCGGCTCTTGGAGCAGAGCAGTTCGCGGGATGGCCAGAGCGGCTCATGGGACGGCTGACAGAGCAGAATGGCTGGTAGAGTGGAGCAGTTTGTGGGATGCCTGGAGCAGCTCATGGGAGCGGCTGGCAGAGCGGAGAGAGTCATGGGACGGCTGGTGGAGCGGAGTGGAGCCCCATGGAGAGGTAGGGCAATTGGCTTTGGACCACGTAAGGTGCCCCTTAACCCCGCCCCATCTCCACCCAGGTTGGGAGGTAAAACTCTGCAGATAAACTTTTGAACTCTGGGGCTGCACTGACCAGGGACAGAGACGTTTGGGTTGTTGGACTTTTGGGACTTTGGGTGATTTTGGGTTGCTGGACTCAAGAACCAAAGGGAAAAGACACAGCTGAATTTGCTTGGGGTGGGTTTTTGCTCATGGGTTGTGTTATGAATCCTGTTGGTGGTGTTTCCCCAGCATAATGCCACATTGTTTCTCTCTGTTATTAAAAGGCTTTGCTACACTCAGACTCTGTGCTTGCGAGAGGGGAAGTATTGCCTCTTGGAGGCGCCCAGCGGGGGTGGTATATATTTGTCCCAGGTCTCTGGGTGGGGGCTCGAGCCGGTTTGCATTGTGTTATTGGAATGGATCCCCTAGAGACTGAACCCGGCCCTTGTTGCTGCCAACTCTGACGGGCAGAAGGGTTACATTTACTATACCTACTATCACATCCTGTCGATAGAGAATAGTTTAAAACAAGAAAAAATAAGAACATTCGAAAAGAGAATAATTAAATGTTTCTTCTACAGTTCATGAGGATCAGCTCCTGACCTCTCTGCTTTCTCACTAGCAGAGTTAGACCATTATCATGGTATCTTTTCTGTTTTTCTAAGAAAGCCATTTCAGTGTCTTCAGTATTGCTGCAGTCAGGTAGTGATTAGAATATATTGTCAAATCTTTTAGGTTTTTTTGTTGTTGTCACATAGCTCACCTGCCAACTTGTTCTTGTTAATTCAGCTCTTCTCATCTGCCTCTGTTTCTACACTTAGTTGTGGGGAGATGAGGTGACTGAGACTGAATAGGAGATAGCAGCGGTAGCTGAAGCGAGATGAAAATGAATGATATTTTCAAATCCTAAGCAAGGCCGCAGAGGCTAATAATTACATTAAAAAGGCCCTCTGCAGGTAGGTGCAAATAGGCTAGTCTAAACAAGTGCCACTGTTTTAATGTGGGCTGTTCAAGACGATGTCATTACCTGACTAGACTGTCACCTTTCACCTCCAGCCATTGTGCTCTGTTAGATCTCACTAACAGGGAGAGCGAGGAACTTGTTTTCAGGGGATTTGTTGTCTCACGCTCAGAGGCAGCTGAGAGACTTGCCAAATGACAGGAAGACGCTTACATTCACAAGGTGTGATTGCCTAAGTGTTTGACTGTGTCTAATTAGTTTGCCTGTGCTGGTTGGTAGCTCCGCAGTCAGAAGCAGATTGACTCTGCAGGCTTTAAGCAAAGAGGTTTGATTGGTGTTATTATCATTTGTTTATTTAACCCTCTTACTCACCATGAAACATTCCCTAAAATATGGCGTTTTTCTCTGTCTTTAACAAGGCATTTTATGGCGCACATTATGATGAATAATATATCCCCCACTGCATCAACTTCTTCCATCAAGCTTGACCAGCTTTTAGTTGCATTTACTTTTTTAAAAGTACCTTTTCTCCTCCGAGATCGGAACTGACTAACTTTTTTACCCTTAAAAGTGTGAGGATTACTTGGTTAATGAGAGGCCAGTCATGTCTGGGAATTTTTTATCATCAGAAATGTAAAGAGAGATTCTATTTGTATGTGTGTTTGTGTAGATAGACTGACATTTTTGACCAGCTATCCTTGGGACTAGGAACCAGGACCACCTGAGTGATACTCTTTTCTCTGGCACTGAACTAGCGAGGGAAACCTCATCTTTCCCGTAAGTAGAAAAGAAGAACAAAAATAAAAATGTGGTAAAATCTCTCTAAAAATAGTAGGAAGCATGAATATAAAATCAGGGAAGTTGTATGGGTGTGACTGAGGGCAGAAGTGGACCTTTTCTATTTGAGCTTCTGCTCCGCTTGTAGGAATTACTTCTGTGCAATTCCTACTATGCAGTTGTTAGGGAATCTCTGAGGTTCCCAGTCCTACCATTCAAGGCCTTATGGAGCATCAGTCCCAAGGCTTAGCAAGGAGACACTTACAATAGGAGAGGGAAGGTTTTCCTTTTTTTGCTGCCCTATAAGTGTGTGTAAAGGCAACTTCCTAGCTCCACCCAGAAAGCCCTTGAGATTAGCAGGAGTCAGGTGCCACAGGGATTCCTCCCCAAGAAGTCTATTTTTGAAGTCATTGGGGTTGCACAGGGTAAGTGTTGGCTCACAGTCTACTAAATAGAAGAGAGTCCAATTCTACCCCTTTGAGCTGTGCAGAACTGGAAGAAATTGATGGAGGTCTCCAAGTACTAAGGGCAGCTTAAATTCCTGGCTATTTTGCTCTTTCTTTTCTGAAGGGTCCTTATGGACCTGCAGACAAACTTTCTGCCTCTCTGCTTGTGGGTTTTCAGGCTGCACATGGTTAGTGTTTATACACACACACACACACACACACAATATGAATGAACACTATTTGTTTTATATGAGGGGAGGTGTGCGTGTATATAGACTCATGCTTTTCTATACATGAGCCTCTCCTTGTGTACCATGTGCCTTATTCCAGCTGTCCAATCCAGAATTGGCTTCCTTGACATTTTTTAATCAATGTATAAAAGACTATCTTTACAGTGTCAAGCATTACAGGAGCAAACGTATAATAGAAACTACAGGTAATTTACCAGTGTTATCTGTCTAGCTTACCTTTCTTCCTTCCTTTAAAATCTCAATGCAAATATACCCCAACTGTACAACACAGCTGATAAACCCTATAAACAATTTCCATTGTGCTATGTATACCCTCTGTTCTGATTCAGATATATAACATGAAAAGTACAGAATAAGAATAGTGTCCCAGCCAGATGTACAGGCTGTATTTATGGATCAGTACAATCAAATAATTAGCTTATAGTGCCCTTGTCCTTCAGGGAGCGTCAGATGGAGAAGGATGAAGCACTTGGGGATAGCGTGTGGATTTGTGATTCAGTTAAAAGACGCATAACAGCACGTGTAGCCATCCACTCGCTGTTGGCTGATGATTGCGGAAGGCTCAAATACGCAGCATATTCTGTCCCAGGTCAGTTGGCACTTGTTTATCTACAAATTAGAGATAAATAGTTCTTAGTTTTTTACATACTATCTCAAACCTCCATTTTAGATTCAAAATAGTTTGGATGAGCATCCTTGCCCTCAGCCAGTCTACCTTTGGTGAAATCTGTCTCAAATTGTCTGCTGATCTGGCCACGCTTTCTAAATCCTGAGAGTTTCTGGACTGCTCCGGTGCTGGAAGGAAGCTGGCACATATTGTAAAACACTTCTGCCTGGAGCTCTGAAGCAAGCAAGACTTGGAAAAAGCAGCCATCCCGGGGTGGTGCCCACTATTTTACTCCAACACATGACTTTCACCAAGGCTGCTATCAGCATTGCTCCGTGGATTGGAGTGGAGTGGCTTTCATCTACAGCTTCCTGTGGACTAGCGGTCTTGAAGATGCCCCTTTACTCTCATATGGCAGCATAGCATGGTGCTGCCACACCACTGGGCCAGACGTGATTAAACTTGTATAATTGTGGTACAACATAGTTCATTCTGAGCCATGAAGGATTTCTCATTAGCGTGCAGGCTCAGATCTCTAAGCAATCGCATGTAATATCGTCACAGGAAGAAATATAACCTGTCAAAGTACCCGATTAAAAATAAAACAAACTGATATTTTCTAGAGCTTTTGCTAATTGTCACTTCTCTACAACATTACACAACTCCCATGTGCAAGTGGACTTACTGGCAAGTTTCTGTGTACGTAACAGAGCTTTGGCTCTGCAAAACCCCCTTATCTTAGCTACACTAATTTGCCATGTCAAATTAGTGTGGTGAAACAAATTCTAATTACACTGAAAGATCACTTAGAGTATTAGCGATGCTGCTGTGGTCTGGTCTTGTGCTGTCTTATTTGCATAATAGTCCTGGGTGCCTAGGTAGATGACAAAATTAAATGTCTTCTACCATGTTGACTAATTTTGCAGGGAAAGGTGCTGACTCAGCCTTGACAGATGCTCCTGGAGGCAGGAACCTGGAAGCAGGAAATGTGAGCTATGTTGATTAACCTAAGGGAAGATGTAATTTTTTCCCATTGAATTTACAGCTGATTTCTGTTCAGTCCATTGGGAATGTGAAAATCATTGCTGTGCTTTAAATATATTGTACATACTCCAGTAATGATATAAAAAAAGAAAAATATTATTGTTAGCTGTAATATGATACTTTAGTTTACATTGGTGTTTCTTCTGGCTCAAAAAAAATAATAATAATCAGAAGGTTGGAATAAAAATTTCCCTAAATGTATCCCGAGAGACAGCACCTGAGCAAAACTCACTATGATAAGAGTCGTCAAATCCAAGAATGGTTTGCTAAGGCGTCTAGCTTTGTGCATTGCATTTTCCACTCGCTGGATGACTTGGTGCTTATAAATTAAAAGGTCATTGCTGTGTGATTTTTTTCCTGGCCAAAAGTATTGATTTGTAAGTATGCTTGACTGCAGAATTAAACTGAATCTAACTGCTGTAAATGTGAATTCATTCACTGAAGAAGAAAAAGAAAAACTGCAGTAGTGTAATGTTTTTGCTGAGAGTGTAAACATGAACATCATGAAACTCAGAGTTATGTTTCCCACTGGAATGGTAACTGGGGTCTATTGGGAATATATCAAAGCACATGTAAATAGGGTTTGCTTCACACTTCAAAGCCATAGGACTGAGGAACAGAATTCTGTAAAGAAGGGGAAGAGACATCCTTACAATTTTTGGGTAGGCCTGCTAAACTAATTTTTCCACCCTTCTTCACATGTAGATGACGTCTGTCCACCATTATCCCACCACTATGTTCAAGGCTAGCCTGAAGATTTTAGTAGGATGATTTTTTTCCCAGTACACCCAAATTTAGCTGACATTTTTTGTAAAAGCGAGGGGGAAATGAGGGTTCTATAAGGTCCCTCCAGCCTCTTGCTACAAAAGAAGTGGGGTGAAATCCTGGCCCCATTGAGGTCCATATCTAAACTCCCATTAATTTAGATGGGACAGGATTTCTTGAAGTATAGCAGCTTGTGCTGGAGTCTGTGCATATATGATAACTTTTAAAAGTCCTGCAAGGAGAACTGTCCAGTTAAGATGCGGGATTTGGAAATGGCCAGACCACCAGCCACAGCACATTTAAATAACGCATTGCATTGGGTCTGTACACTCAGATATGTACACTCAACTGCACATCTAAACATTTGGTTTATACATTGGTATAGATCATTCATGTGCAGGGTCAAATGTTTTATACTGGTATTTGCAAAGACAATGTGTGTGTGTGTGTGTGTGTGTGTTCTAAGCTAGCAAGATACATAGTCACAGGGAAGATAACATATTCCAGCAGTTGTTCTTCAAAACAGGACATTCAGAATTATCTTAATGTCATGGGGGACATTGGATATCACTGGATAATTGAGTTTTCAGATAATCAAGGGATGTTTACAGTATGATTATGTAATAGATGTAGAAGTTATTACCCTCTTTTGGATCACAGAGAGTTTTGATTATCTGGAGATACAGAAAATAGAGTTTGTACTACATTTTCCTTCTACTTATTCACAGATTTTTGCCTGAAAAGTACATTTGAAGAGTTCCACACGCTAATTTTGCTACAGATCCATTATGTATGAATTAGAATAGTCTGTTTTCCTCTTGATGCATGGGGGATTTTACATGTGTAAACCCCATTAGTGTTAATGGCAGATATACATATAAATGCCCCACTCACTGAGAGGAAAATAGTTGAGTGCACCTAATTAAACAAAATTAAATGACTTGCGTATATAATATTTACTGTACACTGGGGTTTAGTGCCCTGGTTAAAAGCAGAGATCAGTGAGGAAACTCCAAGTTTGCAAATGTAGATGGTTTATTGCAGAGAAAAAAATTAAAAGATTTCGACAGAGTTGATTTCCCTTTACATCAAGGATGATATAACTTGCGTGGTCTCAATTTCTCCTTTGTCCTTTCTGTCTGGTAGCTTTGTGCAGCAAGGCAGACAGTTCTGATTGAGCATCTCATTTCTCTGAAGGGAAGGCTCCATAATACTGTGGAAGGAACCTTATGGGACTTGAATAACTGTGAAGGAGCTGTCTGCTTAAAATACACAAATAGCCAGATCCAAAGTCCACTGAAGCTAATAGGAGCCTCTTCAGTGACTTGACCTGACTCTGTCTCAGAGTTTAGTGGAGAATGCTGTTCTTATTACACTCTGGATCATCCTATAGAATTCTATATCAGGGATAAAATGTACATTAAATTCTAAAGACCAGTTCACAAACGTATAGAAAAGAGATATTTTTCTACCAAATTCCATAAGATTTTCCCATAAGGATTAAAGTATAGCCCTTTCTTGCAGCTATTCTTTCCTTTTTTCTTATTGATGCTTTTGTTACCCTCACATTTCACTTTTCCTCCCACTTTGGCCAGATCCTCAGCCGGTCTAAGGCAACATGGCTGCATTGAAGACAATGGAGCTACGCAGATTTTAGACCAGCTGAAGATCTGGCCTTTTTATCCCCTAAACAAGGCAGAAGAGGAAAATAAATCTTGGGAATTAGAATAATATTTAAGTTTCCTTTGGTCTACCCATGTACAGTTTGCTACTAAGGTGTGAAAGTAAGTGGATGCGGGCTCGTTGGTCAATAACCAGAGAGTGGACAGAAAGAGAAAATAACATACTACTTGGGTGAGCTAAGTACTTTAAAATATGATGTGCTTATTTTGTAGGTACCAGAGGTTGACTTGAACTAGAACACCAGAGTCAGACCCCCTTGAACTTTAGGAGAAGTTTGGACCAGTATCCAAATGTCTCAGCTCACCTTCCTGTATTAGACTGACAATATAACAGTTATACTGTAATTGGTACCTGCTGTCACATAATGTAAAGTGAAGGAGTACTTGTGGCACCTTAGAGACTAACCAATTTATTAGAGCATAAGCTTTCGTGAGCTACCGCTCACTTCATCAGATGCTCTGATGAAGTGAGCTGTAGCTCACGAAAGCTTATGCTCTAATAAATTGGTTAGTCTCTAAGGTGCCACAAGTACTCCTTTTCTTTTTGCGAATACAGACTAACACGGCTGTTACTCTGAAACCTGTCATAATGTAAAGTGTTACCTACATTTAAAACTTGAATATAGTATTTCAGTTCCATATTCACAGGTAATAAGAGCTCATCTTCATGGTGGGGAAAATGAGTTTCAGAATGACCGCTCTCAACTTGTATTTTTCAGTCAGTTCAGCTCTCACGCCTTTCTCAATATGGGCCAGATCCTGAAAATATCCTGGATCGTATTCAGGCAGAATTCCCACTGAAGTCATGAACAGCAGATTATAGTGATGCCTGTTGAAAAGGTCTGGCCATTACATACAAGTGTTTTTCTTTAAATTTAGCATTTTCAGACCTTACACATTTTTTATACAATCCTTATTAAAATATTAGAGTATTCTTCAGTAATGGTAGTGACGCTGTTGTTAACGGTGGTGTGTCTGCTCTTCACGTAGAATATTTCATTTAAAAAAATAACATTTGTAGCACCTTCTAAGCAAGGATCACAAAGCGCTCCACAAACACCTCACAATCCTCATACTGAGACAGGTATCCTCATTTTGGGAAACTGAGGCACACATAGGCGTGGTAACTTGCCAAAGGTGACCTTGTGAATTAGTTGCATTCTCAGGATTAGAACCTAAGTCTCATGACTCTCGCCGCCCTGCCATGATCATGATTAGAGCTGGTTGAAAAATTTCAAATTCAAAATGTTTGACAAAAAAGGGGACACATTTTTAGTAAAAATGTTTGCAGAAATGTTCATGGTTTTCATCTGTCTCTACTCATGACCACTAGATCATGCTGCTTCCAAGTAATACAGGAAGTCACCGGGACTTGCTTTTGCAAAGTCTTGATTTGAGATTAATTGTGCTCCTAATTCAGATCTCTGGTGATCTGGCAATTGAGTTGACTATTGACTCAAGAGCTTGCTTTCTTTTCGGTATCTATGCCAATCATTGCACACATTTCTGAGCTCTTTTAAAACCAGATTTGCTCACAATCCTTCTCTTCTCTTCTCTTCTCTTCTCTTCTCTTCTCTTCTCTTCTCTTCTCTTCTCTTCTCTTCTCTGGCAATATGCTTGGAGAAGATTTGTTTAAAGTCATACCGTGTGCCCACCACAGCAGTGGGAAATCTCACTACAGTACATGTGTTGCACTTATTAAAGGGAACCACATTTATTGACTTGTGTTTTATTTTTTCCCGAGAAACCAGCCTTGTAAGATGTTGGATTGTAATCTGATAGCTGTAGACAGAGAGGGAAGAGGGGACACATGGTTACATTCATACTCATACTAGAGATACAGTAAAGTATTAGCATTAAATGTCCTCTTCATAAATAAATTATATTGTTTTGAAAAGCACCGCCCTATATGAAAAGACTGCCATTGGGGGAGAGCAGAGGCTGAAGTCCCATTCTTTCCTCTGCCTGCCCCCATGTCCCTGAGAGTTATCATCCTGGACAGTTGGCAGGTAGCTGACCTGTGTCCCATCAAAATTAGCCCATCAGTCATGGTAAGTATCTAACAGTCTTACCGTCTTCTTCATTGCATGGATGAATGATTAATGAATGCATAGGTTTTATACAGAGTAATTCAAAGCTGCAGTGTAATCACTTTGATAAGATTAAGATGCTGTTTGACATTTTAATAAGAATAAAACAGGCATTTGCTTGGTAGGACACGATCTGCAAACACTGTGGTTGCAGATAAACCAATACACAGTATGAGTTATCTAATTGCTTTATAAAATGCTAATGTGGCGTATTTGTACTTTAAATACCAGATATTGTATGTTTGTGAGCAATATAGAGCATTTATCTGTTGATGTGTTATGCTATTCCAGAGACTGAAAGAAGTCAAGAGAAGATAATCATCTACATATACACCCAAGGTGTGTGGGAAAACTCCACAGTCTAAGCCACAGAAGCCTCGGACTGCAGGTGATATATAAGTTATTACAACATTCATAACCACAAGAATAATATGTAAGTGTTTGGAGTTGGGGAGTATACGTTGGTGGCTTTAGTCACCAGCTGGGGATAGAGAGTCCGCCATGCCCAGGTTAGGTTTTGGTCCCTTTCTTCAGGGCATTGTTTATTGCCTTCACAAAGGAAGGTGTGTGCAAAAAGTAACACAAACAGTCTGGTTAGGGGTTCTGACTGGGGTCCTCTGGTTTCTGATAGCTACCAGGTAGGGCCCTTTCTGACCCTAGGCAGCTCCACAGGGATGGTCGTTTTGCCTGCAGCCTCCTGTTCTGGTTACCAGAGAATATCCTCTCTCTTAGTTTCCCCCGCCCTTCACAGAGATGAGTTCTTCTTTATATTGTCCAGCTGAGAGCATGGGCCAACATAAGATGCTGGTCAGCTGATTCCTAGCACCTGTCTGCTGGGCTTCTCTCTGAGGCAGGGTCAGCTGCTCCATTACCCTAGTTCCCCACTGGGCTATTAAAGGGGCAGATCACCCTGCTACAGGGAGAGCTTGCTCAATGTAGATTATAATGCACATCCACTTACCTGTGCACATGAAAGAGGAAACCATTAGGAGTGATACAAATTGCTAATACATATAATTTATGCAAAAAATACAAGTGAGTACTAAGTTACACTGAATTAGAAATATAAAACTTTGACAAACAGATCCCTGAATTTAAATTACTTTGCAATCAGTAACATATACTAGTTTACAAAAATATTTATTGTATCTCTCTCTCTCTGGCGCATATATATCTTTGGGTTCTATTTCACTTCTTTGTATTGTGTTATGGTATTTTTGTCTGCTGAATCATGCCTTCTTATAAAATCATATGATATAGTATGGTTATATTGTGAAGTATGAACAAAAATGCCAAACGAAACTGCAAGTCACACTGCAGACATCCATGAAATTTCCTCTTGCTTTAAGTATGATACACATGCTTTGGACTGAATTTTTTTGGATAATTGTCCTTGTTTATTTTTGCAAAGCACATAAAAAACTCTGGAGACAAGAGAACATGAGGCCAAAAAATGGTATCACTTTATAATAGGTAACATTATTACCAAGTATGGTAAACCATAGTAATTTCATATGTTTGACACAAAAAAAATGAAACTATATTTCTTATTTGGTTAACAAAAAGAAAGGTATACATGTACCATAACTTTTGAATGATGAAATTAAAGGTATTCTCCTATAATTTATTATTGTATGTACATAATAAATCACATGAAAACAAAATTGTAGTTAAAATATGATTGGAAAATGTTTTAATTAATTGTTTCTGTGACTATTAGAATCTGTTATTCTGAAATGTAGTGAGCCAAGTTCTGCAATGCATTATTTCCCATGCACTCCTTCACTCCAATACAATGGTGTTGTATGGGTTATGAATCAGGAAAGAGTTTGGCCTACCCCAGAATAATCAATAGCCTCGTGGTTAGGGCGGTCACCTGGAATGGGGCAGTCCTAGATTCAAGTCCCTGCTCTACCTGATTCAGATCAGGGACTTAATCCTGGGTCTTCCACATCCCAGGTGATTGCCCTAATCACTTGCAGGTCTGGGGTGAATCTCTCTCTCTCTGATTTTGATCACAAATTCCATCCTGGACCTCAGATACCTTCCTGATGAAAATTTTGCCAAAACTGATATGGTTTCAACTAATTGTTTTTTTCTGTCAAAAATTCCCAGCCATCTCTAATGCTGATGGCATGAGGCTCACGCTTTCAATGTTACTGATAGCTGTCAGGATGGAAAATAACTTCAGGGATAGCAAGAAGACTGGAAAGACCTGGTTTTCTGTTGTCAGCTGTTTATTTTCACAAGAAAGCCATGTATTTTGATCAATTCAAATGTACGAGCTGCAAAAATATAAAACCTCCACTGTAGTCAGTACAGTGCTGAAGAAAACGAGAGTCCATGAAAGCCCCGGGAGTAGCAGACAAGAATGATAGATTCTGTGTCCCCACATCCATTAATGCCCATGTGTTAAAGGGCATTAAAGGCAAAAAAACCCCAACCCTGCACATTTACGAATGCTAAAATCAAATATTGTTTTCAAAAGCCATTGGGAAGTTTGATATATTTGCATAGGCTATTTCAACACCCCTGTATGATGCTTGTGTGTGTTGGGAATAGAAAAGAGAGTGACGATGGGGAATAATTTGATCCAAATAGGGACCCAGCTGTATTTCTAATGGGATTTAGTCCTCCCAATAACAAAATTCTTTCAACCTGCCTTAAAGGAGCTGTGAACCTGTCGTTAAGTCATGTGCATATAAATATAGCAGCTGCTAGTGCTGATGAGATTGAAGAGTTCTGCAGTCAACTGCAGGGGCTCATGAACACATGCCAAATCATGATGTGATTCTGGTCCTGTGAGATTTTCATGCAAAAGTGGCAGCGGAGGTCATGGATCAAATGTAAGGGTCTGACATGAATTAAGAAAGATTAATGAGTCTGGACAGAAATTAATTGAGTTCTTATCCGATAAGCAGCCGGTTCTCGCTAACACTTAATTTCAACATGATAAGAGAAGAAAATATACTGGGATCTCCATTATCATTATTTAGATGAGAATACTAGTAATGTCTAGTAAAAAATCTTTTCAAGTGCTTATACCATCTCAAACCCTGGTTATTTTTCCAAGCTCAATATTAACTAAAAAGGTGTTGCACAATTATATCAGCTACTCACATTCAGTGCACATCAGAAAGAAAAACTTTGTATACTGGAAATGCACTGGTTTCTTACACAATTGGAGTGTGAGATAGATGAAACAGTTTGTGGACTATGGGAAGAGACAAATTATGTGGCCAAGAAAAGCGTATTATAATCTGTTATCAATAAAGTTTTTAATTTTTTTCATATTAATTAAACTTTATTAAAATTCTCTTGAAAGGAGCAATATTCCTTTATACTCCTGTGAGATTGCTGAGCCACGGTCTCAAAGTTAGCTGTCAATGAATCATCAAAACTTTACTGATACTAGATCATTTATGAAGTGATCTGTGAACCTGCATGTCTGGAGTCAAGAGATGGCACAATTTAGACACCACCAATGTGGATTAGTGAAAGACTTAGGCTAGAGAAAAGAGACATGAGATAAAGATTTTCTCTAAAAGTCTTTTTATTTAAAATAACATATCAATCTTTTAAGTTAGTGTTTCTTAATTGTTTATGATTTTTGTGAAAATTTGAGCATTTTTGCTATTTTTTCATTGGCCTGAATGGTCTGAATTTTGAGGGGGGGGGGCGGCGCTGAAATAATGTACATACATTGTGATGCGGTAACACCTGTGCATGAAACTGATTGACTTTTTCCATGCAATGCTCATTTTCTTTTGCTTTATCCATCTTTATTTTTATTTGAAAAGCACCCTTAGGAAATTACATGCAAAACCTGCATAAAAGAGAACATAAATGTTGTATGGTGAAGCAGTCAAAAATCAGGATAAGATAGAAATAGCAGGTATGTAATTAAACATTATATCAGATTGATGGGTGCATGTGCAACCTTAACTCAGGGATTTTCTGCCTTTTCAGTGCTTAACCAAACAACCCTAACTTCCTACTAATACAGTTTATGGAATTAGTTGATAATGTGAAATGAGGGATACATTCTGCTCTGTTCCAGTGTGTAAATCCAGAGGAATTTCAGTACAACTAGTGAATTACTTTTGGTT
This sequence comes from Lepidochelys olivacea, assembly GCF_965140295.1. Taxonomy (NCBI): domain Eukaryota; kingdom Metazoa; phylum Chordata; order Testudines; family Cheloniidae; genus Lepidochelys; species Lepidochelys olivacea. Next base: position 76,387,146 of record NC_140418.1, on the reverse strand, counting down.
TACAGAGTGTAACTGAGAGCAGAATTTGGCTCAAAGACATTTTGTATTTTTGGAAAAATACAAATGAGAAACGGGAGGGACCTTTTGCTTAGAAGCAGGAGTTTTGTTGTAGGTGTTTTGTTTGTTTTCAGTCTTTTTGCACAAGCATAGTAAGTTGTTCACAGATATTTTCACATTGAATTAATGTAAATATAATCTTTGGACCCATTCCAGGACTGAAATGATAACTTATGATGGGTCTTTAACCTCCTGGTTTCTAAATGTAACTAAAATAAAGATATACCTCTTGAATGAAGTAAAGGCAATTAAAAATCCTTTACAAATTTCAAAAATATGCATGCAAAAATGAATGTTCAGCGTTGTGCCTACTTGACACAGTTGCACATGCAAATAAGTAGTACTATTTACTTGCAGATACAATTATTTGTGCATATAATTGCAGTAATTGTTTGTGCATATTTGGCACATAACTTCTTGTAGTTTTGGAAATTGATCTCCTATATTGTTTCCAAAATGAAGGCTCTGTTATATAACTTAAGAACCACAGTTCTGCACTTCATGTGTATGTGAGTGGTGGTGGTAGTGAGAGGGAGGTGAGGTAACAAATAAGTGTGCTATCAAGCAATGGAACGTGGAGATGGAGATAATGAAGATACTGCAGTCCATGCCTTCTCTCTAACCCTTCCAATGACCAGCCTCATGTACTCACTAAACAAGGATTAGAAAATAGGCCCTGCAAAACCCCCACATGAGAGCAGGCATGAGGAGCACTTGCATAATGCAACCCTCTGTGAGCACTCAGCAGGGAAGGAACAAAGCCAGTCCCGTTCTCCCTTGCAGTGGTTCACAGTCAACAGCGCACCCCGGACAAGTGTGTCAAAGGTGTTGATCACAAAGCACTTTACAAATATGAATATTATCATCCCCATTTTACACACTTACCAAAGAAAGTGAGTGCACCCTCTTTTTTTCTCTTAAGGATCTGAAGGATGCTCTTCATTTCCAAAAGAGGAAATCCATACTCGTTGACTAAAGTCACATACATGGTAGCTTTAGCATCTATTAGCTGAAAGGAAAATACATCCATTTACCTGGCAGAGCAGGTTTTCGGGTTTTAGGACACTGTAATATTCAGTGGCAATATAATATTCAATGACAATAACTGTGTGATGCTTCTGTAATCTAATTATAAGTAAATACTGGGTTGGAAGATGCTTCCAAATCTTTCAAGTGATTGAAATATATATTGCTGGCAAAATAATTTTAAAACTTTTTAGTGAATTAGAACTCCATTCCATTCTACCCTCTCTTCGCCTGAGTAAGAAATGAAACTTCTACTGGTTTCTTCCCTGTGAAAGAAAATAAGATGGGCCAATGTCAAGTCTGGATTCCAGTAAGCAGGGTCAGGCTTCTGAAGCCTTAGTAATAATAATAATGAAAATATTGTGTGTACTGAGGAGGTACCATTCCTATCAAAGCCTGGCACAATGCATAAATAACTTCTATCGGCCAGCCCAGAAATTCTGGAAGAAGATAGGAAATGACAGGAAAAACTAGAGAAGATAACAGAAATAGAGTAACTGAAACATTCACCGTCCAGTGAAACATTGTGGACAGAATTATCCGTTTAGATTTTTGTCTTTCCAAAATATTCTCATTCCAATCTTCTATCTGCAGTAAGTTTCACGGACCTAGAAAGAGGATACATGGGGTCAGATCCTCAGCTGATATGAATAGGCATAGCTCCTTTGAAATGAGTGGAGTATGGCCAGTTTACACTTGCTGAGGATCTGGTCCATTTAAATTCTCATTTAAACACAAGCAAATCATTATAATAAATGTAAAAGCAATTTTGTTGCCTGCAATAAACCTATGTTTTTATAATCCAAGTAGCATGGAGCATGGAAATATTTTATCAATCTACCTTCTATCAGGATGACATCAAATAGGTTAGATACAGTAAGTAACTTCTTTGTTTTGTAACATCACCCACTTTTGAGGTTCGTCACACTTGCAGAAATGTTTTGAATTCTTATTCGTAGCTGTGTGTAAAACCCTAGCATTTCCACTGCTGCTTGTTAGTGCGCATTTTGGACAATGTTAACATCATTTCAAATATTCAGGACAAGTGAGGAACTTGCTTTAAGTCCTTAGGAGAAGCTAAAAAGACTATTAACAAGCCAACTCCATAAAAAACATCTGTTCCAGTCATGCTGCTGATTTTTTATTAGTCCTTCAAATCCGTAGCAAAGATCTCTAGAGCAAGAAAAATGCTCTAGTGTGGAGTGCAATTTCCAATTTCTTAGCTAACCAGATTTTGTTGATTCATACATATGCATGATTCAGTGCTGTTCCTGAATACAAAAAAACCCCACAAAAACCCTTTTGTGCTGTACTTTGTTTATTTTCCTTGAAATGCCCTTGAAATTTCATTTGCTCAGTGAAACCAAACAAATAATTGCATACTAAAAGGAAAATGAAGACTAGCAAGCTAAATAATTTGTAACATCAAATATTTCTCTGCTGTGGTTAACATTTTCAGTGAGGAGAAAGTCAGCAATAAACAGCCCAATGTATCTTAAATGCAAAAACTAATATCAATGTCAAATGCATGAAGTGAAAATACCTTAGGAAATGCTTTCAGACTTCTGCTATTTTGCTGTTAAATGGAATATGCTATATAACTATAACAGTAGTCATACTTGTTATATTTTCCCTGTTCTCTAAAGAATACCAATGTAACCATAATGCAGCTTACATCTTTTACTAGTCAGTCACGTTTTTATGTGGGTCTTTATGGATGCTTTTAAAAGGTTACACTGTGAAAGCAAATTTATCAATATTTATACATCAAATGTAATATACCACCCAAATTTTTGGTGATTAGAGACACATAGTCCCCCCCATTGTGTACATGATTGTAAATATGAAAATTAGTTATGATTTGGGGCCATGTAATGCTCTTCTGTGTGAAAAAAGGGACATAAACCAGCCTGAAGCTGAATTTTTAACAATGTCTTTGTTAAACACAGTGGAACAAATTCACCTGTGATGTAACTCCATAGAAATCAGTGGAGTTTATAGCTGGGATGGATTTGGCCCTTTTTAACTTAAATTGCACTCATTTCCCTCAGCACAACAGTCTGAGACTTCACGTGGTGATAAGCACTTTTCACCATGTACCAAGTGTGAAATGTTGTTGAAAATAAAGTTTGTAATTAAAATTGGTGTTTCTGAGTCAACTGCTGGCAGTGACCATCTTGCTGAGACATAGTTTCGTTTGTGACACCAGCAGTGTATGGGAGCTCAGTGGAAAAGGAGATTGTAAGCCAGACCCTGCTAAAACTGCATTGCTAAAACTCCAGGGATATTTAAACACAGTGGTGAAAGTTTATACAGTAACCTTCTATTAGGATGGAATTCACTTCAGCTACACGCAGCCTGACTCTTTGGACTTTATATCTGTTACTGCCATGGACTTGGGTTGTAAAACCTGTTCCCACAGTCTGAGGCCAGGGTATAGGACTACAATGCAACCTGCCTTACCCCTAGCCGTTACAGTCAATGGGCTGATGCTCTTTTATGCCACTTGTCCAACATGTTAGAGACATCCTGGGTAAATTCCTGGCCCCACTGAAGTCCATGAGAGTTTTGTTAGTGACCTCAGTGGGGCCAGGAATTCACCCATGGGACCCATGTAGTAATGGATACTGTGTCCCCTGCACCAGCCTGATCCCAGTGCTGCCCACTGATCTGGCCTATGTGTCCGGATTCCAGTGGAGAGAGCCCCTCCGAAGCACATGGGCTGTTGAGATCCACTGTTCTCTCCACTTTCCGTGTGGCCCCACTGTGCTACATGTGAGCTCTCTGAGTTAGAGTGAATTTCACCCCTAATTATGAAACCATTATTAAGAGAGGATAAAAACTGGCTTTGAATCTCTTGTACTGAGCTCCCACACAGCAAGCCTAGAAAAGCGAGGTCACCTTTCTGCAGGGTGCCCGTGGCCCACAGGAGGTTCTGAAAGGCCAATTTTTAATTAGGAGTGTTTATTTTCAAATGCATTTCAAAAATATTCCTCTCGCCAAGTTGAGTTTCGGGCTGCTGGGCTTGGGTTATAGCTCTCTCGAGCAGCAGGGAATGAAAGAAGGGACTTTTTTTATTATCCGTCAAAATAGACTATTTAAGTTTCCAAACATTTAATGCATCATCCAACAATAAGCTACAAGGACTCAAAAGAATAAACCACAATCAAAAACCTCCCCCCTCCAAAAGAGTTTAAAATTAAATTATTTACATTTCTGTTTAGAGCAAGTAACATGACACTAAGGACCTGAATCAGTAAAATCCTAAAGCGCCTGCTTAATTTTAAGCACCAGAGTCAATGGATATTCACATGCTTAAAGTTGAGCATATGCTTAAGGCTTCATTTCAGCAAGGTAGTTAAGCATGTACCTAACTTTAAGCATGTAAGTAGTTCCTTTGACTTCAAGGCCTATGTCAGTGCTTAAAATTAGGGAGGTGTTTAAGAACTTTGCTGAATTAAGGCCTTAGCTGCGTACTTTGCTTGATTGAGTAACTGAGCAACTTTCTGAGGTATTCCTCTCATTATGGAATTTCTATTTTAAAACTTTTTTCTTGTTTTGATTTATTTTATTTTGTTCTCTTGGCCTTGTGCAGCCTTTCAAGTTGCCTGGTACTTGCAGTTTCATTGTTGTTTTGTAAAAATCCTTGGTCAGTCCTCATCTGTTGAACAATTGTTTGGATGATATGTTTGTCCCTGTCACGGCTTCCATAACAAAAATATTTCTATAAGGTTTTTATTAAAAAAAAAATTCTCATGATCTTGATCACTCTTATCTACTGAGACAGAACAGATGAAGTAATACCTGTTTTTGGACAAACTTCTGTTGGAGAGACAAGCTTTTGATCTTATACAGATGTCTTCCTCACCAACAGAAGTTGGTCCAATAAAAGACTTACCTCACCCACCTTAGCTTTCTAAAATCCTGGGACTGACATGGCTACAACACTGCATACAACTGTCTACTGAATAAAACTAAGTTTTTAAAAATTTGCCTCTCAGGGAGAGTGGGCTTTAAATTGTTTTAAACTCTGTAATTTAGCAATTTACGAAGTGCTTTATTAAAACAAGATGTTACTAGCTAGTGTTCTTACTAGCTGTTTCTCCTCCCTGGGTGTTCACACCTCAACTGCTAGAAGTGGGCTTCATCCTCCCTGATTGAACTAACCTCGTTAGTCTAGCCTGATTCTTGCTTGCATATTTATACCTGCCTCTGGAAATTTCCACTACATGCATCTGAAGAAGGGGGTATTCACCTGCGAAAGCTTATGCTCCGTCTATGAGGTGCCACAGGACTCTTTGTCGCTTTTACAGATCCAGACTAACACGGCTACCCCTCTGATTCTTGTTCTTCCTATATATTTTATATACATCCTGTAAGTATTTGGGTGTTTTTGATATTGCTATATGCTTCTATGGCAGTTTCCTAATACTTTTCTAATAGAAAATGTCATTTTAATTAAGATGGTGTGTGCCGTGACTTCACATGTTTTTTAATCTAATATTTTGACACGTGCATTTTTTGCTATGACAAAAATATGATTTTCCCAATTTTTTTGCCAGCCTTATTCTTAATAGTATTAGAGTCTTCCCTTGAAGATGAATAGCTCCTGTGAAACATCTAAACACAGTACAAGAAAATGCTGGGGAGGAACCTGTGGTCATGGTATATTTTGGTACAATGATGTAGGGGAGCTGAGAGATCCTGGAAGCAAAATTTAGATGATTAGAGAGAATGTCTAGAGATTCCAAGGCAGCTTTATTTGAAATGCTTGCATTTCCAAGGAGACAGCGGTGGAAATTCAACATCTTGAATTGTGTTATGTGCAGTTCGGCCATATTGAAGTGTGTAAGTGCCTGTAAGTGTCTCTTTAACGATGTGAGCCGATTAAAAGCAAAAATAGGTGAAGTAAAATGGCTGGCAAAGGAAGAAGACCTTCATGCAACAGGTATTAGTAAAATGTAGTGGAATGACAGAATCAGTGGAATATCCATAATAGCTGAATATAATCTGTACCAGAAGGACAGAGGAGACCATACGAGTGGAAGAGAAAGACCCCACCTAAAGCATTCCATGAAATTTATAGAGATGCCTACATGACTGTAGTAGGTGGCTTGACTACAACATTTGCCTTGAGGGTTTGTGGTGCAGTTATCATAGTTCCCAGCACTGCCACACCGCTTCTTACACAGGATTAGGATTAGGCCTATCTGAGCCAAAGTGGGGGTTGATACAATACAAGTATCCTAGTAGGATTGCACTATAGGTTTGTAGATCTGACTGAGTGTGAGATATTGTGGTATATCAGAGGCAACAAAATCTTATGGAGCAGTAATAATGGGCAACTCAAACTATCTAAAAAAACCTGGTCAAAATTGTCATGTTGGAACAATGTTTTAGAGGATGTAATTTCTGAACTTCTTAAATGATCTACTCTGATCCAGATGTTGCTGGTAGGGGTGTATTTATTGCCGGTTCATATTCATTCTATTAACAGATGTATATGTATGGACATACAAGTCCCATCCATCTTTCTAATGTCTCTGCATTCGAGGTGGCTGTTTAGTACTTTACTCCATCTCAGAGGTAGAATATTTGTTTACTCTGACGTAGTCTTCCTTTCAAACATGTTTGAGATAGTAGAATCTGTTTGTGTGGTAAATGGGCTAAAAACCTCCCCTTTTTGGCCAGACTATTTCTTCTATTGGAGATCTATAGAGGCAAATGTGGATACAGTCTCTGCCGATGGAAATCTTTATACAGGGCATGGAAGCATCTGGAGCAGGCATATTTTCATAATGCAACAGCGATAAGTCATCATTTGTTCCACTTGTATCAGATCCACTCTGCAAATCTGATGGGAGGATGTCTCCCTTGGGAATCTCATCCTGCGTCTCTTACTCACTCATAGAGAATTGTGTGTGAGAGGTGAGGTGGATTTGACCTTTGGTAATTAAGATCACTTACCTTTAATATGTTTGTAATTTTGAACAGAAGAACTAGGCATGATGACGTTGGACCATTCCATTTACAGGGTTGTTTTCATGCTTCTGTGTGAAGAGTGGGAATGCAGTATGAAACAAACCTTTTAATGATACCCCTGCACATGAACCACTCCCATTTCCTTATTAATAAATGAACATTTTCCTTTTCTCCAAGGTGCTGCTGGAACTCAGGCAAAAAGGTAAGAACATACAAATAGCTAAACCGATTGCAGGTTTGGTAAGCTTCTGTGCTTTATCCATGAGGTTCTATAGCTGTAATTTGGACTGGGGCCTACACCAGGCTAAGCCAGCCATATCCAAAACAGTAGCCAGTCTTTAGTTCCTAAAATACAGTACCCGCAAAGTTCAGGAAAAGCTAATGCATGTGTCAATCTGAACTTTAAATTCCTGTGAAAAAACTTGGCCTTAGAGCTTCAGAAAATAAATATTTTTGCCACGTGGCAGTGGTTGTGAAGTAAATATGTCCCACTGCTCTGATCTTACATCCTGTCACATTAATGTTTCAGAGCACTCTATATAAATATTAAAACTAATAGCTTCGCTCTTCAGCTATTACTCCATCATTCCCTGAAATCATCATAAAACATTCAAAGCCTTTTAGAACATTTACACACTTGAATCTGATGGTGGGGAAAGGAGACTAACAGAGCACAGCTCACAAGCTTAAATAATAGTGGAAAGCTGTTTATGGACTATGCTTTATTTATTCATCATTTCAAGTAAAGTTTCAGTTTTGATGGGGAGGAAAAAGAATCAAAGTATAGCTGTCAAGGGAGCAGTCTGAAATATTGCTTTTCTATACTGAGAAGCAGTGTGAAAATAAATAAATAAAAGCAAAGTCCATGAGAATCTCAGTCCAAGGTCAATCAATCTTAGGGCTATGGGTACGTAAACAGCTAATGGATTGTAAAGACACATACCAGTGTTATGAATTTTTAACGAGCAACTCTTCAGCACAGACCACGATAAATCAATGATGACTTATTGGCTGGATCAATTATGCAAACTTTAAAACATTTAATGACAGGTAATGAACAGGTCTCTAGTGTCCACGAGTCAACAGTGTTTTGCAGTTGTAGTTACAACTAGTTTAGTGAAAAGTCTGCAGGAAGCCAGTCCTCAAAAATGATTAAAGACTAAAATCTAAGATTATGCGGAAGTGAAAGAGCAGGGTTGCATTTTTCTTCGTATGTACCTTTAATAGGCAGGAAAGTGGACTGTGTGGCTAATGTATTCATAGGTATGTGTGTTTCGTTTTATATGCTGCATATGATTTTATCAGGAAACCTGCCTTCCCGAACTTTATATTTCACGTTTCTGCAAGGTGCTATAAATATGAATAGCAGTATAATTTTCAAGGAAAAAAGATAATGCTCATTTTAGTAAAATAAATGGTTTCTCATTATAATGCTTTATTTTGAAAGTTATAGTAACAGAGAATAAAATGAACAAAATAAGGAGAATAATATACTGTATTGCATCCAGCTAGTGTAAAAAGTGAGTGTAGGAAGAATAATACAGGGGGAGATTTATGGAATAACTAGTGGCATTAAGGTTGCTTTAATTACTTATCAAAATTATTATCCAATGAAAGATGGAGGAATTTTTGTGGATTTTTGAAAGTAATAATTTTTTATAGTTTAAACATTAACCTTACTTTTGGGCAATTGAAGATAATTCTGTAGATTATGGAAAAGTTTTAAGTTAAACATGCCATTCAAGAGCAGGAACAGGTCTCTAAGCCACTGAGACAAGTGCCATATTTCTCTGTTAACTCAGTTAAGGCTTTTCTCAGATTGGATAGGGCCTCCTGGCTGAATCAGTAAATGAAGTAAATCCTCTTATTTGAAAGCACCTACCTTTTGTTTTACTTTCCAAAGGTGGATGGACTAGTAAAAATGGGGAGATCTGAAGTGAGTTTGGTCTTTGGTCTGAAGAATCAAAGTTTAGGTATGTCTGGAACAGGAAAGATTTATTTTAAAATATATTCTTCATGGAGAAACAATGGTTACAAGGCCTTCCAGGATTATAAAGCAATATTGGTGAATCTTAACTGTTTAAATGTGCAAGTAAAGAAATATACCTTTTCTAGTTACTACCGGCAACAATTCCTGAAAGCTCACATAGAGCACAATTCTGCCACTCTTAGTCACGTTGAATCGTACCTTACTCTGTTTGTCATCCCATTGATTGCGAGTAAGGTTCTTCTTGATGTGAGTAAGTGTAGTAGAACCAGGCTGCTAGCAAACAACGTTTTGCAAGGCATTCGCGGGAAACGAAAGCCACTGAAGAATTTAACAAGAGTAGAAAAGAGTCAAGGGATCTCTACTGATTATAAATGACAACAGCTTTTTATTTATTGATCTGGACACAGATTAGCTTTCTTTGCTTGGTATTTGTTGTGGTTTCATCTGACTTAATGTAGGAATTTCAGAAGCTGTGATATATGGATTGAAAGTTTGTTTAGTTTCACCAGGTTCTGTAAGTGCCTCTGTATCCTGTTCTGTGAGCCTAAATATTTTCTGTTCTGTAACTGTGTACAACAGCATTTGGCAAGAGGGAAAGTTTCCTTCCTTCTCCAGCAGTGGAAGAACAGAACCATAACAAATCTGCTAAATTCTTGTGATGGCCCTCTCTGTACTGATATAGCTGACCTCACATTTTAAGTATAGATATAAACATGAGGTAGCAGGACATAATAATACAAATGATTGAATTAGTTCAAAAGACTTCTAGTGAAAGAAGAAAGGCCTAATACCTAATATTGCTTATTGCGTGATGAAATGTACGCAAGATAAGCAAAGGATGGCATTCAGAATATAGACCAGTACCATGATAGGATTCTTTCTGCTTGGGATTGTTAAATTCTCCTGGAGTATTAATTGTACTATAAGGTAGTTTGAATTCTCTCCAGCTGCATCCATAATCATTATTCCTCTTACTATAATATACTTTGCCCAATACAAGGTGCAGAGGAAGCTACGATTAGCATTTGTTAAGAAACTCCAGAAGAACAATTAGGCCACATTTTTGCCATGGTCAGCCTTTTATATTGTCATCTGCCACCCGGGAAAGCCAGGGCTTTTCAATGATGTTAGGGTACCATGAGATTCCTGTTCAAATTTCTTTAGACTTTTTAGCCTCTTATCTATTGATATTGACTGATATTTCAGACCACTCATTATTGTCAGTGTCAGAAGTTATATCAGTATCTGGAGTAGTCACAGCATCTTCTGGTGAAGTTCTCCATCTTTACCTGTCAAAACTATCAACCCTTCTGCATTGTCACTATTTAGGTTCACTCATTGATTGTTTAGAGCATTTGTACCTGCACTGAAAGAGTCATCTGAATTGACACAAGGAGAGGGAAAGCTTTAAAATGTTACCAGAGGCAGGCCATAATTTTCATTTTAAAGATTAGTATACCAAGGAATTGCCCCTCATACTGACTCTCTATTTTGCGAGTTAAGTGGGTTTCTAGCACAGAAGAGGCAGATGGTGCTGGGCTAGTGGATGTTTGCAACTGAATTTAGAGAAAACAGTGATTTTGTACTTGTCATTTCTTACCCATCATTGAGGGGAACAGCTGCTGGAAGTGATGATAGAAGCAGAAGGAGACACAAGATCTTTGTATTGTTTCTTCTGGCTCCTATCTTTTGACTTTATTTGATAGATTTTGGAGTTTCATCGGGACCTCTTTATATTGTTTTCTTCCTGATTGACGCTCTTGGGTTATTCTAAAACGTTGGATCAAGTAAGGTAGGTAAGATCGAGTAAAAGGGCTCTTTCATGTTGGAAACTCATTGTCAAATTTGCTACATAAAACATCCATTCATTTCATAGCAAAAATAGAACCAGCTCTTTCAACATCTTGCTCTAAGCTTTTCAGTATACTTCTTAGAAGACTGATGGACAAGATAATTTGACTGACACCATCCTAGTTTTCCCTGACATCCTACATACGTGCAAAATCTGACAGTAACACTGCATAAATCTCCGCCACTCTGAAGTTTCTTGTGTATTTCTGTACACTGCAGATGCATAACTTGGTGCTCTTCCTCCAGCCTTTGTCAAAAATCCATATGGTTGGCATGCCCTGTCCTAATCTGTATAGTAAACCTTGTGTAGTGTCCATTTTGGCACTAGTGACGGAGTCATTTGAACTGAACCTCATGTAAATGACCATTGAACACATACATACACACACAGTATGGCTGTCTGCTAACCACAGACATATTTTCCAGCAGATGATTTGATAAAATAATTCTGAAACGTCTTAAAGTACTGTCTTAAGAAATGGATTGAAAGGGCACAGGCTCAGAAGACACCCATTCCTCTCAAAACCCACCATTTCAGTCACCCCTCGAGATCTTTCCAGGTCAGCAGGCACCCAGCACAGCTGCCTTAGGATTCTGGACACACAGGCGACAGACAGCACAGCCGGTGAGTTAAAAATTCCCCCCAAAACACTGGAGGGACATGTGATCCCATAAACAGGGAGGAGGGCAAAGCAACCAAGGGGAAGGGAGAGGTAGCAGAGCTGCATCTTCTCTCTCACACACATGCGCACACACTCTCTGGGTCACTCACACACCTGCATACCATGGGAGCTGAACCATGGCTGCCCTCCCCCGGGCCTCGTCCGCTCCCTTGAGGACACGGTGATCCAAATGTATGCAAGGGTGCCTGCTGCCATTTGGACAAAAAATCAAATCCACTCCAAACACCTTCCTCTGCTGAAACACACACATACTCCAGGACCACACAGCAGCCCTGATTTGGAAGGGAAGACAGTATAGACCCTCCACCCCACTCTCCAACACAACACCTCCCCAGGCACCCTTGCCATCCTGCCCCACACCTCCCAACCACCACCACCCACACAACAGCAGAAAAGGACGTGCAACTGTTGGAATTCTCACAGACAGAGAGAAGAGGAGAAGAAGCGGAAACTCATAATCGGACACAGCAGCAGCAGCCCAACAGAGATGCCTGTGCCCAGGAACAGGCACAGCTCACCCTCTCCAGCCAGCCCAGGGAAGGGACAGACTGCATCACTTCATGAGGGCCACACGCAGTTGGAGGAGGAGGTAAGCAAGAGCATGGGGAGACACACATCTGATTGATCAGGGAACAGGCGAAGGCAGACTTGCAGGGATTGCAAGAAGGGGGCCATCTGGGGGAGAGGCCACCCACGTATCTGTGTGTGTTTGTATGTATTTGTTTGTGTGTGGGTGTATATTTGTGAGTTCATTTCTGAAGTTCTCAACTTACTGGAAAGGGTAATAGGGCTAAGCCCAAGAAGCAATCATGCCCCACCACTCACTTTGGTGGTAAGTTTAGATCTCCCTATTTGAAAGCACATTTTATTGCTTTTTTGTCTATTTCAAATGTAAGTACATTAAAGAAAGGGTCAGAAGATGAGGATTGTCGTTCACAAAAGAAGCAGACATCTGGAGTTGCAATAATTTATTGAGGTCGACACTGATGAGCTGTTGATGCAGGGGCTGAATAGTCTACTGATTTCTTCAGTATATTTCTTTTTGTGCTTTCATGAAATTTGTGTGTCACTTTAGCAAACGTTTCTTGTGCTACTTACCTCTCCTTTCATCAGGATGGTGTCAATCCCACCTTTGCTTTCATCCAGCATGTTCACTTTTATTCAACTGGGCAGTTCATCGAGCTTTGGATTTACCACAAAAACTTAGCTGCTCTACGCACAGTTCTCCTGCTTTCACAGAACAAAGTTATGGAAAAACAACGTAATAAGGGCAGAAAAGTTCTTCCCACCAACTCCTCCAAATAGCATACACATTTGTTGATGTGAAGCACAATAGTCTAGTGGATTGAACATAGAAGGCTCCTCAGAGACCCAGGTGGCTTACCATCAGCTTTGCACTACAGGCTGCCCCAACCTGCAGCTTAAAGCCACAGGGACTATTCTAATTTACAGCAGCCTTACCTGGGCAGCCCAGAATCCCCTGTGGCACTCAGTCCCTGTTTCCCCTAAGCCAGGGACTCCAAGTGGGGCTTCTTATATAGGCATTATGATGCTCTTTCACTGAGCGATTTCTTCCCTGGCCTTGTTATTTCCCCTGAATGCTTCAAGAGTGGTGTATGGGGGCCATAATTAGCCCCAGCATGTTTGTGAGCTAACTGTGTGCACATAGCTTCAAGATCTTTTCCTCACAAAGTATAAGCCTTGCCTTGGGAATCTGCAGGAGCAGCTTTGCCATTAAAAGGCACTGACACTTGAGCAGCACAGTCTTTCCATCCAATAGAGGACAGAGCTGCATGCATACACAAGCCATTTTACCGTATTCTCCCCTCAGTTAATGAAGAGTTTCTCCTTGAGCTCATTATAGGGATTCTAGGGTTCATAGGATTTAAATCCCATAGCCAAATATTGATCTGTAACACTGCCTTGCCACTAACTGTATATATGAAGACATATATGGGCTCTGGCAAGTGGTGGCTTAACCTTCAGCTCTTACTGCTTAAAGCACTGTTGGTCACTAGTAAATCTTCCACCTTCCATGATTTAATAATGGAAGGGGTACTTGACCTACATTTATTACCCAGATTTGGCTGGTTGATTCATCTTGGCCCTGTGTTTGCTCAGCATTGTCTTCCTGAATATTGGAGCTAACGTGTTCTACAGCAGGGTTGTGGGGGGCAGGAGTTGGCTGGGCTTTTGATGTTTTATCTCAAGTGTCAGAGATGCCCATGCACATGGCCTCTATAAGTGATGCCATAAGAAGGGCCTAGGGACTGACTGCAGAAAGTTCTGGCTACAGGGCCCGATTAAGGCATAAACACAGTAGGCATATGCCTTGGACTTTAGCTCCTGAAATCATGCTTATATCAGAGTCACAATTTTCATTTTTGTAAAAAATAAGTTTCTAGGCCTCATGGTTGAACAGAACAAAAGAAAAATGTGACCCAAGTGTAACTGATGCAGTGATTCCTGCCTGAATCTGCAGGCAGCCTGAAACAACAGCTCAGAGGAGGTGATGTGCCTTGTTAATTTCTAGGGGTGGTCAACTCCCAAACCTACTGTGCTGTGCGGGGGCTGCACAAAACTATCCCAGTAGAGGACTGTGAGTGTGGCAGAAAGAGAAGAGTGCATTAGGCCCAATAGAGACACTCCAGCTGCTAGGATAAGTCCTGCGGGGGTCAACCTGCTGCCATTCCTTCTCTTTGGAGGAGCAGAGAAGATGAATGCTCCTGCTGCTGCTTCTGAGGAAGAACGGAACACCAGGCTTCAGCCTTTGCTTCTTGGAGGGATAGCAGGGCTCCCTGCTACCCCAAGTGTGAGGGATGGGCTGTGGCAAGCAGGCTGTATCATAATGTGCATAGGAGCTGCAAACGTCTTAATCCAGCTCTGGTTGACTCCGGTGTCAGTTGAAGCATTTTGAACACTGGAGGGTCAGGCCTCGTGTGAGCAGTAAGAGCCTACAGGCAGTTGCAGTTTTGAATTGCTGACTCTGAGAGTTGCTCAGCTCCCACTGCATCTATGCCATGGATGCTTGGCATTACTTAAGAGGCCCCTAGCAGGATCTGGCCCTTAAAAGTGAAAGGACCCAAAGCCTGGTCTGACTGAGGGACCTAGCTGTTGGTTTGTAGAGGTGCAAGAGTCTCATTAATGCCCAGAGTGACAACTTGTGTAGCTGTTTTACTACTTACCTGGAGGAAGTGCAATAAGTTTCAGTTAAAAAAATTACTTTAGCTATTTTCATGGTGATAGCTGTGGGTGAATCACAACTGGGTCACCCCTATTCAGATAAGTATATGGAAGTTTAAATGCTTATACAAAATGCATTAAACTTATCTGAATTTCTTTTATTTAGAAATTGAGATGGAAATTTCATAGGAACAGAGCCTCTGGTGAGTTTTCTGTTATTTGAGGGTTCTTATTTATTTGTGTATGTTTTTACAACTTCGTCTCTGATTGCTGTAACTGAGCACCTTCCGTGACTGTGAAATACTTTTATCTTCATGATGTTTCATAGGCTCAAAGATTTTAAGGCCAGAAGAAACCATTATGATTTTCTAGTCTGACATCCTGTATTAATACAGGCCATAAAATTTCACCCACTAATTTCTGCAACAAGCCCATTGTGACGGGTTCTCCCCAGGGTGTCACCTGGAACTGGGATACCACTGAGCCCCCTGACCCACCAGTCTGGGCTCCCTCTCACACTGTATTGCTGTGACAAGCTGCAAAGCCCTCTCCAGCCTGCACTTTCACCAGCATACATACAGTAGGGGCACACCCAGCTGCAGTTACAAGCAGGCTCTCTGACCAGCCCCTGCATAGGAAGGCTACTCCCAGCTCCTCAGGCACACACCCCGTCTGGAATATAAACTCAAAATTATACCATCTTGTGCTGCACAGGGAACTGTACAGCGTAAGCTCATAAAATCCCTCAATGTCAAGAGGAATATGCAACAGCCTTTTGCCCCGAGTTATGATTTCCACAAACTTCACTTCAACTCACTGGTTTAGATAAAGCAAAAACAAGTTTATTAACTACAAAAGATAGACTTTAAGTGATTGTAGTTGACTGGAAATATATCAAAGCAGATTACCTAGCAAATAAACAAAACAAAAAAAAATGCAAACTAAGCCTAATATACTAAACAGATTGAATATGAATATCAGATTCACCCTAAGAGA
Source organism: Lepidochelys olivacea (assembly GCF_965140295.1). Lineage (NCBI taxonomy): Eukaryota > Metazoa > Chordata > Testudines > Cheloniidae > Lepidochelys > Lepidochelys olivacea. The sequence continues at coordinate 76,371,378 of NC_140418.1, read as the reverse complement.
TGTTACAAGCAGGCTGCTGGTTTTTAATGGGTCAAGCTGCACTTGCTTTACAGCTTGGACTCCCCAGGTGTTTCATTCACAGGCTAAAAATCCCTTTAGCCTGGGTCCAGTACTTCCCCCAAGTCAGTCTTTGTTCCTCAGGTGTTTACAGGAGTCTTCTTGGGTTGGGACTAAAGAACACCAGATGATGTCACTCCCGACCTTATATAGCTTTTGCATATGATAGGAACCCTTTGTTCCTAAAGCTTATCTGTGGAAAAATAATGACATCCCAAGATGGAGTCTAGAGGCATGTGGTCTCATCACATGTCCTAGTAGAGTCACTCACAGACTGTTTGGAGCATTCACAGGAAGGCTCATCAGGTGGGAGATAAGCTTCTCCTAAGGCCTGTTTTTCTCCCTAATGGCCCATTGCCCTGGATAGGCCCTTTCCCACCCATTATCTACCCAGGTGTAACTACATTTGAAATACAGGTACATAGTCAATATTCATAACTTCAGATACAAAAATGATACTTGTATACCAATAGGATAATCATGTTCAGCAAATCATAACCGTTCCAATAACACCTCACGTGGCTTATTTTGAATAAAATACATTATAATTACATCATAATCATACCATAATAATATCACTGCAAAGAATATGGGGTACAGTGTCACACCTATAACTTCTGGTTGAATTAGTTAGAACATGTGTTTCAGAAAGACATCCAGTCTTGACTGACAGATTTTGAGCAATGAAGAGTCCACTCCAACATGTGGTAAATTAATTACTTTACCTTCACTGTTAAAAATGTGCAGTTTATTTCCCATCTGAATTTGTCTAGCTTCAACTTTAATAATTGGATCTTGTTATGCTATGGTCTGCTATCAGAAATTTTCTCTCCAAGTGGGTACTTAGTTCATGAGTCATCTCTTAACTGTCTCTTCAATAAATTAAATAGTCTGTGCTCTGTTAGTCTGTCAATGTAAAGCATATTTTCTTGTCATTGAATCATTTTTGTGGTTCTTCTATGAACTCTCCAATTTTTCAACATTCTTTTTGCCGCAAAGACACTAGAACTGAACATGCTGTTCTGGTAGTGGTCTTACCAACCCAAATACAGAGGTAACACTACTCTTCTATTCTTTTAATAACTCTACAACCAAAACAACTGGTGATAGACAGAAATTTGAAAAGAAAATAGCCCTCATTAAGAAGTATGCTTGTGTTCCAGTGAAAACTACTTTTGATCTGACTGAGTTATTGCACTTTGAAAATCATATACTAGGCACACAGAGTACATTCTGGATAGGTGGTTTTCTTCCCCTCACTAAGGTTGGAAAATATGCTTCTATTTTAGGGAAGGCTGCATGTTTTCATGGTAACCCTAATTTTGACATTTCCTGACTTTTGAGTTTTGAAACATGCAACCTTAACATTCCCTTAGCATAGATTTTTGTACAGAATACTCTATATGTTCTGCAAAATATTTTATATTACAGATTATAGTATATAATATCATGTAAATAAAAATAACAAAAATTGGCACAACTGCAAAGGACAATAGTTCTTATAATTTACTGCTGATAGTGCTAATGTTGCTTGTTTTCTGGAAGTGTAAATGATCGGCCAAACATTCCAAAATGTCTTCTATATCTGAGCCTGCATTTTTGCAGGCACATACGTATTGCTTGTATTCACAAAGGATTGCTGCATGTGCAAAACAGCTGGCATAAATTTGTCTTCAAAACACCTGATGCTAAAGGTCAAATACAGGGGTAGATGCTAGAGCCCATACTGTAACTTATATTTACTGAAGAACAAAATACAGTTAGTGGGTGAAACATCTATACGTTCAAAAGTGGAGACTAGCTCTACCCTAGATAGGCTTTTCTAAGAGTAAGGCATTCAAAAGACAACTGCCTCTCTCTTTTCAAAGACTTTTTTCCTTTACTTCTTAGCAATAATTGCAGGACATAATGAAAAGATTATCATTTGTATGCAGAATTCAATGTTCCTCTATTCCCAGATAAAAACTATGTAAAAAGGAGTTACGGTTGAGAGTACCTATTAGTAATTTAGGCTACAATGTATTATGGGGATATTGCAATTATCTCAAAACCAAACATTGTACACCCAGAAAAGTAAAAAGCTATGGTTAAACGTAAATCCAAAATTGTTACAGTATGAAATGGCACACGTAGGTCACCCAAACAACCTTAAATCTGGCCTGCATTGTGGTTCTTCATTAGATTAAATTGATTTTAAAAATACATTAGATTTTTTTTCTTTTTCTCCCATCCTTATGTTACTACTGGGCAGAGTTAATGTTGGTTGTATGCCACAATGTGCTAGGTAATTTATAGATATGTAAAAATACTAGAGTTTTTTGGGCAAAAAATTCAAAATGTCAATAAAAAAATAGGATGAAATGTTCCTGAAAATCTTTGCCAAAATTTTGACCCATTTTTGGACCAGTCTGTCTCAAGAAGTTTAGTGCATTTTGATTGGAATATGATGTAATTTACTTATAGTCCACCAACCACAATTAAAAAACAAACCTTTTTTAGAGAGCACACCTGAGCAAAGCTGTATATGGCAGTACCACCTGGATACACAGATATCTATGGTTGCTATAAATGTCGTCTTTCATCTATGGCTGGAAGGAAAACTCTGCCCCATCCTGTCACACACAGACTTGGCCACAGTGATATTCATTTGTGACATCCATGCTCAATTATTGTAATGCTTTGTTCCAGGGAATAAATCTACCAACTTGGAAAAGTTCTTGTTGGTTCAGTATGCAGCATCCAACCTACTCAGCAGCACATATCACCCTGGTACCCTGCTCACCACATAGACTTCCACTGAATTCAGAATCAAATTCAAAGTCTCAATTCTGAGACCATGGGACTGGCACAAACTAACTACCTAAGAGAGAGCCCCTCATTCGGTGACCATGACCTGTCAAAATAGCTCAGTTCTTCAGGAACAAATAGAACTATTAACCTCAAGGCTGAGATTTATGAATGTGGGAGAGAAACATCCTCTTGAAAGCTAGTGCATGAGCGTGGCGCTCACTTCCAGCAGAAGTTAGAATGACCACAATAGTTCAGAACAAAATGCAAAGCTCACTTTTTTGATCTGTACATTACATTTTTTGAAATGTAATAACCTTCATTGACATGAGAGGTCTCTTGATATCCCTTGTCCATCTGAGCTCAGTTTGCAAGAGCAACTAACATATGTACTGCTGAGTAGGTTGGATCGTGCATACTGAACCAACTAGAACTTTTCCAAGTTGGTAGGTTCATTCCCTGGACAAAGCATTACAGTAATTGAGCATGGATGTCACAAATGCATAAGAGAGAAGAAGACAACTCCACCACAGAAAAGAAAGTGTGGCTTATCACAGGAACAATAAAAGACCCTGAGTATTGTTCTTTCAACGATTTGATCCATATCCAGCAATTGAAATCTATAGTATCCAAATAGTCAAAAACCAGTTCCTGAAAGCATTGTATTTCCTAGGACTTCATCCCTTATATTATGTGATACTGTAGTCTTGGCGTATTCTCTTCTGCCAAATGATTGCTGCTGTCATTTGCCAGGGCTCCCCTATGCAAAGGTGTATAATGATGACTTGTCAGAATGGAATTTTTTTTTGACTCTTTACACTCTGGAAGCCCACATAAGACTGCAGAAGCTACAACTGAAAGGCCAGATGCAGATGTTCGGGCATGACACAGGGCCCAGCTGGGGAAAAAAGGGGCTGTGGTGGCACAAAGAGGCCAAAACTCACTTGCAGTTGGGAAGATCACAGGGGGCAAGTGATCTCCTGGGGGCTCAGCTTGCTGTGTCCACCAGGGAGCTGATGCCACGTTAATTTTTGCAGTCTCTTTACCCGCCATTGTGATAGTTACGTGGCTATCTCACCCACTTGCTAGTTTGACAGCTTTGTTTATCTTTTATGTAAATGCACTTCCATTGTTTCTTGCTCAGGTTACATTGGCAAGACATTCAAGTAGCACATGCCTTTGTCTAGGGCAGGGTAACTTAAGACCTACTTGCAAGAATGTATTTCCAGCACATATTTATAATTTTTCATAAATCACTCCTATGTACACTATGCAATAATATTAATGACCAGTGTTTTCACCAGTTCACATATGATACCTTACAGGACACCTTTTAGATACAGATTGTGACAACAGTGCATTGGGAATACTGGGCTGACCAGGCCAGCTGAGACTCTCTGCTAGATACTAGGGATCCTCTTGCTCTCTGGCATTGTGGTGCTATTAGGGCCACAACACCCCAGAATGATATTAGTCTTGTTTGCAACAGCATCACATTGTTGGCTCATATTCAATTTGTGATCCACTGTAACCCCTAGCTCCTTTTCAGCAGTACTACTGCATAGCCAATTATTTCCTATTTTGGAGTTTTGCATTGGATTTTTCCTTCCAAAGTGTAGAGCCCTGCACTTGTCTCTCTTGAATTTTATCTTGTTGATTTCAGCCCAATTCTCTAATTTGTCAAGGTCATCCTGTATTCTCATTCTGTCCCCGGGAGCACTTTCAGCTCCCCTCTACTCCCCCAGCTTGGTGTCGGTTTTTATAAGCGTACTCTCCACTTCATTATCCAAGTCATTAATGAAAATATTGAGCACTACCAGACCCAGAACTGGCCCCTGTGGGACTAGACTAGATATCTCCTCCCAGATTGACAATGAATCATTGATAACCACTTTTTGAGTATGTTTTTTTCAGCCAGTTATTCACTTACCTTATAGTAATTTCACCTAGATCACATTTCCCTACTTTGCTTATGAGAAAGTCATGAGGGACTTTGTCAAAAGTCTTACTAAAATCAGATCTATCATAGCTACTGCTGCCACCCTATCCACTAAGCCAGTAACCCGGGCCTAAAAGGATGGTGACACGCACTGTTAAAATAACAGCCTGATGACATACAGAAAACAGCCTTTTTCTTATTATTTATGACTTACTGAGGTGTAGCACCATAGAATTGCGTTGCGCTTTAAAAAAAAGACAGTATCCTGCTCCAGAGAATTTGCAGTATAAGGGAGTTATGGTCCTAAATACCTATCAGGGCCTAAGTCCAGGCCCGCAACACTCCCTTCCAAGTTTATTAATACAATTGCGTATATGCCCATTGAAGTCAGTGAGACTTTCTACAATGGTAAGTGTTACACTCCGTGAGAGTTTTTTAGGATCAGGCCCTCCATGAGAGGGCTTTGGAAGAGCATTAAGAGAAGGGCTTGCTTTTATACTGTGAGACTGTATGATCAGTGAGAATTTCCTCCACATTCAAAATTAATACTATTGATAATCTGATCTGTCTACAATAGACTGTGCCAGGGATGACCTCAGTCTGATTTTGATAAGAACTAGTTTGGGGAAAAAAACGAGCATTTAGAGTTAAGGGACAGAACTCACAAAAATAAACTCATTGTTCTGACTTCAAGTATTACTGAGAATTTGATGTTCCTTTGTAGGATACATAGTTCATCCAAAATGTGAAGAAAATATGGCAGTTTCCCCAGAAAAATAGTGACAAGTCTGTCAGTGATGAGTCTGCTCTCAGAAAACCGTGAGACCAGATCTATATATCAAACCCAGGGGCCCAGTTTTCTTTCACCTTTGTGGATATGACTGACTCCCATTGACTTCAATTTGAGGTATTTGAATCCTGCAGGGGAGTATTGAGTCCCGAGTTTCCAGGTCACCAAGTTAGCAGTGTATTTTTTTTCTAACCAAATTTTCTTGGCCACATTTCAAAATGTGGTAGTGTTGGCTGAGGGCCCTGTAAGTTTGAACATGGCAGTACAAGGATGGGAAGAGGATTTTGTGTTTAAGGCACAGGACAAAGCATCAGGAGCTGTGTGTTCTAGTCCCAGCTCTGACGCACATTTCTTGTCTGGCTTTGTGTAAGTCACTTCTGTTCCTCAGTTTCCCATTCTGTAAAATGGGGAGAATCCCCACCTCAGAGGAGTATTATGAGGTTTGATTTGTTTACAGTTGCTTTGAGTTTCTAGAGAAGTGCAAAATATTATTAGCTACTATTTTCTATATGGTGAAGCTGCTGCTTACGACTCCTTAGTGAGCTGAAATCCTGAGGGTTTGCAGGATCTCAAAGAAGGGCATCACTTTGTGTCAACCATAAAGACTAAGAGTACATGGCAGTTTATAAGTATCCTAATTCCATGAATCCTTTCTTGGAGACCGCTGTAGCCCTAAGTTTCAAAATGTGGCTGGGGTTTTAGCTGCATGACTTCTATTTGACTTTAATGGGAGCTGTATGTTTTAAAACACCATGCAACGCTTTGAAAAGTTCCTCATAATGTCCAGACTAGCATTATCCCGAAGCTGTCCTTGGCAATGGCAAATGATATCATTAATATTCAGTTGTTGCAAGACAGATTCAAACAGGGGGGATTCTCTGGCTTGACTCTCAATTGTTAATGTAATAAGGCTTCCTTGTGTCTGATTTTATAGCGGACAATAACCGTTAACTGATCAACAGAAGAAATGTCAGGTGTGGAATCAATGCTGATAGAAAAATATTTCATCTGTTTACATTTACGAAGGATCACTGATAAAACCTTTGATCCCATTAAGGATATAAACTCTTCACATATAGTCGATGACAAGTATGATGAGCTAGCTGAGCCTCCACCAGCCTTGCTGTGCTTAGTGACTGTTCAGCTAAAAAGGGATCAAATTGACTCAAGAATTTCAAGATTCCTAGGAAATTACCATTGTGAGGTGACCCAGTTTTTTGATTAGTGTCACGAAAAGACAGGTCTCACTGAGAAATAAACGCAGTAATGTCAACCATATGCCTAAGTTCTTCTCTCCATTATACACATTCGCTTTCAAATTGTTTTGTCATTTTAGCATAAACTGTATCACTTGCTTTCATCTGAGAAACACAAGCTTAGCATAGTTCTGTGCAAAAATCAAAGATGAGCATGGAAAAATGCCCCTCTTTGCCTATTAAATCACTTAACTTATGAGCACAGTGGATATTTGCATGGATCCTTACTATTAAGGTCTGAGTAACTGCCATGGATATTTAGAAAAAAATTGAAATGGCACATTTAGATCTTCTAGATATTCTTTCCACCACCAGCTCTGGTCTTTTCCCAACAGGTAACCCTCCTGCATATTCCCTGGCATATGCACACTGTAATTACAAACCATTTAATACATTTACATTTTTATTCCATTAGAAATATCTAGATTAAACAAGACAAAAGACATAGTGAAATCACATTACCAGTGGGTAGAATGAGTGATTGAAAATAAGCAATGGTCTCAAGTAGTCATAGGCAGATCCAGATATCAAATCGCTCTCAGTTTGGGGATGTTTGGGTGGGCAGGTCCAATGCGAATGAAAAGCATATAATTGTTGTCCTAATAGATCCTTTTGCAAATGAATGTGTTATACAGGATTTCAAACCATAATTTCATGCTATAGAAATGGCTACTCTTGCAAGGTTCACAGACCTATTTGTGCTGGGTATCTCTAGGGTTCCTTTTAGTGTGATATATAAGGTTTAGTTCAAATAAGCATCCATTATTTCCTATGTACGTTCATCAACAGTGTAGCACCCCTTTTCGTTTTGGGCATACAGAGTTTAGTTTGTTAGTTTACCCACTTCTTTTTGGTTTGCACACTTTAGTTGAATCTCTTTGTTCTGGAAATCTCAGAAGGACTGGTTCTCTTAAAAGATTGCCAGTATCTCCCAGTTGCATTTGGGCCATGAATATTGTTATAATTTCTTCAGATCATTGAGCACTTCCTATTTATTACTTGTCAAACACCAGTTATGTGTTTAGGTCTGCATGAGGCACAAAATAAAGGCTCTGAGCTAGCACAAACCTAAGCATAAGCATGTTGGTAGTGCCTTTGTCTTCAATGGGATTATGCAAGTCATTAAGTAATTTGCTGAATCAGTAGCAGAGAGAGTCCCTGACCTGAGGAGTTTACAGTCTAAACAAGAAAACAACATTTTTACTTCCAATGTCAGCTGCAGCCAGGAAGTTCAGTGATAAGTGGAAAATGAACAAAAATGCAAATGAAATTTTTGAGACCTCAGCCAAGCTTGAGTTGGAGCTGATTCTAATTTTACCTGACACGGTCTGCCTAGCCCTATAATTAAAAAATCCATTTCATTGACTAAGTGAGTACTTGCCAGCTGGAAAATATAATCCGCTAAATAGTGCAAACTATAAAACACGAGAAAACTCACCCCACATTCTAAGGCCAGTGATACTAACTGTTGGTTGGGACACAAATTCCAGTCTTTAAGCACCACCAGGGGCTCATCAGTCTGCTGAATTCTTAGGATGAGATGTCACTCCTCTCTCTCCAGCCCTCCCTTTCCTGTTTACCTTCTTCTTTTCTCATTCCAGTGTATGCACTAAATAATTTGCAGAGAAGGGATAAAGCCCTTGTATGGCCCCTCATGAATTTCTTTGCCAGTGTTTGTCTAATCTAATCCTAGGCTAATGTGCTCATTGAAGAAGCCGCTATCTACTGTGGGGTGCAATTTGGTGTGTTCCAAAGGCAAACAGTTTGCTACAGAGAAGAATCCTTATGGTCCAGGGACACAAGTGAGTCCCGAGCAGTGGTGTCTATCCAGGATAAACTCCATCAGAAGCAGAGAAAATTTCTACCTTCAGTCTGGAGGTGGCTGCCATCTATTCCTCTGCTTCTCCTCCCTCCCCTTCATTCCTCCTCTTGGTGAAGTTGGCCATTTGGAGTATTTACCCTCCAAAAGACCCGCTTTATTTATTGCTCTTCCCCTTCCTTCTCTCTACATCCTCTGTTCTTGGAGTCCTCTCATTTCAGTTTCTCTCACATTGCCTTTTCCTGTTTCTTCACTCTTTTCTGTCTCTCTCCAACATGATGCTGACCTGATCTGAAAAGTTTGAAAGGCATCTTTCATTGATCCCTGCTTCCTTCTCTCCTGTTCTCCTAAAATCTGCCCCTTTCTTGACTTACCGCTGCTGCCTTTTCTTCCCTCCTCATTTTGTCTCCTGCCGCACCAAGGCAGGTGCAAAGTTGAGCAGGGCAGGACATAGTTTCTCCATCCAATAAATATTTTCAAGATTTCAAAAACTTTTCCCATTCCAAATCAGGATGAAAAGTCAAAAATCTCAAAAAAAAATTTGCAGACTGAAAAATCAAATTTTTTTTCAGTTCAGGTCAATCAAAATGTTTTGTTTCAATAATCTTGAAATGTTTTGTGTAATTTTTAATCTTTTGAACCTAATTAGCTTGCAATTTAAAACAAAAAGTCTTTTCCAGGAAAACCAAAATGTTTTTTTTTAAATGACAAAATGGGATATCAAGCCAATTCTGAAACATTTTTTCCCAAATTTTGAGTTGAAAAATGCATTGAAACCATCCTTTTCTGTGAAAATTTTTGGTTTCAGTGAATCAGCGTTTGTTTGTTGGGAAAACATTTTGTCAAAAAATACCTGACCGGTTCTAGTTCAAAGGTCTTTCTGGGCTGGGAATGGAGCCACTGCACGGCAAAGATCTATTGATGCAGCACAAGGTCTCTGTCTACAAGACGGACATCAGATTCCCCGCTCTGCTGAACACCTGGGATGCACCTCTCTGAGCTGATAATAAATCAGTGGAGAAGAGCAGGAGGAGTGTGACGGGCTACAGAAATATAGGAGCTTTGCCTGAGTGACATCTGAGTAAGAATTTCAGGTCTTGGCTCAGTTGTTATGATAGAAATTGGTAGTTATTGTCCTTGGTGTGAAAATGGAGATGAAATGATATTTTGTAAATGTGTTCCTTAAAAAATAAGTTAGGGCAAGAGCAATTAAAAAGGCAAATAGCTATCTATCCATCTGTTGTCTGTCTGTCTTCAGTAATGCAAACGACAGCAAAGAGGAAAATCATGTACAAGCACAGCTCTTCCTGAGTGTGGCAGCAGTATCTGTTCAAAATGCAGGACACTTAAAACTGGCAGTGAGCCCTAAGCTCCTGGCTGAGCTGCAAAAACTGATTGCATCAGAGAGGTGATGCCTTCAATCTGGTGGGATAAAAGTTGCCCATTAAATGCTGAAGTACTAGTACCTGGGGCTTGAGGTTTGGCACCCCCCCCCCGCCCATTTTTCTTCTGTGTTTGTCATTTGCATTCAGTTATATGAGCTCCCCAGTATCTTTGACTCATATTATAAGACATCTAGTGCGTGGCTGTGAAGACGATGCAATGGTCATAGAAAGTGCATAGAGTAGAATGAAAAATAGTGAAAATTGAGTTTTTCTTCTGAGATGCAGCTTGTACATTATGCTTATTTGACCTCAAACTTTAAACCATAATATTATATTGATAAATGTATATTCAGCTCTTATCATTATAAAACTAAGGCTACCATGGGAGGGTTGACCACAATCAATGGGAAGGAATTGTGGTAGTCACACAGATATTTACTGCTCTGGGTACATATCTTTTCAATAACAAAACAGCATATCACCTTAATATTACTATTATTCTGTTGTACGTCAGCACTGATTTTAAGGAATACCCAATTTCTTGATTCACTGTAGTATGTGTTAGGAACCATCTCAGTTTCTTTCCACACTGCCTTTTGCAATTCATGGAGTTTTTCTTTTTCTTAGGTAAACAAGGCAAACATTAACATTTGCAAACCATTACAAACACATTTCTACATGCCAGAACTTTGGGGAAAATTTGAGGGGAAATAAGACAAAGGAAACAAGCACCCCAGTCAGAATTAAATCATCAAACACACAGGATCAGCAATCAATGGTGCCAAGCATTTCAGTAGGATAGACTGCAGCAATGTTTTTCATAGCAAAATAGCCGAGTAAAAACCATCCCCCAGAGGTTGCTCTGAATTCTGTTTGAAAACTATCTAAATACTTGACACTGCTTAGAAATTCATTTCCTGATCCCAGCAGAGGGTCCAGTACATTCACTATTGACTAATAATCATTTAGAAAAGTTAAATTACTTAGAGATATTTAAGTATCAGACAAATTTGTACAGAGTGTATAAATATTCTCCAGTAAAGAACCCATCCCACAATTTTTTTTGTCTCTTAATTGCATTTCCGTTTTCCAGTTTATTGAGGGTTCTTTTTTGTTTCTGTTATTAGACCTTTTAAGTTTCAGACAGAATTTGAGCTACTGTAAAGATGGAGGGAGGAAAAACAAATATAACCTAAAGCTAGGAACATTTAGTTCATTCAATAAAATGGAAAAGAAGATGGTTTAATGCATTCTAAATCAGTTTACACACAACATGCATTGTAATCAATTTTCCTCAATGCACTATCTGCTTATAATTACTAGTTTTGAATGGTATACAGAGGTATCAGAAAAGTGTTCCAATTTAAACCACTGAGAAACCAACTCCAAGAGTTACTGTAATTCTTTGAGTCACTTGTTTTCTCTTCATTTATTATTTCATGTTGTGTCCTGCCTTCTGACTTGCAATATGCGAACAGGCAGTAGTGAAAGAACATGCTTGGTCTCTCTATTACTCGTGTGTGCTTCGTACATTGTGAAGAAGCAGACCCACATCATAAAAACTAACTGAAAGCCACTGAGGTACCTCTCTAAAAAATGTAATGGACTGTACTGAAAGCCTATCTTTGACTGATGTGAGGTTTGGGACTTTATCCAGGTAAGAATTCATGCAGCAATGAGCACAGATAAGGCAGATGACCCAGAGTAGGGCCAAACTGTTTACCAGCAGATGTGTTTTTGAAAATCTTCCTTAGCTGGTCATGGCAGCGGAAAATACCCTGCTGTTAAACGCATCTGCAATCCACTGCTCTCCCAATCCACCTACAAAAATTCTGACCTTTAAAGAAATGATGGAGAAGCTGGTGATTTTTTCCATGGCATTGAAGCTCAGTCTATTTTAGGCTCCAAGGCAATTGCAGCCCTTTTTGCTCCCTATTTCACATCACTTTTAAGTCTTGTTCTGGCCACTATGAACCCTTCAGCACTTCTCCCTGTGCAATCACTCGAGTCAAGATCTGTGATTTGTGATTTGCAGATGACATGTACATTTCTTGGCTGATGGCTGTTAAAGCAGTTTGCAAACCTAAGGCAATAAACTGTAGGATGCAGTTGAAGCTTTCTGTTGACACACTAAATTGCTATTCTCATGCAAATGAATACAAACTTTCTTGTTATTTTGATTGAAACTGTTGTACATTTCTAATGTTGTGAATTACTGCATTAATATTTTTAATGAAACCATGTTGTGAATTTCCATTATATGCTAACTGTAGATGTGAAATCTATATCTGACTAGGCTGTGTATCAAGAAAGATGGTATGCTGTATGTTTAAAAAAACAACACACAAATTCTGCATTCACCAAATGTAAATCCTTTAATCCTCTCACAATGGAAATCTATTACTGAGATGTATAACATAGTAACAGTTCTTAAAGCATTAACACAATTATTTGTACATTTCTGATAGTCTTTCATTTAAATATTTATAAAATACATAGAGGAAAGTACATATCTTTTAGAAAAGTCAGTTTCTATGTCATTCCTTAAAATATTCACTTCTGTTCCTTCTAGAAGATATCTAAAAAGAAAACCTTCTGTATTTTGTTTTAAGTGACACCATACACCTACAAAAATAATGTAATCTTAAAGAGAAGCTAATATGATTACTATCAGCAGGATTATTGAGATTCAGTATTCAGAGAGCAGGAAAGACAAAATTGTTATTCCAAATATCAAGTCTTAGCTTGTGAAAAACAAATGTATTGAAGTGTCTCAGTCATAACACAGACCCTAAATTCTACATATTGTGCAAAATTCCTAATCCTGTCAAAATGCAAGTCTGAAGATTAACAGAATGTATAATAAATGCCTCTGTCATTATACATAAAAATAGTATTGTTAAATCAAGTGTAGCCCTTTATAAATATAAAAAAGCCCAACTTAAGCAGATTTGCACTTTACATTTCTACAGCTCTGAAGAGAAAAATGCATGATTGACTAAAACAGATTCTCCATTTCTCTGATTTAAATCAGGTTGCCTGAACAAAAAAGCCACTGGGCATAGATTTCTTTAGCAAATAACTTAATATTTATTGAGATTTCTTGTATGTTTAATTATTAATACTAGCAGTGTTACAGTATTTCTACAAGGTTGATATTGCTGACCCTATACCTGTTGTGGGTTTTTTTTTTCCTCATACGTTTCCTGTGCAACCATGAAAGCACGGTTCTTACCAATTATTGTGTGTGACACAGTCAAAAAGACTTATGGTTCAGTTGGCTGCCACGAGGGCTCTTGTTGTTGGCATTTCAGGATTTGACTGGTTTTCTTTTTTACAAACTATTTTGTAGTTTGCTTATTTTTATAGTTAGTGCATTATGGTATGTTAATGACGAGATGTACAGGATCACAATTTGATAATGTACTAAAACGAGCCATGTTTAAAAAAAGTCAAAAGAAGAACTTAAATCCCTTTATAATTTTTATTAAGTTATAGTACTGTTCGCAAACTGTAAGATGTAGTAGAATTATTGTTGTAGAATAATATGGACTTTCCCCTAAAGTTAGGACTTTTTTATTATTATAGTGATTTCTTCATACATCCAAAAGTCTTAATAATAGGAAAAGGTACAAAATGCAAGTCTGGTCTAGCTTGTTTGTGATTTACATAATTATTTTAGTACCCAGAGACCATGACAATGGGTGCATTACAAATACTTAAATAAGAACAGTTAAACCAGTAGATAAACTAGTATATTTTACAGAACACTGAACTTTCCCAACGTTTTGTTATTCATGCTGTAAATCAGAAGACATGGAGATAATCTTTGGTAGAGAAATTTTCCTCTTCTCCACCAAAAAACAAGCAAAACCAAACACCTAACTCAGAATAGTTTAAGTGAACATAAAGACAAACAGTGAAATTTTGGCGTTGTTGAACTCAATGGCCAAAGCCCTCATTGACTTCAACAGGGGCAGGTTTTCTCCCCAATATTTTCAAAAGTAGCTTGTTACTTTGGGTACCTCAGTTTCTGGGTGTCTAACTTGAGACACTTTAGAGGGGTTTGATTTTCAAAGGCCATGAGCTCATCATTTTCTAAAAACCAGTCCCCTTTTAAGGTGCCTCAAATTAGTCACTCAGAAACTGAGGTGCCTAGAATTTATAGACTTTAGAAAATCTTAGACATGGATTTTTTTGGCTCCATTACAAGCATATTTCTTATGTATTATAATAAGACAGCTCTCCTTCCTTAATTATGAAAATAGCAACCAACATGCTGAGACAGAATTTGAGGTCAGCCAGCATAGGATTCCAGTTTCATGTGATATTATGTATAGTGAGCCCAATCCTCAAGGTCTCAGTTGGACAATACTCCTATTGAGGTCAATTGTCATTGAGGCTCATAGGAGTTTTGCTCAAGTAAGGCCTTCAGGGCTAGGAATAGAATTTGCTGTTATGTTAAATTGGAAGATTAACAAATTATACAAACACCAGTACCATTTGTTGGGGGAAAGGCATGTGCCTAGTGGTCTGAATGTAGGACTGAGCCAGGAACTCCTGACTGGCTATGACATGGATTTTCTTGAGTCACTTACTGGTTTAAACTAAAGCAAATGGTGAATTCTTTTTAATTTGGTGTCTTTAAATCACGATTCGAGGACTTCTGTAACTCAGCCAGAGCTTATGGGTCTATGACAGGAATGGGTAGGTGAGGTTCTGTGGCCTGCTATTTGCAGGAGGTCAGACTAGATGATCATGATGGTCCCTTCCTGGCCTTAAAGCCGAGTCTAAGTGATCTTAGGCAAGACTGTGTCTGGGTCTTACACAGATGCTCAGTGGGAGACAGAGTAATAAGGCCTGTGCTTACAGGAACAATCTAAGCCATAATCTCTACCTCAAGTTCCCCCCACCTATAAAATGGGGATAATAACACTCACCTTAACTGTGAAGATTAACGTGTTAATTTTTTAAAAGCACTTTAAAAGTAAATGAGAGTTTAGAAGAGTGAAAGAATTCACATACCTAGGATCAATGGTTGCTGATAATGGTGCTTTTCTAAGTGATGCCCAGCATTGTACCAAAATTGCTTGGTGCACATGGTGGGAGCTGAGTCCAGTTCTCTGGGCTTATTCATGGGGGCTCACATTTTATGGAGTGGCAGCAGAGCCACTCCATGACCTCTACTGTAGTCTCAGGGATGCTTAGCCAGTAAGTTTCCCCCACCACCTCCCAACCCCTTCTCCAGGAAGAGTAACCAATGTCATCACTGCTCCACCCTGACTCCCCAAACCTCTGCTCACTAGGGCAAATAAACTCCCTTGAAGCAGAGTTCCGTGGCATCCAGGGGTCTGCACTCCCCTGTCCAACTTCTGGCCTCACCTTCCACAGAGCACCTGCATGAGTGCCATTACACCCACCATTTGAAGAGGAGGTGGGATTTTGACCCAAGAATATGAGTACAGTCTGAACAAGCAACAGATTCAGTGGAAAAATAGGTTCCAACTATTAGAAACAAATGACTGATTTCAGATAGATGGTGCATGAATTAGATGTGTTTGGGGGACATTTACGCTGGGGTTCACTTTAAATCAATCAGTTGATACGCATACTTATCATGGCAACAAGAGAGTGCCATGTAATATGCCTACTAACATTTCCTATCAGGATATATTGTGCCATATCAAAAGATCTTTGGTGCATTTTAGGTGCATTTTACTGTGTTCTTGATACCATAATTTAGTAAATTAATTTTGTAATTAACAGACATAGTGAAAAGCAAGAAGGGGTGAAAGAGAATTGTAGCAATGAAGGATGCTCTGGGGAGTAACTCTGATAAAGTGGTTGTTTTCTTCTAATATGCTCTCTAGCTTTGTTTTTGTTTTTTGTTTTTACCCCAGAAAGGCTTTCAGATCACAGCTGCTCCTATATTGATGAATATGGGGAACAGAGCAAACTCTAGCTGTGAATGTTCAATTACTCTTTATGTAGATAAAATTGCCACTCTGCAGACTGATTTATGTAATGATTTTAGTTTATGCTCCAGGAAAACCATACCAAAAACCTACTCCCATGCAACTAATTGTTTAAATCAATAAATAAAATCCCCTCCTACATAGGTATACTTTCTCTTCCTGTTGTAAGAGATGAGACTATATTTCTTAAATAAATGATGCAGGAACTGGCTGAAGTTTACTTTCTCTTACTCTAGAGCCCTAGCTGCTTCTTGCCTTCTTCAAATGTGGTCTATTTAATCTCCTGTAGTGTGGGAAATTATGTTCAAAATCTCTGTGATCCTCTGTCCATAGTAAGTTATGCATGTAGTGACAAGTACATGCCATAAGGTTTTGAGATTATATCTGTAATGTGTTGCTGCAGACTGTTGATCAAGAGTGTCTGGAAGAAAAACATTATTTTCAGGTGTGAAAAAACGTCACCTTTATCAAATAATTTCTCTTGCATTTCTCCCAAGATGTTGTTGCCTATTTAAACTTGGGAGGTTAAGTTTGTAGCATTCATTATAACTGAAAATTTAGTTCACACAATCATGATGTTCTCTTTATTAAGTGTTACTGTTAAACAATATTAAAATAAACACAATCTGGTTGGCCTTTTGTGAGGTTCATGAGATGTTTATTCCTTTGCCTAGTCTTTTAATTATGTTTGCTTTTTAAGATTCTGATATGCAAGCAAATGTTACTGATACACATGTTACTTGCCACACGTTATCTGATTTATCTTACTATATTTTACAATTTACAGTACTGACTGGCGCATATAATTGAAGTGGTTAGGGGTGGCATAGGTGCCTATCAGCAGAACTGTGGCTTGAATCTATGGTTGTATGTTTTTTCTTGGACCTACATACAGATTGGAAATAAACCCTGGCAGATTCTCTGGCAGTTTTACTGTACATAACAAAAAGATGCTCTATATGGCTCTTCACCTATGACATTATATGATTTATTGGGAGGTGTAACAGTAGGTTACAGAAGCTCTCACAAGTGATATTGTTTTAGTCCCTATCCATATATGCACAACAAATACGGCTGCCTCAGCTGTTGACCTTCCCCCAACCTAACCCCAGTCTTCTTAATATCTTCACCCCCAGTTCCTCCTTACTCTTTGAGGGAGACTTAGTCTCCATTCTTCAGTTGTATTTTATGTAATATCAGTTGTTAGATCAGCTGACACAGTAGGCGGGAATTAAGTGTTGAAACAGCCATATTTGTCATGGGTATATGGATCAGAAGTTCTAAAGGAAGTAGCCTGTCAATTTCTGAGGATGGAATTTTGCTTGGCCATTATGTGGATGCGCAGTGCGAGGAATTGCTCAAAGAGCCTCTCTTACTCATTGCATGGTTCATGTAAGGTTTAGGCAGAATTTCAGTCCTTTTACTTGGGGAATAGAGCATCTGTTTCTTACATGGTGATGCACAGGTCTTCAAAGAGGGCAGGGGAGGGCCAAGCTCCATTCACTTGTCACTGGTTTGCAGAGCTGGCTGACCACATGAGGAAATCAGCTGCACCGCACCAAAAATTGTAGTAGTGAATGCATGCCTAGTGCTTTCCTGGAGTGAGGTGGCTCCATGCCATCTCTTACTATGAGTTATGCCTGATGGGTGTAATAGGGCCCTGAATATTATTCCCTTTCAAAACCCTCCACTTTGACTAATAATAGCTCTCAGCCACTCAGAATACAGACATTTGTACCCTGAACGGTTATTCGGAAATAACTGTGTATAGTTATTATGCAAATCAGATCCTCTCCTCCAATCAGTATAGAGATTTTCTTAACTGACAAATGTGCAGTTATTA
Source organism: Lepidochelys olivacea (assembly GCF_965140295.1). NCBI lineage: Eukaryota > Metazoa > Chordata > Testudines > Cheloniidae > Lepidochelys > Lepidochelys olivacea. Next base: position 76,353,527 of record NC_140418.1, on the reverse strand, counting down.
AGAACATAAGAATGGCCATACTGGGTCAGACCAAAGGTCCATCCATCCCAGTATCCTGTCTACCAACAGTGGCCAATGCCAGGTGCCCCAGAGGGAGTGAACCTAACAGGTAATGATCAAGTGATCTCTCTCCTGCCACCCATCTCCACCCTCTGACAAACAGAGGCTAGGGACACCATTCCTTACCCATCCTGGCTAATAGCCATTAATGGACTTAATCTCCATGAATGTATCCAGTTCTCTTTTAAACTCTGTTATAGTCCTAGCCTTCACAACCTCCTCAGGCAAGGAGTTCCACAGGTTGATTGTGCGCTGAGTGAAGAAGAACTTCCTTTTATTTGTTTTAAACCTGCTGCCCATTAATTTAATTTGGTGACCCCTAGTTTTTATACTATGGGAACAAGTAAATAACTTTTCCTTATTCACTTTCTCCACACCTCTCATGATTTTATAAACCTCTATCATATCCCCCCTTAGTTTCCTCTTTTCCAAGCTGAAATGTCCTACGCTCTTTAATCTCTCTTCATATGGGACCCATTCCAAACCCCTAATCATTTTAGTTGCTCTTTTCTGAACTTTTTCTAATGCCAGTATATCTTTTTTGAGATGAGGGGACCACATTGTACGCAGTATTCAAGATGTGGGCGTACCATGGATTTATATAAGGGCAATAAGATATTCTCCGTCTTATTCTCTATCACTTTTTAAATGATTCCTAACATCCCGTTTGCTTTTTTGACTGCTGCTGCACACTGTGTGGACATCTTCAGGTAACTATCCATGATGACTCCAAGATCTTTCTCCTGATTTGTTGTAGCTAAATTACACCCCAGCATATTGTATGTATAAATGGGGTTATTTTTTCCAATGTGCATTACTTTACATTTATCCACATTAAATTTCATTTGCCATTTTGTTGCCCAATCGCTTAGTTTTGTGAGCTCTTTTTGAAGTTCTTCACAGTCTGCTTTGGTCTTAACTATCTTGAGCAGTTTGGTATCATCTGCAAACTTTGCCACCTCACTGTTTACCCCTTTCTCCAGATCATTTATGAATAAGTAGAATAGGATTGGACCTAGGACTGACCCTTGGGGAACACCAGTAGTTACCCCCTCTCCATTCTGAAAATTTACCATTTATTCCTACCCTTTGCTCAGGACAGGACCTGCACAGCAGTCTGACTGGATGAGAGAATTCCATCTCTGTGTAATATTTATTAACACTTTCTTAATGAACAGTTTGGTAACAATTAATACTAACCAATGCTAAGTCCAGTTCTGTTAAAAATTATTCAAAACATCAGTGGTTTGATGAGAGGCGCTGAGTTCCAAGAGTCGCGGCTTTGAAAATCAGGCCACCAGCCCTTTACGGGCAAACTCCACAAAAGAGAAAATGCAGAAAATGTTTTTTCCTGGGGGAATTTGAGTAGGGAGAATGAAGAAGCATGTGTCACCTGCCATGACACCCTATTGGTCAAAAAGTCCTCTTTGGATGGTGAAATGAAGAAATCCATGGAATTTTTTTAATAGAAACTGAAACTGGATTAGAGAACAGGCATTGAAAAAGTGGAATCAATTTTATTGAAGAATGTCAGATGCTTGGGAGAGAAGCAGAGTGAATCAGCTACGTCAAAAACCAACTTGATTCCATTGTAAGGCACTCTGCTGAAATGGAAATGCTAGCTGTTCATTCCTGTTGCAAAGTGCAATTATCCAGAGCAAAAAGAATAATTTCCAAATTATTGGTTTGCCAGTGTTAGGGCAAAGTCAATGTGGCCCAGTGTTTTTCAGTGAGTGGCTCCCTATATATTGTGCCTTCAGTGGAAGTGGAAATGATCTTTGCAAAATTGACAGGTCATACAGCCGTTTGTAGCTATTTGCCGGCCAGTCGGATATGGACTGCTAGAGTCATGGAATAATAGGTGACAGGTAATATGAAAGTGAATGGAAATAGAATCTCCTTTGCTCCCAGGACTTTGCTGCTGAGGTATGGTAGCAGTGGCAAACCATTTACTGCCATCAAGAGGCAGCTACAAGAGGAGAATATAAAATATGCTCTGCTCTACCTATGAAATGTGTAGTGTCTCACAATAGCCAATTTATTATTTTCACCCTGTCCAGCAATATAGAAGGGTGCATCAGGGAGCTGCCAGCCTCTGTTCTGAATAACTTAAGTCAGGCTGCAACATGTGAAATAATTGAGCTGACCAGAATTTACAGCACTAGCTGGAGTTTCTTCTTTCTTTTGGTTTCATAAGGCATGTCAATAAGAAGTACCCCAGGAGCATAATGCTGACCTTACATGCTCATTTCTTTTTCATTTTTATATTTTCATATTATTTTATGGCTTAGTTCAGACATCTTTCTAAGCATGGTCCAGTTCTCCTGGGGGATACCAGAATTAGATGCCTTCTTTAAACTTAGAGCAACAAGATGGATCATGCTACCAGTATCCTTTCTTTTTTTACTCTTGTCTTCACATAGCAAGACCCATATGGTTTTCAGCTGGGCCTGTCTTGTTTAATGTGGACTTGGGCTGTAATTTATTTTACTTAATTATTTATGGATACATTATGTATATTAGCTGCACTTGTCTAAATAACAAGGGCAGCAATGGAAGACTGCATGTTTTGTGGGTGCTTTCTTGTTATAGTCTTCTGCATTTCTTAAGGTGCATTTTTGGGATGATAGGTTTGATCAGAGTTTATTGTTCCATGTGATAATATCTGGCAGCAGCATTCTGGGACAGCAAATAGAAGTAGTTCAATCACAATTCGGGTAAATGGGCTAGTAATATTGAGCCTACCTTTGTGTGTAGTGTAGTCATTGGTGTGATTAGGGAAATGGGACATATTCTGGAATTGGATTGATGAAAAGTCATGCCCAGCTATTTCCTTAGTCAAGAGCCCATTTAAATCAGGGGCTTTATTTATCCCTTTAAGCCTAACGTGATGATTCGGAACTCTCAGGATTCTGAGTGATATCAGAGATTTCTTTTTTATAAAGACACGGTAGTTTATAACTGAGGTAGGGGAAATCTGCCAAGATAAGAGAGAGACACTGGAAGGTCCCAATTTCTTACCTGCAAGCTGCTTTATGTGCTGCTTTTATCAGTATCACTTTACACCAGCTCAGGAGGACATAGCAGGCATCTTGCAGCCCAACTGCTGGTTAAATATTTTAATATCCACTGAAGGGAAAAGTACCATGAGCCAAATGCTAATGTAGTATCCTTGAATGTAAGGCATTAATGGTTTCATGAAATGTAAATGCATTCTTAATTATCTCAAGTCACTGCACGCCCAAGTGACTCTTTTACAAGAAACACATCTCACCGATAATGAGCACAAAAATTATTAAAAACGTGGGTGGAGCAAATCTCTTAATCCTCCTTTTCTTCTTAGAGTATAGGTATTTTATTAATGCATAGGGGTCCAATCCTTGCTCAGGCAGAACTCCCGCACTGGACATCTTTGGAAGTTTTGCCTGAATAAGGACTAAAGGCTTGAGCACTAGCCGTGTCTACTTGTACATTGCGAAGTCGGTCTTGGCAGTTCAGTATGAATATGTCACTAAAGAGTACCCAGGATGTACTTCTGCTTTTACTTTTGCCAACAAAAGTGCTTTGGTATGTGTCTGACACTGTGAGGAGAAGGCACAGGAGTACATATAGAGACAGACAGTTTTGAACTATATTAACAAACAGTCAGAAAGACCATAATACAAGAACAGCTTATGACCTCTGATATCAAGCAGTAGGGGGAGCCCAATCACTAATTCCAAAACCATTCTACCAGCGGTCCTCAAACATTTTCATATTGTGGACCACTTCCTAAAACTTGAGATCCTCACATGGATCAGCTCCCTTCCCAATCCTGATTTTACACTTTTGCTGCAGATTCAGTCTGTTGGGTATGAATCCCTTGGCAAGGTCTCCCCGTTTTCTACCTGGGATGCTTTCCCTGAGTGTAGGACTGGCTCTGCTTTCACTGACTGCAGCTCACTACTCTGATCTCTCCAGGTCACTTTGGCCATTGTATGTTTTCTAGCTCTCCATTTCCAATGTTGTCCTTAGATCTGATCATGGCTGAATTTACACAAACACACACTTCTCAAAGGCAGACATGAAGCAACCAGGAAGGTGCAGAGAAGTCCTTGCTGTGTTTTAGCTTTGTTGGTCAAAAAACCCCACAAGGAATCATGGAGCCAAACCTCACATACTGGGCCTTCACCAGGATAAAGACAAATGTTGCATCTTGGAATATCTCTATTATCAAAAGTCCCCAAACCAGTGAGATATTTAGTAGTTGCTGGATTTAAGAGAGTGACTGAATAAAGCCCAATGAAGTGAATGAATATCACCATGAAAGGTGCAGAGTGTGGGATGAGGGAATTTACGAAGGGTTTGTTTGGTTTTTTTTGGAGTGACACTATTGAGAGGAGCCTTTTTGGGGGTTATGGGATGAGACATGGACCGTTTTAATGCTCACAGAGTAAGGAGCAGACTAGAACTCTTGTGTGGGATGTGGGGGTTGCTGCAAAGAAGAAATTAGGTGCTGGGGAAAGGAAACATGCACTGACACAGAGATTCAGTAAAATAACATGCACAGAAAATTTTAGAATTGTGCAGAGCTCCTTTAAAACCTGCTTGACTGCAGATTATAAAAAGACCTAAAATCTGCCAGAAATTCAATAGTCTATTGCTGTTGCACAGCCACAATTGCTGGTCTTGTGGTCACAGCACAACATCACGGGGACTGGGATCTATTCCTGGCTCTGCTACAGATTTCTAGCATGGACACGTCCAAGTCATTTTACACTGTCGTGCATTAGTCACCTCATTTGTAAAATGGGGGCAATAATCATTCCCTACCTCATGGGGTGTTGAAGGATAAATTCCTTGGTTTCTGAAACCCTCAGATTCTACAGCAGTAAGCTCCATAGAATTGTCATAGAACTGTAAATAAGTAACAATTAAACCCATTAAGGCTTAGAGGTCAGCCTTGGGGGAAGGTTCAAGTGGTCAGCTATCTGGGTCTTTCTACATACAGCTCATTGCTGGGATGAATGAGACAGCTTTTTGCTCTCTGCTGCACATGATGTGCCATAACACTGTAGCATTCTTTGTCAGGACACAGGCTTAGTTTGGCCAGCTCTGAGACAGAGAGAGGTTGGTGCCCCTTTGTCTGTTTTCTTTCTGTGCCCAAGAGCAAGTGGAAAATGGGGAGGGGGCGGAGGGAAGAGTGTGACTCACTAAGTCGTGCTGGAATTCTCTAGAACCTTCCCTCACCTTAAAGAAGAGCTGTGTATTATAGGCAGTAGACCTTTTCTTCATCCTGGACTGACCATGTTCATTTAGTAAAGCTGAATACAACGCCATGTTCACTATATCTCTCTCAACAATTCCTCTTTTCTTTCACATTGCAATCTTCTCCATCTTGTTCCTCTGCCCAGTGATTCCGAGTTCTGTGGTGCTTCTCAGACTTTAGGTCAGAGCCAGCTCTAGGCACCAGCAAAGCAAGCACGTGCGTGGGACGGCACATTTCCAGGGGCGGCATTCCCGCCACCCTTTTTTTTTTTTTTTTTTGAAAAATCCACCAATGTACGAAAAAAAAATTATACATGAAGATCAAAAAAATCTCCAGTAGCGTGATAGGAGCATGACATGAAAAATATCGTGTCACGTTGTGACACGGTCACTCATAATGTGAATGTGCGTAAATGTGTAAACGTTAACAGTTATTGATTAATTAAATCAGGAATCACAATTACTTGTGTGTACTGTGCCACCCTATTGGTGCCATTCACGCCAATTTCTGTGTCACGTCGGTGCCAGTGGTTATAGGGCTAAAATGCTGGAACAAAAGCGAAAACGACTTAGTAGGAAATTGTTTTATTTCACTAACTACAAATTCTCTGTTTTCATTTTAAAAAAAATTTTAAACAGTCAAAAAAATTTGCAAAGTGCAAACATGTGTAAAAGCCAAAAAAAAAAAAAAAAAGTGGGGGGGCCCTGCTTCAGGTGCCCTGGATTATTCTTGTATCATGCCTAGAAGAAGCACCACGGAACCCTAGATGACATTGTGGCAAGTGCAGCACAAAGGAGCTTAAGCAGCTGGCCATAGTATTGGAGGAAGGGAAAAGAGGGCAGGAAAACAGCTGACTCTTCAGACATTTGGGCCCAGATCCTCAAAGGTAGTTAGGAACCTAACTATCTTTGAGGATCCGGGCCTTGGTCGACAGAACCTGCTGACACCTTCAGTGCAGGATTGAAAGGCCAACTTGATGTATATACAATGATTCTAAAAAGAAGCTGATTAGCTCTCATAGAATTTCATGGTCCAATGTGCTGTTAAATATAAACTCCTGCTTTGCTAATTTATATATTTTGCAACCACCCACCCAAAATAATTAGCGAGCAGTTCACCAATCCTTATACTCCACAAAACGGCCCCTTCCTTAGTTATTTGGCTCTGTAATTTCCAGTTACATTTCAATAACTAAAGAGCTAAAGCTCCCAGCAAATCATTTATGGTACCAAAAGCTGCAGAAGAGGATTGGTTACTACCTAGTTCAGTGTGACCCAAAGGGCTGGTAGAAATAACTCAGGGCTAAGTTATTTTCTCTGGAGTGTTTTGCACTGGAGCGGCCCACAGCAATAAGTGCTTAAATGGCATAAGGGAATAGCAAAAGAGTTTATAACTCTGGATAATATCTTTTCTAATGGCATTTTTAAGGATTAAAGAATATGACTTAGAAAACAGGATAACTGAAACACAATGAGCTAGAAAAGGAGCTTTCTCATTAGGGGACAGACTAATAGGATATTAAAGCTGTCTGTTTTGCGTTTTTCTTAGGAATCATTTGTCTTTGTTTAAAGACTTTCCTGTCTCCCCAGTAACTTCCTGTAACCTTAGGAATTGAAATCTTGTCCTGTGTACCATGGATAAATGCTACAGTGTCTGAAAAAATATATAACAACATGTAATGTACACAGATTAAAAACATACGGGACAATTATCCTCCTCTAGATTATAAATCTAGGAAAAAACATGAAACAATTTTTCAAACATCTTTGTAACTGCAGGCATCATGTAAAATACTGAAGGAACATTTGTAGTGTTACACAAATTTTCTTTTCTTTAAACATAGAGGAATTTCTTTAGCAATTTTGAAAGGGTGCATTAGCATATAGAATCACTGTTGTAGGAAAATTCAATCTGTTGATTTCGCTTCTATGGTGGACTCTTTACAGTCTATATCATTTCCACTCCACTTCACTGATGGTGGAAAAGCTTTTTTCATGGTTTATTTAGCAGAAAGTCATTCTGATTAGCAAGATGAGTAATACTTTACAGCTGTTTGCAATTACTGCATCTGTTCTATCAGTGGGTTCAAATATTGGAGACTATATTGACAGAAATGCAAAATGCAGTAGAAATGGGTACAAGAGAGGACACACACACACACACGCTTCATAGATCTAGTCATGTTCAGAGAAATCAAACATCATGTTATTCTCAAATCTGTGCCACCAGTTCAAAACCCAGATTTAATAAATTTGAAAAGTGGAAATTTAATTTGGCAACAGGAAAGGGTTTATCCCAAATGGCTTCTTCTGAAAACATAAGTCTTGATTCTGCTCCACAGGAAGTTTAATATAAGTTTTGGCATTGTCTTCAGTGAGATCAGAATCGGGCCCATACCAACTGCAAAACAGAGAAGTATCTGAGAACATCTGAAAAGCATTAATAGATTTGATACACAAAGCTGCAGATGTTGTCTAAATGCTGCCTCTGATCTATGGGCCTGCCTTATGGTAGGTGTAAAGCAGCGAAAAGGAGCCTTAAGAATTAGGCCCTGCATATGATAGTTAGTTAGAATATTATTAATAATTATTTGTACTGTTAGGAGCCCAGTTAGTTAGAATAATCACTTGCAACCTGAAATAAGGGGTAAAATGTGTCTTGTTCCTGATTTAATTTTTTTTTTATTTCTTCTTCTTTTTCTTTTTTTTTTTTAAGAGGAAGTATGTCTGTGGGATTTTTGGAAACTGAGGGCAAACTCTGCTGTCAAGTCTGCAAATGGAACTTGACTCTTGTATTCTGCTCCCCCAACATACATTGACACCAGTAGGAAGTGCCATGTTTGTAGGGAGAGCAGAATAGGGTCGAGAGCTTTGGGTCAGCATGTAAGGAATTGAAATAAGTAAACAAAATAATAGTTGAGCCAAGCTCTACCATGCAGATCAGACAGCAGAATTCTCTCCATTTAGCTGGAGAGAAAGACTTAGATGGGAGGGTATTCATGTAAGTGTCAAGCTACTATTATAGGTAATAATGAATAGTTTAATGGAACAGATGCATTGTTCCATGGCCTGTCCACCTGCATAACCTTTTCTCATGATCAGCTGAAACTTTTCTTCATGTAATTTCATGTTATTACTCATATTTATACTCCTTATGTTACTCTAAACTGTTTGTCTCAGCCCATGGTGTTTCCACTGTTAATTACGCAGAGACATCTAAGAGCAGATTCTCTAATTGTATACATTGTCATGGCTCAACTGAAACCAATGGAACTATGATAATTGGCACCAACTGAAGATCTGGCCTTAGTCATCGTTTAGACAAGCTATACTTTCAGAGATGAATTCTAATCTCCGTTACACTGGTGCAGTCCCATGGAACGCTGTAACTTGCTGGGGTTCTCAAATACTGCGTTAAACAGAAGTGAGTTGCCTTGTATAGTACAGAGCAGAATGCCCACAGTATTTATCCTCCATAACTTAGTCCTTCCTTCTCTCCAACTTAATCAGTTTTGTTGCTCTTTAAATTTCATCCATTTTGTCTGTAACTTTCTGATATTGGGGTGTCTGGAACTGAACAAAGCTCTAGGAATGCTCCCTACTCTCATTTGTTTAATATCTCTGCAATACCTAGACTGACTGAGATGCTGGATGTCTTTAAATGTCTCTTTAGTTATAAGTTTAAATAAGAGCTTCAAGATGCAATCCTTGGGCCATGGAAGAATTGTAGTTTTGCCATTGACTTCAAGGGGGGCAAGATTTCATACTTAGTATTTACATGTTGTTTTGATAGCAGTTAATTTTAAATGGAAAGAAGCTAAATTCATTGGACCATATCCTGAGCACCTACAACTCCCACTGACATCAGTTGCCGGTCAGCACCTCCTAGGATTTCCCCCACTGCGGCTTTTCCCCAAAATTAGCAGCACAGCGCAATCTCTTGAAGGTGCCTCTTTGGGTCAGTTTATTATATGGTGTATAAATGATGGATCCCTCCAAATTTATCATTGAAAGCCTGAGGAAAAAAGCATTCCTTGTAAGTTTTTCATTTCTTTCTAGACACAGAGATGGGATCGTTTGTCTATCTCATCAAAGGAAAGGTGTCACGTTTTGCAGCCAACCTTGGACTATGGTAATATTATTTTTTTCAGTGAGTCTGAGGCTTGTCTTTCAAAAGACTGGTGTTTACAATACTTTCTGCAGGTTTGTATTGTAATATACTTTTGATGCCCATCAGTGAAATTTATATGATGCTGTAGCAGAGTGGTCACCCTGCTCCAGTGTGGAAGGGGTTAAAAACAGCCCTGGGAAAGGGCTGCCCCAGGGAGCCAATCAGGAGTGGGCTCGAGGCAGCTAATCAGGGCTGGGCTGGGAGTATAAGAAGGCCTAAGGGAGGCGCTGAGTCAGAGTCTCTCTCTAGCTGTCTGAAGGATCAAAGGGCACATTGGACAGAGCACTGCTGGGGAGCTCCAGCCTGGCAACTCCCCAGGCTGAGGCCTTGATAAAGGCCTACGCAAGTACTGGGGCTGGGAGGTGCAGCCTGGGAATACGTAGAGGCAGTTGGTCTGACCCCCTTGCCAATGATGAGTGGCCTTTACAGACGGCAGTTTGCCCCACTGAGAGGGGCCTGGCAGTTGCCACTGAGACAAGGTGGGTGTAGACAAGGTTGGGGGTTCCCCTGGGAGGGGAGACTCAGTGTGTGAGGGCATTGAAGTGGGCAGAACCCCAGGGTAAGGGGCTCCGGGGTCCAGGAGGGACACGGGGGCCTGAGGCAGGTGAGCCACTGGCCGGCAGAGGGTGCTCCAAGGCTAGAAAAGAGCTAATTCCCACAATGACCACCAGGAGGCGCTGTGCCAGCGAGTCAGTTCTGAGACAGATGCATTAGGCTGTACATCTCCTCAGGTTAGACAAATGAATTGGGCCAGCTTCCTTGTAAGTCTGCATACAATGAATCATCTTTATGTCATATTTATTTCCACAGTTAGAGACAACAGAAAATACTTACAGTCTTGTACTGTTTCTTAATTCTAATGGCTTTAAAGTTCTTTAATCCGAGTATGGTACTTCTTCATGAAGTTACAGAACTGCATGGGTATGGAATACTCTCTGAATGACCAAGCTTTGCAGGAAGTAACCTTTGTTATTTAGAAAATTGGAAACCTCATCTGAATTTTTTTGCATAACTGTAGGAATTCTGTGAATATGTATTGCTGTCTCTTGTACGCTCTGCCCTAGCATATCTTTCTAAATAATGGAGCAAATACTGCTCTTACTCAGACCTGTGCAACTTCAGTGGTATTTTTGGGGAAACTCTATAACTGAAAGCAGATTTTGGTGTAATAGGTTGAATTCCAATATGAATTTAATGGTTAAATATTTGGATATTGTAGCAGGGTGGACACCCGCTTGGGCCCAGAGGGGTTTAAAACAGAACTCAGAGAGGGTTGTTGCAGGAGAAAAGCAGTGGGGCTGATTGGGGAAGCAGCCTCAGCTGGGGGCCATGCACCAGTCAGGGCCCAGCTGGCTCTATAAAGACTGTGAGCCAGAAGCCCAGAGACAGTCTCTCTCTCTCTGCCTTGAGAGAGAGAAGGGCCTGGCTGCAGGGGCGTAACTAAGTATCTGGAGGGGAGCAGGGCTGGGGACAGGCCAAGAGAGCCGGGGAGCTCCGGCCTAGGAAAGTACCAAGCTGCAGGCCTGGTAAGGCCTATTAGATACTAGAGTTGCAGGGGGCAGCCCATGGGTAGCCAGAGGCAGCAGGTCCAAACCCAACCTTGCCTGTGATGAGTGGCTTATACTGCAGTGTCTGCCCCAGGGAGCGGGGGCTAGTTGGTGACTGGCAGTAGCCTAGGACTGAGGCGAGGTGGGGATAGTCGGTGCGGGTTCCCCTGGGAGGGGGAGACCCAGAACAATGGAGTGCTGCCGGGGGGCAGCACCCAGTTAAAGGGGCACCGGGGGTCCTGAAGACGGACATAGGAGCCAGCAGCAAGGCGAAACACCGGCCTGAAGAGGGCGCTCTGGAGGCTGGAAAGCTAATTCCCTGAGATGACCAGCAGGAGGCTGGTCTACAACCTATCCTGAAGGATGACCCAACACTCTCACAAATCTTGGGAGACAGGCCAGTCCTTGCCTATAGACAGCCCCCCAACCTGAAGCAAATACTCACCAACAACCACATACCACACAACAGAGCCACTAACCCAGGAACCTATCCTTGCAACAAAGCCCGTTGCCAACTGTGCCCACATATCTATTCAGGGGACACCATCACAGGGCCTAATAACATCAGCCACACTATCAGAGGCTCGTTGACCTCCACATCCACCAATGTGATATACGCCATCATGTGCCAGCAATGCCCCTCTGCCATGTACATTGGTCAAACTGGACAGTCTCTACGTAAAAGAATAAATGGACACAAATCAGATGTCAAGAATTATAACATTCATAAACCAGTCGGAGAACACTTCAATCTCTCTGGTCACGCAATTACAGACATGAAGGTCGCTATCTTAAAACAAAAAAACTTCAAATCCAGATTCCAGCGAGAAACTGCTGAATTGGAATTCATTTGCAAATTGGATACTATTAATTTAGGCTTAAATAGAGACTGGGAGTGGCTAAGTCATTATGCAAGGCAGCCTATTTCCCCTTGTTTTTTCCTACCCTCCCCCCCCCCCCGACGTTCTGGTTAAACTTGGATTTATGCTGGAAATGGCCCACCTTGATTATCATACACATTGTAAGGAGAGTGGTCAGTTTGGATGAGCTATTACCAGCAAGAGAGTAAGTTTGTGTGTGGGGGGGAGGGGGGGTGAGAAAACCTGGATTTGTGCTGGAAATGGCCCACCTTGATTATCATGCACATTGTAAGGAGAGTGGTCACTTTGGATGAACTATTACCGGCAGGAGAGTGAGTTGTGTGTGTGGTTTTTTGAAAAAGGGGGTGGGGGGCGGTGAGAAAACCTGGATTTGTGCTGGAAATGGCCCACCTTGATTATCATAGACGTTGTAAAGAGAGTGGTCACTTTGGATGGGCTATTACCAGCAGGAGAGTGAGTTTGTGTGGGGGGGGGCGGAGGGTGAGAAAACCTGGATTTGTGCTGGAAATGGCCCAACTTGATTATCATACACATTGTAAGGAGAGTGATCACTTTAGATAAGCTATTACCAGCAGGAAAGTGGGGTGGGAGGAGGTATAGTTTCATGGTCTCTGTGTATATAATGTCTTCTGCAGTTTCCACAGTATGCATCCGATGAAGTGAGCTGTAGCTCACGAAAGCTTATGCTCAAATAAATTGGTTAGTCTCTAAGGTGCCACAAGTACTCCTTTTCTTTTTGCGAATACAGACTAAGACGGCTGTTACTCTGAAACCTGTATATTTTTTGTATTTAATATTTTTAAAAATTGATAGGGGAAATACTATAATTCATAATTTGCACAATGAAATAGGAGTATTTTACAGAAAAACATATTTCATATTTAACTGGGTGCAATAGTCATCAAAGAAGATTAAACCACGATCAGTAGGTTCTAATGGACATATTGTTCTATAAATCTTGATGAGGACACAATTTTTTCCACTGAAATCAATATAGCTGCAAAACTTAAATACCAGGTTCCTTCATAATCATAAACAGCAGCACCTTACACTGTACTGTTAAAGAGTCTTATTCCAGCTCAGCTTGATGGGCATGTCGATGCAAGTTTGGCAAAAAAAACATAATTCACTTTTGCCAGTGATGGAGATTTTAACACTTACTTGAAATAGCTGATAATCTGACACAGGAGAGTTAAAGGATTACAGTATAGTATTTCATTTGGCTAAGAAGAAAAGCTGTTTAAAAACTATATTAGATTTATGCTCAGTATACACTGATGTAGCATTGCTTTAATGTACTCGGTACCATCTATTATAATAGTTTTTTCTATTGTTATATTAGCTTTTGTTTTCTCCTAAACACACAGATATAATAGAAATGTGTTTCTTTTCCCATTCATAACATTTCCTAAGAGAATGGATCTGTGCTCACTAACTAAGAATTAGGCAGGTTAGGGAATAAGTCTTAGTCTTATTGCATCTGTACAGTAATTTGAAAGAGGGGGCCAAAATCAGTCTTCTTAGACATATTTAGATTAAGAAACGTTTTGTTCTTCATGAAGTATAGGGTTTACAAACAAAGCCATGATGACTGCTTTGATGCAGCTCAACACACAAGGTAATTTTTCCTTAAAAGGGATTTAGTTCTTGATTTATGAAGACTGGAATAGCCTCACAATTGCACTGTGAGACTAGGTGTCTGTCTTCTGAATCTTGAGAGATCTTTGTAGCATAGAACATTGACTTGATCATCTTGCATGTGCGTATCAGCTAAAAATATGCGTGCATGTACACGATGTAATCCACTTGTATTATTTGCTATAAGGTAATTTTAAACATAGATTAGAATGGAATTTACTGAAGAAAAATCCGGTGTCCACAGAACATTTCTAACCTTCATCTGTCCAATTCCAGCCAAAATGTCTACCATCCAGTAGTCAGAAAATGTAAAGAATTTGATTATGATTAAGAGTCTGAGGTTAATGAAATCAGAAGGGCTCCTTACTGGTTTTACAGAAGAGATAATTAATTTTAGTAGAAGCTTTGATAAAGAGGAAACTGAAGGACTGCTGTCTGTAGAGGTGACGTTCCCATCTCCAAAAATCTATACATTATAGAACAGTATTCAGACAATTGGCTACATGTCTGTTATGTAGTTAACAGACAATCTTCTACTTCAGATCTCATTGTAAAACATGAAGCACTGACCGTTATAGGTTTTGGAAGAGGTGGTCAAATAAGTGACGTAGTTAATTTGAAGTTTAATGTAAACTCATTTCTTTACTCAGAGCCATTATATCAAACGAAGTTTGATGCAAGTTATTTCATGCAAAAAAAAGTGGTAGGTACATATAAATGCCATGCTTTTGCAAACTGCTTAGCAGTAATAACTGGTTGATTGACAATATACTAGAAGTTTTTAGCATTCTTACACCTTATGCAGACATACATCACTGGAACTTTGTTCTCATAAACAAAGAGCTACAGGCCATCACTCTATCCTGCTTCCCCGATCCGGTGTTCGAGCCAAGAACATTGTAAAACAGAATATGCACATCTCCTAGAACATCCCAGTGTGGAAGAATGACTAAGAAAACAACAATACTGATATCAGTCAAAAACTTTTAGTGCGCACACCTCACTGTTGTTAGTTAAGGACTGAAACTGTGTCTAATTTAGTAATTTAACCCCTTAGTTGGCAAAATAGAGCAGCAAAGAGGAAAATTTAATCTGGCTCTATGACTGCAAGAGTGTTTCACTGAAGAGAGGTTCTACGGGAGACAGGGAAGACCAATTCATAAACTATCAACTAAGAAGCAAGGTATGCCCAGCTCTTATGAAAGCAGCTGCTGTCCACTTGGGGGTGCCAATCATCCTTCAGAATGCATCTTCAGGGCCACTGCTGGCAAGCGACCAGAGATAGAAGAGAGCTTAGTGCTGGCAGTGAGGAATTCTTCACTTTTCTTTAAATTAATCTGGAAAAAATAAACAGGGAGTACACTGACCCCCTCCCCCATGGATGCTCGGAGGATGGGAGCAAGAAGACAGTTAGGAGAATCAGTGTATAGGTATGGCTTCACCCTGGATCCTTTCCTTCCATATTCTTTGTAAGGTTAGCATTGCTGTCAGCTGATCTCTAGCAAACCTTGCACTCTGGAATCAAACATAAAGGTAAATCCAAGAAAGTATATAGAGAAACGACGGGGATGGAAGAAGGTATAACATACATTGCCTTAATCATGCATATTACACGGACTTAAACTCCCTCAGAACATAAACACTCTCCTTCTTAGCCATCCGTGACTCACACTCCTACATTGTCTCTGTATTTGGCCAGTCTCAGTCTAAGGGCTTGTCTGCACACAACTACACACATACTATTCAGGAATAGTTAGAGCTGAACAACCCCACTAGCTAGGACACAGTTATATCGGTATAAAGGTGTTTAGCCCAGTACAGTTTATTCCTGTACAGGAAAAGGAATAAACTATCCCGGGGCTCGGCTACATTTGCGAGTTAGAGCGCATTAAAGGAGCCGTGGGCACACTAGCTAACTACCCATCCACACTGACAAGGCACGTAGAGCGCTCTGACTCCGCGGCTACAGCACTGCTGGTACTCCACCTCGGCGGGTGGAATAACATTTTGTGCAGCCCCGCTGGAGCGCCACAGCACCAGTGTGGATGTCCTGGTCTGTTAATGCGCTCTGATCAGCCTCCAGAAGTGTCCCACAATGCCTGTGCTAGCCACTCTGGTCATCAGTTTGAACTCTACTGTCCTGCCCTCAGGTGACAACCGTCAGACCTGCCCTTTAAATTCTCTGGGAATTTTGAAAATCCCCTTCATGTTTGCTCAGCCAGGTGTGGAGTGCTCTCAGCGAATCTTTCCAGGTGACCATGCCTCCACGTGCCAGAAGGTCCCCAGTATGGAGCAATGGCGAGGTGCTGGACCTCATCAGTGTTTGGAGGGAGGAAGCTGTCCAGTCCCAGCTGTGCTCCAGCCGTAGGAATTATGATATCTTCAGGCAGATATCAAGGGACATGATGGAAAGGAGCCATGACTGGGACACTGCAGTGCAGGTTTAAAGTGAAGGAGCTGCAGAATGCCTATCGCAAAGCCCACAAGGGAAACAGCTGCTCTGGTGCTGCCCCTGCGACCTGCCGTTTCTACAAAGAGCTGGACGCAATACTTGGGGGCGACCTCACCTCCACTCAGAATACCACCATGGACACTTCAGAACCCAGTTCAACAAGGCGGGAGGAGGAGTAGCAAAGTGGGAGCAAAGGTGCTGAGGCGTAGGAAGACACCCCGGCATCCCTAGATGCATGCAGCCAGGAGCTGTTCTCAAGCCAGGAGGAAGGTGGTCGGTGCTTGGGGAAGGACAAACACCAGAGGAGGTTCCCGGTAAGCGGCTTTTATTTTGGGAAGGAAGTTATTCGGTGCGGGCTCTTGGGGTGAGGAGGGTATGGGGTGCATGCATGCCCAGATGCGGAATAGGGCATTGATTACTCTCTTACATCGCAATAATCGGCCTCAGTGATCTCTTCAAAGGTCTCATCCAGAACTTGGGTAATGCGCTTGCGCAGGTTTCTTGGGAGAGCCACTGTGGTCCTTGTCCCAGTAAGGCTAACTTGTCCATGCCACTGTGCTGTGAGGGGCAGGGGGACCATTGCTGCACACAGGCAAGCTGCATATGGGCCAGTGTGGAAGCCGCATTGCAGATGAAGACCCTCCCTTGCTTCCCAGGTCACCCTCAGCGGCAAGATATCTTCCAGGACAAACTCCTGTGGAAAATGTGGGGACAGTGTTCAGTATAGGGGCCCCCTGCTGCTGTTGGCTCTCCCCAAGGCACGGAAACCCAGAGGACAGTACAGCCAGGAAACAATCAGTCATGCTTAACCCTGTGCTTACTCACCATTTTGGGGCTCCCACGGATTATGTGCGCTCACTTTGGGACTGGCAAATTATGCTATTGTGTAGACTGTGCTTGCCCTTAAGTGCGGGGGAATCATTGCTCTGTCTGGTATGAATAATGCTGCCTCTGTTAAGTGTTGCATTTTGCCTTTACAGATGCTTGAGATCTCAGCCATCAGTGTTATCATCAGCCGAAAGACTCCAAAGAATCAGAAAGAGGCCACGTAGAAGCAAGGCAGACATGTTGCATGAAGTAATGCAGCATTCAAGTAATGAAAATCAAAAAGGGCAGGAGTGTCGGGACAGTGGAAGGAGGATCCGCCTGCAGAATGAGGAGCGCCGGGAACAAAAGCACAGTGCTCTGGAAGCAGAGCACTGATAGGCTGATGAGCATAATGGAGCGCCAAGTGGCCTCTATCCAGGCACTCGTAGCCATGCAGGCGGAGCACTACCATGCCCTCCTACCCCCCTGCCCCTTCAGCCCTTGTCCCAAAACTCTTTCCCTTGTGCCCCCATGTCACCTCCAACCCACTTTCTCCAACATCCGGGTTCTTACCACCACCAGCTGTCTCCAACACCTGTAGCTTCACCACCCAGCCCTGAAAACTACGACCCTTACCCACTGCACTCAACCCCCATCACCATGCAGTATAGCCATCCTGAAGTGCAGTGCTCTTTGCATAGCACTCCAGACAGGAAGGCTGAGTATGATAACGGGACATATGCAAATCTGTGATTATACCGTTCCCCACCCCACCCCACCTCCTTGCCCTTCCTGTTTCCCGAGCAGTTGTGTTTCTTTTCAATAAATGGATTTTTTTGCTTTGAAAACATTCTTTATTATTGCATAAAGTAAAAGATACCTTAGCCCAGGAAAGAAACAGGCACTAAAAGTCAGCGTAGCAAACCCAGATTCCTACTAACATTGGAACCACTGCACTTCACTCCCGTGCAGGGCACCAGACACTACTGGTGGCTTTCAGCCTCAAATTGCTCCCTCAAGGCATCCCTAATCTTTGCAGCCCCACGCTGGGCCCCTCTAATAGCCCTACTCTCTGGCTGTTCAAATTCAGCCTCCAGGTGTTGAACCTCCAAGTTCCATGCCTGAGTGAATCATTCTCCATTCCCTTCACAAACGTTATGGAGGGCACAGCACATGGATATAACCGCGGGGATGCTGTCATCAGCCAGGTCCAGCTTCCCATACAGAGAGCACCCTTTAAACAGCCAAAAGCTCACTCAACTGTCATTCTGCACTGGCTCAGCCTGTTGCTGAACCGCTCGTTGCTGCTGTCAAGGCTCCCTGTGTAGGGTTTCATGAGCCAGAGCATTAAAGGGTAAGCGGGGTCTCCAAGGATCACAATGGGCATTTTGTCTTCCCCTATGGTGATATTCTGATTTGGGGAAAAAAGTCCCGGCTTCTTGAACAGGCCAGTGTTCCAAAAGATACGTGCGTCATGCACCTTTCCGGGCCAGCCTGCGTTAATGTCAATGAAACGCCCACGGTGATCCACAAGCACCTGGAGAACCATAGAGAAATACCCTTTCCGATTAATGTACTCTGAGGCTAGGTGGACTGATGCCAGAATTGGAATATGCGTCCCATCGATCGCCCCTTTGCAGTTAGGGAAACCCATTTGTGCAAAGCCAGCCACAATGTCATGCACGTTACCCGGAGTCATGGTTCTTCTGAGCAGGATGCGATTAATGGCCCTGCAAACTTTGCATCAACACGATTCCAACGGTCGACTTCCCCACTCCAAACTGGTTAGCGACCGATGGGTAGCTGTCTGGAGTTGCCAGCTTCCAGATTGCAATAGCCACCTTCTTCTCCACCATGAGGGCAGCTCTCAATCTCGTGTCCTTGCACCGCAGGGTGGGGGCGAGCTCCTCACACAGTCCCATGAAAGTGGCTTTTCTCATCCGAAAGTTCTGCAGCCACTGCTCGTCATCCCAGACTTGTATGACGATGTGATCCGACTACTCAGTGCTTGTTTCCTGAGCCCAAAAGCGGCGTTCCATGGTGGTAAGCATGTCCGTGAATATCACAAGCAAACTTGTATCATATGTGTTACTCGAGTCCATATCGTTGGAGTCCTCACTGTCACTTTGGATCATAAGGAATAACTCGACTGCCAAACGTTACGTGCTGGTGAGACTTGTCAGCATATTCCTCAGCAGTTCGGGCTCCATTCCTTCAGACCGAAAGGGAAGACAGTGCGCGCAGTACAAAAAGCATTGAAAGATGGCGCCAAAGGTGGACGGAAGCACAGGGATTGCTGGGATGTGAACTGATGCATCACGGGGCGTTGGGACAGGACCCAGAATGCCCCGCCCCTCCCGCCCCCTTCCCACAAGCCATAGCGCCAGAATGGGAAGAGGTGCTCTGTGGGATAGCTGCCCATAATGCACTACTCCCAATGCCGCTGCAAGTGCCGCAAATGTGGCCACACCAGTGCGCTTGCAGCTGTCAGTGTGGACAGACGGCAGCGCTTTCCCTACTGCGCTCTCCGAAGGCGGGTTTAACTCATAGCACTCTACATCCACAAGTGTAGCCATGCCAGTATAAGGCACCTTTATACTGGTATAACTGCATCCACAGTAGGGATTATACAAGCCCAAGTATTGCAGTAAAAAATTGCACCCCTAACTGGCATGGTTAGACTGGTACAAAAACTATGTATAGATCATGCCTCATGTTGTGTGATGGAGTCTAAAGCAGGCTAAGTAACTCACACACTGAGGGGCCAGAAGGAATAAGTAAAGGGTAGAGCAGGAAAAAGCAATTAACAGAATGATAAGCGGCAAAGAGTCCTGTTACCGCTTTTACAGATCCAGACTAACACGGGTACCCCTCTGATACTTAACAGAATGATGTAATAATGTATAAAGTCTGGACTACACTAAAAAGTTAGGTTGACCCAGCTACATCCCTTGGGGTGTGAGAAATCCACACCTCTGAACAATGTAATTAAATTGACCCACCCCCTGGTGTAGACAGCGCCAGCTACCACCTCTCGGGGAGGTGGATTACCAACACCGATGAGAGAACGCCTCAGCAGCACAGTGTAGATAAGTTCAAAAAAGCTGCCCCCTCCCTGCTTCAACTCACAGGTTCTTACTGTTTCTTTAGTTGTGCCACCATTTAGCTCTATGGAACTATACCACAAGCATGGGAAAGGGCAGAGCTGTCTCCTAAGTTTCCACACAAGCAGTTCAAACCATGTTAACCTGTGTCTGAGTGAGCATGGTGAGGGGGGTCTCCTACCATGTCAGGCTAGCTCCAATGAATTAACATACTTGGATAATGTACTTTTCCCCCTCCAGTCAGGGCGAGAAAGATTGCGCCTCAGGCAGGCCCAGTCTCTCCTGGTGCTGCTTTTTGAATGGAGGAGTTGTGCTGGTGCAGATTGCCCCACAGGCTCTACTCCACAGGCAACTGGAGAGGGGTAAAAGAACCACCCCTTTAATTTCAACCACCTTGTCCCTCCTTGGGGAGCAAGACTAAGCAGTCCCTGCATTCCCCAAAGTGCGGGGACCACAGAGCCTTCTACTGTTCACTCTTGTTAAGTGGCCATGAAAGGGCAGAAAAAGGCTACTTGTACACCTCTCTACACCAGGTGGCTGAGCAAGGGGCAGCGTACAAAATCTGCAATGCAGACACCCTTAATATCACATTTCTAAGGGGATATAAGTAGGTCTAAGAGAGTCAGAGTGTAAGGGAGCCTAACTTATACACGGTACACATCAGCTCTGAATTCTCCCTGAGCTGAAGAATTAATTGGTGTTAGGGGTTGGGGTGAAGGATTCTTGCACTTCCCTCATCTCCCCTTGCATGCCCTTCGTAGAGGTTGTGGGCAGGTTCCATGCATGGTGAAAATCCATAGCAGAATTTAAAAAAAAAAAAAACAACTCTTTTTATCTGGACTTTTTTTCTCTCTCTCTCTCATGATTCAGTTTGCATTTTCTTTCATGATACTTTCATAGAGCTGGATGCTTATGAAACAATATTTGATCCAATCCTGGGCCGTAAAAGTTGGATCATTAGTACATAGGCTGTACTTTGAAATGACTTTTGTTAGTGGGCACCATTACTTGCATATAGATGGGGTTAAAGACAATAGGCATATATCTACTCTGTCTTTTCTCAGTGGACCTTCTGAAGATTCTTTGTCTGTAATGTGGAACAGCAACCGTAGAACACTTTATCACTAGCACACAATACAAGATTATGATTGAAACTGAAGCACATCAAGAATTGTTAGCTTTTGTTATATAAATATTAAATATGTTTTTTAAATAACCAAACCAGTCTTATCATAAGTGCTTAAAATGAGATATGGGATTTCAAAGTGATGAATCGTAATTAAAAAAAGAAAGGGAAAACCATTTTTACTCTAAAATGTGTATTTTGCACCCTCTCTGGCATTAATTATCGAACGTACACACAAAGCAGATTAATAATTATTTATGAACAGGATCTGTCACTATATTGCCATCGCTTTGTTCAATTTTGAGGTCACTTTTGTTGTTCAAGATTTTCCATTTTGTCACACAGCCATGCTTTTATTTTATTTTATTTTTTTACCAGTACATAAGTGAACACTTCGGCGATATGCACCACAGGAGACATGCAATTCTAAAAAGGGCAGAGACAGATGGAAAAATGGAGTTTCAACCTTTAAGGATGAGAATGTGTGTCCATTAAAAAAAAAAACTTTGAAAAAATATTTACAAAAAAATAAAAAGAGTGTTTACAATGGCTCACTGTAGAGCTGGGGCAGAAGAGAATTATACCGGGACCACTGACAAATGTAATGGCCCAAGGATTTACACCACTGTTCAACAGCAGAGTGCACTGAAAGTGTCAGTGCAACTCTTATACTTATCTGACATGCTCTTTCACAATAAAACAAAGTACTGCATTATGGTAAAATAACTGTGACCTTGAAAAACAAGGGAAAAGGGCAAGAGAAGAAAAGGCTGCAGAGATTGCAGTGTTTGGTTTTGTTTTTCTCAGTAAGATGCCTGAACAAACATAAATGCAGTTTATCGGTTCTCTCTCTTACACATTTGTATTTTCTCTCTCCCTCCATGTTCACTAAATAGAAGCCAAAATGAGAGGTGCTGTATCTTAAATAGCAATTCCCTGGTTCTAATTGGCAGTAGTACAGGTAACCGCACCTGCTCCTAAGAATTAAGATAGCAATCCCCTGAGCTGAAGTTTTTCTTCCAGATTTTCTGTCTAATATTTTCTGGGCTGAAGAAGAGGTGGGGGTGGTGAAAAGGAGCCAAGTGTGGCTGTGTGACTCTGGGGCCAATTCTACTCTGGCATTGGCCGCACTATAGAATAGAGCAGCCTCTGTGCTGCTGTACTCTGCATTGAGTGGCTACAGCTCCCAGCAGTCTGTCCAGTGCTGGGAATCACTTGAGCTCACTCGCCCTCCAGCCATACTCTCTCCACCTCTAGCAAGCCCAAATGCCTGGGGCTGCGGGCATCAGGGTGTAGTAACGGCCTATTTATATCTACATTAGCTGGGGATTCGTTCATGCTGGGTGAAGCCTCAGAGTGGGTGATCCAGCCAGCTGCTTTCTGATCCCTTGGTTCTGCATTGTGAAGAAGTCGGAGTTTGGGAGAGAATTTGGGCCTTCACAGTTTACAAACCTTGAGGATTTTTGACACCCAAGGAGTCAGTCTTTGCCTGGATTGCACCCTTACGGTGAACACCTACAAATTTACAGTGAATGCCTACAAATGCATCTGCAAAGGTTATGGGTGCCTTGTTGTTTACACATGAAAATTTGCATTTTCCACCTGTGACTTGGCATTGGTGCATACAAGGGAGGTAACGGAAGGCCAAAAAAAAAAAAAAAAGCCTTTGGTGGGCAAATTGGGGCATCCATAAGTAAAGGGATATTTGTGGACATTTTAAGAATTTTTCGGCCTAATGTCTAGTTCAGCTGTTCTTGAACTCTTACTTCCTGGTTTGTTTGTTTTTAACTAACGTTCTTTCTTTGAACAAACCAGATTTGGGTGTGGGGGCGGGGGTGAGAGGAATAAGATCTGTAATGAACTTTTGCCTGTCTACTGATTCTGATGTAAGTGGAGTGCTTTTCCTCTTCCTTATCTCCTTCCATATTCCAACATGGTTAGAGCTTTCCCCCCACAACCCTCCAGACCATGTCTGTTCCCTCGTTGCACCCTTTTACTAAGATCCCCGCTCAGCCAGTCACCTGCCAATAAATGTCTCCTTTTTTGACTGTCCAAAAGACCTCCGCTTTCTTCCCTTTGATGATGCCTACCACTAGAAACTCTGTTAATACACTCTAAATAATCTTATATTTAATATCTGAAAGGAAATTTAGCACACTCTATTGAAATATATTGAGTAAAGGAAAGACAAATGATGCAAAGAAAATAATTAAAATGGGTTGCTTAGGAGGCTTGGGGAAGTGTGAAAAGACTTCCTTTGGTTGTCCAATATTTGTCATTCATTTAATCAATTAATTTACTTCTCACAGCCAAAACACTGCCATTAAAAAGGCTTACTCAGATGCTTTACCCTGTTCATATTGATTCATTTTCAGTGAAAATATCAATAACTTTGTATAGATCTGGACCCTAAAGTTACTTAATTATTGATTGAGAAACAGTTGCTCAGATTGAGCAGGCAGGTTTCTACTGTGTTCAACAATAATAAGAAAGTGAGTTTTTGCATGGCTAGAAATTGTATGGTGGACCATTCTTATTTCGTATATCATCTGTCAATGATGAGCAACAGCTCTTCAAGATGAATTTTCCATGACCCAGTATGGCCAACTTGGTCCTTTTCCTTCATCAGAAGTTGAAAGCTAAATTAGAAAAATCAACGTCCCCTGCAGTAATTATTTCTTAATGTCACTCTGAAGATATAATTAATATTACTAGTAATAACAGTAATAAGTAATTAATGCATTCAAATCATGTTGCTGTTCTAGCTGCCTGCAAACACATTTTGGATAGCATAAGGTCTATTAAATATTAACATATAATTGATTTAAATCTTTGTTGTCTTTGATGATTTTTGACGTCTGCTAAAAGTTTAAGCTGACATTTACAACTGAAACCTTTGTGATCAGAATTCCAAACTACAAATGGTCACATTTAGGGGTTGATCCTGCATTTCTCATTGAAATCAGTGGGAGTGCTGAGTGTGCAGTGAATGCAGGAACAAATCCACATTGAAGCTGATTTCCAGCTTCTGTGTATGGGTTATAAGACATCATGGCAAGCTGCCATTATCAAAAAGAAAAGAAAATGGTCCTAATCATTCTGGCCTTAGGTGTGGGGCAAGAGACCAAATACTGTATTTTTTCTTGGTGTTGTAAGAATCTGTGGGATTGGAACCCAGGAATATGAGGGTTCTGGGCAACCAAGTCTTCCACATCGTCATTGGAAACTCAGACCAGGTTTTTGTTGTAGGAACCTGTGAAGCTAGAAGCTTGAGGAAGTAGTGCCCAGTGGGGCCTGAGTGGCAGCCCTCTACAGCCCACTGATAGATTTATGTTGGTATATAAACCAGGAAGCAGCATGGGGAGCTGTCTGAGCAATGATGCAGAGTGCCTGCTTGCTTCTGCTCCAGACCTTACCATGCTGCGAACCCTAGATTCTGGCTTCTGACTCCAGTTTGTCCCCAATTCTGCTACATACCTCCTTTCTGTAACTTGGTGCCTGATTTTCTTGTATCCTGACTTGGCTTGACTCCCCCACCCCCACCCAGTCTCCTAACCCTAACTTAATAACTGACCAATGCACACATGGCCAGGTCCTGGCAGTTTGCTCAGACCACTTTTTTGCCTCCCTGCCACCATCCACCCCCACCACAGATGATGGAAGGGGCAGGCTGCCCTCTGACCAGTAGCTTCCCAAGGACTCAGAATCTGTAGGACCAAGTCACCTGCATGCAGGCCAAGAACCTCGCACTACAGGCCCAAGTGGTGTAGCTTGCTGCTGAACCACAGACCCTACGCAAGCAGCTAGTGCACACACAAGGAGAATCGGCCCAAACAGACCACCCACCACCTGAACAGCTCCTGTTCTGCCACTACCTGAATAGTTTGATGAAGACCATTGGAAATTCCAGGAGTTTCTGAACCAATGCAGGATGCTCTTCCTGCTCTACCCCCGAATGTACTCCACAGCCCAGTCAAAGGTATGGCTAGTAGTCAGCCTTCTCACTGGGGAAGTACAGGATTCCCTCCTGTTGGAGCAGAACTGCCCAGTGCTCACTGGGATGATCTCCTGCAAATCTTTCACAACCCACGTTGTGTCCACCCCGCAGAGGATGCCCAGAAGCTTAGCTCAGGCAAGGGCCAGCTACCTTTTATGTCACTTACTTCTGATGACTTTGTGGCTGATTGTCAAATGGACCAAGGCAGTGCAACTATACCAGATCAGCTGGGGACTCAGTGAGGATGTAAAATATGAGCTAGCCTGCACTGAAAACCCCACCTACCTAGAAGCCTTTATTGATCTTGCCCTGCACATTGATTCTCACCTGTGCAAGCAGAAAGACGGGGTGGCCACGTGCCCCTACACCTACACGCTATGCCAAAGCATGTAGAACTGAGTCCTGAAACCAGGCAAGTTGACCTGGGTCACTGATGCCTGACCCCAGAGGACAAAGAACTTTGACAGAAGCTGAACATCTGTTTTACTGTGGGGCACTAGGACATGCCCTCATGTCCAGATGAGGCCCAATAGGGGGATACAGCCTGGGCATCACCAGAGCTTCATGCTCTGGAACCAACCCTCAAGTAGAACCCAAATCAGGAGCCATGGGGTCTCCCAACATTTCCAATTGCTGCTGTGGTTGCAGGTTGTAGGGCAGGTGAAGCAAATCCTGACCACAACTGGTGATGATCGGCTCTGGGGCCGCTGCCAACTTTATAGACGCTAAGGCAGCCCAAACCCTGCATATCCCACTCAGGCCAAAATCCACACCAGATTTGGTGGAGACAAATGATGGGTCGCTCCTATAATTAGGACCAGTGACCCAAGAGACTGTACCCTTAAAAGCCATTGTGGAAGGGCACCAGGGAATAATATGCTTTGATGTGATCCATTTTACATTTTTCCTGATAATTCCTGGCATTTCTTGGTTGGAGCAGCATAGTCTGTGTATCTCCTGGTGGTGAAGGAACATTAGTTCCTCCTCCCAATATTGCTAGAAAGCTTGCCTCCAACAAATTGGCCAGTCCCCGAGGTGACCTACACCTGAGGCCCCAGGATTGGATAAGATCCTCAGAAGCAAGACCCCAGATAGCAGGAGCTAACCAGAAGGGAGTAGCTCTAGACAAGAACCCCAGCCTCCCCGACAAGTACCAAGACTTCCTGCATTTGTTTGAAAGGGAAAAAAATGGATTCAGCACCCCGCTCCCCCGGGCACTATGACTGTTCAGTAGACCTAAAACCCAGGACGAAGTGCCCTATGGATGCATATACACCATGTCTGAACCAGAGCTGGAGATGCTACACATGTATATGCAGGAAAATCTTTCAAAGGGCTTCATTCAGAGATCTACCTCTCCAGGAGGAGCACCAGTCCTCGTTGAGTGGAAAAAAAAGATGGATCAATACACCTCTCCATAGAATATCATGCGCTGAATCAGATGACTATTCAGAACTGTTACCCCCTGCCCTTCATCCTGGAATTGTTGGACTGTGTGAGGACTGCCAGGATCTTCACTACACTAGATGTTTGGGAGGCAAGTAATCTAGTGCACATAAAGCCTGGGGATGAATGGAAGATCACTTTTTGTACCCAATATGGGCATTCTGAATATTTAGCAGTGTCATTTGGCTTAAGCAACGCTCCTGGCACATTTCATAAACAATGTGTTCAGGGACATCCTGGACCAGTCTGTGATCATCTGCCTTGATGATAAACTGGAGTTTTCTGAGAACCCAGAGAAGCATTGCCATCATGTTCAGTCTGTCCTGGAGAAACTATGGAAACATGCTTTGTTCACCAAACTAGAGAACTGTACCTTCAACCAGGCCACCATTGAATTATTAGGTTACATTTTGTCAAGGGAGGGCATTCAGATGGACCCACAGAAAGTGGAAGTCCTCTGCAACCAGACAACATCACAGACCATCTGAGAACTTCAGTGCTTCCTGGGCTTTGTGAATTTGTATAGCCAATTCATCATCATCTTCTCTGAACAAATAGCCACACTGACTTCCCACCTTTGTAAAGTTATTTGGTTCACTTGGTCACCTGCAGGCCAGCTCGCATTTGACCAGCTCAAGATGACCTTCACCACAGCCCTGATTCTGGTACACCCCAACCCAACTCACCCATTTATAGTGGAAGTGGCTGCATCCAGTGTGGCCCACGAGGTTGAACTCTCACAGCAACTCAGACCCCCGTCAATTCTGCACCTTTGTACGTATTACTCTCAAACTCTCCTGCATGGACAAGCCAAGACCAGCACCATCCTGAAGAGGGAGTGATATAAGAACCTTGGACCATGGGCAGGCTGAATCACTAACATTTCCATGTTGCCATTGGAAGCTCAGGCCAGGCATCTGCTAGAGGACCCTGTGAAGCCAAATACTCCAGGAAGTACCACTCAGCGGGGCCAGAGTGGTGGGTCCCCTACTGGCCACTGATTGGCTTATGCTGGTCCATAAACCCAGGAAGCTATCATGGGGAGCTGTTATAGAATAACTTACACCTTTTAGTTAGTGGCAGGCTTTTCCCCTACAGTATAATATAAATCCTTCATATAGATTTTGTGATTCTGTCTAAAGTAAGAGTGAATGTTCTCATCTGTACAAATGTCCAATCATTTTTGAAAGTTCTTGGCCTGAATGATGCCTTGTGGCAATTAGTTCTATAGGTTAATTACATGGGATTTTTTTTAGTATTGTCTTTCATCTTCTTGTCCTTGTGTTATGAGAGAAGATAGATACGAGTTCTCAATAAACCCACTCTGTACCATTCATTATTTGGTACCCCTCTTGTTTCTCTTTAATCAGACCCGGTCATTCCAGTTCTCCTCATTGTAACCTAGCCACACCACTAATAATTTTTGTCACGTGTCTCTCAAACTTTTCTATTTCTGGTTTAAATTTTATATGAGAGGTTGACCAGACATTATCACAGAATGCACCATTGAGTTATATAATGGCATTAAAATATTTTCAATAGTGTTGTGCATAACGATCATTATGCATTCTGTTTGCTTTTTTTAACCATCCTGCACTTTTCCCAGCAAATAAAAAATATAGTTAGCAAGATGGTGGTGTGAACAATAGTAGAAAGTATGGAAATTCTAATGCAAAATTAAACTGGTATGTGTAAAACTAAGACTGTAGACAACCATAAAATCTATTTGATTCAAGTGTATTGGACAAAGATTCATGGCCACTGGGGGCCTTACTGAGAGAGCATGATTTTATCTTTGTTTAGAATCTGTAGTTTTCACCAGATGGGAAATTTCATATATTTCTTTTCAGTCATTCTTCTGCTTCCTAATGTCAGTATATTAACTAAGCCAAATTCTGCTCACTTTGAGCAGTCCCATTGACATTAATGAGATCAGATGTCTGAGCTTCTGCTTTCTATCGTTAACTTTTAAATATATTAGAAGCTATAGTGGTCCTAACCCTTGTTTTTTATATTTACAAACATCTTTGATCTGCTTGATAATGTTTTTTTTATTAGATTTATTGTGTTACATCTTTTCTTGTTCTTTGGAAGTTTAAAAATGCCAATACTGAATTCAGTACTAATTAATCAGAATTACTGTGATCTATTTCTGTCTCTTTTCTAAGGAATGAATATAAAATAATAAATTAGTTCAAAATGCAAAAGCAGTTAATGATGATCTCATATTTATATGGTGCATTTTATCTAGATAGGCCTGACAGTGCTCAGACTTTGCAAACTGATTTGTCTTTGTCTGTTTGACTAGGAATGATTTTGCTTATCACTTTTGGGGTGGAATGGAACAGTCATTTGAGAATCTGGATTACTGAATCAGTATTGACTCAAGAGAGTAGGATGCCATCTATTGAATCACAACAACTATTCCAAAAACACCTAGAGGTCTCCCAGTATATTGAGGCAGTCCAGTATGGATGTAGCTAAGAAAAACAGGGAATATTGGACATTTGTTAAAATAATGGATTTTTCACCTAGAAATGAATAAGAAGTCTACAGGAACATGAATGTGTTGAAAATCAAAGACAGGTGTGTGTTTAGTTTGTGGTTTTTATGTCTTTTAATTAAAAAATAGAAGATTAAAAATGTAAAAGCTGCAATATGCTAAGGCTAAGTCCAGAAGGCTTGATTCTGTTTTCAGTTACACCGTTCAAATCAGAAGTAACTCCAATGATGTTAAGGGAATTATGTCAATGTAAAACTGATGTGTGATCAGAATCAGCCCAGCTAATATTATGCCACAAAAATATAGATGTGACAAAAGATGATAATTCTTTAGATAAAACAGGTAATAAATAGGCTACATTCAGGAAGAACACCTTAGACTTACACTGGTTAGGGTTTCAGAAGTACAGATAACTCTAGTATATAGAAGAACATTTTAGGGAAAGGTGAAAGGTCTCTTTTTCAAATGCCAAAAATCAAATGAGAACTAGAGATGCAAATTAATGCTCTCATCTTTTTTCCATGTCACTTTTATTCAGACTTTAATTACATGACAGTGAATTCTGGGCAGCAGAGGTTTATGTGTTGTGTCCATGTGAGAAGGACACGAAACATTCTTTTACCAAGAACTTACACTGCCCTTTTCTGGCTCTGATCTCACTTTATGCTCTTGCTTGCACACACCTTTTCATCTATACAAGCAAATTTCATCTCTGATACACACATAGGAATTCCTCTTTTTTAATCATGCCAGGGAGCAATACTAATTTTAATAAAGACTCTGCACTTTGTTTTACTGTGTATCCTGCATCAAATAGGAAGTCTGCATGTAGCACACATGGAGGAACTAGTTTTAGAGAATAGTGTGAGGGAACTGCCTCAGCAGAATCTCCTTGTATTAGCATTCCTGGTGTTGCCATTTCACAGGTCCTTAAAGCTCTTGATATCATCTACTTTTGCTGCTGGTATCTCTGGAGGGTACTCTTTATATGTTTGGATGGAAAGATGAGAAAAACTGACTGTAGTCTTCAGAAGAAGGATTTACTAGTGCCTACGTTCAATGAAAAAAGAAAAGGAGTACTTGTGGCACCTTAGAGACTAACCAAGTTATTTGAGCATAAGCTTTTGTGAGCTACAGCTCACTTCATCGGAAAGCTTATGCTCAAATAACTTGGTTAGTCTCTAAGGTGCCACAAGTACTCCTTACATTCAATGAGTTATTCAGAGTCTGGAAGGTAGATCCAGAACACCAAGATATCACACCAAGATATCTACCACAGCTTCACTTTTCCCATAATACTCTAAGAGGGACATAAGTGACCTTACACAGGTTCACATTTCCTTGCCTTGTTGAAGACTTAAATAACTGCGACAAGAGACCTGATGTTGCAAGAAAACTTGCTTTTGTTTTGTATATTGAAGAAATGATTCAGTGATTCACGGTTGTGTAGCATTTGTCCTGTGATGAGTTCCTGTGTTAACTGAAGAATAATCACAAAAGGAAAAGTTAACCAGGAGCACCCTTCACTTGTGAATCAACTTACATTTTTCCTGAGGTCTTTATTTTGCAAATTCATTTACATTACTACACTGATCTACTACTCTTTCCATCAATTCTGCATGGAGATGGCCCTGTGTCTCCACTGGAGCCCCCCCGATCCACAAGACTTGAGGATTGAATCCCAGATTCCCACCCCATCTTCCCCCAATGAAAAAAATTGGACTAAATTTAATGCACAGAAACCTGATGACACTTTTTCCCTGTGCCTGCTCTTCTCACCTGGATTTGCCTGTGGGAGTATATGATAAAGCCTTGGAACATGGACAGGACACACACCCATTTTTAAAGAAAGACCTGTACTCAAGACTTTGATTTTATGTCACTTTTGAAAGATGTCACTTATAGCAGCACAATGCATCAATCATAGTGGGAGTACATTTCAATACTTATTTGGAAGGGAGAAAGCCTCATAATAAATCATCACCTTCCTGTCATGCATATTCAAAAATACAGGTAGCTTAAAACTAATTTAACATGTAATGAAATGGGAGAGCCACATTCCACATTTTTTCTCTAGACAATTTAAAGTCAGAGGTATGGATCCCGGTAAAGTAGTGTTCTTAGGGCTTGATTTTCAAGCATCTTATGCATAAAATT
The DNA here is from genome assembly GCF_965140295.1 of Lepidochelys olivacea. Lineage (NCBI taxonomy): Eukaryota > Metazoa > Chordata > Testudines > Cheloniidae > Lepidochelys > Lepidochelys olivacea. Next base: position 76,322,391 of record NC_140418.1, on the reverse strand, counting down.
ATGTGTGGAACATTTGTGCACCTAATTTACATGCATAGTTACTGCATCTATACAAGCAAATCAGGTAACTGCGTGTGCAAATGGCCAATTAGAATAGCTGTCCATCTGCATGTGTAAGTACCTGATTTGCAAATAAAACCATATTAAATGCACATACAATTAGGAACACAACTGCATACATATTTACATGTACAACTGCACACCTAAAATGTTTGAAAATGTCATAAAATTTTGTCCCATGTGTTACTTTGGGGTTTTAAGTAGTAGTTGTTAAAATAGTGAGGGCCAGATCTTTAGCTTATGTAAACTAGCATAGCTCGTCTATCTTCAGTAGAGAGAAGCTGATTTATACCAGCTGAGGATCTGGCCTGGAGTTTTTCAGCTATCATAATCGTTTAAGTGAAACAGTCAAAATAATTAGTGCAAGCTAATATAACTGTTGAAGAAGAACCCAATGTTTGTCAGTTCTAGCTGTCCTATGGAGAACCTAATCAATGAATTAGTCTATCAATGAATTAGTCTAGGCAGTTAATTACGCCGTGTACTGTTAGTCCATAAAAGAGATCAATAAAGTCAAATGTCCAGTTTAATATTTCTCAAGTAATGATTATATTACGAGCAGATTGCTAAAAAGAACGTTTACACATTTTAAATTATACCTTTAAAATGTGCAGTTATAACTGGATGACTAAAACTTCTCATGACTAATAAAGCATGAATCCAAATATATTCATGAAAAATTTTTTTTTTAGCTTTTACATTTTTAGGCTGTGATTTGGGGGTCTGGTATAGTAAGAAGTGAAGGTATATGGGTATATAGAGTTTGGTGCATACTGGGATCCCAATTTTCTCTGCTCCCCCTGCAAGGGATAGAGTGGCTGGGGAATTTGGCTACGAGGCCAAATCCATTACTGTGGTACGGATGCAGATGGATTGCTTCCCCTTTCGTGCCTCATAGGACCCACAGCTGTTGTGTGGTACAGTAGGAGAAGCCCATACTAGGCAGGAAGTTGATGGGAATAGTTTAACCCTCTCTGATTCTAATTGGCTATTTAAAGATAATAAAGCTGTGGCTTTATTTTAACTACATATTGTGGTCCCGTGTCTTATAGCATGTGCCTGGTCAACCACACTTTAAATTTTGCATATTTACCACCAAGTCTAAAGCTAGTAAAATAAACAAACATATTTTATCTGTTACAGCATAGAAATGTCCTAATCATACAGGACTTTAATTTTGGGCAGCTTACCCTGTTGTATAAGCTTACCCTGTTGTGCCCTCCCTCCCCACATAAAATTCAAAAATGCATTTTACTTTGAAAAAAAACCAATTCCATGTATTACCTGAGTAAAGTGCAGAAAATGAGTGTCATGTGGAAAGGAAGGGAAAGCTTTGCAATTAGTCAGGCCTGGAGGCAGCTGAAAGCAGATTTTGCAAAGAGGGAGAAAAACTAAGGTCTGGATTACCTAAAAAAAATTGTGATTTTATTGAATGATCCCAAAAAGAAAATGCTTCAGTAATATTGAATTCTCATAATGCCTTGTAATGAATACCCTAAACACATGGCAACTAGCAAAATAAGGGAGTCTGCCACACTGAATGATTATTTGTTTGAGAAGAGCTGGAGTGTGATGAATGTCCTGATTACTTTTAATGTTGGACATAGCCTTTTAAATTTTTTCATTCCAGTTCTAGATTAGAATACTGTTCTTTAAAAGCTTAGTCTTCTACAGAACAATAATGTGTTACTTCATGTTTCATATTCCAGTATCAAATTTTCTATTAAATATAAATTAAATTGTAAGTAACTAGTGATATGTTCAGTAAGAGCTAGCTAGATGAAAAATTAATGTCTGCAGTCCTGTTTTGCAGGGATTAACTGAACTAGTCAGATCAAAATTTAAATGTCTGATTTTCACAGATTCAATATCCTACCTAAAACTGCATGCTTTCAGTCAGCTAAAATAAAATAATGGTTACTTTTGATCTAAGGTAATGCCACCATCAATCCAGTGCACACCCATCATAGCAGGCTAACGTGCACCTAACTTTTGTTGTCCAGAAAGATTAATTTAGAAGTAGATTCCATCACCTTTACTCATGTTGAGTAGTACCTTACTCCATAAGTAGTCCCAGTGAAATCAATGTTAGTACTGTTCCTCCTCCTTCTGACACCCGTGTCCTATTCTGATGCCAGCATCACCCATCTATAGAACAGTCACAGATATCTGGGGCCATGCAGTGGAGGAGAAATCAGTGACTCTGGGTACATTCTAAGTGTAACTTGGTTTATTTACACATATATATCAGTCCTGGAACAGTGGTAGTCAACCACACAGACAATCCCTTCTTTCAGAGATTTCAGTCCAACACCAGCTTGTTCCCAGAGCACAATTCTGCCTCAGTGGCTGACTCTATCAGAGACCAAGGCAGAAAGAAGTCTCTCTTGCTGCCTGCCCAGCTCCCTCTCCCAGAACCGCTGCCCCCACATAGAAATTTGTATGTCCAAACTACTAACAACACAGCGTGGCTTCCCAAGGGTAAACATATCCTCACACAGTAAGAAAAAGAACTTTGAAGACTATATATAACAGCACCACGTACTAGTGCCTACCATAACAGTATCTTAAAGTAATGTTGAGACTGTGTTGGAATTAAGGGAGTTGACTCCTATGGCAAACTCTCACATCATTGACATTAGAAGATTTCTGTCAGGAAACTTTCAAAACAGAAAGATATGCAGAACTAGAGGTCTGTCCTCTTTAGGGATGATATTCCAGTGCAACAAATATTTTTTGCAAGATCTGCTGTCAAATCCCTAATCCACAATAGCACTAAACCTGGTCTGGATTAAATGGTTATTTTTAAAAACATTTATTAAACCTACTGATGAGGTGAGACCACATTGTCTAAACATTCAGCAAATTTTATTGCACTCAAAGCCCTACCACAGTATCACCTGCCTCCCCTCCAGGAGGCAACAACATGTGGCGCCCACCCACCCCACATTAACACTTTGTTTCATTTCTTATTCCCCCGACTTCCCACGCCCACCTGCAGCCCAGCCAGTGAATATGGAAGCCCATTACACTGCTCCCCCATATCTCCCCCTACTGCCAAAATATATTTGTTCCTGGTTGTGGTGTGCTGTCCTCCCACAATAGAAACAGGAGTTTCATGTCTATGGGTAGACAGGTCCCTTAGAACCTTCACAGTGTGGGCAAGGCATGGATGGCCTACAAATCCTCTGAGGTCAGCCTGAGGCCTGGAGATTACTCAGTAGGTGTCCACTGGTTGAGAGAACTGGCAGGTTGGCATCAGGAATGTTAATTGATTCCTCAGAGGCTGATGACTGGGGCTGGTGCAGTCCTCTCTTTCTAGTATTGTCTTCTCTAGGAGACCTTACTGGATATCTCATGCCAACTACTCCCCGTCCCACCCCCTTTGCTATACATGACACTGACCGCCTCTCTAGCATGGTTCAAGGACCTTTCCAAACATGCAGGAACCTTGGGCACCTTCCCCCCTTTCCCTTGGGTGAGTAGATCCACTCTTTGTCACCCAGAGCAAAGCGTGTTTTCCCAGCCCGGACATCGTACTGCCGTTTCTGGTGCTTCAGCTCCTCCTGGATGTGCTGACGGGCAAAGCTCTGGATCAGTCCTGCAGCTGGTGAACATAGTCTAGCCTGAGTTCCCTTTTATTCTCCTCAGGAGAAGTCCCTAGCAGTAGCTCTGTAGGGGACCATTGCTCTCTCCAAAATATGATAGCAATACAGATACATCCAGTAGCTTGATGCGCAGCAGTCTGGTAGGACATCGGTAACAAATACAGGAGAATATCCTAGTCCTGTAGCTGTTCTGCAAACAGAGAGAGCTACACCCCCCAAAGTATGGTGATGCCTCTCCACCAGACCATTGCTTTGGGGATGCAGTGCAGTTGTTCATGTCTTCTGGCTCCACAATAGCAGGCCTGGAGCTCTTCAACCTCAAAATTCCTACCTGGTCTCTGCAGGTCAGCAGGGACACCACAATGTGAAAAGATGTCATCCACTGGGGCCCCAGCATCCACGGGAGAGCACTCAGCAGTCAATTTATCGCGTCTTCACTAGATGCGATAAATCGACCCCCCGCTGGATCGATCGCTCCAGAGGTAAGTGTAGACATGCTCTGAATTACATGAGATGAATCTCAGCTGCTATTTTGCTATGCAGTCACTCAGTTTTGTGAGATCCCTTTGTAACTCTTCGCAGTCATCTTTGGACTTAACTATCTTGAGTAATTTTGTATTGTCACTTCATTATTTACCCCCTTTTCCAGATCATTTATGAATATGTTGAACAACACAGGTCCCTGGGGGACCTCCACTATTTAGCTTGCTCCATTGTGAAAACTGACCATTTATTCCTACCCCTTTGTTTCCTATCTTTTAACCAGTTATAGATCCATAAGAGGATCTTCCCTCTTGTACCAACTTACTTACAACTTACTTTGCTTCAGAGCCTTTGGTGTGGTACCTTGCCAAATGCTTTCTGAAAGTCCAAGTACACACTATATAAACTGGATCACCCCTGTCCACAGGCTTGTTCATAGAATCATAGAATATCAGGGTTGGAAGGGACCTCAGGAGGTCATCTAGTCGAACCCCTTGCTCAAAGCAGGACCAATCCCCAATTTTTGCCCCCGATCCCTAAATGGCCCCCTCAAGGATTGAACTCACAACCCTGGGTTTAGCAGGCCAATGCTCAAACCACTGAGCTATCCCTCCCGCAAAGAATTCTAATGGATTGGTAATGCATGATTTTCCTTTACAAAATCCGTGTTGTCTCTTTCCGAACATATCATGTTCATCTATGTGTCTGATAAGTCTGTTCTTTACTATAGTTAGGCTTACTGACCTGTAGCTGCCAGGATCACCTCTGGAGCCTTTTTTAAAAATCAGCATTACATATTCAGTGTTACTACATGGAGACTTGTAAACTGGAATAATTTTTCATGTTGGTTTCTTACTAGTCCTGGGTAAATCCCAAAAGGCTACAGATTCCAACAAGCAGCTAAACGTTCCAGTGCTTATCGGATTCTTAGGTCATTGACTCACATTGGTTGGATTTGCAAAAGGGGGGTTAAATTTTCATGAAAATAAAATCTTTGACGAGATTGCCAGGAATTCTTCTTCTAGTCTCTGGGGCAGCAGGAAGAATGTGGGGTTGAAAATGAAAAATATTGGATGGAAGCAACATTTGTTTATAAAGTTTGAGAATCCCCCTTATTGTATTTAAGGGATGCCTGAACCTGCTAAATGGCTGGGTTCATATTTTAGTTGAGTTTTGGTCTGAGGTTTTTATCAGTTCTTGTTCACTTGTCCCTAATTCTTACAGAAAGAACATGCTCAGAAGAATGTCCCACAAATACCAGTAAATTGATCAAAAATATATCAAGGGGATTAATATTTTATTTTCCTTTGCAGTTGATATTATCTTAGTAGCTGATTGTATACTGTAGAATAAAAGCCTCATCAGTAATGTGTAATAATACTGTTTTACAGATGTGTATTTGATGCATTTGACTCCCAAGAATATCAAGTGCTTTAGTATAAGCAAAATACTGCAATCCTTTCTGTGAATTGCAGTCTGAGTTTTGCCTCAGTAAAGAATAGATTAAAAGAGTGCATATACAGCATCACTGAAATGCAGCCATCTTTGAGATGGTATGGTAATAACCATCTAGCCAACTTTGGGGCCAAATCTCCACTATTGCAAGAAGTACTGTGTAATTTTTGTTGCCCACACAAAAGCAAATAAGACCCCAGTTTTTAGAATCTCATCTCAAAAACCCTAAGAGAATAAACTACTTAAAGGGACAAAGGGATGAGTCCATCCTGTCCAGAGATTTGAACTGCAGATTTCAGAGGGCCTTGGTATTTCAAAACTGATGGTTAGCCTAAGTAATGTCAGGTGGCAGCAAATAGTGATACAAAATAAAATGGATGACTTTGTCCCTTATTTTTAACAGGATCCCCAAATTCTACCCAATCCTTACCTAGCTCAGCAATGCTCATTTGGGTGAACCAGGAAGGAAAGTTCTACAAGATTTAAAAAGTTTGTTTATAATTGATATAAAAATAGCCTGGTTAAAACTGTGCTTAGTGACTCATGCAAAAGAGTCTTGAAGAGTCAATTAGACATGCACAAGCTAACGAACTGAAAAAAAGGCTTTCCCTCCATTAAATGCATCTCTGCAATTGTCAATATTCTTAAAAAGTGTAATGATTTCTTATCAGTGCTTGAATGAACCGTAAAACTACCTTTTGAAATATTGACATTTCCACAATTTTGAGCACAAGAATGTTTTCCTTTCCATATAAAAGCTGACTGGTCATTGTCTTGAAGTTTATTTTATTCTGGCAGTGGAGAATACTGTAATGCAAATAATTATAGAGTAAAATGCTTGATGATTTCTCTTCCCAACAGGTTGCACTATGCTCCTCGATTTCATATGCTTCAGCTTTTGAACTAGCATTTAATCAAGATATTCCGAATATGAAGTATTTTGTTTGGATAACAAAGATAGGTATCTTTGTCTTTAAAACTTAGAGCAACTACATTTCTCAAACTGTTTATGTTCAGATTTATGTTTTGGTTATTTACATCAGCTCTAGAATCTGATCCTCAGTTGGTGTAAAAGCTGGGAGCTCAGTTGACCTCAGTTGTGCATGTCTAATTGACTCTTCAAGATTTACACCAGCTGAGGGTCCAACAGCCAGTATTTTTAAAATCATAAAGTTAATTGTTTTTTTTTTTAAAAATACCAAACAATAGATTTTTAAAAACTGCAACATGCATGAATTGCCTAATTCTCCCAGAGGCCCTAGTGGATTTTTGTTATGGTCTATCCTGGAACCTAATGTCTAGAGATGGCTGGAAAAAGTTTGGCGAAACAGTTTTCCATCAAAAATTTTTGTTTTGGAAGGAAAAAAAAGGGGGAAGTTCAGAATGAAAATGTTTTGACTTTTCCTTTTAGAATTATTTTTCATTTTGAATTTTCATTTCTTTTGTATTGTACTATGTTATAATGTAATATACATTTTTAAAAGTCAAAATTAAAATAAAACATTCCCACTGATCTGAAATGAATTTGTTTCAGAATTTTCTTTTGTGGTGATTTTAAAATTTTGGGGGTTTGTTCCAAGATGCAGTGAAAACCAATTTCGAAATTTCAAATGCCTCAGTGAAAGAAGGATTCTCCACTCAATTCTCCTAATGACACTGAATTGGCTGCAGCCCACCACCTGTTTATCAAAACAAAGGAAGGAGTAAAATGACTTTGTCTACTTTATGTAATATTCCCCAAAATTTCCCATGGTTACTACGCTTCAGGAAGCTTCACTAGTGATAGAAACACTAGTCCAGACACTAGTCCAGATCTGCTCTGAGCAGGATTAGATGATGCATTGCTTTTCACTGCCAATGTCTACATTAGAGCTCCACCATCACTGGAGCTACAACATTGGGAAATTTTAGGGAAAAAAGACTAGTATAAAAATTAATCGCGATTAAAAAAATTTTATCGCGATTAATCGCACTTATAACAATAGAATACCAATTGAAATTTATTAAATATTTTGGGATGTTTTTCTACATTTCAGTATTGATTTAAATTACAACACAGAATAGGAAGTGCACAGTGCTCACTTTATTTTATTATTTTTATTACAAATATTTCCACTGTAAAAACGATAAACAAAGGAAATAGTATTTTTCAAAGGGAAGGCTAACCACCTTTAAATCCCTCCTGGCCAGAGGAAAAAACCCTTTCACCTGTAAAGGGTTAAGAAGCTAAAGGTAACCTCGCTGGCACCTGACCAAAATGACCAATGAGGAGACAAGATACTTTCAAAGCGGGGGGCGGGGGGGCAGAACAAAGGGTTCTCTCTGTCTGTGTGGTTTTTTTTTTTTTTTTTGCCGAGACCAGAGCAGGAATACGGGTCAGAACTCCTGTAAAGGGTTAATAAGCAATCTAGCTAGATATGTGTTAGATTCTGTTTTGTTTAAATGGCTGATAAAATAAGTTGTGCTGAATGGAATGTATATTCCTGTTTTTGTGTCTTTTTGTAACTTAAGGTTTTGCCTAGAGGGATTCTCTATGTTTTGCATCTGATTACCCTGTTACCATCCTGATTTTACAGAGGTGATTCTTTTACTTTTTCTTCAATTAAAATTCTTCTTTTAAGAACCTGATTGCTTTTTTCTTGTTCTTAAGATCCAAGGGTTTGGGTCTGTGTTCACCTATGCAAATTGGTGAGGATTTTTATCAAGCCTTCCCCAGGAAAGGGGGTGTAGGGCTTGGGGGAATTTTGGGGGAAAAGACGTTTCCAAGTGAGCTCTTTCCCGGTTATATTTTGTTAGACGCTTGGTGGTGGTAGCAATAAAGTCCAGGGACAAAAGGTAAAATAGTTTGTACCTTGGGGAAGTTTTAACCTAAGCTGGTAAAAATAAGCTTAGGGGGTTTTTCATGCAGGTCCCCTCATCTGTACCCTAGAGTTCAGAGTGGGGAAGGAACCTTGACACAAGTACTGAAGTACAATCTCTTTACTGTGAAAGATTTTTTTTAGTTACATAACTGCACTCACAACAAAAACAGTATAAAACTTTAGAGCCTACAATTCCACTCAGTCCTACTTCCTATTCCGCCAATCGCTAAGACAAACAAGTCTATTTACATTGACGGGAGGTACTGCTGCCTGCTTCTTATTTACAATATCACATGAAAGTGAGAATAGGCTTTTGCATGGCACTTTTGTAGCCGGCATTGCAAGTTATTTACATGCCAGATATGCTAAACATTCATATGCCCCTTCCATGCTTTGGCCACCATTCCAGAGGACATGCTTCCATGGTGATGATGTTTCAATTAAATAATGTGTCAATTAAATTTGTGACTGTACTCCTTGGGGGGAAGAATTGTATGTCTCCTGCTCTGTTTTACCCTCATTCTGCATATATTTCATGTTATAGCAGTCTCGGATGATGACCCAGCACATGTTCATTTTAAGAACGCTTTCACAGCAGATTTGACAAAACACAAAGAAGGTACCAAAGTGAGATTTCTAAAAATAGCTTCAGCACTGGACCCAAGGTTTAAGAATCTGAAGTGCCTTCCAAAAATTGAGAAGGACGAGATAAGGAACATGCTTTCAGAAGTCTTAAAAGAGCAACATTCTGATGCGGAAACTATAGAACCCAAACCACCAAAAAAGAAAATCAACCATCTGCTGGTGGCATCTGACTCAGATGATGAAAATGAACCTGCATCAGTCCACATGCTTTGGATGGTTATCAAGCAGAACCCATCACCAGCATGGAAGCATGTCCTCTGGAATGGTGGTTGAAGCATGAAGGGACCTGAATCTTTAGTGCATCTGGCACGTAAATGTCCTGCAACACCAGTTACAACAGTGCCATGCGAATGCCTGTTCTCACTTTCAGGTGACATTGTAAACAAGAAGCAGGCAGCATTATCTCCTGCAAATTGTAACCAACCTTGTTTGTCTGAGTGATTGGCTGACCAAGAAATAGGACTGAGTGGACTTGTAGGCTCTAAAGTTGTACATTGTGTTATTTTTGAATGCAGGGTTTTTTTACATAATTCTACATTTGTAAGTTCAACTTTCATGTTAAAGAGATTGCACTACAGTACTTGTATTAGGTGAATTGAAAAATACAATTATTTTGTTTTTTACAGTGCAAATATTTGTAACAAAGAATAAATATAAAGTGAGCACTGTACACTTTGTATTCTGTGTTGTAATTGAAATTAATATATTTGAAAATGTAGTAAACATCCAAAAATATTTAAAATAAATGGTATTCTATTGTTGTTTAACAGCGCGATTAATTGCGATTAATTTTTTTAATCGCTTGACAGCCCTAGTATAGACACAACCTGTGTGTATTCCTCCCTAGTTCTGCACTGACAGAAATTGTCACAAATATATAGAATTAACATTTAATTAATAGTGCACACTTATCACCATTCTGCATGTAGCTAAACTAATAGATAATGTAAATGCTCTCATAAACTTCAACTTAATGGATGGATTGAGTGGAGTGTTACAATTTTTATCAGATCTTTTATTTATTGCCAGTTATCATCATCTTGAACTGGCCATGGGCAGACAGACAGACAGACACAAAAAATCTTTCCGTTGTAACAGTAGGTGTTGAGGTTTTTTCTAAATAAAATTAAAGGCACCTGTCAGTTGCAAAGCTTTATATATTCCTATGTCAGCCACTGGAGCTTCGGTACAAACTAAAGTCAATGGAACAAAAGTTAATTATTGGGTACAGCTATTGTTATTATGTAGAGGAGCCAGCTCTTATTGATTAATGAGTCAGTGCAGTGTTTGCTCACAGGAATATTAATATCTTGTGCACAAGAGAAGTCATTAAAATGAGTAAGGAAGACCTTGACTTTAAACTTAAAGTGCACATTACTCTAGTTATCTGAATGATTTTGTCAGGTATTGGATCATAGTTATAAATTATTGAAACCAATAGTTATTGTAGAGGTACTTAAGATAGATTGTTTTGAATTAAGCAAGTCAATACGTTTCTTCCATTATGTTCTGCATTTTATTATTAGGAAAAGTCTTTATTATATGGGCAGAAAAATAGATGCAAGATAGGTAAAATTCCTGGTAGTTGGACACAAGTTCCACCACACTGCTCATTCCATAGCAAAAACAAAAGTAATCTTCCCCTCATCCTTGTGCAATTTGGAAACCAACTGCTTATGCACCAGTAATGACAGTAGAGTTGGTCAGGAATTTCCCACTGGAAGATTTTCCAACAGAAAATGCAGTTTCTACAAAATCAAAATTTTCTGTGTGAAAAATTTTAGTTTTGCTCCCAAAAATTTCAATTTTCCATCAGGAAAATCAAAATGAAATATTTTACTTGAGGTCCATTCAACCTGAATCGGAACATTTTGATTTTTAAGTGACCCAAATGTTTATCTTTGCATCAGTTAAAAACTCCATTAAATTGTATCGCCTTATGGTGCATTGCCTTATGGGAGTTGTAGTTCTCTCCCATAATGCAAAAGAAAAGTATAGTTTAATGGTGAAATGTGGCTCAGCAAACCAAAAGGAATTATTTCTATTTTGGGAATGCTGAAATGATTCATTTTAATGGAAAATGTAAAAACAAAACTGTGACATTGTACCCCATAATGCTTTATAGAAATAGGCTTATGAGTGTAAATATGACATAACTGGAATATGTATTATGCTAGATATGCCATGTACCATATCTTTGCAAAGGTTATGTTCTATTGCATGTATTCATCCTATTTGTATGTGTGTATCATTTTTATATCTGAAGTTATGAGCATTGGCTCTATGCTTGTATTTAAAGTGTTTGCTGTAGAAAGCACCTAAGGCAGATTTGGTCAACGTAGTATGAAGGGGTTATTCAAGTAAATGGAAGTACTTAGCTAAACGTGAACCTTGATAGACGCCAGTCCACATCTGAGCTTTCCTGGGAACGTTCCTGTAGAGAACCAAGTCATGCATGGACATGTGACTTGCCCATGTGACTCCAAAACTCCATCTTGTAGCTATAATTCTACACAGGGGGAGAAAGGAGTTTCTACCCACAAGAGAGAAACTATATAAGCCCCTGGAAATCCCTTCATTTTGTCTTCAGCTGGCTCAAGAGATAGCTTCTCCACCCCAAAGTGATGCCTGAAAGAAACTGGAACAGAAGACAGTAACTACAGGGGTGTGAGTGATTGCTGTACCCAGACTAGGAGGAAGTCTAGTCTGTCAAAGAAGTTTATTGGAACATCTCTGAGAGTGAGATTTACCTGCATTTAGTTTCTTACCATATTAGGCTTACTCTTGCGTGTTTTATTTTATTTTGCTTGGTTATTCACTTTGTTCTGTCTGTTATTACTTGGAACCACTTAAATCCTACTTTTTATATTTAATAAAATCACTTTTTACTTATTAATTAACCCAGAGCAAGTAATTAATTCCTGGGGGAGCAAACAGCTGTGCATATCTCTCTGTCAGTGTTCTAGAGGGCGAACAATTTATGAGTTTACACTGTATAAGCTTTATACAGAGTAAAATGGATTTATTTGGGGTTTTGATCCCATTGGGAACTGGGTATCTGGTGCTGGAGACAGGAGCATTTTTCAGTTTTCAGCTGTTTTCTGTTAAGCTTGCAGCTTTTGGGGGATATGGTTCAGACCTGGGCCTGTGTTTGTAGCAGGCTAGCGTGTCTGGCACAACCAGGCAGGGCACTGAAGTCCCAAGCTGCCAAGGAAAATGGGCTCAGAAGTAGTCCCAGCACATCAGGTGGCAGTTCCCAAGGGGGTTTCTGTGACCCAAGCCATCACAAAAACATTTTAATATTTCCAAATCAAAATTATTTAGAATTTCCATTGAGTGGAAAATTTCAGCATTTCAATATTTAAAGCTCAGCTCTACGTTTAGGAAGGCCTCGTGGTAGAAATGCTAACATTTTTCATTTTCAGAATGAAACAGAGTAACCTTTTGTTCCAGTTGCAGGACACATGCTGACAATCTCGTTTAAAGGAAATTCAGAGAAGTAAATAATGTGAAGGGCTTCATAAAGGCCAGATTCTCTTCTGACTTGCAGCACATACATGTCCATTGACATCACTGTGGCAGAGCAGAATTTGTTCCTAAGTGTACTCAATGGATTAAAATTCCCTACAGTGTTGTCAGCATGTAGATTGTCAGAAAATGGGTGTAAGTGGCAAAGAGGGATAGCTCAGTGGTTTGAGCATTGGCCTGCTAAACCCAGGGTTGTGAGTTCAATTCTTGAGGGGGCCATTTAGGGATCGGGGTGAAAATTGGGGATTGGTCCTGCTTTGAGCAGGGGGTTGGACTAGATGACCTCCTGAGGTCCCTTCCAACCCTGATATTCTATGAGTCTATGAATCTGGTGTTCTATGTGCAAAATGAGCCTAACTCCACATCCAAATGAGGTGACAAATTAGTGGATATAGTGTGAAGAGAGAGCAGGGCTGGCCAAAAATAGAACGTGTCAAAATGGCACCAGAATAATTAATGGATAATGAAATAAAGCTCTCCCACCCAAATACAGATTTTTAAACCCATCAATACGACACTAACTATTCCCAACATTCCCAGGAGCAAACACAATTCTGTGTTGAAGGAGCAGTTTTAATATGTTTTGAAAATATGTGACAAATACATTATAATCAGAGATAATAAAATATATTCCAGATAAACTGAAACTTGGCTTATTTTTAGTTTCATTGAGAGTTGAGACTTAGACCTGGTCTACATTCAAAAATTAAGTCAGCTTAACTATGTCACTCAGGCATGTGCAAAATCCACACCAACGAACGGCGTAATTTAGTTGACCTAACTTCCAGTATAAATAGCACTGAGTTGATGGAAGAATTCTTTTTGGGTGACAAACCTGAAGTATTGTCCCAAATTGATGTATCAGTAGAAGATGTTTTAGAACGAATTGATAAAATAAATAGTTATAAGTCACCAGGACCAGATGATATTCATCCAAGAGTTCTGAAGGAACTCTGATATGAAATTGCAGAACCACTAACTGTGGTATGTAAACTGTCACTGAAATCAGCCTCCATATTAGGTGCCTGGAAGATATCTAATATAATACTGATTTTTAAAAAGGGGTCAAGAGGAGATCCTTTTTAAATTTACAAGCTTTTAAGGAAATTAAGTAATCCTGGGATCAGTGAGGTGGTCCTCTTATGGATAAGTAACTTATTGAAAGATAGGAAACAAAGAGTAGGACTAAATGGTCAGTTCTCAGCCCCCCAGGGATCTGTACTGGGACCTGTGTTGTTCAACATATTGATAAATGATCTGGAAAAGGAGGTGAATAATAAAAAGGCAAAGTTTGCAGACGATACAAAATTATTTAAGTCCAAAGCAGACTTACGTGCTTGACGTTAATTTAACTGGGTGGGCCCGATTTAGAGTTGTCCATGCAGCCTCAGTTCTGACCCTGTCCATCCTGTGCATGAAATGAGGCAGGAATTCTGTGGAAAAAATAGGATGTGATCATGTAATTAAAGACTGTATCATAATGAATAGGCACAAGGGGGCCAAATTCAAGTTGCACAGGCAACCACGAATCTGGCATTTCCTAACTTTTGAGTGCTTGGCTTTGTAACCTTAAAATATGTAGCTGTTTGTTGTCTGAAATTTCCTAGCTAATTTATTTTTTAATTAAAAGAGTAAAAACAAATTCTGTTATCTGGAACTTTGTCATCCACCCCATAATACACCTTCAGAGGGTTTGAACTCTCTGATCTGTTAGTAGCAGCACACATCATGGTTTCTTGAGCTAGAGAACTAACCATGTCATCTAGCAGCAGAACAAGTCTCTTTTCCCAGAGAAGGGGATGGAGTTGCTGGTCACTCTTTCTTCCACTCCCAGAGTTAGGAGAGCTCTTGTCCCATGTATTGCCCCCAAGAGAAGACTGACTGTATGCATATGTGCTGAGTCTGGGGATGACTGGGGGAAACCCATCCCATCCCTCTCTCTTTGCATGGTTGTTGGGGGGAGTTTGTATCTCATGTAGTGCCCCTGTAGTGAGAGGGTTAAAGGGCCACTGGGTCTAGGGTTTTACAGGCTGATGGGAGCCTAGCCCAGCTCTCGTCCCCTCACCCTTTTTCCACTACAGCTGTTCTGGCAGCTCTCTAGTGTGCCCAGTACTGTGTGTGATGCTGCTTTGGTGATGCCGTGAACCTGGCCGCCGAATGTTCAGTGAGTTTAGGAGGCTGCCAACATTTTATTGCAGAATGCAAGTGTGAGAAAGGAAACAGTGATTTTTAACAGTTTAAATCTCAGCAAAAGCTGGGTGGAATTTCATGGGACAAAGAAAAGGCAATTCCATAGCCCAAAGGGATTCCCCCTACTGAATATCAAAAGGCCTACTGAAGCCAATGGAAATGAGAGAGTTTTTCAAAGTAAAAGTCACAAGAATCCTTTATAAAGCAACTTAAATATAGGTGTCATGTCCAGTTACCCCTATAAATGAGTATTGTATATATTTAATTGTATCCCAATGCACAGCTACAGACTAGGGACCGAATGGCTAGGCAGCAGTTCTGTGGAAAAGGACCTAGGGGTGACAGTGGACGAGAAGCTGGATATGAGTCAACAGTGTGCCCTTGTTGCCAAGAAGGCCAATGGCATTTTGGGATGTATAAGTAGGGGCATAGCAAGCAGATCAAGGGACGTGATCGTTCCCCTCTATTCGACATTGGTGAGGCCTCATCTGGAGTACTGTGTCCAGTTTTGGGCCCCACACTTCAAGAAGGATGTGGATAAATTGGAGAGAGTCCAGCGAAGGGCAACAAAAATGATTAGGGGACTGGAACACATGAGTTATGAGGAGAGGCTGAGGGAGCTGGGATTGTTTAGCCTGCAGAAGAGAAGAATGAGGGGGGATTTGATAGCTGCTTTCAACTACCTGAAAGGGGGTTCCAAAGAGGATGGCTCTAGACTGTTCTCAATGGTAGCAGATGACAGAACGAGGAGTAATGGTCTCAAGTTGCAGTGGGGGAGGTTTAGATTGGATATTAGGAAAAACTTTTTCACTAAGAGGGTGGTGAAACACTGGAATGCGTTACCTAGGGAGGTGGTTGAATCTCCTTCCTTAGAGGTTTTTAAGGTCAGGCTTGACAAAGCCCTGGCTGGGATGATTTAACTGGGAATTGGTCCTGCTTCGAGCAGGGGGTTGGACTAGATGACCTTCTGGGGTCCCTTCCAACCCTGATATTCTATGATTCTATGATCCCTCTCCCATCATGCTTCAAATGTCACTCACCATCTTAGACTGTATGCTTTTTACGATTGGGACCACATCTTTATATGTGTTTATATACAGTGCCTAGCACAATCCTGATCCTGATTTGGGCTTCTGGGCTCTACTATAAGAGAAATATATTATCATTACTGAATAATCCATTGTAGTATTTAGCGTATTGTATGTACCTTGGAGCTAGGATGTCAAATTTTGCTCTTAATTACTTCAGCACAACCCCTTTTGACCCAGTGCCTCCCTGACTATTGATAAGACTGCGATCCAAAGACTCACAAAACAAAGTGGTTTTATGCCACTCACAATGTCAGGAAAAATGTCAGTTGTTTGTAGGACAGGTTTAATGTTCTTGATCTACATTACAGATATGATTTTGGATTAGTAGCCACTGAATAAACATTTTAGGTTGGATATAATGTTAATTTACAAGTTGAAAAATCAATGCAGGCTAATGACTTTAATTAAGCATCTTATAATTTTGTATTTTTTAAAACTTGTACAAAAATGTTTTAAGGTTAATAGATTATATCTGAACCCTCAGGAAACCGAGCTTCCTGTGCCTATCTGTCATTTACTTATCTGTCAATATTTCTTCCTTTTTTCTAGTCCCAGGCCTACTTGATCTTGTCCATTTGGCACTGCTGAAGGAATAACAAGTTTCTTCCCATCATGCAACATTCTAGGATACATCATGACAGAGAAATCTCAAAGCCCAGGTCAATTATAACAGAAGATGTGTAGCACCTCTGCCCCCACAATATCTACTGGGGCTACAGTTGGCAAAATGATATAAAACTATTTATGAAGAAGACTTCCCACGATCTGGAGCTTAGAACTAAGCCACCTGAAAAATGTAAGGAAATGTGCATATGGCTTGCTGCTTGCCTTTTGATTGTTTTGCAAGATACAAAAAGCAGTCAATTAATGCTGTGTGCATGAAGGGGGAGAGGGAGGGGAATAGAGCTGGCAGATTCCTCATTGTACAGTAATTACTTTTTAATTAGAATTCATTGAATACAGATGGATTCTCTCCATACTTTCTCCCACTGATGATTTTAATATTCCCATGTCAGGTATTATGAGGCTGTAGCTGGCAGTGAGTTACATAAAATAACCCTGTAGCTGGTAGTGACTTACATAAAGTAACCAACTTAACCATTTGTCTTAGATGAAGTATGATCTTATTCCTCACTTCTTTCTGTGGAATCTGTCACTGGCTTGTTGATATAGTGTTTGTTTACTCTCGTTCCTGCAGGAGGAAATATCATAGTTCATGTATCAAATTACTGTAACTGACTGGAACATTTTTATTTAAAATAATGTTCAGTGATATGTTGTCATGGTGAACCTGATCAATTTGCAGGACTTCTAATATTTTACAAGTAAGTAATCTGAATATCACTTATCTGAACAGGCAGTTCTAAAACGTACTGTAATATCTGATCTCATTATAAAAATCAGCACTTCCGATTAGAATAGAGCAACTAAATCTGAAACTGACTGGATATTTGCAGTATTTTGATAGAAATAAGAAAGAATTTCAATTTTTTTCCTTTTGCTCCAAGGCCTCTAAACATGAACTGACGTGATGTATTTTTGAAGTCAAAGTTAATAATTCTCTTTACATAAAAAAATAAATACCCCCTGTTGAATTCATGCTCTAAAATTAGAATTGCATATTTCTAAGTAATATACCTAAGGAAAGTGATTTATTCTAATGCAATAATGGCATAGATTTACAAAGCTTGAGTGATACAGTGTTTCTCGTTATGGTTGTAAAATATTTGTTGCCACTATGGGATTTTCTAGATCATTATTTTAAAAAAGGAAAAACCCATTTTGACAGATGAACTGGGGCCATTCTGAGCAAATCACAGATACTTCATATAACAAGGCCTCCAAAGAGTGGAGCACAGACTTATTACTATGGCAACCCAGATCAAAACACTATTTTAGTAGAGAGTTTCCAGTTTTACAATGCAATGATGATTGTTTATAGTACCATTGAAACCAGATTCAGCAAAGGTTCAAGAAATGAGCTGACAAGAGGAAAATCATTATAGATAAACTGGGGATACCTGAATGACATATTGTGAAATCTGCTATTATTTGATCAAATGATGAAATTGTTACACAAAGATAGATAAATAATGGCAGATGATACAGACTGATGGACCGCATTATGTTAGTTTGTGTTATATTGCGTCTCTAGAAGATAATTATTGGTTCAGACTTATAAAGTACAAAAGCAGATTAATGATAGGAATCGCTCACCTTTGAAATACTTGGTTTTTCTCCTTTGTAACGCTATCTATTTAAACCAAAATTTTTAGAGAAATTAAGAGTCTTTTTTCAAATTTCACACTTAAAACTAAGCACTGTGGTACATCCCAGTGAATGGTGATAGTCATGGAAGTCTACCTTATTTAATATAACTAATTCATAACTATATTAGCTACATTTTCCATTTATAAAACACATCTCATCTGAGCGCTTTACAAAAATGCACAAGTATGACAGATGTAATGCAACGCAACTTGGTGTGCAACTGAGGGGAGAATTTGGCTTTGCATCTTCACAAACCATTGTATAGTACTTTATGTATATTAGATAGATGTATGTCCCACACAAATAACTTTATTAATGTATAATCCAGGTGAAAAGAGTATTAATCCTTATTACAATTATTACCCCAATTAAATATTTTAAAACAGGTCTCATACACCATATAAAAGCATGGCAGGATACTCCTGTTGCCCCACCCTGTCAGCTGGGTTTAGAACCCAGCAGTGTCTTCTGCTGATGGGGGACTTGCCTTCATTGCAACATTTAGCTGGAGTTAGTACTCTTGAGTTACTCCACTTGGGCTCTCCTAGCCTGTGTGAGAACAGTCATGCTGTGAAACAACACTCAAGATACATGGAGTGATTAGCAGGGTGATTGGATTAGAATATGGAGGGCCAGTTTGCTTGAGCATAAAGCACCACTTAACTTGAGCTAGAAATGCCACCCAGCCATATCAATGGGGTCAGTGGTGAAAGAGGGACAATCCCAGTAGCAAGGGAGAGGGACATTCGCCAAGCAACAATAGGTAGCTCCTCCCCCTGGGAGTCTCTGGCACCCCTGGGAGTCATTGGCCAGCTGGGGCAGAGAGTTGCTGATTGGCCAGCATTCCCCAGCTCCCAGGTTTTAGTCCAGTGCAGGAGCCATGTGGACCCTCTTTTGGCTCCATTCCAGCAGCCCACTCTACCCACCTGCACTAGGAATGGGAATCTAGCCTGACAGATGCTGTGGGTCTAGTCAAGTGTCTCTTTAGGGGGTCAGGAAAGATTTTTTTTCTCCCATGAGTCAATTGGCAGAGTACCGGGGAGTTATTTTGCCTTCCTTGTGGCACCTGCAAGCCACATTGGGTTAAGCAGGAGCATGCTTAGTACCTTACTGAGGTACTAGGGTGGAGTTGTGTATTCGTTGCAACATGCAGACAGTTTCCAGTGTGCTTAAGAGAATAAAATGAATGGTTCTCAGAAGTAAAAGACCTGGGATTTTGGTGTTGGGACTTGGGCTCATGTGATAGGCCCAGGTCCCCATCCTGCTGCACCCTCTGTTCCCCTTGCTGAGGGGAGAGTGTTAGGACTCAGAGAGAACTGAATCCTGGAGATATACTGAGAAGAACCTACCCTGCGTTATGGGTTATATGGTAAGGAGCCCTGTAATCCTGACACCAGTTCCAGGTTATATGGTAAGAAGCACTGTAACCCCTACACTAGAACCAATGAAATGCCTGGTATAAGAGAGTATGGGTGCTGGGTGAGGATGGGCGGTAGTGCCCCTCCCCAGCATGAAGTTTAATAAGAGTTGCAGCTTGTCACTTAATTCCATTCATGTGTCTGTCCTCATTTTGGCACTGTGTTCACATCACTTGTATGTCAACCGAGGTCAGGTTCAGGGTAAAACTCAAGTTATAGCTCGAGCAACACTGGAGTGAAGATAAGCCCTCAGTGATGGAGGCAAGGCTCATTACACTCTACTCTGAATATAAAGGGTCCTAAGACTGAAGCCATAGGGCAGCCAACATTGGGCAAACTGGTATTTGTTATCTTCAGTTTGAGCTGGTTTGGTAAAAAAGCCAAACTCCGAGAATGAAGTAAGCTCTGAACTTAGATGTAGGCTTTTGCTGGAGAAAGGTTGTGACACCATCATTTTACACACACATTGAAAACCCTAACCATTAAAAAAATCTGAAAAGCTACAGTTAAGGTATCCAACCAATTCCTCACTGCCAAGTGCCAGAAAGGACTATTCACTATCACCCTGTCTACTGCCCATTCAATCTCAGCTTTACCACTTTAATTCTTGAAATATTAGTGCACACATCAACATAAACAAGTGCAAGCATAGATCCTGCTCCTGCAAACACTTAGGCATGTGGGATCTTCAAGGTGGAGGCATTTCTGAACTCACCAGCATAATCTAAATCCTGCAGGAGATATAAAGCTTTGCCATGGAAAGCTTTTAAAAAGTTGGAATGGTCGGAAGTGGCAGATGTAATTTTCTTACAAGGCCTACCTGGCATGAGTCTTGTGTAACATTTTGGATGGCCAGAATTTGCCTCTTCATTAAAGTCTGAATCAAAATTGTGTCTCATATTTGGTATTTCACAAGTTCCAGGGGAAGGCATTTGGAGGTGCATCCATATTTAGATTTAAATGCAAAGCATATCCTTAGGAAGCAATACAGTCTGAACTAACTCAACTGGTATTTATTCAACAAATCACCCTGAACTTGGAAGCATTACAGGGGTCATATTTTTACATGAATGATCTGTTGCTGAACAATTTCTTCAGTGTGTTGAAAACACACAGACTTTTTTTCAATATCAAATATTATGTCTCAGCCTTCCACTTACTTTTCCCTCAGTTTACTATGGCCTTGGCAAGTTAAAAATAGGCCACCCTTCATTAACTTTTGAGGAAGAAGCCTCCCTCAAGAACCTAATACAATAAGCAGTTGATTGTATTTATTGCTCTTCCTCAACAGTAGTTACTTTTTCCCTCCAGGGCAGGGACTATTAAGACATCTTAATATAAATATCCAGAGTATTGTCTCAACTCCCAAGCAGTGACACCAGCAGATACCTCATTATGGAGTAATTACAATCTAATTTGACTTCCATGAATACAGAGGGATTCTCCTCTCATTTTTTAATCAGGCATCATTATTATGAAGCTGAAGCTATTTTGCACATACTCCTAGCCCTCAGTTTAAAAATGAAGTTTCCAACCCATTTTCTTGCAAAATTAGTTCTTGTATGTCAGTCTACTCTAGTTAATCTAACATGCAAGCATCTGTCCTCGGCAAAGATGTGAACGCCTGTCCCATTTAACCAAATTCTAGCAGGGTCATGACTATGCTAACATTATTAAACAAGTGTCTGGGGAATATAAATTCTACTGGTGACAAGGTATTTATAAAAAACACTGTCCTTCTGCCAAGCCCATCTTCAATGTATACTCATTGGGCTGGACCTTCCCTTGCCCAGTCATTTATATTGGAGGATGGGTGAGGGCTACTTGGCTGAGATTCAACCAAGAAAAGACTGTGGTGATACTTGTAGATTAGGGGATGCAACTGAGATGAATGGCAGAGGTTATTTCACCGCCTGTCATTGGGTGAGTTTGCCCATCGTTTGTGACACAGGTATGTCCACTGTGGCTCTTGTTTGATCATTTGACCATTTTTTTCTGGTTGGCCATGTAGGAGAGGTGGCAAAGAGCCCCCCCTTTTTTTTTTCATTTGCACTTGGTCATAGTTGAGTTAGGTTCTGTCTTCAGCACCTCCGATTCATTTGATGAATTACGTAAATATTTCATTAAGGAATAATTGCCATGGTCTGATTATCTCTGGGTTAAGGCAAGTGCACAGCTTTACACATACACAAGGCCCATGCAAAATATGTCCTGTCTGTCTATTATTCTATGTAATCACGCTATCCAAGCAGTTATACGATGTTTATCGCCAAGGTGTTTGAGCACTTTAAGGTTAAAAAGTGGGTGACCAACTTTACTTAGTGATCTGAAAAATTCTGTGCCACAGAAGAATGTTCAAGGCTGCATAACTAATCCCACCACCACCATCACAAGGTAGTTTCTATCACGCGGAAGCCAGAAAGAGTTGTGGTTAAAGCCACGCTCTACAGTATATAATTTCAAGCCACCGTTTTCCACACCAGAATGACAAAAGCCTATGCAGTTTTCACTAAACTCTTCTCCAATTTCCCACTGTTACTCAATATGTGCAAATAATTCAGAATAGAGTCCCCTGTCATACTAATAGGTTCTGTAGCGTGACACTGAGAAGTCGTTTCACCATGTAAAAGCCATATTGCCACACTGTATTATGCTTTAGCTGTCACTTTTCCAGAAACATTTAGTGAGGAAGTTAAAAAAGGAGAGTGCATGTTTTACCACTTATTTAATATAAGTCATTTACTTTTAAATCAAGGAAAGGTCCTAGAGTTTAAATATATATTAGTTGCTTTCATTGAGGACTGCTGGTGTTTGCACCACTGGCATTAGTGAATGCAGGTAATTTGGAAGGGAAGAACTTTAGCTAAGCCTGTGTGGCTCCTCAGTCTTTTCCCTCACTTACTGTTCTGCAAGAGTTAAAACAGAAAGAAACAAAGTGAGTCTGATTTACAATGTTTGAGAGAGATATTTAGAAAGGAAGGTGAGCCAGTGGTTAGGCCACTAGTCTGGGACTTGAGAGACCTACGTTCAGATCCTGCTCTGCTACAGCTCCTTTGTGATATTGGGCAAGTTATTCAGCTCCTCAGAACATATTTAGGAGCCTAAATACCTTCATTTCAATGACAGTTATGTGCCTAAATGCCTTTGCCTCAGGTCCTCATCTGTGAATTGCAGTGGGTGGCTTAGCGGATGGGGTGTTGCCAAGATAAATACACCAATTAAAATAAAAGATTATGAGGTGCTCAGATACTATAGCAACAGGGGACAAGTTTGTACCTAAGAAAGAGGCTCTTTAGCTGGGTGATATTGTGTTCTGTTACCCCAGGAAAAACCCAGTGTCTAACTTAAGGCACAACCCCATTTTACAGGAAAAAATTCATCCTCCCCACTCATTTTCATCTCCCCACAAACCAACCTCCTTTACTGGTGTGACAGGATTGATAAGCAGCAGCCATTGGTTTGATTCCATTGTGCAGTGACCCCCACGGAACAGATTTCCATGACTTGCACAGAGGGGATGCATTTTGTGCAAACAATTGTACAATGAAGTTATTTGAAATTTTGGCTCATAAATGGCCACCGTTACGCAGTACTCCACTGAGATGATTGGAGGCAGCTCTTTCCTCTCCTAGAGCTATTGTTTCAACAAAGCTAGCATTGCATTGGTTTGCATTTGAAAGGTTATCTTCACAACTTACTTCTGGAAAGGGAAAAAAAATTCCCCAGTTTGGATCCAGCCCATCAGCAGGGACTTTGACATACCTGGTATAAAAGCCATACCAGACCAATCTTGATATGTATTTGTATATTTGACCAATGGTATTATGGGTATTGTTAATACATCTGATTCAATTTGTGTATTGTTAAAATTGTTTAGTACATATATAGCTACTTTGGGTAGTATTGCTGTTTCAATTGTTGGTGTTTAGAGTTACATAGTTTGCGGCTGAAGTACAAGTTCAAATCATGTAAGCTAAACAGTAGCTTCTGGATAAGGGCTGGTCAGACTAGCCGCTTTGCTAAAACTGAAGAATGAAGCTATGGTCTTAAATATTTTTGGGATCTGTTTTAGCTTGTGCTATATGGTAAGATGGGAAAGCCTGGTAAGAGTTTTGATTTACTCCATGTGAGAAGAGACCCATAGATTGTAATAGGGAGCAATGTAAGATATTTCTATTTGAAAAATGGTGTTGATTATGAGGATGATAGCTTTAAATTTTTGTCATCCTTCTAAAGTTTGTTTCATAACAATCAAAAGCAAGCAGGAGAGTTACTATGTTACTTGTGTATATTTTAGTATAAAACAACCAAGAAAACCTAATGAAGGATATGAGGGACATTCACATCTGGTTTACATTGGCTTCTGTATAGGTACCCCTGGTTATTTCTACACAGCAACATAAGCCCAGCATTAGTAGAACTTGCGTTAGCAGACCCAGGGTTTGTTAAGGTAGGGCTTGAGCATCTATACTCATTTGTAACTCCGGGTTTGGAATTGTTGAACCCTGGGTTCCAACCTGGGGATCCAGTATCTACATTGCGGTATGTGGGCCCAAATCCAACCACTCATATCCCAAACCCTTCAAAAATTTGGCCATGCTTCATTTGTGGTGCAGTGTGGGAGAACTTCATAGTCGACCAAACTTGACTGTCCAGAGGACAAAGAAAGTCAGCCCATGGGATTGTGGGATACTTTTGGCATACTCCCAGAGCATGAGTACAGTGGGGCTGAATCTACAGTGCAAAGCAATAGGCCTTGAACCTGTGTTCCCACTTGACTCAGGCTTGGACCCTCCTCCCCCATGGAGTCCTGGGACATTGTGTCCAAGGCCTAGGTTAGTGCGATTTGTGTGTAGACAGAAGGAGGGTTAGGTTTAAGCTTGAGTTTGAACCGTAGACTTATATTGCTGTGTAGATATACACTCTGGGTATGTCTATACTGCAATAAAAGACTCATGACATGGCCATGGCTGGCCTGGGTCAGCTGATTCAGGCTTGTGATGCTTAGGCTGTGAGGCTGTAAAATTGCAATGTAGATGTCCAGGCTCGGGATGGAGCCTGGACTCTGGGACCCTGGAAGTGGGAAGGGTCTCAAAGCCTGGGCTCCAGCTGAGCCCAAATGTCTACACTGCAATTTTTTGGCCCGCAGCCCAAGCCCCATGAGTGTGAGTCAGCTGACTCAGGCTCTGAGATGGTGCTAGGGGTTATTTAATTGCAGTGTAGACGTACCCTCTGAGGCAGAAACTCTACTGGGAGGGCAATTATAGCAGTGCACGAGATGCAGGTACTAATGTGATTCTAGCAGCATACAGCTGCGTAAGGTGTGGCAAGATGTTGGCTGTATTCATCTCCAGGGAGTAGATTTATATAGTTTTGGTAACGCTCTAGATATTATTGTGAGTCTCATGATACTTTGTGAATTTCTTAGACCCCCACCTCCTGGGATTCTATAACCATTAAGCTTCTAACCCTCTTGGCTAAGGGGAAAAGCCTGAAAGTGTGACTTGAGTGCTCCCCCAAAGCCTCAGAAACCAGGGGGTAAAGAAAAAGAAACCAAAAATTATTGTGTTAAAATCTCATGATTTTTAAGCTAAACTCATGATTTCTTGGGGCCTGACTCGTGACACTGGAATATTTGGGGTTGGCAATACTGTTATTATTATATACAAGGTACAGCACTATGTCTGTCTATATAAGGTCTTTGCAAGGCACCTTTGTGACTAAACACTAGTCTAGATAGTGTTGTTTGAAGTTGCTCAGAGGTTTACAATACAACAAGTTAATGTCCAGACTGTTTATTTCTAATGTGTGGTGTTTCTAATGGTTTATACTTTTTGTAAAGAAAGCGCACTATTCGTCTGAGGAGGTAACTGGGCTCCCCTGAAGCACACTTTTCTCCTTCCCTCTCTTTTAACAAAGATTTTTGTTTGTGACTACTTTTAACCTGGAATGACTCTCAGCCTGAGGCCCTAGGCCAATTCCCATTATCATCAATGGAAACATTCCCATGACTATGGCTCCCTAATGAAAGTAAGAGACTGCAATTGAAAATGCCTTTGCACACATGGATTAGGACAACAGCTGAGTGCCCCCCCCCCATATGTGCATTAAACAGGTGATTGTGATGAAAATAACCTCAGCACGGAGACGTCATGAAAAACCTTCCACCCCACCTAAGCCTGAGGGTGGAGGGCGGGAGGAGGGTTGTGCAGTAGGGATCAAGGGCATAGCCATACGTGGTCCTATGTGACCATGGCCCACCCAATTAGCAACCAGGCCCACCCAAATGTGAGCCTGTATGAACCCTCCTCTGTAACAACAGCAGCAGCGGTAGATTGCTCCAGGAGTTTGGGAAGGAGACAGAGAACCTCCTCTGGTGTGGGGAACAGCACATTACACAAGAGGTGATGGGGTCTGAGTAGCTGGAATAGGAAATGGGCCCCAGGGCACCAGAACCACAAAGTTGCCCAGCCAAGCTCTCTGGTCACTGCCCAGCCACCATAAATTGGGACCCACCTAAATTTCCATTCCTAGCTATGCCACTGGTGAGGACCACTAGTGGAGTGGCTACATGGTGGAAAAGGGGCATGTCTATGCATGTAGCGTGGGCCCAGTATAAACTGGTGTGGGATGTAATGGTAGGTTTGGGAGCCAGCTGAAGCTGACCACCAGATCTGTAATTCTGTGTATCTAGCACCCACACAAGTCAGTGGAGAACTTATGGCTGCTATTGCAACCCTTAGGCTGGCATTCAGGCCATGGGCAAAATGGGTCCAGGGTGTGTGGGGTGGATTTTGCTGCTGTGCATTTCACTTGGAAAAAGCTCAGTTACTATCTTTACATTGGTGAAGGTAACTTTGTCCTAACTTTGCTCTTTATCCAGGTGGTTGCAAGAAGACAGTATACACAGTAGAGGCTAATTGGATTAATTCATATTATAATTGCTAATATAATAGAAGAAACACAGACAATATTTCCCCCCAAGTGTGGCGGTGATATTTGTCCAATTCAATGGCAGAGCCAAGAGTTTAAAAGAGGCCCTGTTGACATAAGCGTGACTTGAAGCATGGGAGTGAGGAGGATGGGACATCATCTCCTTTGCTAAGGGCTAAATTCTATGTAGCCAATTTCCCTGAAATCAATGGAAGTTTTGGCATGAATAAGGGCTGAAGGATTTAGCCCAAAGATATTAGGTCATGAATATAGGGAGCAGATGGAAGGGGAATAGGATCTTTTCTTGTTACAAGTTTAGCTCTAGGCATGATGATAGGCAAAGCCAGCGGATAGGATGGCAAGAGTCTAAAGGACAGGTTTCAGAGTAACAGCCATGTTAGTCTGTATTCGCAAAAAGAAAAAGTGTAGAAGATCTTTTTATACACACAAAGCATGAAAAAATGGGTGTTTACCGAAGAGAAAACCTTTTGTAGTGGTAAACACCCATTTTTTCATGCTTTGTATGTATAAAAAGATCTTCTACACTTTCCACGGTATGCATCCGATGAAGTGAGCTGTAGCTCACAAAAGCTTATGCTCAAATCAATTGGTTAGTCTCTAAGGTGCCACAAGTACTCCTTTTCTTTTAGTCTAAAGGAAGACACTGTGACCTCATCATATGTGAATACATGTACTATGGATGGAAAATAGTTTTACCTAAACAATAACGTTCTACCATGTGACTTGAAGTATGATGGAGAGATGCTGGGAAAAGTCCCAGGTAGTCAGCACTTCTCCACCTGGATAACAAACAGCCAATACAGAAATGCGAATGTAATCTCCTAATTACTTTGCAGGTATCTGATGTACAGCTTAACAGATCAATGGCAGAACCAGCTTAGTTCAGAAACAGTGTTTTTGTTGTTTAAAATTCCTAAAATTCGGTGTAGAGGCAAATTGTAGGGTTTCAGGCCTAATGTATAAAATCTAAGTTGTGGAAGGGGCCAGAGAGGCAGGACAACTCCACAAGTGTGACTTTCTGGAGTTTCCTAACCAGCCTTCCCTTGGGGATAGGGGATGGACACTGGGGCAGGCCAAGACGTTCACTGAGGGTAAAGCTCCCCAATCCCTCACATCCAGGGAAGGCATTTCCCCTCCCAGTTCATGGAGACAGGAGTCACCTCTCACAGGAGGCTGATCCTGTGTGGAATTTGGTTCCACTGTTTCTCTCTTCACACATACGTGCACAACCTGGCAGCACAGCTCCTGCATTACCGATGGCGTCATTGACTCAATGCTACTCTGGCTACTCTTTAGCAGCCACTAAGGGGACTTCACAGTAATGAATACTTCTCTAAGCACCTGCTCAGATATCTACTGTGATATCTGTCTGCTCAGAAGGGGATAGTGTCATGACGCCAGTTCTGTGCTCCATCACTCCTTCGTCCAACCTCAACACAGCCCTTTCTGCTTACAGCCTGCACAGAGGGCACTGGTGGGGTTCAAGGGAGGCAAGGATAGTGATGTGAAATGCACTTCTTCTGCATACAACTGTAGAAGGTCATCCCCATGTGCATACATAAAGGGAACATTGCATCTTGTGGTAGAAAGTTATAATTGACTATATTTAATATAGTCAATGCAATAGGAATATATTCAAGATGGGTCTGAGATACAGAGTTTACACCTGGATCTGAATTTTTCCAGACTCTTTTTTTTCAGGTTCATATCTTAAAATGTAGCATCAATGTATGAAGGCCTGTTGTGCATGTGAATTTGTACATATTGGGGGAAGGGACTCAAGCAGAAAAGTCCAACTTCACCCTTCAATTGACATGTTGGTTGTTTGATAAAATGCAACTCTTTTATAGATAGGTCCTCAGGAGTACACTATACATCAACAGGTTTCAGGGTAGTAGCCGTGTTAGTCTGTATCCGCAAAAAGAAAAGGAGTACTCGTGGTACCTTAGAGACTAACAAATTTATTTGAGCATAAGCTTTCGTGAGCTACAGCTCACTTCATCGGATGCATTCAGTGGAAAATACAGTGGGGAGATTTATATACACAGAGAACATGGAAACAATGGGTGTTACCATACACACTGTAATGAGAGTGATCAGGTAAGGTGAGCTATTCCTGGCAGGAGAGTGGGTAATAGCTCACCTTACCTGATCACTCTCGTTACAGTGTGTATGGTAACACCCATTGTTTCATGTTCTCTGTGTATATAAATCTCCTCACTGTATTTTCCACTGAATGCATCTGATGAAGTGAGCTATAGCTCACGAAAGCTTATGCTCAAATAAATTTGTTAGTCTCTAAGGTGCCGCAAGTACTCCTTTTCAATATACATCGAGTATCATTTCAAGAGTCCTGTGTGCCTGTATTCCTGAAATATTGTGTGCCCCTAGAGCATGCCCCATGGCATGAGTTATCTGCCCAATTAAGGCTCCGGGAACTGAGGCTGTGAGCCCCTGGTGGCTGAAAGTTGATCCCAAGTAGTGCAAGGTGGCTGAAAGTTGATCCCACTACAGTGCAAACCACCCCTCACCCACCGCTCTGCTGGTGCAAGCCAGAAAGTGTGTGGGCCTGGCAGCTGGCAGACGCATGACAGCCAGGAAGTGTATTGATGACTGAGTGCATCTTCCTGGAAGCTTCGAGTGTGAGGTATGTGGGTTGGGGGGGAGATGCAGGGGGATGTTAAGCAGAGCTCTGGGAGAGGTTAAGGCTGCTTCCTCAGTTAGCATCCTCAGATTGCCCCTTGGTGCCTATTGAGGTGAATCAAGCCCAATCTCTGTTTAGAATTTTTCAACAATTATAATATTCTTGTAATTAAATGACCTCTTCCAACTGAGACGTAGTTTATTTTAGAGTTGTGTCATATTCTGTGCCATCCCATCCTCTTACATCTCCCCTTCAGGTTTGGGAGCCAGTTTCCCAAGCTGAGTTCATGTAAAGATTTTTACCTAAATCCAAATTCTGAAATGTACATCAAGAAACAATTCATGGATAGAGAATGACATTTTAAAAATTAAATCTGACCAGCAAAACATCTGCAGAGAACAAGGGTTTAAAGTACGATTCTTATCTCATGCGCTAGATGTGTGTGATACAACGAACTTTGTTGGCATTTCTGTGAACTTTACACTTTGCTGCAGCTGTAAAGGAAACTGGTGGCTTGGGGCTTTAGAGGTTGGAGCAAAGGACTGGAAGCTAGAAAGGGCTGGGTTGAGCCACTGAATCAATGACTGCCCTTGAGTAAATGGCTTGACTTGCATGTTCCTTAGTGTGACCTTGGACAAGTCTCTTAAATTCCTTTTCCTCACTCAGACCAGCTGGTAAATGTGTAGGGGGGATAGAAACACCAGGCTGTCATTGAAAAGCAAGTTCTGCTTCTGAGTTGCACTTTCCATCATATATCTATATCTATATATCATACCCGCCAGCCACCTCCACACAACCTCCATGACGAATTTTTACCATGTTATTTATGTTACCGCTGTTAAACAAGCTTGACGGACTATCATCTTGACAAAAGACACAGTAGAATCAAGCATGTTATTTGTCCAGCTGGCTATTTGCATTGTTGTGCAATGCTCATCACCGTAATATCTGTGTGCTTTACACAAATTATCAATGCAAATATAAAAGATTCTGCAGTCTGATCTATTTTCTCCCTCCTCTTCCATAGGAAGCCAGAGACATTTTTCATCTCTTTCTTTCTTCTTCATACTATTTTCAGACATAATTAATCAGTAGCTTCTTATGCAAAATATAAAGGCAATATTTGAAGTGTTAACAGCAGTTTTCTTTTCTTGAAGAGTCAAGCTACTATGGTCTAGTTTTGTACACTGGCTAACAGAAAGCATTAGGGATAGAAACTGCTATTCTCTTCTAGAAAATTCCTGTGTTTTCTATACCTAGAGGTGAGTTTTTACTCTTTCTCTTTGAATTACACTGGTGGTCATCAGAGTGGTGGTGGAACAAGAGCGTGATGCTGCTGGAGCACTCCAGTTTCTTTAATTGCTCAGAGCACTGCCACTATAATTCAAAGAGAACAGAGTAAAACTTACAGCAGGCATTCCAAAATGGAGGACACCGAGGTCTTTGTCCTTCTTCCCCCTTCCCTTTGGGCAACAGCCAGCATCTGACATCTGTGTTGCTAGGTACATGAAGTTACCCAGCCAATTATGCACTGCTATATCATGCATGCCAGCTAAATACACAGGATGAACATCAAGAGGCAGGCTGGACAGAAAGATAGGCAAGGTGGTGGTGGGGTTCTTTAGTGATTTTTGCCTTCTTGCACTCCTAGAAGAAATTCTGCCTGTGAACATGTAGTCACATTCTCTTACAATATTGGGAGATACAGGCAAGAGTGACAGCTTCCTACTGATAAGTCAATGTTTTTGATGGAGAGTCATTTGTTGTAAAAACTAATTTAAAAAGTAAGGGCCTGGCTCTCCTCTCTCTTACACTTGTATAAATCAGGAATTATCCTGATGTTGTAAAACAGATGTAAGTGAGAGGAGAATTGAGCTCAATCTTTCTAATTTCCATTTCTTTTAAATCTCTTAATCTTGTACTTCTTTCACAATATTTAAGCAGACTTCACTATTTTCAATCTTAAACACAATACAGACTATCATAATACTGTCGAGTTCATATCAGGATGTGTGTTTATAGTATGTAAAGATGAGTCCAAACCACCCCCCCCCAGGTGTAAGCACCAAAAACTTTGGGGAAATTTGGTTCAGGCTCCAAACATTGTAGCTCAAACCCTAGTTTCCTCACTACAGCCCTATATCCCCATGACACTTCATGTTGTGTCCATAAATGACTAGATGGAGCACCACACAATTTGGTGTGACATGACAAGACGAGGTGCCACTATACCAGATATTGAATCAGCAGTCGCATTTTTCCATGAGTACCAAGGATGATAGGCTGCTCCTGCCTCTCTCAATGCCACTGAACACAATTGCGTGCACTTGGTATAGATATTTTTAAAGCTGTCCTGCTTTAAAGGCTCAAGAGCAGGAGTACCAACCTCAGGGCAGACTGTTAAGAACCAGGGCACAAACCCCAAATTGATTGTGAGTTCTGTACTTAGATTTCACCAACCAATTATCAAGTGTAAACTCCTCACGCACTATAGTGGCCTTAACATGGAGTCACAGATACCCTTGGGTACATCAATCTGTCTTGTCACCCAGGTGAGCCTACCTTTGTGATACATGGTCCCTTACACCACAAATCACAGCAATGATTTCTACTACTTCCAGTAGATTTCTACTACTTTCAGGCTACTTCCAGTCCTGAAGAACAAGTCACTTACCCCAGGTCAGTTGCACTTTAGATGGCACATCAAAGACAAAACTGTAGCCAAGCCTATAATAAAGTATCTAAAAAATTATTATACTGGAAAAGGAAACAACAATGTTATTTACAAGGTTAAAGTAAATAAACATATGTACACACAAATGAGTTCCAATCCTAAGTTTAAGAAAGTAATAGCAGCTTCTATAATAAGCAAGCTCTGTACATTCTTAGGGCTAACCCAAACTAAGCACTGGGGATCTTTTGCTTATGCCTAGTATTCCTTGCTCCCCAGAGTCCAAGCAAGAAAAGATGCAGTTCCTTTTTGTTGGGTTTTTTTATTCCCTTCCCCACTTTTGCTCTGAGCTGCAAACTCAGCTGATGGGAAGAATTCACTTGCATGACTCATCTTCATAGGAGGTGGGAGGAAAGTACACAACAAAGTCTGTTGTCCTCTTTAATGTTCCAGGCTAGTTCGTCTGCTGTCAATGGGCCTTCCTTGATAGGCAGGACATAACACCTTCTGTTGTAGACCAGCATTTCACACTAGTAAATGTCTCTCTCCTGACTGGTTTCAGAGTAACAGCCGTGTTATTCTGTATTCGCAAAAAGAAAAGGAGTACTTGTGGCACCTTAGAGACTAACCAATTTATTAGAGCATAAGCTTTCGTGAGTTTCATTTCGGAAACTTCCACGATATGCATCTGATGAAGTGAGCTGTAGCTCACGAAAGCTTATGCTCTAATAAATTGGTTAGTCTCTAAGGTGCCACAAGTACTCCTTTTCTCTCCTGACTGTTGATTTACACAGTTATAGAGGCTCACAATGCAAATACTCAAACATTATCGTACAATATGGGATACAGATGTTATAAGTTGTTATTGTTGCTACTCAAAAGCATTCCATGAAGGCGAAACACTAAACACATTCTTATAAGGTTAATACCTATTTTAACAATATTAACACACAGGTGAGCCAGACTGGTTCCAGCTATGCATTTGTCAGGACTCGGTGGAGATGTAGGGACCTTGGCATGAGCTGGCACCTGGTCTGCCAGCGTCACAAAGGCCTGATTTTGTAAGGTGCTTCTTTTAATGGCTGAGCACTTGCTGTCTTCACAGGACTGGGCCCTTTACTTATTTTCCTGAAATTATACCAAGACTAATCTCTGGTTTGAGCTATGTGGTAGTCCCTTCTGAGTTTAATTATGAAACTTTTTCCTTTAATTTAAATATTACAGTTCCCTCATCTGGGTAGCTGATAACTTGAGTTCTGTTACTCTCAGTGATCTCTCCATAAATGAATCTATTGCCTAATTATGAGTTTTCATTAGCTAAATTCATGGATGTATGATGACATTAAGTTGTCTGCTCCTCAATTGCGTGCAGAACTGGATTCCACTGATAGATTCTCCTGTTAAAAAACTTTGGAGAAAACTTCTAGTTAAGAATTACTTGAATATCCTATGGCAGCCCCTTGACAGTGGAAGAAATGATATCACATCCACATGGAAAACAACCCAGTAGGAAGAGTGAGATTACACATAAACTTGTAAGCTCTGCTTATAATGTGGAGTAACAATACATGAACATACAGGTCTTCTACTGCTACTCTGGAGAAAGAATGAGAGTAAAACATGTGAGAGAGCCACAGTTAAATTACTCTCTATTAGCCCCTACAGTGTGCTTCCAACCTGTGTTGATATATATATATACAGAGAGAGCAAGAATGTCACAGTTAAATTTTTTTTACTAGTATAATGAGGAAAGAGACCCACAGAAGAAGTTCCCTTGGCTAATTTTCTAGCCAGCAGCCACTGCAATGTTCCCACTAGGAGATACTGAAGAAGTGAGAGAGTGATATAATAAATAATGACTGGCTCTGCAAGTAAGGAGAAATTATCACTATGCTTGGGGGATCTAAGTATATGCTCACCCAAGATACAGAGAGGGGGGAGGGGAAGAGACCCAGAGTCATTCTGTGTCGAATGTACTGCTAGAGATACTACATTTGAGTTAAAAAGGATTTCAGCCACTGCATTGTCTGCTCACCTAGTAAAAGGGAGGAAAAGCTAGACACAAAGTTTCAAAGTGACATACAGAGATGTCAAAGATGTTTCAAATACCCCACTGTTGTTATTTAAATCACTATTAAAACTGCTTCTTAAAATGAATGTTTAAAGTCAAGCTAGATTGCTTAATCATAATCAATAAACTAAAATATCCCAGATTTCTCATAGGCACGTATGTACAGTACAGTATCTATGTTAGGTTCTAAATTCAAGTGCAGATTGTTCTTAATGCTGACTATGGGCAAAACACTGCAGGGTGCTCAGCACCCATAAGCCCCAGTGAAGTTCTCCCTCACGATATGACCATACAGAACATGCCTAGCTCCTAAGAACTACTTTGTAAGAGTGCAGGAAATGGAGGAACAATGTTACCAGTACAGCGTGGAGGACTGTATTTCACTCAGAGCCTGATTCTGCCCCCTTTGCTGTCAGTGGGAGTCTTCCCAATTTGGGCCAATACTGCACATCAAGCAGCCTTATAAGTTGCATTGAATTTAGCCTCTCAGATTGACCTGAAAGCTTAAACAACAAACGGAAAAGTTCTGCTATTCACCCTTTGCTCCTGACTAAGGAAAGGGAAGAACTGAGACACAAAGGTTGAAATCATGACCTACTGAAGTCCATGGCAAAACTCAGATACTACAGCAATGAGCAAAGCATAAGAACCTGTGTAGAATAGAATAGAAACTCCTGTTGACTTCAGCAACTCAAGGATTTCACCCTAGATTTTTGTTAGAGATGGACTGAAGAGATAATGTTGGGATCTGCATGTGATCTAGGCTAGAGTTTGGAGACTGAATTAGTGCATTCTTGTTTCATTCATAAAGGGTAAAACTGAATGCAGGTTAAGCTGAACTAGTGAAACTTTATTAAACCCTATGCACTGCTCTGTCCACAAGGCTCCGTGCTCCCTGTTGCAATCCCTCCAGGGAACCTGAGCCATCTGACACCAGTTCCACTGATCATGATACAGTTCTGATTCGGTGCTACTGAAATTTCATGCTCTGATCTTGTGAGAAATCAGACTGAAATGGTGGGGCTCTGGTTGTAATGCCTTCTCATACAGAAAGAACAACCTTATATTGTGTCTGAAATTTTTTTTTTTAGTTTAGATTAAGAGAAAAACAAAATAAGACTAAGAAAAGTGAAGTCTATGTAGGAGAATTGTGCGTGTATTCATGAGCTCTGCCTTTCAAAATTGCATCTGTCCCTACGTGCAGGCAGATTCCTTAGAAATATAAAGGTGTAGCACAGAGAAAAGAAAGTCTGTAAAAGAAGTGTTATCCTTTAGTCCAGTACAAGTCACTGGGCTGGATACAGGAGCTACTGAGTGTCCCTACATGCAGGCAGATTCCTTAGAAATATAAAGGTGCAGCACAGAGAAAAGAAAGTCTGTAAAAGAAGTGTTATCCTTTAGTCTAATACAAGTCACTGGGCTGGATACAGGAGCTAATGAGTGAATTGTAAACTGGCCTGTGATATAAACAAGAAATCATACTAGATAATCTTATGGTTTCTACTGTCCTTAAAACCTATTAATTATACCTATGAAAAGGTCACAGGAGTTACATGCACTGAAATCACCTGACCTTGAATGGTGGAAGTATTGTGTGATCAGCTGTTCTTGTATGATTTCTGCCATTTTGGCAAAAACTCATTAGAAAAGTTTGCAAGACTTTGGACCCATTAAATCTGACTCAGCCTTGAACCTCAAATCCTACTTTAAATCAAATCATGCTTTGCCAGAGAGCATCACATTCCTCCAAGTTTTTGGTTTAGTGTATTTGGGATTTCATCAGAAACAGTTGTTTTTATTCTTTTTGTCTTGTCCCATTTTTGGGCAGGGGGATATAATGTCTGATGAGTTACTGTCACCATCTCTTGCTGTGACTGCACCACTGAGATAAATGGGAGTGAACATTAGAACTACTAAGAGGAGCCTTCTATCTTTAAAAAAACTAAAATGTGAAAGACTTGGTTGTTCTGTTTCATGCTACTACTACTTGTGGAATTCAACCAAGTTGGTGGCTGTGTTGTGTGGAAGGCTGGTATTGAGAGACATCGGCAGGGTAAGGGTGGGAAAGATTGTCTAGTGAATAGAGCACTTGACTGGAACTCATGGTACCTGGGTTCCTTTCCCAGCTCAGCTATGGCTTTCTAGTGTGACCTTTGGAAGGTTAGTCTTCCCCATGCTTCAGTTCCCCGTCTGCACAATTGGGATAATGTTTCTGTACCTCCCAAAGGTGTTGTGAGGCTCTCACATGTTATGTTGATTTGGGGCAGGGATCTCTATATCAGGATCTCTAGAGCTAGAAAGGGCTGGTCCACTGCCTGTGGATGACCCTTAGTTGCCAAAGATTTCTCAACC
Source organism: Lepidochelys olivacea (assembly GCF_965140295.1). Taxonomy (NCBI): domain Eukaryota; kingdom Metazoa; phylum Chordata; order Testudines; family Cheloniidae; genus Lepidochelys; species Lepidochelys olivacea. The sequence goes on along the minus strand of NC_140418.1, from coordinate 76,286,089 downwards.
AATACTGTTCAAAGTGCATGTTGTTTTCCCAGTTTTATGAGGGTGAAGCAGTCCTTGTTTTGAAGGAGGCAGTGTGGCCAAGTGGCTAGTGCACTGCCCAGGAACTTCGGAGCCCTGAGTTCTATGCTCAGCTTGGCCACTGACCTTAGGCAAGTCATTTCACTCCCTGTGTCTTAGTTTCCCCATCTGTAAAGAAGGGAAATGATACTGACCAGCTTTGTAAAGTGCTTTCAGATCTGCTGAAGAAAAGCATTGTATGAAGGCTAAGTTGTAATAATCTGATGGTTTCATGAGGCATCATATTCCTTCAGGCCAGTCCTGGATGCGGGACCTGAGAGAATGAGAGTGTGACGTTCTCTGTTGAGGACTGTGAAAAAGAAAATCCCTGAAAAGTCCTCCATTGAGGGCAGGAGAATCAGCCTAAATCTCTCCTTATTGCCCGTGTCCATTTTTCACTCAACTGTGTTCCTCTTTCACATAGGTTTGACTTCCATTTGTAAACAGTATTTAATGTAAACCCCAGGTATATTCAGGTGCATGTCTATGGTAACATGCAGAACATGTGCAATTCAACTCATACAAAGTCTGATCGGAGTATTGTTTTTATGCATAGAAAAGGCACTGAATTTTAATATGAGTAGTGTACTAATTATTTCTAGTCTACAGTACCTAGGTTAACAATATAAACTAGACCCTGAATAAATTGTGAGAAATATAGCCATTGTAATCTTTTCATTATTTATGCATTTTAATCTCTCTATTAGGAAACTCTGTATAATTTATTTTTTATTTCTGCAATGAATAATATAACTGAGAACTGGTTGTTGTTTTATTTTTCATTTGAAAATTCTGTTTTAAAGAATTCTGTTGAATATAGTTAGATTTTTTTGTCTTTTCTGATCATAAAAGCGGTAAGAATTTGCTAGACTTTTGTAGTAGAATACATATTGGGAAGGTCCTACTTAATACACTGGTGTGCTCGATGCTCAAGAGCCTCAAGCACAATTTCAGCTATGCAAGTGGCGAGACACAGAAGCCCTATGGCCTAGCACTCAAAGAGCTTAATAGTCATTCCGGAGACTAAGCTGTTTGACTCGTTGTGCTTTTAATCACCAGATTAAACTTCCTCTCTTCTCTCCTCTTTAGGTAGATCCTTTATAGACTCTGTTTCTATCTTGCTGTCACTGCTGCCATCAGATGGACCTTGATAATTATGCTTAATGAGTTAGCTGACATCTGTACATGACAGTGGGCTGAATGTTGCAGGCCAACTGCCTTAAAAGGCATTACCACTGTAAACAATAGAAATAATTGGTCAAGTGCATATAGTCCTCAATCAAAGGCAAAAAAGTGCAGGGAGAGAGAGAAAAAGAGACTTCATCTAATGGCCTGAACAGCGGAATGAGCGCCAGGAACTGCTGAGTTCTAATCCCAGCTATTACAGTTGGCTCTCTCAAGTCTCTCAATCACTCTATGGTTTTGCAAGTGGAGATATTACTACTTATCTACCTGGTCAGAATGTTAGTGAATGTTTGCAAAGGGCTCTGAAGATGAAACCTATTGTGCTAAACATTATTTAGTGCTAAAGCTTAATATAAAAAAAAAGGAAGTTTGCATGGTGTGGAAGTCCAAAGAAAAAAGAGCCATGTCCATAGTGTGTGTGTGTGTGTGTGTGTGTCCCTGATTAAGGTTTGTTTGAAGCTTGAAAGCAAAATGCCAAACTAACAAAATGTTTGTAAAGGGGAAAAAATAACGCAACACAGAGGACACTCCTTACTTGCACTGCTTTCCAGAGGAGATCCTGAGCACAATCTGGCTTCCTCCAGGTCTTCATTCTTAGAGAAACAACAAACCTTAAAGGTGCCACTGGACTCCTTGTTGTTTTTGTGTATACAGATTAACACGGCTACCCCCTGATTCTGAGAGAAGGGAACACTTTACAGACTCAGCCCCCTACTCAGCAGGCCTTACCAGAACCTTGCACTAAAATCCGGATGCTCTGGAGAGAATAGCTCGTAGCCTGCCCTGATTCTAGGCCCAGGGAGAGCCAGGCTAGTTAGAAGCATACACAGCACCAGCACAGTGTCACTGAGTGGAGAGGGAAGTTCCAGCCCTTGGTAAACTAATCTCAGAGCCTAACCAGAGAGAGCAGCCTGGGTTTTCCCTCCAAACTGCCTCCGTGAGGACTGTTCCTCTATCTCAATGACCATGTCCCCTTACACAAAATCTCTCTCTACTGAAACTGGGTTGTGCTGGTGCCAAAGTATTCTCTGTCCAATCTTGAAGGACAGGCAAAACCTACTATACATGAGTCTACGCTGATCTGAAAGTGTATACATAGCAAAGTTAATCCATTATAACAGGTGACACCAAAATTGGGGGAGTGGTATAATGAAGAGGATAGGTCACTGTGGACAATAGATATAATAAGGCCCTTGGATGCATAAACAAGTAGGAGTAGAGAGGTTATTTTACCTCTAAGTTTGGCACTGGGTGCGACTGCTGGTGGAAAACTGTCCAGTTCTGATTTCCACACTTCAAGAAGTCTGTTGATTAATTGGAGACAGTTCAGAGAGGAGCCATGAGAATGTTTAAAGGATTAGAAAACATGCTTTATAATGGTAGACTCAAAAAACCCAATTTATTTTGCTTAACAAAGAGAAGGTTAATGGTTGACTTGATTACAGTCTATAATTACCTGCATGGAGAACAAATATTTGATAATGGGCTCTTCAGTCTAGCAGAGAAAGATATAACATGATCCAATGGCTGGAAATTGAAGCTAGACAAATTCAGACTGGAAATAAGGCATTCATTTTTATTGGCTAGGGTCATTAAACATGGGAACAATTTAGCAAGGGTCATGGTGGGTTCTCCATCACTGACAATTTTAAAATCAAGATTAGATGTTTTTCTAAAAAATCTGATCTAGGAATTATTTTGGGGAAGTTCTATAGCCTCTGTTATACAGGCTGTCAGACTAGATGATCACAATGGTTCCTTCTGGCTTTTCAAGCTATAAAGTTGAGTTAACTCTCTGCCTTTCAAAATTCCTTATGTGACTATGACAAGCTGGTCTTGGGCCATCCTAATTCAGAATTAAAATTCTTCAGGAGGCAGAAATCTAATTTCCATATGGACTCCCTCTTCAAATTTTCTGTAAGAGGTACCTTTAATAATGGAAAACACTATACTTTAAGCCGAGCTTGAAGCTAACTAGTGGGGAAGCTAACCATCTCTGGTTGCTGCCTGGTAGAAGGGAGCAGCCTATTTCTGTGGTAGAAGGCCCTGGGTGGTTTTAAATTAACTTAAGATTCCACTGCCACATGAAGTTTGGAATGTTTGAACAGTCTGGTAAGACACACATTACTACTTCCCTACATTACAGGTAATCACTATTTTTGTGAACAGTTAAATTGCTGTCCACTCCGAGAGAATAATTACAGCTATTTAATTGTATTCATAATTTAGCATACACCTGAAAAATATGCTGTAAAATATCAGGGGGTTCCCGTTAATACTGGTGTTCCATTTACAAACTGTCACATTTATAATGCGTCTTTAATCTTCTATGGTCTGCTAGAATTTTATATTAAAGTCTGCTTTGTGCTTTAAATATTTAAGATTCTGCAATACTTCAAAAGGTGATAATGCCTGATGCTCTGGTGGTGCTTAAATCTCAACAGCTAAATATATTGAGGAATCTTCAGTGGCCCTAGCTTAATTAAACATGCATGTGTGTTTTCAAATGCAATCTTTTTCTGCTTGTTAGGTTTTTGACAAACCTCCAAACAGGTCCAGGTGGAACAAAGCATGTAAACAAGCTTGTGAATGCAAGCTTAAAACACTCAAATTAGCACCTTCTTACAATTAATATGCAAATCCTGGGATCTCTGTTCTTGATAATGCCATTTAATATTATTTGCAGCTTAACGCTGTATCCTAGCCTTTTCCTTTTTCTAAACCGTGTCCAGTTTAATTATGTGAAAACACAGTGTTAGAGACTTGGTATCCAATGAGATGCTATTTCCTGTGAGAAACTCATTCTACCCTGGGTAACATGGTATGTATTACAAGGCTGTAATAGCATTGCCATACGCCATTTGTTTTACAAGGTTTAATGCTCTAATTTGGAACCATCAAGTTATGCTCGTAGGTTAACACATGTTCTTTTCATTGTTATCTTCCTCATCCCGCCCCTTCTATGGTTTGTTATACTCATGTGTTGCATCTTGTTTTAAATTAGATTGCGAGATCTTCAGGGCAGGGAGGCCCATATCCGCAAAGCTATTTAAGCAGCTAAACTACCATTAAAATCAATAGGAATTAAGTGCCTAAATACCTTTGAGGAGCTGGGCCAGACTGGCTCTTCCTATGTGCCTGTACCACACCCACAAGATGGGGCTTCTGTCCTGATCACGGGCAGGTTGTTCAACACCTTGCAGGAGCACATTGCAAAGTGCACCATTGTTAGGAAAAAGACATTTTTCAGCATGAGAAAAATTGCCTTTTATTTGCAGTATCTCCAATGCCAGTAGTGATAGTCAAAACAGAAAAAGTTTCAAAATAATTGTGAGGATTGTCTAAATACTATGGGCCAAATCCAGGCACCCGCTTTGCTGTGCACATACCTGGCGCCCCAAAAACATGCAGCATTCATGTTCAACATATTATCCAGGGTTGCAGCCTTGAAGAGGCCATTTCAAGGTGACTAATTTTGCCCCACTCAGAATAAATAGTGCAAGGGAAAGCAATGGACAACCTTTGGCTTAAATAGAGTCTCCTTTTAAAGTAGAAAAAGCAGCACTGCATTAACATTTGCCCACGCCAGTGCTAACTGGTCTGTCAGTTGTATTTTAAACATCCAGTCAACTTCGAAAAGAACACAGACCTTTGATTTTATTTTGTTTAAAGTTAGCAAATAATTATTGTCAAAGACTAAACTAGATTTTCTACAGAAGGAAATATGAGCTACTTGAAGGGAAAAAATGAAGCATTTATTTATTTATTTATTTAATTTCTCAGAATAATTATTCCTGTCTTTGGAAGCATTATCTTCCAAATGTTGCATAAATAGATTGAGCATAGCTGGGAAGGGGAAGGAGATATTCCATACATGAATAAATCAAGCAGAGATTGAATGGTTCACTGTTTTTAATGCAAAAATGGAACTATTGTCTCAATATATTTGAAATGTAATAAAAATTTATGTGGATGCACCCAATAAATGTTCATTTATAATGCTGTAATAGGTACGGTGATGGTAAAAACTGGGAGAACTGCAGTAGCATTACAGCAGTTTTATAGGTGATGCAATGTTAGCAGGGTCTGACAGGTAAGGTATTACTATAATAACCTAAGGCAAGGCAGCAACCATACAAAATGATAGACAAATCTGAATTAATATGCTATGATAGGTGATGTGGCATTTTACTATAAGCTAACTGTACTATAGGGAAAGTTATATGAATACTGTACAATAGATGATGCCTGTGAAGCATATGTGGCAGGCAAAATACTTGATACAGAAAAAACAAAATGTGGACTGGAATATAGAAGACAATTATCTTTGGCCTATTAAGGGATAAGTGATATCTTTTGTTTTAATAATAAATAAGAAACCTAATTTCTTACAATAAAATGATAATTTTATATCTGCCAGACACAACACCTGGAAAAATTAAAAACACATTTTATTTTGATTACCTTTGCATTGTAATATTCCATTGCTCTCTTTTCCTGCAAGCCAATAATTATTAAATTTTTGCCAGCGAAAATTGTTTATTTCCCTGCTGGCTTCAGCCTGTTTTCTCGAGCTCTGACCACCACCTCTAATTAAAATGTCGTCCTAACAACATCAAGGTGCAGCGACTGAAGCAGTCAGTTCACCTCTGAAATGGCACATTTTATTAAGCTACACAAACCCTGAGAAATGGAAGCCGGTAGTAACTGTCTCCGTGATCTTTAATGGAATTTTAAAGATGACAAGAAAGGCAATGGGAAACTAAAGCAATGGAAGACATAAATTCCCTGGAGGTGCATTCTGAAGTAAATCAGAGCAACTGAAAAAGTGAACTCTTTGAGCCCTGGGATATCTCCCAGGTTTTTCAACTGGACACTTACTGCATGTAGGGTCCCTGAACACCTCAGCTCTGGGCATGCTTTGACACAGCAAGTCACAGAAAGATGAACAACATCACCTGAAGTGCTGTTTGAGGGGCAGAAAATTGCTCCCATTGCACGCTGTGCTGCCTTTACTTTAAATCACATGACTTATTACAACCTTCCCTTTATAAAAGTGCCATTTATGTATGATAACTTTTGCAGCTGTAATGGGCATAACCCCCACCCCCACCCTTATTTCCACAGCAGCTAATGCAGTTAAAAAAGAAGAGGTGATGATCAGTTTTTATAAAATCAAAATCGCCCTGAGAACAGACTTTGGACCTATTATTAAGGCTAAATAGCAATAGCCAAAAAAAAGCAAGTGAACAGGAAAAAACTCCTTGCTACAAATTATTTATTGTTCAATTATTTTTATTTCCTTAACCTGGTGTAAAGCCTATTAAAAGCACAGTTTCTCTCTTCCAAGGATGACCTTGCTAAAACTCTGTTTTGAAGCTTTTAAATTGTAAAGCTTATTAAATTCTTTAAAACAAAATTTTTTTACAATGTTGTGAAATCCTTTTATCAAATAATCTAATGTGATGGTTTGGGTTTGGAGTGGAGGTTATATAGCTAATCCTATAGCTTAATAACAAAACCAGTATGGGTGTGTCTACACCCATGCTCACTCATATACACATACAGGGATTTTTTTTGTACACAGATATACGCACAATTATAGATATATTCCACCTCTGGTCTCAGCCAGAGTTAGAAAGTATGAAGGTATGTGAAAACGAAAAAAAAAAAAAAAAAAAAAAGCAATGAACAGCCCCTCAACAGTATTCAGTTCAGATTTGGGTGTTGCTTTTTTGGTGGAAGGTTCAGGTTGGTTCTGATTTTTACCTGGACTGGTTCATTCATCTCCATTCAAGGGCCTGTGCCACACTGCATGCCATGCCAATTGAATGTTTAACCTACAATACCAGTGTACTTTCTATGGTGTGGTGAACACCTTATCCTCCTTGTTATAGATCCTTTCTAACTTATATCCATGAACAAGGCCAGTTTGACATTCCTTGTACTCCCAACAATGCACATTGGCTTCTGTGGGAGTTCTTCGTGCACAAATGACTCTATTACTCATGTAGTGTGTGTGGGAGAATAGGACCCAAGGTTTGAAGGATTAGTTCATGATCTTTGAGCAATAAATGACAAACTGTTTACATAGAATCATAGAATATCAGGGTTGGAAGGGACCTCAGGAGGTCATCTAGTCCAATTCCATAATTCCAGAGCTTCTGACTGGGATTTTCAGAGGACCCTCACAAATTTGGATGCTTCATTTCCTTGGGCACTTTTGAACATCTCAACCTCAACTAATACAAAAAGCAGATCTTACTGACCCCTAATCACATTTTCACCCACGGCCAGTTGGCAACACATTTGATTGCATTGCAGGAGACTCCTGAGTTCCAAGCTAGCTTTGGAAAAACTACTTTATTTTACCCACCCTTGAATTTGCCTCTTCTGTAGAAATTCAGAAATAGCGAAACAGCTCTACATAACCAAAGAGGAAAAGTCTGTACACTGAACAAATGCTACAGCAGACATCCATCCCACTAGTATTCTGATATAGTTAATATTACATACTAGTGTAGTAACATTAGGCTGTTACATTCTAGAAATCAGTTTAAAAGCAACTGGGCCAAATCCTGTGCTCACAATGAAATAAATAGAGTCACTCTGGATTTACACTAGTGTAACTGGGAACAGATTTTGGCCCATTGAATATGCTGTGTTTTCCCAATAAATCATATTTACCCAACTGCTATAAATAATATCCAATCAAATGCAAACTATACAAACTTATTTTCTGTAGTGGTGGGCCCTAAACTGCGCTTTGGACTGAAGTGTAAAGCATGTAAGGAAGAGGACCTGTTCAAAATTACTGAAAAGTTTTAAACCTTTCTTCATTGCCTGGAAAAAAATTGGCCATTATATATGCCAATATATTTTCTCTGTATATAGTTAAATGCAATGTGTTTAAGAAAGGGCAATGGAGTTTTAAGATGCAAACTTAATTACGAGCACAGAAAGCATCTATGTAGTGAATGGAAGACACTCACAAGGGGATAAGGATTCAAGCCTTGTTTGGACTGCACATGTGATCCCTTACTCTCTTGGCAGTAAGCACAGCAATTCACTCTATTAACATGTGAAAATGTCATTGCCACAGCTACAGTAACTTTGGGCCCAGTTTTTCATTTCTTAAAGGACTTGATCCTGTTCCCATTGGAAACAATGATGCTCCCTTTCACTTTAAAGATGCAGGCAAGAAAATCTCCCAGTGTGAGTTTGCCTGAACAAGAAGCATAGGATCAGCCCCTTAACCTGAATATCTGTCTATTAGAGTAGGTATTATTGTTTATAAGCATTGATGTATTAGAGCTATATCAATTAATGAGCATATCTGGAAACCTA